>NC_134568.1:24339346-24939346 GCF_050947875.1 Dermacentor variabilis | reverse complement strand
TCATGGCTGCCGCGTCCCAGTCAATGATGTGTGCTATATGATGTGTTCGTGATATTTTGCCAGAGTGTTCGCGGCTGTGTGGCCCTTGGAGACGTCGTTCATGTGTCCTTTCAAGCGCCGTTTAAGATTTCCACTCTCGCCGATGTAAGATACGTCCCACTCCTTGCATGGTATCTTGTATATCACACCCGGGGAAACCTTGTGTTTCAAAGCGTCTTTTGCGCGAACCAGCTGATGGCCAAGTTTTCGAGAAGGCACGTGGGCGATTTCAATACCGTAGCCCTTAAAAATTCGTGCAAGGGGTTTGGTTGTTCCCACTGTGTAGGGTACTGCCACGCGCTTCACTGTTTCTTTCGCTGCTTCACGGCGGGGCTTCGCTGATTTGCGCTCCTGCGTTCCGGACCGTTGTAGAGGGTAACCACTGTTCAATAGGTTCCTTTTCCCAACCTGTAGCTCTTGCCTACGTTTCGTGGGGCTGGAGCAGACGCGGAATGTCCAGGAAAAGAGTGCTCCTGCGACGGATCGCTTTTGCCCAAGTGGGTGCGCCGAGTCGAAGCTCAGGTACGTTCTCGTGTGCGTTGACTTTCTGTACACACTAGTCCTCAAGCCGCTTGAAGTCATTTCTACGAGAACATCTAGGAAGTGACTTCGCCCACTCTGTTCCTCTTCAGCCGTGAACTGTACACTAGGCTTGAAGGAATTTTGGTGCTCGAGGAAATCTGTTGCCTGCCGGCGAGGGATAATGCAGAAGCAGTCGTGCATGTATCTTAGAAATAGCTTTGGTCGCGTCCCAAACGAAGATAAGGCGACACTTTCCAGATCCAAATGTTGGTGCAAACGACGGACATAGAGGCTCTCATCACTGTTCCGAATACTTGCTTGTAATACTCCTTGTTAAAGATGAAGTACGTGTTTTCAAGGCAAAATTTGAGAAGGCGGCAAAGGTCGTGGGATTGGAATGGCGTGCGTTCGGGCAAAGAAGAGTCAGCCTCGAGACGTTTCCTCCAGCACTCCACCGCATAGTGAATAGGCACGCATGTAAACATTGACTTTACGTCAAAGGAGATCATGACTTCATCATCGTCAATGCAGGCGCTTCTTATTTATTCAATGAAATGCGCGGAGTCTATGACGGAAGTTGGCGTGAGTCCTGCAAGCGGCCTAAGAATACGGTGCAGGTAGCCTGCAGTTCGTACAGCGGCGAGCGTGTATAGTCCACAATTGGTCGTACCGGGAAATCCGGCTTGTGAAATTTCGGCTGCTCTGACACATCGAATCGGATCCCGCGCTTTACGAACTGCCGAAAATTCACTTCTAACTACCGAAAATTCGCTTTTAACTACCCAGAAGTTAGAAGCGAAGCAACTGTTGTTGTTTATATATTTACGTATACGCTGTACAGTTGGTCCCATTACAGTCCTTGACCTCGGGACCTCCTCCTGTATAATATTGCCTTGTACTATATGTTGTCTATCAATAATAAAACCTCATTCAATAATAATAATAATAATAATAATAATAATAATAATAATAATAATAATAATAATAATAATAATAATAATAATAATAATAATAATGTACTTTATTTCATGAATATAGTACAAATTCAAAAACCGGTGAGCCCAAGCCCGGCAGTCCGCGAAAAGTACTAAATAAATGCAAGGTTGGCCAGATATAAACTGAAGCAAGCTGCAAAACAAAAGCAAAGTGCAACACAAAAGGAGGCTACAACACCAAAGCAAAGTACAAAAACAAAACAAAACAAAAGAAAAGCTAATACGAGCAAAACCAAGCTACAAAAGACATAGAGGGAAAAGAAACAAGGATACACAGCAATCTAGACCATACAAAATTAATCGAAACTATGGCACGGGCTCTGGTGACAACTAAATAGAATAAAGCTAATCACAGGTCTTCTGAACACACTTCTGACTTCTGCAGCTCCATCCAGACTCCACTTGGGGAGAAAGAAGCAATGAAAGCCGAGCTCAGCTGAAGCCCATTCTGAAATAGCACAGACAGTAATAAAATTTTATTTTGTACCAGTACAGCGCACTGGTGTGAAAACATACACTTGACGGAGTAGGCAAGCCTTCTTGGAATTGTGTAGCGTATCAAACGTCTCCTGTTGCAGACTTCGTAAAGACGTCCGACTGCATTTGGAAGGAAATATGCCTGTGCTGTTATTCTAATAAAGTAACTATTGTATGGACCATCGATAGGGCTTTGTACCAACCACATCCAATAATCACTTGTGGCCATATATAGAAGCAACGCTTTTTACATAGGATCTCATGGAACCACAGGCTGTTATTGCGCACGGAAGCTATAGGACACACGATGTTACTTATTATGTCTACCTAGGCAGGAAAACATTACGTTGATTGATATTGCTTATGTGCTGGTTGCTTGGTTACTAAATCCAAACGGAAAGATGGAGGAGGATGTATTGAGAACAAGGCTAGCAATTTTTATCAATTTTTCGTGATATGACACCGTGAATGCCGACGAGCAAAGGCGTGAGAATTTTGTCGCTCACCTCGTGGTGCTCCTCACCCACGGAAAGCTTGAATCTGGCGAGAACTTTACACAAAATAAGCTTCATCTCGAGGAGAGCGAAACTTCGCCCTAGGCATGCCCTGGGGCCTTTTCCGAACGGCTGGAAACTGATCGGGTGCATGTTCGGTTTGCTCTCCGGGTTGAACATGTGTGTAGTGGCAAAAAGGAAGCCCTAAAAAATAATCGCTTGGCATGCAGCCAAGGCTAAGGCAACCCATGTTCCATAACTCTGCTCAATGTAAAAGCTTAAAGAGAGAAAAGACTTAATGAGCTTAAACTTACAGGTTATTCTTTAGAATCTCCATTTTCGTTTTTATTGCGGCAATAGGTTTGTTCGCAAAACATATGAACTTCTCAGTTCAAATTCTTAACTCTTCGGGCCGAACCCTCGGCGTTATGACGCGAGCGTGACGTTACGCATATTTCAAAGTATTTTTTCGAATCGGAGCCATTTTATTGAAGGAAAGCTTCTCGAAGCTTTCTAAGTCCAGTTTTTGGCACTTTAACGCTACAATATACTTCATCTGTACCGATAAAACAAATTAAGTTCGAGAAGACGGCGTCAAATGCCATGACGTCATGCCCAGGTGTTAGGAGAGCTTCAAGCAGGCCTCGCCACCCATCTCTAGTGTTCTTGATTCTTTTGTGGCGCACTAAGTAAGAGCGGGATTTACAGTTCTTGAGAAGTTTCGTACGGTTCACGAAGCCTCTTCTCAATGAGGGAATCGTAGGATTTTTTTTTTTTGCTATTGTGGGAGCACAATTTGCTAATACAACGATGCTTGTGTTTCAAGCGATGCCAACCAAGCATGCTTCATTGAATTTGCCTGGGCATCGCCTTCACTCGACGCTATGCAAATCTCAATCGACCGTGCGGACAACCCGTACTGTGAACGCCGCCAGGAGCCCGAGACTCTCCAACATCTGTTTTGCGAATGCCCTCTCTACGAATCACAGCGGAAGGCGCTGGTTTCTGCGCTAGCAGGCATTGGCAGGCAAACATTCTCAGCGCCTGCGCCTGCGTGTCCGCGCTTTTTTATGCGCTTTGTTGAAGTGCTTGGTGGAAACAGAGAACTGGGAGATGCTGTGCGTAGATATAGACATATCTACTGGAATCGAGCAATGCTCATCAGGCAACGCGTCGCATGCTCCGGAGCACTAATGAAAAAAAAAAGCGCTGAAAACTCGTAATTTTTTGTAATATCATTATTTGTGGATGCCGTCAGAAATCGAGATATACCGTGTTTGAAAAAGTTATGTGGTTTTAAGTGCCAAAACCACTTTCTGATTCTGAGGCACGCCGTAGTGGAGGACTCCGGAAATTTTGACCCCCTGGGGTTCCTTAACGTTCACCTAAATCTAAGTACACGGTGTTTCAGCACCGTGTTTAGCGGGAACTCCGGCTTTCCTCTATGGCGCTACAGCGCCAAGATGAAGGAATTTTGAATGAGAACGGTTGTATAAAGGACATGGTTAGAGCGGACCGAGCAGGATGAAAAATTTATCTCAGCTCCTGTACTGTGGAGGAAAACTACCTAAACAAATGGCATGACTAGGAAAAAATTTGTTATTGATTAAACTTGGTCTCCTCTTCCTCTTCGTCTCGAGAGCAAATAATTGGCACGTATCTGCGAAGGCTGCCTGTAAGCCATACCCCTCAAAACAACGATTTCCTTCGGGGAATATTTCGCCCTCTATCTATTTCAATGGATCATATTAAGGGACACTCTTTATCACTCCTACGGTATCACTGTTTATGAGCGTGTACCAGCATGTTCGGCATGTCCGCGTGGCCTAATGGATAAGGCGCCTGATTCCGGATCAGGAGATTGCAGGTTCGAGTCCTGTCGCGGACGTCGAGGGTTTTTTTTTTCTTGCTGCATGACAAAGCATTGCATTTATGGAACGCCTGTGGTTGCTAGACGTGGGGCCGAGGGAATTAAGCGCATTATTAGGCATCAGGTAACCACCCGAATTAATTAAGCGCATTATTTGGCATCAGGTAAACACAAGATTTAGTCCTGTCACGGATTTTGTGTTTGGAAGATTTTTTTTTGTTGGACTGGTGCGGCATTAATTTTCATGCAACGTGCACAATCTGCTGCTACATGTCCGCTTGTCTTCATGGGATGCCCCTTCAGACCACGGTCATGCTCCGAGGTGGATGACATAAGCTACATCGGAGTTGTTTCAGCGGTCTAGCAGGGTCGTGTTGCCAATATATTTTCATGGTGGCCAATCAGGATATTAATTACTAATGCCTTAGTTGCCAGCATGTGCGATGTTGTTGAATAGATTCTTTATTTTATTTTTCTGATAGTGCACATACGCGGGCTAGCTTATCGTGTTGAAATTTTCAACGGTGCATTACCCATCTTTTGGGTCTGCTGAGTTATGCGTACAGGCGTTCTTTTTTCTTCTCATTCAGTAAAAAAGGAGTAAAATTAGGAGAAAGGTTACGGCTCAGTAAGCTTAACGTGTTCGTGCGTTTCCTACCCGCAGTCAGGACAAGGCTCGCGCTGTCACTATAATATGTATCACGTAACCGAATGTACACATTAGTCCATGGCTATTTAAATAAACGACGACGCTTCCTTTTTTTAGTTTGTCCTTCTGACGGGTACTAGATAAATGTGCCTACACACCGTTACAGGAGTTTTGTTTAGGCAATCTGCCCACCTACATTGATATTGACACATGTACTTAACTTTATCGGGCGACCACGTTTTTTTTTTTTTTATTGCGATAAGGCTTGCCCTTAAGGCATAATTCTTGGACTGTATATGTGTATTATATGTGTGCTGTGAGGCCTGTGTTGCGTATGAATTGGAGCATTGTTTTGTGGAATCTATTGTCATGTATCCAGCGGTCATAGCTGGTTGTCACACTGTAGCGGAGGCCGGCTTCCAGTAGGAGACGCGAGCGTTCCGATTGTAAACCCGTACATGTCCATATTAGGTGGTATTCATCTGATTCCACCACAGGAACGGAGCAGTATGGACACGTAGCACCCAGTGGTAAATGCGACCAGTCCCACCTTGAGACAACTGCCGGTGTAAGGGCCACCCCGGCCCGAAGCCTCCTAAGCACAACTTCCTCCGCCCTAGTAAGGTGAAGGGGGAGGGAGCAGACACACGGTGGGATAAGAGCGCGTGTGTCCTGCCGGAGAACATTTTTACGGGCTCGCAGCGAGTTACGGGGTTGGGGTGGGAGGGGAATAGGTGGAGGATCAGGATTAGGAGGGCAGTGTGCCTGCTGGTCAGCAGCAATGTTGTGAGGGTTCGCTGAATGGTCTTGAATTCAGTGTACCTTGACGCAAGTAGATGTCTTACTATTCATAGTGTGTATTGTCTCGCAGATTTCCATCGCCTTATCAACCTTCTTGAGTTTCTGGATAGCCGCTAAAGAATCAGTGAAGATATCTAGTTGCTTGATGGTAGGCAGCTTAGATGTCGCATCTTGCACAGCGTCGTGGATGGCTTGAAGTTCCATTACTAGAGCGCTGGCTTCTGTAGATAAATAGCGCTGGTGGCCGCTGATGAAATTATGCGTAGTACTCAGGAATGATGTCCTTCCGCCGTCTGGGAGAATGGCAGCATGCGTATAGACTTGGCAGGTGTTAACGCATGATGCATCGACGATATTGTGTTCGTCAATAATACCTGTTGTATCGCGGCGTCGTAACCTCGTTGGCTTATTAGTTGTGATGCTGGTGAATTTCCAGGGAGGCATTGGATAGGGCTGATTGTCAATCCGAGAGCCGCGGTGAAAATGAGCATGCAACGCAGCGACAGCCGGAATAAGTTGCTTTTTTATTTCACGTGCTTTTTCACGTTGCAAAATGAGCTCTGCAATTGTGTTGAGCTGGGCATGTTCCTGTAAGGTTGGTATCGGAGTGATGCGGGGCAGTGCTGTGATTGTGCGCATAGCATCACGATTAATCGTCTCCAACTGTGCCAGCTGTGCCAAAGTCAGCCGTTGAAATTGAGCTTGATATAAAATCCGTGGCTGCAAGACTGCACGCACCAACCGTCGAGCTACGTCAGTACGAGCTCCAGCTGCTTTTGCTGCAATGCGACGAATAAGGTGAAGTGTTTTTGACGAACTCTGTCTGGTTTTACGAAGCCAGTGTGCACCACTGCCGGATTGGTGAATATCGAGACCCAGTATGCGGACCTCAGAAGCCTCAGGGATTGTCACTGTGCCGAGTCTAAATGTAAAGGGGTGCTGCGTGATTCTTGTGCGTCCTTTCTTGTTGGCCACCACAACATAGCTTGATTTTTGGGCGGAAATGTCCAATCCTGCTTTCCGAGCGTAGTTGTTCAGCACATCAAGGGCTTCTTGAAGCTGTTGAGCTTGTCTAGAGATATCTTTATGCACGGACCACAAAGTGACGTCATCCGCATAGATTAAGAACCTCACATCTGGAATCCGATGTAGTTGCCAGGCTAGAGGTATTTGAGCAACGTTGAAGAGAAGAGGAGCCAGAACCGAACCTTGTGGGACTCCTCTGTTCGATGTAAAGTATCCTTCTTGCCTTCCATCTACTCTAATCGCAAATGTGAGATTCTGAAGGAATGAGTAGATGAATCTTATCACCCGCGGTGGAAGTCCCAGGTCGATGAGGTTGGATATAATGATTTCATGGTCTATATTGTCATAAGCTTTCGTTATGTCTGTTGCTACTACCGTGCGTACAGCGTGACTGTGTGGAGAAACCTGTAAAACATCGTCTGATAACATAGAAAGTCCGTCTTCAGTTCCCAAGTAAGAACGGAATCCAATTTGAGCAGGATGATATTTATCGTGGCGTTCAAGCCACCAGGAAACTCGTGTGGCCAGCATCTTTTCAGCGAGTTTGCAGACAGTGGAGGTTAGTGAAATTGGGCGTAAAGACTGCAGGCTATTTGGAGACTTTCCTGGTTTCGGAATCGCAACAACAATTGAATGCTTCCAATCAGGTGGAACGTTTCCAGTCTCCCATACTTTATTAATAGCCTGAAGAAGTGCGTCGAGAGCTGCTCCTTCCATGTTCTTGAAAACCTCATAAGGAATACCATCGGGACCAGGTGTTGTTCGTTGCTTCGAAGTTTCAATCGCCGCTATTAGTTCGGCCATGCTGAAAGGGCTGGATATTTCGGATTTGGACTCATCAATTTCGGGGCAGTTTATAGGTGACGCTTGATCGTATTTCGGGAAAAACGCTCTAGCAGCGTGTTCTGCTAATTGATGTGGCGAACTCTGCATCGCTAACCTAACGCTCGCTGCAGGGTCAGGTTGCTTATGACCGCGTTCCATTGACCGGAACGTAAGCCAAAGTGCTCTGTTTCCAATGCCCGATCCAAGATTCTCGCACCACTCATACCATCGTCGTCGAGAAAGTTGCTTTTCGTGCTGACGCGCCTTCGCCGCTATATGGTTAGCACGTGCACGGCTACCTGGTGCATCGGGATTCCTCGACGCATACAATTCTGCCTGACGTCGCTTTGCCCAAAGTTGCAAAAGGGTGAGGTCCGGTTGAGGTTGTTCCTCGTCAACTGTGGTTACAGTGGTGTTCCTCCGTAGCAGTTCTTGCAAAGCGGGAAGAATTTCTGAGGGCTCTGAGGGTACTTTATCAATCGATGATTCCCGAAACTTATCCCAATGCGTAACTGTTACTCGTCGTCGAATTTTCTTTATGCACGTTCTGTGCAAACCAATCATTATGGGCATATGATCACTGCCCCATGTATCTGGTTCCACCCGCCACTGCGGCATTCCAGGACCCAACCACCACGTGAGGTCTGGAGCGTTTGTTCTAGATACTGCGGGTACAGCACAGGTAGCCACAGCGTGATGGTTCAGTAGTGTAAAAGTGGCATCGCTCATGATGTTTTTAACTTGGCATCCTCTTCGGGAGTTGTACTTGTACCTCCATTCTGTATGTGGGGCATTGAAGTCTCCACCCACGAGAATAGGAATTCCCGGGTACGTAGACCGGAGATGGGCTATCCACCCTAAGTTCAAACGTGTGCGCTGCGGTCTGGCGTAGAATGACACTAGAATGACAGGAGTCTTCACTGGCCGTGTCAGGACCCCGACAACTTCTTGATTACCACTACACCATGGCTGCAGACCAAGCACTGTGTGAGCAATACGCGATGATATATAAACTGCAGCTTTTCCCGGAGCTGAAGCCATTGTAGTAGCACGTCTATCTCTAATAGATGGGTTATGATACCCATTAAAATTGGATAGGGAGCATAGCTTATTATGCTCTTGAATAAGCAGTGCCCATACATGTAGCTTATTGTATTGAAGATTGGTTTTAATTTCTCCTAACTTGGAGTTGAGGCCCCGACAATTCCACTGTAGAATTCCATCCTGTGACAGCTGCTGCAGAGAATTAGCCATGATGCAGGCAATTCTGAATGAGCAACGTTAGTTGTGCAAGTTGATCTAAAACTGCTGTCCAAACAGCTTGGTTGACCTGTGGTGCCGGACGGGATCCAGGCATAACGGTGGCATTCGCAGTGGTTGATGCGTCACGTGTCGGTCCTATTTTCTGACGACGCAGAATTACCAATTCTTTATGTTTGCGTAGTCGCTCAATCTCTCTCGCCAGTGCGTCTATCCGAGCGTCAATGTCATCATGGTCATCATCTGACTGATGCAGAGGTTCCGGTAATTTCTGTTTCTTTGTCTGCGACTGCTTGCCACGTTTAAGAACAGAAGAATACAGTTGTGTTTCTGGGTCTTTTTCTTCTTCTGCCAAGAGCATCTCTGGCTCTTCTGCAAGAACCTCATAACGATTGTGTGTTGTTACTATAGTCGTTTTTGGTATAGCCTTTCGTATCCGTATTGTGGCCTTCTGTTTAGTCGGACAATTTGTGCTCGTCATATCGTGCTCATCAGATTTACATAAGCCACATCGATATCGTGGTTGGCCTTCTGGTGTGAGCTTTTCTGGATCAATAGTACGCTGTGGGCAAAATGCCTGCATGTGTCCACGTTGAAAGCAGCGGTAGCAGAATATTGCTCGAGGAAGGTAGGGTTTAGGTCGCAATATGCAACCATAGTAATAAAACCGTTCTGGGATACATTGAGGGCCCTGTACCGTCACTAAGCATGTACGGCTCTTGCCCATGAATCTAGCTGCGAGCACCCTGTGTGTCGTGGAGGTCAATTCACGACATATTATCTCAGGGGTGTCTTCTGGGTCAATGCCATAGACAACACACCTCTGTATATTAGGGCCCGATGCAAAGTAGCACTGCACAGGCAGGTGTTGATCTTCTGACAGTGGGATAGATGTTAAAGTGCACATTTTCTGCACATCACTGAGAGATGCCAAGTGCACAGTGATCGAGTTGGTAGATTTATATGCTGCGAACCCTTTGTATCCGGTGGTTTGAAGAGATTGGTCGATGACCCTTTGGACATATTTTGTGGCTACTGAAGTTATGTCGTAGCATGAAAGGGGTCGTATATGAACTCGATATGATTGAGAAGGGGTGGGCGTTGGGTAAGACTGAGAGGGAGCGGGCGTAGGGGAGGCCGTGGAGGAATTGTCTGGGGTGGCCCTTACCTTTTTTGCCGGTTGCTCCGAAGCGAAGGCGTCTTGTTGAAGCACGTTGATAGGGGCACCTCGCTTGGCTGCATTCGTCGAACCGCCAGACGGCTGCACGTCCATAGGGTCACCAGTGTCCGTCGGCACGACTGCGGATAGGTTCACATTCACATCACGAAGAGGACTGTCCTTCGGTGTTGCATCTTGGGTATTGGAGCTATCGGTTGCACACTTCGGCTGCATAGTTGGCAAGGATGTTGTCACGCGCAGCAGTCCAGTGGAAGGTACAGATGAGGAGCTCACATCTGGCACAAACACTTCTTCTTCGTCGGGCGAGCGCGGCGGCTCGGCCGCACTAAGCCTAAGCGCCAGCCGTGCTTGTTTAGAGTCTATCAGACGAGCAGGATCAGTAGGACAAGGCAAAGAAGAGTCCTCACCAGAGTCCACAGGTCCCCATAGGCTTCCGATGAGCTTCGTATCCGGATAAGGGCGAGATTTTCTTTGCTGTCGAGCAATTTCCAAGGAACACAAGGAAACCACGTCTGCGTGGAAACGTCGTCGTCTTACCCACCGCGACCACGTTTCGCCGCCTAACAAATGTTATCGCACAGCGCAAGACGCGCCTGCATGTAAAAGAAGTTTCTGGAATGTTATCAATGGTTCCGTCCACTGTCTTTCACCGCAACTTGTGTAATCTGATTGCATCTATGCGCGACGCGCATAGATGCAATCACTTGCAACTTTGTGGAAGACACGCGGGTCCCAGCGGTTAATCTGGAACATTCGACGACCGATCTATAAAAGCCGACTCACTTGACCAGGTGATAAGATTTTCGACGATCGCCGACCGTGTTCGCCGCTATCGTTGTGCTATAAGTGTAGCCTGTTTTTGTGGGCACAGGTTCGCCCAATAAAAGTTAGTTTTGTCTTTCACATTATTTGCTTCTGTGTTCTTCAACGTCACCACCACGTGACATCTGGTGGAGGTGCTTTTCGTTCATGTACCGGACGCCCCCGACAAGCCGTGATCCAAGCCCGGACCGCAAAGAGAACACCAACGTAGTCCCGGAGCATCGAGCAAGCCGCCGTCTTCAACAGCTGGCCCCGGAGCATGGACTTCTACCTGAGAAGACCAAGAAGATTGTGGCCAAGGCAACCCCAATGGCACCCCCAGCGTCCCCCATCGTGCTGCAGCAGCCCAGGGAACCTCCGACGTTCCGCGTATCAACATTCGAGGACCCGGAAACCTTGCTCGAGACGGATGAGGGGGTCGCTACGTTTAACAGTTTGCGACAAGCTACGGCATGTCTATTTCGTACGGGAAGACGCCGCCAGGACCTGTTTCGAGAATCGAGAAGCTACCTTAACGACGTGGGACCTGCTCCGAAGCGGCTTCTTGCAAACGTTTACAAGCGTCGTGCGAAAAGAGCGAGCCCAAGCACTACTAGAAACCAGAGTGCAGCTGCCAAACGAGACGATCCCGATCTTCACGGAGGAGACGACCCGTCTTTTCCGGCACGCCGACCCGGAAATGTCAGAGGAGAAAAAAGTCCGCTTCCTGATGCGGGGCGTCAAGCCAGAACTTTTCGCACGACTTATTCGTAACCCGCCGAAGACCGTAGCTGAGTTTTCTGCAGAGGCATCGATGATCGAGAAAATTCTGGAGATGTGCACCCGACAATATAACCGCCAGGGGCTCGCGCCTCACTACGGCATCCAAGGACTGGATACCGGCGACCTTCAGGAGACCATCAGGGCCATTGTGCGCGAAGAACTGCGCAAGGCCCTGCCTTCGTCGCAGCCCCAAGTGGATTCGATCGCCGACATCGTGAAAGAAGAGGTGCACCGATCGCTTGGAGTTCCCGAGCTGGAACCACAATTACCGCAGCCCCAGCCAGAAGCGATGACATGCGCCGCCGTCGCACGCCGTCAAGGTCCCCCTCCGCGACCACGCCAGGGCCCTGCAACGACGCAATTCCGTCGTCCGCCGCCGCCAGCACGCCCACCCGTCGCCCAGCGCACCTACACGAGGAAGACGGACATTTGGCGAGCCCCCGACCACCGCCCGCTCTGCTATCACTGGGGAGACGCCAGCCATGTGTATCGCCGATGCCCATACCGGGAGATGGGACTGCGAGGTTTTGCCGTCAACGCTCCGCGCCCGCAGCAAGGTGAATAATAAGCGAGCTTCGAGCAATACCAAGCTACAAAAGATATAAAGCGAAACAAACAAGGAAACACATCAATGTAGACCCAACGAAACTGATCTAAACTATGGCACAGGCTCTGGTGGCAACTAAATAGAATAAAGCTAATCACAGGTCTTCTGAACACACTTCTGACTTCTCCAGCTTCATCCAGACTCCATTTGGGGAGAAAGAAGCAATGAAAGCAGAGCTCAGCTGAAGCCCATTCTGAAGTAGCACAGACAGTAATTAAATTTTATTTTGTACCAATACACCGCACTGGTGTGAAAGCATACACTTGACGGAGTAGGCAAGCATTCTTGGAATTGTGTAGCGTATCAAACGTCTCCTGTTGCAGACTTCGTCAAGACGTCCGACTGCATTTGGAAGGCAATATGCCTGTGCTGTTCTTCTAATAAAGTAACTATTGTATGGACCATCGATAGGACCTTGTACCAGCCACATCCAATGATCCCTTGTGGCCATGTATAGAAGTAACGCTTTTTACATAGGATCTCATGGAACCACACGCTGTTATTGCGTACGGAAGCTGTAATACACGCGATGTTACTTATTATGTCTACCTAGGTAGGAAAACATTACGTTGATTAATATTGCTTATGTGCTGGTTGCCTGGTTATGAAATCGAAACCAGAAGATGGACGAGGATGTTTTGAGAAGAAAGCTAGCACTTTTCATCAATTTTTCGTGATATGACACCATGAATGCCGACGAGTAAAGGCGTGAGAATTTTTTCGCTCACCTCGTGGTGCTCCTCATCCACGGAAAGCTTGAATCTGGCGAGAACATTACACAGAATAAGCTTCATCTCGAGGAGAGCGAAACTTCGCCCTAGGCATGCCCTGGGGCCTTTTCCGAACGGCTGGAAACTGATTGGGTGGATGTTCGGTTTGCTCTCCGGGTTGAACCTCTGCGTAGTGGCAAAAAGGCAGCCCTCAAAAATAATCGCGTGGCATGCAGCGCCGAGCCAAGGCTGAGGCAACCGATGTCCGATAACGCTGCTCAATGTAAAAGCTTAAAGAGACAAAACACTAAATGAGCTTAAACTTACAGGTTATTCTTTAAAACCTCCATTTTCATTTTTATTCCGGCAATAGGTTTGTTCTCAAAACATATGAACGTCTCAGTTCAAAGTCTTAACCCTTCGCGCCGAAACCTCGGCGCTGGGACGCCAGCGTGACGTCACGCATATATCAAACTATTTTTTCGTATCGGAGCCATTTTATTGAAGGAAAGCTTCTCGAAGCTTGCTAAGTCCAGTTTTTGGCACTTTAACGCTACAATATACTTCATCTCTACCGATAAAACAAATTAAGTTCGAGAAGACGGCGTCAAATGCCATGATGTCATCCCACGGTGTTAGTGGAGCTTCAAGGAGGCCTCGCCACCCATCTCTAGTGTTCTTGATTCTTTTGTGGCGTACTAAGTAAAAGCAGGATTTACAGTTCATGGGATTGGATTGGCTTGGAGAAACTTTATTTATGCCTGCAGTTTCTTATGGTTCACGAAGCCTCTTCTCAATGAGGTAATCGTAGGATTTTTTTTTGCTATTGTGGGAGCATAATTTGCTAATACAACGATACTTATGTTTCAAGCGATGCCAAACAAGCACGCTTCATTGAATTTGCCTGGGCATCGCCTTCACTCGACGCTATGCACATCTCAATCGACCGTGCAGACAGCCCGTACTGGGAACGCCCCCAAGTGCCCGAGACTCTCCAACATCTGTTTTGCGACTGCCCTCTTTACGAATCACAGCGCAAGACGCTCGTTTCTCAGGCATTGGCAGGCAAACATTCTCTGCGCCTGCGCCTGCGTGTCCGCGCTTTTTTATGCGCTTTCTTGAAGTGCTTGGTGGAAACAGAGAAGTGGGAGATGCTCTGGGAAGATATAGACATATCTACTGGAATTGAGCAATGCTCATCAGGCAACACGTCGCATGCTCCGGAGCACTAAGGAAAAAAAAAGCGCTGAGCGCTCGTAATGCTTTGTCATATCACATTTTGTGGATGCCGTCAGAGCTCGAGATATACACTGTTTTGCGAGAATTCCGGCCTTCCTCTATAGGGCTACTGCGCCAAGATGAAGGAATGTTGAGTGAGAACGGTTGTGTAAATCAAAAGGTTAGAGCGGACCGAGCAAGATGAAACATCTATCTCAGCTCCTGTACTATGGAGGAAAGCTACCTAAACAAATGACATGACTAGGAATAAGAGAGAGAGAGAGAAATTTATTTACAGAAAGGCAGAGAGGTTGGCCTGAGCTATAACTTGCTCTGGCCTGCTTCTCTACTCTGGGGCAAAGGGACGGGGAGGGAAAGGGCTGATGAATGATGATGGTATAAGGAAGAGATGCGTATATAGAAATTCACAGAGTTGTGGTATCTCTAATGCCGTGCGTCCAGCCCAGTGGCTTGGAGAAAAGCTATAGCGGCTCTTGTTACCAGGGCTGCGCTGGTTGCATTAGGCCAAGGACCTAAAAGAAACTCGTCCGATAGCGGTCTCTCATGGATCTTTGCTATGGAAGAGACACGTTGCTGTCGTTCTTGCGCGTACGCGGGACATACGCAAATTATATGTTCAAGTGTTTCTGGCACCTCACAGCATTCACAGTTTGAGCTAATATGACTGGCACCTATCATATTTTTATAACGGTTGGTGAATGCGACACCAAGGCGAATCCGGTGCACCATGCTCGTGTGGTTTCTTTTGAACTTGTGACGCATACGAAATCTCATTTCTTGGTCCCATTTCTGTAATCGCTTGTGTCGTCGATCTGGTTGGGTCCAGTGTTCCAACGCAGAGTTGCGGTTTACGCGACAAAGTAGGGCGTTTGTGTTTGTTCGTCAGAACGGAATGCGTACTTCACAAGCATTATCTAAAGCAGTTTTCGCTTCAGCGTCTGCCTGTTCGTTCCCCATCACGCCACAGTGTGATGGTATCCACTGAAAGGTGACATTGTGCCCATTTCTAGTTGCGTGGTCGAGATACTCTGTAATTTCTATAGCCATAGAATAATACGGGCCCCGTCTGAGGACACAATCAATCATTTGCAGAGCTGGCTTGCAATCGCAGAATATCGTCCATGCGTGAGGAGGCTCCTCGGAGAGAAATCGAAGTGCCTCCCGGATAGCAATAAGTTCTGCGGCAGTTGATGTTGAGCTATGGTCTAGTTTAAACCGCCGAGCGATGATCATATGTGGAATGACGAAGGCTGCAGTGGAGGCATATGGTGTGACAGAGCCATCGGTATACACATGTACAGTATCTTTGTACTCTGTAGAAATGTGCAACAGGGTGAGTTGCCTGAGGCCAATAGATGCAACGAATGACTTTTTAGTAATTCCAGGGATCTGCAATGTAACGACAGGTTTCGGCAGAACCCACGGGGGTATTCTCGGAATACAGTCGGGAGAAAATCTTGGCGGCAAAACACTCTGATGCCGCGATATAGTCCTTGAAAAGCTGGAAACTGGGTGGGTGGTAGGGAGCGATGTCCGAGGATGATGCCTGTGTCGGGTCAACACGCGATGATAGTAGTTTGGCCAGGTCAGTGTCTGTAATATCAATGTCCACATCGTAGATGACGCCTGTCGTCGCTTACTTGCCGTATGTGGGGAATGCGCGAACAGGAATGCTTCCCAACTGAGTGATGTTTTTCAGTATCTGCAGTATTGTCGGTGTATTGACTTCCACCGAGAGAATGTTCTTTCGAGCGTTTATACGTATTTCTTCTACTTGACCATGGGCAGTTCGTTCAAAATATTCCGACAGGCTCTGCCTGTTCAGTGAGTTGAGGTTGCCTGTTGTCGTTGCTGGTACATATGCAATAGTGTATGATTGCTTGCCACTTGCCTTTTTCGTCGCCTGGCGACTGGTCGGTGATGTTCTTCGTATCTTTCTCTTCAGACGTCGGCTTAACACCACGGTAAAATCGCTGTCCGAGCCCATCTCATCAGTAGAGGAGCCATTAGATGACTCAATCGGGACCATGCTGGGGTCGAAGCGGTCACTCACGTCACCGGCATAATGAACTGGCCGTTCAGGACCAAACTGCTGGGCGGGGCTTGGGTCCCCCATTGCAGAGGATGACGTCCCCCAGTTTTCTTGTCACTGATTGCAGAGATCACAGAAAATAAAACAGAAAATGCAGAGAGCTCGAAGCTGAAGCTGCTCGCTACGATCACTCGACTAGGAATAAAGTTGTTATTGACTAAACTTCCTCTCCTCTTCCTCTTCGTCTCGAAAGCAAATAATTGGCGCGTATCTGCGAAGGCTGCCTGTAAGCCATACCCCTCAAAACAACGATTTCCTTCGGGGAATATTGCGCCCTCTATCGATTTCAATGGATCATATTAAGGTCTACTCTTTATCACTCCTACGGTATCACTGTTTATGAGCATGTACCTGCATGTTCTGCATGTCCGCGTGGCCCAATGGATAAGGCGCCTGATTCCGGATCAGGAGATTGCAGGTTCGAATCCTGTCGCGGACGTCGAAACTTTTTTTTCTTGCTGATGACACAGCACTGCATTTATGGAACGCCTGTGGTTCCTAGACGTGGGGCCGAGTGAAATAAGCGCATTATTAGGCATCAGGTAACCACAAATTTTAGTCCTGTCATGGATTTTGTGGGTGGAAGATTTTTTTTTTGTTGGACTGGTGCGGCTTTTATCTTCATCCAACGTGCAGAATATGCTGCTACATGTCCGCTTGTCTTCATGGGACGCCCCTTCAGACCACCGTCTTGCTCCGAGGTAGGTGACATGAGCTACATCGCAGTTGTTTAAGCGGCCTAGCAGGGTTGTGTTACCAATAATTTTTCATGGCGCCCAATCAGGATATCAATTACTGATGCCTTAGTTGCCAGCATGTGCGATTGTGTTGAATATATTTTTTTATTTTATTTTTCTGATAGTGCAGATACGCGGGGTAGTGTTGAAATTTTCAACGGAGCATTAGCCATCTGTTGGGACTACTGAGTGATGCGTACAAGCATTCTTTATCCTTCCTATTCCATAAAAAGGGATAAAATTAGGCGAAAAGTTACGGCTCAGTAACCTGAACGTGTTCGTGCGTTTCCTACCCACAGTCAGGACAAGGCTCGCGCTGTCACTATAATATGTATCACGTAACCGAATGTACACATTAGTCCATGGCTATGTAATTAAATCACGACGCTTCTTTTTTTGCAGTTTGTCCTTCTGACGGGTACTAGATAAACGTGTCTCCACACCGTTACTGGAGTTTTGTTTAGGCAATCTGCCCACCTACATTGTTATCTAATACATCGGCAGGACGAATGCTTTGGGATTAATGTAGTCCGAGTCCCACAGACTCATCCCCTTGCGATTATCATGTTTTGATATGCTTCAATCGCGAAACAATGCACAACTATCGCCTCGCGCCCTACTTCTTTCCCGCGGACGCCGTTCTTCCGAGCCAGCTTGGATTCGCCTAGGGACACACAGAGCAAGCAGCTTTCTCCAGCGAAGTGCCTATGCACAGGCGAACAAAAATCTCTAGAGGTTGCATGGCACATTTCGGTTATTTTTTCGTCCATGCGCAGTATTGGGGCGAGGACTTACGGAGTCCCATGTGTCGGAAGCGCACCCTTGCCTAGTATGAGGTATAACGCGGCGCGCATTTCGCTTACGGCGCTCTATAAAAACACCACGCGGCAGCCCTCCTGGACAGTTCTGTAAGTGCCCTCAAAATGAGGGAAAATTTTTTTCTGTCAAAATGGTAATCTTGAGCAAACTGAAAGCACGGAACCGTTTACAGACGCTATCTGTTTGCCGAAGCGCATTGTAGCAGCAATGCACGCAACAACACGCACCATCCAAACATCAAATTCAAGAACATCCGTTGACGTTATATATGAAGAGCTGCGGGCAGTCCGACGTCGCGTCGAGAGGAAATACAGGCGAACTAAATTGATATCAGACTTGAGGACGTCACGCCGTGGGCAAAAAAAAATTCAAAGATACTTAGACAAGCTCGACAGACAACGTTGGAGGACCTTTTGCACCAGCTTGGACCCAAGAAAACCGTTGTCCACAGTATGGCATGTTGTACGAGCACTACCATCTCCTCCACAACAGCTACGTCCCTTCCGAGCTTTGGCTATCATCCAGACGCACAGTGAGAAGGAAATCGCGGAAGATTTCTGCATACACCTCTCTGGATCTACAACATCGGTAGCTTCAGTGCTCAGGTGTGCTCCTCCAAAAATGAACGATCGTCTCGACCTCCCATTCACGCTGCAAGAGCTACGTGCAGCGATTTCCGCTTCAAGACACTCATGTGCGCGTGGTCCTGATGGCATTACCTATTCTACCTTGCGCCATCTAGGCCCTCGAGCGACTGAAGAGCTCCTGGCTTTATACAATCTCTCTTGGTCCTCGGGAAGTGTGCCTGCACACTGGAAGACAAGCAAAATCGTGGCATTATTGAAACCAGGCAAGACACCCCCATACTATGCTTTCCTACAGACCTGCGGCGCTTGCCAGTTGCGTAGGTAAAACCATGGAACGCATGGTTTTGACTCGCCTGGAGTGGTTTTTGGAGAAGCGTAATATATATCCAGACGCAATGACAGGTTTCCGAAAGGGTATGTAGTCAATCGACAGCGTCATTGACCTAGTAACAACTGTTGAACATCAGAAACGCCGCCGTCGATGAACGGCCGCTGTCTTAGTTGATATGAAGGGTGCTTTTGACAACGTTCTACATGATGCAATTTTAAATGCCCTAGAAGAATGTGGCGTCGGGGGACGTATGCATCAATGGATAGCCACCTATCTTGAAGAGAGAACGATATTCATGACAACTCCAGACGGTGAAACAAAGAACCACCCCGTGTGTATCGTGGAGTGCCCCAAGGAGGTGTATTGAGCCCAACTCTCATTGGACTGGTAAAAGAACACGCGTGCACAGTCTCGGTCTCTATGTACGCCGTTGACATCTTTATATGGACCACGAGCTTAACGCGCTTGCAAGTGCAAACGAAGCTGCAGCGTGCCGTGTCAATAACGTCGACATACCTAAACATTCGCGGACTGCTGCTCTCACCGGAAAAAAGTGCAACCATGGCATTTACACGGAAGTCAATGGCCTGCTACCCCGTTACGATTGATGGGAAGATTATGCCTTCAGTAAACCACTAAAGTTTCTCCGAGTCATCATCCACCGTGACTTATCTTGGTCGAAGCACCTCTCTGGATTAAGAAAAAAGCTGGACAGCTTTACTCAGATCATTCGACATATGTCTGGAAAATCATGGGGGCCATCCAAGTCATCTCTTCTGCAGCTCTACCAGGCACTTTATGTTGGCTACTTCCGCTACAGTGCTCCTGTACTTTCTCGGCTTAGTACAACTGCTGTACGCACACTTGAAAGTGCTCAGGCTCGCGCACTGACAATTTGCCTTGGACTACCACGATGTGCGTCTACTTGGGGCACTATTACAGAGGCACGTGCGTGCCCAGCTCGATTTTACCTGCAACATGAGCCATTGCGAGTGCATCTAAGGCTACTGACTAGACACAGGAATCATCCACTCACGAACGTCACAAGCGTACGGTCTGTGTCCGCCTACTCAGAAGCCGTGTTGCCGCAGCAAGACTTATTGCCGTCGGACTGCCAACTGTATGACATACCCGAGGTTCCACTCTCTACGATGGCAAAGCCAACGGTCAGACTTTCAATCCCTGGAATAACGAAGAAGTAGAAGATACCGCTTGCTGGGGCTCAAGCATTTCGTACTATCATACATTGCTTACATGTATGGATATTACGAACATGTTTTTACAGATGGTTCTGTGACACAGACCTCTTCCGCGGGGGCCTACACGGCGCCAGGAAAGGGGATCGCACAACGGTTCAAGATAGGACACAGGACGTCGTCTACAGCAGCTTAGTTGACCGGAGTTCGAGAAGCAGTTCGCTGCATACTGCAACAGAGTCTCGAGAAGTGGACAGTGTTCTGTGAGTCAAAACCAGCACTGCAACTCATCAGCAATTATATGAGTGACAGAACCGCATATAGTCCTCTGGTTTATGGCATCATGTCTCTGCATGCTGAGGTGTCTCATTCCGGGCATACCATCGTGCTGCAGTTGATTCCTGGCCATTGTGGAATAGCTGGAAACGAACAGGCTGACGCCGAAGCAAAAAAGGCGCACACTGACGGAACTATTATAAAATTTTTCCCGGTATGACATTAACGTCTTGCTCCATACCTCTCTTAAAGCTTCTACGGCGCGACGTTGGGACAATCCCGAACATCGACAAGAGCGCCTCCATAAACTTTACGCTGGATTACAATTCCTGCTTCCAGTTCAGTTGCGGAGAAGCCAGGAAACACTCATTCATCGATTACGACTGGGTGTGGCATACACCAACCGATACCTTCACAAGATTGGACAAACACGGGACCCTGAATGTAGCGTCTGTCACACTCTCGAGACAATAGCTCACGTACTTTGCGTGTGCCCACAATATGCGGCCGAATTAAGAACACTCAAATCTACAGTTGACAGCTTGGACTTCCGCCCCTTTTCAGAAGAAAAGCTTTTGGGCGCGTGGAGGACTTTTCACTGTGCCCAACGTGCCATAATATCACTTTTGAACTTTTTGAGTGAGACTGGTTTAGACGATCGCCTCTAGAAGCTGTGAGACGGGCAGTTAGTGCGAAATGTGTTTGCGCAATAACTTTTTGTGACAAGATTACTTTTTGTATGGACAAGATTGCTCTTACGTGTATTGCGTCTACAGTGCGCCTCCGCATATAGGACATCGTGTATATAGTATCTCATTGTACCATAACATAATCACCCGCCACCTACCTTTCCCTGTATTTCCCACTACCCCTTTCCCTAGTGAGGAGTAGCAGGCTAGAGGCATGCTCTCCAGGCCGACCTCTCCTCCTTTCTCTTCATTAAAATCTACTCCTCCTCCTCCTCCTCTTTGCCGAATACGTACAGTGAATGTTCACTGCGCCTGGTCGACGAGATGGAGCCCCCCGAACGGCTTTTTGCGTGAAATGCATGAAAAAGCTGAGAATAAACTATTTCAAATATGCTGTTATAGTGGGCTGTCTGTATAACCGAATGGAGCATAACAGGAGGAAGCCTCAATGATCGCACGGGTTCGCAGCGACCGACTACGCGTCTTCTTGCATGTCCGCGCACTATATTTCGCTTTCACTGTGTCATGAGCTTTAGGCCGCAGAATCTGAGCATTTGACAGTACACAAGCAACCATTGTTGCGTGGACGCTATCAGAGCTGGTCAAAAATAATTTCGTTATAGAGACTTCGACGCCTACGGTGAGTGTGATATCCCGTGGCGACGACTCAATCTTCTTTTTGTATTCTTCTAAATTCTTCGACGTTTCAATATTATTTCTAAGGTTGCGTCGCACTGTATGCTTATCGGTCTTCTCAGCGTGCGATTTCGCGCTGCTACTTTTTCGTAATCCAGTACATTAATTCATAGCACAAACATGACCATATGTTATGCCTCTTATTAATGTGCTTCTGACGCTGCCTTTCCATTACAATGTACTTGCCAGTATCTAGCATCAACAAGTTCATAGTTTGTAGGGCGCGAGAGCCGATCTGTTGTGGCAGAGTGGCCGAAAATTCCCGAGCAGGACGTCTAGGTTCGACCACTTGTGGACTACGCACGCTCGCCGCTGTACGAACTGTCCGGCAACCTGCATCTTATTCTTAGGGCGCTTGCAGGACCCACTTTCGTCAAAGACTCCACTCATTTCATTGAGCAAATAAGAAGCCTCTGCATTGACGATGACGAAGTCATGATCTGCTTTGACGAAAAGTCAATGTTTAAATGCGTGCCTATTGACTATGCGGTCGAGTGCTGGAGGAAACTTCTCGAGGCCTACTCTTCTTTGCCCGAACGCACACCAATCGAATACCACTAAATTTACCGCCTTCTAAAATTTTGCCTCGAAAATGCGTACTTCATCTTTAAGAAAGAGTATTACCAGCAAGTATTCGTACAGCGATGGGAGCCTCTGTGTCCGTCGTTTGCGCCAACATTGCTCTAGAGGATCTGGAAAGCGGCGCCTTATCAGCATTCGGGAAGCGACCAAAGCTATTTCTAAGATACATGGACGGCTGCTTCTGCATTTTCCCTCGCCGGCACGCAACACATTTCCTCGAGCACCTAAATTCCTTCAAGCCTAGTGTACAGTTCACGGCTGAAGAGTAAAACAATGGGCGAATTTACTTCCTGGATGTTCTTGTAGAAAGGACTTCAAGCGGCTTGAGGACTAGTCTGTACAGAAAGTCAACGCACACGAGAACGTACCTGAGCTTCGACTCGGCGCACCCCCTTGGGCAAAAGCGATCCGTCCAGCAGCATTCTTTTCCTGGACATTCCACGTCTGCTCCAGCCCCACGAAACGTAGGCAAGAGCTACAGGTTGTGAAAAGGAACCTGTTGATCAATGGTTACCCTCTACAACGGTCCAGAACGCAGTAGCGCAAATCAGCGAAGCTCCGCCGTGAAACGGCGAAAGAAACAGTGAAGCGCGTGGCAGTACCCTACACAGTGGGAACAAGCAATGCCCTTGCACGAATTTTTAAGGGCTACGGTATTGAAATCGCGCACGTGCCTTCCAGAAACCTTGGCCAACAGCTAGTTCGCGCAAAAGACCCTTTCAAACACACGGACTACCTGGGAGTGATATATAAGATACCATGCAAGGAGTGTGACATTTAGTACATCGGCGACAGCGGAAATTTGAAACGGCGCTTGAAACAACACATGAATGACGGGCCACACAGCCTGCCGATGTATTAGATATCAATGTAGCTGGGCAGATTGCCTAAACAAAACACCTGTAACGGTGTGGAGACACGTTTATCTAGTACCCGTCAGAAGGACTAACTGCAAAAAAAGAAGCGTCGTGATTTAATTACATAGCCATGGACTAATGTGTTCATTCGGTTACGTGATACATATTATAGTGACAGCGCGAGCCTTGTCCAAGGGCCACACAGCCGCGAACGCCCTGGCGGAACATTACGAACTAACTGGACACATCATTGATTGGGACTCGGCAGCCATCTTTGCAAAAGATACACACTTATCTGCCCGTTTGCTTTTAGAATAATTTTACATCCAGTCAACTGGATACACGATAAAAAGGACGCGGGGTAATCTTGCCGAAATATACACCCGAACGCCGCGCCACCTCACCCATAAGCAGCCGCTCGCCCATGCTTACATCTTCATGGTGACCAAGGGACCCGTACGGGGCCCGATACGCGTGTTCTTTATTTTTCTTTTATTTTTGGCGAGTGCACGTTTTCTGGCACCAAACTTTCGTTTTCAGCTCGCTTCGGCGCTGCCGGAGCCGGAGACGCGGCCGCTGTGTCCACGTGATCCCTCATGCCACGTCACGCGGACGGTGGCGCCAGCTTGTCCAATGGTGGAGCTCACCCCCAATAGGGAGCAGAGTGGGCGTGACCTTCAGGTATTTGCAGGCACGTCCTCTCTAGTGCGTTTTGTAGATTGTAAACGAAGTTCGTTGCGCTGCGACGTCCATCGAGCAAGGCCCTCGGCCAGAAATATACGTTCGTGCAATTATCCCGCCAGGGCACAGCAGGGCGGTGCGGTTCAGAGCGGTGTAGTGGGAGAGGTTCGAGAGAAGGAAAAGTGCGAGATCATAACGTTGAGTACCACAGTGGAATGTATGTACACGCAAGTGGCATGATTTTCGTCGTGTCTGAAAATGTCAAATTATGCGGCATTCAATCAATTCGCAGAAGTGCTCGCACTGTGTTTAGATGCACGACATAAAGCCCCTAAAGAAGAATCCAATTTTTTTTCAGACGCCTTGTACAGCTGGATTTGTGCCGGTGGTGCGTTTACCACGTGTTCGCTGTTTTACAAGTACACCGCGCCTAGGAGGAGATGTATAGAAGATTTAAGTCAGCTGAACGCTTGTACTGACTTAAATTATCCATGCATGCATGCAGGACACCTTAAGTTGTGGTCAAAAGGGTTGAATATCTCTTTGTCTTCCTTCCCAAGTCTCTTCACGCCATTTCTAGCCCGTAGGTGTCGAACGCAGGGGGCCATAAGCGAGCGAGCGTGACATTTCTGGAACAAATTGCTCACTTGTGAACCTTATATTTGCCGGTGAGTACCAGTACGAATTTGATAAATTATACTTACAATGGCACAGCGAGTTCTCTGAAACGCGGCCACTCCTGCTCGGATGGACAAATGTACAGCTGAGCTACACCTCTCTGAACACCGGACGTGAGGATAGATTTAACTTCGATTTCGCCATGCGTGGCGTGAGACATGCATGATTAAGTAGTGGCTTCTCTCCTCTATATAGGTTGTCCAAGTTAACGTTAGGCAAGCTGTTCAAAAAAAAAAATTAAGGATGCCGATGCAAGATAATATTATAAGACCTAATGCTGAGTCACCATAGTTCTGACGACCGAACACCGCAGGTCTTATACACATATCTCGCACGATGATTTTTGATAGTCTTTTTCCCTGAATAGCTTGGCTAACGTTAGCTAGAACACACGGGATATGTATATACATAAAGATACTAAAGTAAACGCACAGCACCTTTAAACGTATTAGAAAGCTTACATGTTACTACGCCGCTAGCAGGGGTCCAACAGCGTTAAATTCCAATCGTGCTCACTCCCTATTGGTAGTTGGCCCGCTGTGGTCAAAGGTTGTGGCCACGAGTTGGCATCCCTTTGTCTTGCTGCCCGAGATTGTTCACGTCACTCCCGGACCCTACGTTTCGAACGTGCGGTGCCAGAACCGTTCAGAAAGCTTAAATTAAGTGCAAAACATTTCTGATTATAACTCCTGATGAGCGCTGCTTTTAGTTTTATGGATTAAACATACTATAGCTGAGTAAGCTCTCTGAAACGCGAAGCTCGCTCGGAACAACAAAAGCACTGCCGAGCTCTGCCTCTGTGAACGCGAGGCTAAATTTAGTGTCGATTATGTCATCCTAGACGGAAGGACGGACGGACGGACGAACGGATGCATAAATACATGATAGGAGCGTCCTCCTTGAAACAGGGCGGTGGTTTGCGCTTACTGGGTTACCAATCTTCTTTAGCCGACAAAAATTCCCAGCTTCAAGCTTTCCGTACAATTATCGGAACATTTGTTTTTATACGCTTCCGTTGTTTGTGGTCAGCCTACTTTTTTCCCTACAAACCTCAAATCACCTTTTACCAATCGCTATTGCCGATATGTTTACTTTCCCCCTGCTATCCCTGAACCCCAGGGCTTCAGGGAGCGGAGCCGAAACTGGCGCCTGGGTCTTCGCATTCGATATCTTCGCATTCTTATGAAGATGTTCCATCGTTTCTCAAGATTTACCGCAGGAAGCACACGATCCTTTTTTCTTGGTGGACCTCGCTTCATATCTACGCGTTCTAAGGTTTTCTTATCTAGCTTCAAAAAGTAAAGAGCTTCCCTTTGAGCTATCATAAAATGTTTCTTTTCTGATTTCGGTTCTAACTTTTCGATAGTTACTGATAGTAGGTTTCTTTACTATTGCCACTACCAAGGAGACTATTTGAGCCTGTCTGATTTTGTATTTAACGTTCTTTCTTGCCATGCTCCTTACTATGCCGGTCGCATATTTGCTGTCAAGCTTTCTAGTTCTTTCCCTCAACTGTGAGTAAATTTTTTTCCCGGTACAAATACATGAAAACTCATGCAACTTATTTACTTTCTTCTATAGTCCTCAATCCTTATTCTAAATCAATTTTATTCGAAGCATCCATGTCTTGAAAACCTGTCGACTTGAAGCTTTCATTTGTAGTTCTCGCGTGAGCGCCCAATGCGAGGCGTACCACAGACCTTTGGTTGTCATTGCGTCCTCAATATACCTACGACTTGAAGAAACCAACTGCACTTCCCACTTTCCCACTGTTCACTGTTTTCAGCGAATGCCATAAGACCTGATTTTAAAACGCTGTATTTCAAGTCTAAATATCACCTTCGTGTACACAGATACTAGCTAGACATGGCATATCTATTTGCCTGTTAGAAAGCAACACATTGTCATCCGCAATAAAGAAACCTTGGAGCTGCTGCTATACTGTAGGCCCGACGATTTGTATGATAGATTAAATCCGACAATAATTTCTTCTAGCGCCATTTCCATTTTATCCATGCAAACCCGTGACACCACAACAGTGCCGTCTGTGCACGCGACACATGGATGATCGATGATGGCGTTTTCACGACAATGCCTTCTCAGCGGAAACCACACAGATTGGGCGTACCTGTTATCTGGGTATCTTGTAGCCACTTCTAGAAAGAAACCGTGGGTACGTTCACTTGTAGGTGACGAATGAACAAGACAGTAGTACTAAATGATACCTCATCATGCCAGGAATACGCAGCAACAGAAAATAACTCAGCACATAATAAAAAAACGAGTGTAACGAGCCTAAAATTGGGTGGGATGTGAGTCTGTGTCGCTATTGCCTTTAACGTGCTGCCACCTAGTGTCATTCACTTGACTACCACGCCCTCCGCCATGTGACGGCACTCCACGCGCAAATGCCGAGGCTAGAAGTTAACCAAAGAACGGCAGCTGGTTGGCTTTGGGAGCTCGCGGCAAAAGCACAAATGAGGCAGTGCAGTGTGACATGGGTTGGGCCTCGTTTGAATTCAGAGAAGCGCAGAGCAAAATTAGGTTTGAATACTCGGGAACCTTGGATCAAAATTAATGTGCGGCCAAAGGGCACTAGTATCTGTACCTGAATAGCCTGGACACCTAATGGAGGAAGAGGTCAAGAAAGTTGGCAACCAAGTACAGGGTAATTGAAAGTGTAAATAGGCAACCAGGAGTCATCAGAAAGAAAGTGAGAGAAACAGACATTGAATTGGATGCGAGGAAAGGAAACAAAAACACAATGGAGATTTGAAAGAACATGAAGGAAGAAATTTATAGGGAAAATCTGTACTATAACACGAAGGAAAGTGCCTTGCCACTTGAGGCTCGAGCTGGTTGCGTGAGGGCAAAAATATACCGGAGCATCTATTCGGTAATAGATGAGGCATCCTTATGCTGCAGCGGAAATCCAGAGACCACCTAGCACATTTTTATCAAATGCGAAGGGATTCACCCAGTGAGACCCCTCGGTAATATACACCTCCTCCAAGCGCTTGGATTTAAAGTGGACGGAAGCATCAACCCGTCTGCAGTCTAGATAAGTAAGAGGCATTTAGAGAATTGGTGGGAAAATAGCAGGGAAGAGATTGATAAGACCGGATCTTTTACAGACATAGGGAGCGGTAGAAGATAGACAAGTTTTGAGGGAGAAAATAATTTGAAGAGATGTCTAAAAAATGCTAGAATGAAAAGCAGGTATAGCATACCTGATAACTCATGAAGGCTAAGTGTCTATTTGTCGGTAACCCCTGTGAAACACACTAAAAACAGTTGCACGCTTATGGTCGTACATTGCCACACAACAATAATCGTCATCTGCCTTGTCCGCATGTCCTTTCTTTAACGCTGCGAGCCCAGTTCTTCCAAGCCACAAACGCCATGCGATTTATGAGCACGACAGAACTTTCGGGAATTCAGGCAAGACAGAGGACGATTATTGTTGTGTGGCCAATACACACCCCAAAGGGTGCAACTGTTTTTAGAGTGAAGGGGATGGCAATAAGTCATCATCATTAGCACCACCACTGGTCACTCCTCTGTTTTCTTCAAGTAACGCCTAAAGCAACACACGTTCCCTTTTGAAGTGTGTTCTCAGTGCAGCAGGAGCAACGCTCAAGACAATAAGGTTTTTTTATTTGATTTTCCATCGTTTTGATGTTAAAAGGTGCAGGTTAACCGAGGAATGTATATATAATATTTTTCATGCTTTTCCGTTTCTTGGTGTTCTTTGGCTAGACATAAGTAGATAACAAATAACTGCAGTTCTTCTGTAAAACTATGGTCACATTTTTACTGCGCTTTGTCAGTACAAACGAATTGTCGGTACTAGGAGGAAGCCAGACCTGCGTTCTCCTGAGTGCGAGCGCTCCTATGCGTTGGAAGAAGAGCGGTTTCAGTTGTTAGGCGGAGGGGTAGATTTTATCTGTAATATGGTTGCGCTAGGGTCGCGACTACACCGACGAGAGAAGAAGGATAAACTAGCTATGCTGGTTGGAAAGCTGGAAAAGGAACTCCAGAGCAAGCAGAAGCAGAGGAAGGTGGTAGAAGATAAGCTAGCCAACGTATTAATGCAGATGAAGCCCACCATTCCGCAACGCCATGGTGAACGCTTCGAGGCAAGCAAAGCAAATGTGGCTGGCTTCGAAGCGAGGACTGCAAAGGAGGACGAAACCACCACGCGGAAAAGCGGTGGCGGACACGTCAGTGACGGTGACGGAGAGGCTACCACGGGCGTGCCGGCCTCGGAAGAAGTGAACAAAGCGAATGATGAGGATAAGACCAGTGAGGGGGGCATCGCGGCCTCAAGTGCCAACTCTTGGCGGCCAGGAGGAGAATAAGCGTCGAGTTGTCGTTCTAGGGAATGAAAAAAGGCATAAAGTATAACCGTTGATAATAGAGGCGAGCGCGTCCAGATTAGTCAGTTTCAGGTGAAACCGATTTGGGAAGTGATAGTCAAAGCCAAGCAACACTTGTGAGACAGAATGGAGGAGAGGCCACTAGTTCTGATGTTCGGTGGAGTGATTGGCATACTGAAGGAACGGGGGACACCGATCGAGAGAGAAATAGCTAAAGGGGTCACCGATCGGCGGATTGTTTCAAAGAAAGTGAAAATAACTCTGCGCGACGGTGCCAAATGCTCAAAGGCATGAGCATTAAACCGAATGGGCCGTGCATGCAGTAAGCAGGAAAATTTGGACACTAGCTAAGGCAATGAATTTTACGTCCATTGACATCAACCGAAAAATACAGCGAGCAGTCCGGGAAAACGCTTTTGTACGTGACGAGATACGTTTTATCAATAATGTAGCAACACCGGTTGGACGTTCACTCACGGCATGGGCAGTAGCCTTCTTAGGCGGGGTTCAAGCAATCAGGAAGTTAGATTAAGTATTGAGCGTTGCGAAATACAAACAAAGAGCAGCATTAAATCACACGGAGTTAAGAAAAGGCGCGCAAAGGATGTATGCAGCGATGTTAAAATTTGTTGCATAGACATGCAGGTTGCCGCAAGCATAAAAAATGGCTGGAAATTTCAAGCCAGCTAATTAACGAAGCTATTATAGTGCACGTCTGGGCCTAAGCGCATCCGCGAGATTCGAAGCAGCCGCCTGTTAGTGGCAATGTTGTAACTTAGGGGTGCAACAGAAAGACTCGGTTAAGGAAAGGCGGAAGTGTAGACATAATAATTAGGCTAGCTATGAAGTGGCAGAGGGCAAAAGAGACATGTAAGGAGCATTTATGGATTAGCGGCACATGGAAAGGCAAAAAGACGGGGCTAGGAGTAGCATACCTATATGGACAGGTAGTGATGACAGAGATACAAATAAATAATTGTTTGATTGCATTAGAAGCGGCATTTATGAGCTCGAAAATCCGGCTAGGTGCTATTAGTAGGAGATATGAATGCTTGGCTGGCAGTAACGCCTCATCCCAGCGCCGGTACGATCTCGGAGGCTGCGCGATCTCGGAGGCCACGCAAGGACGTTCGCGTGGACATTGCGGTGGCAACACTCCATAGCGCCGCATGTCCAAAGAGAACTGTGAGAGAGGAGCTGGCTTCAGGGGGGTACGTACCTCATACTATACGTTTTAGGTATTCGCATAAGTGGATTGACAGTCAATCGTTGGGGAGTTCTGGCCGAAGTTTTGCAGATTCTTCTTTGCTTTGATAGAGATTAGTTTTGTAGGAACGGTACTGTCGTACTGGTGAGGTAACAGCTGGAAGTGACTATGCTAACGCAAGTGCTATGTCAGGTAAGCAGCTAATGTGTGATGTGCCATTTTTCAGGATGACCCCCCTCCCCTCGTTCTCGGTTTCCCCTTTATTCATTAAACTTGACGAGGTGAGAGATATAAAGAACACGTTTCGAAATGTGTTGTGTCCGAGTTTGTGCCTGAGCTGCCTCTGAGCAACCCGCACAGTGCCGGTATAATTTCAGTACTATGAAGCACCGTCATATAGTCTTCCTTAAGGGCCGGCAGTTCCTCGACGAAAACTTTCCTGACCAGTGGATAGGACAATGTGGATCAGCGACCTCGCTGCCGACCTCGCCGGTTTTGTGGCCTCTAGATAATAATGCGTTCTGTCAATGCAGTGGTGTGCTGGTGCCCTAATTCTTAGATTACTTTTGTTCGGCAATACTAAGGAAAGAATAAACAAATCGTATTCTGAACGAAAGTTTTCGGCTGTCAGATCCCATGGTGCTTATCGGGTAGAGTGCTTCCATCAATGAGTCCTTTCTACTTCTATCAAACCAAGTGACAGTGCTTAAAGTTATTAAAAAAGAAATGTCTTCCTTCAAAGCTTCTTTTGACTTTGATCCGGTGAAAGCGGAAATAACTGCAGTCTGGGAGCGTCATTCAATCGCCGACTGCCCGGCATACTGAGTAGTAACAAACGTTGAAAAAGAGCGCGATCATTCTATTGATCTCTCGGTACGCCGGGCACATGAAAAAAATAACATATAAATAATAATGTGATGGGAGGAAGGCCGTTTTATTTAAGAAGGAAGTCACAATATACAATCAGCCGCCAAGAGGAAAGCTCTTGACAAAGTTGATCTCTTAGCTGTAGTGACAAGTATCGTATTGAGGCATCGATTATCGGCAGCCAAGAGCATTCTGCGAACAGGATAATACAATATGATGAATGAATCAATTTTATTGAAAGAACGATGGTTCTGTGGTCTATTCTCTGGTTCGGGGAGATGGGTAGGGTATTCGAGGAGAGGGTGATGGAGGCGAACCCGCATCGCCGCTGGAGCCCTATGCACGGCAGTCTTCATGCCGATGTCATATAGGGATTGTAGGGCAGCGCTGGCCACCTCAGAGGGCGGACAGATCCACTTCTCTAGAGTTTTTTCTGTACCACGATGGCGACTGCGGGCATCTTGGAGGCCTGGGAAAGCCCAGAGCATGCGGCGTGTGGCCTCAAGTACAGGCACGTACGCTCGCCACTCTTCGAGCGCAAAGGCTATCGCTTCTTTCTGAGTGGGTACTGGTGCACCAGTCGTTAATGTGTGTTTGTTTCTTTGGATCTTAGCGTCCTGGGCTGCGTGGCACATGCCTCAGCCCACGTACGATCCTGACCTCCCAGCAAAGAAGGGGCAAGTACGAGTAATACTGCACACAGCCTCGTTGCCAGGATTTCCCGCGTGGCCTGGTACCCAATTCACCCAGACCTGAGTCCCATATTAAAGAGTAAGCCTTCAGTGACTCATGAGTGTCCGGGCGGCGTATTTCCAACTGCTCGTAGGTACAGCGGGGCGTGGAACTTGCGGAGAAAGCGGGCGTTTGCGCGCATGCGGGAGTGAGAGCGTGTGCGAGAGAGGAAATGTGAGGAGTTTTGCTCTTTGAAAATACGACTCTGCCTAGGTACTACGGAGGAGTTTCTTGGCGCGCGGTGTAGGCGCTTGTCCTTAGGCGTGCCGGCAGAAGCCGTGGGGCGCGGTTGTGCTGAACTTAGCATCGCAAGTTGGCGGCTCAACGCAATCATATTTAATCGATCATGTTTTTACTAATGAAAACAACGTGTCATTATTTCGCATTATTGGCGGCGCCTCCAGGACACCAAAGCGGCAACGGGGATATCAAAGCTAGAAGCCGGACTGGTCCGTGGGTTGGGGCTCGCATAGGCCGCCCGGCTTCCAGCTTTGATCCCCCCGCTACCGCTTGGGTGCCCCGGAGATCCTGCGCCACCTGCTTTAATATAACCTCAGGTGCTCTCCTGAGGCCTCCGTTTGCCGGTTACATGTGCCCTCCTGGAGCAGTGCTCGTAAAAAATCCGATCTGTCGTCGTGCCGAATAAAGCGACCCGCGACTTATAAAACACCAGTCAGAGCATTGTCCCTTCAGACACAGCGATCACCAAGCGGCGTCCGCACCCACTGCCTCACCGCGCGGGCAGCCAGCGGCGGAGCGTATAAACCAACTCGACCGAACTCCGCAATGCCGGCATGTCTAGGGGACAAACGAATACAACGCGCTCTAAGAAACCTCCTCCGTAGTGCCTAGGCTGAGTCGTATATTCAAGGAGCAAAAGTCCCCAGATTTTCTCTCTCGCACCCGCTCTTACTCGCGCCTGCGCAGAAACGTCGAGCTCCGTCAAAAGTGCCACGCCCCGCTGTATCTACGAGCAATTCTAAATACGCGTCCGGGCGCAGTCCGTGGTGGACGCAGGAAAGCCGCGATCACCGGCGAAGGGAGCAAGGAGAGGACGCGCCATGCCAGTAGCCCTTTGCGAGTGGGCGCGTGGGAGAGCGCGGACATGCGCGTGGCGGTACGCGCACATCGGCAACAAACCTTGTGCCATATGGCTGTGGTTGCATCCCATGATCGCGGCCACGGCGGCTTTCGTTCGCACAACAGTTCAGACAACAGCAACAGAGACAGTCATAGATAGGCTTTTGCCTATCGCAGTTTAGCTCAGCAAGTGTCCATAGATTTCTTTTTGCAGCAATTTTCTTGCAGCGCCATGATAAGAGAAGGGAACGTTCAAAACACTGGCAACAAATTCGGAGCTAACATGTACTTCATGGTAAAATGCGTCTCACATCGCGTGCCGCCGTAGAAAGACCTACGCCCGCCGAAGCTACTACCCTATGCCACCATTATGGAAGATCACAGCCAGGCGATAATAAATAAGACCAATGGTGGTCCGCAACATGGCGTACACATTCACATGGCATGGGTGAAAACCTGACAGGTGGCAGTGCTCGCGGTGGTGCTGACCTGTGACGCACGCATTAAGAGGAAACTACTAAGTTTATTCAGTACCAATGTTCACCTACCTTTGTCGAGATCGAACTGCAGGCGATCAAGATTGCGCCTAATCGATGCGAGTCATTCTTTCCTGCTGGCGACACGGTGTATCTGCACACTGTACATGCGTACGACGATACTATCCGGCTTGCCAAGAGTAGACACGACTGCGTACTTCATTATATAAGCAGTATAAAATTAGTCAGATGGTTCGTCTTGCGTAATATAGACTGGGAGACGTTGCCAAATTTCATGAGCCAAAGTGTTTGTACACGTAATTATTGGCGTTCCCCCAGTGTGGAGAACCACATGCACAAAGTTTGAGTTTTCCATGAAAAATGTGACAGGTTTCCTGTATAGTCCCAAGGCCTGAGAAGCACTTTTTGGGCTGCTCGAAAACTGCTTTCTTATCAAATGGACAGCCCCTACAAGAGTTCCATTGTGAAGGGCCGCCGAACGGCACTAACGAAAAACATGATTATGATTACTTAATTAGTGAAAAAAATTAAACATTCGGACAGTTTTCTGGCGTGCGTTATTGATAATATTCTGACTTGGAAGAAACTACGATTTTACAGTTTTATCGCTCCGTCTAGGAAGCTTTCACAGACTTCTCGAAAAAATGCCGTGTATGCTGATCATGTGCATATTGAGAAAAATGTACAATTAAATTTATTGCATTGGATGATGTTATTTTGTGCACCTTTCGAGCGTTGACTAATTTAAAGAGCAACTTTGTATCGAGATGTAAAGTAACCTGGCCGCCGGTATAATGAAAGAAAAGTGTTAAATAATAATAATAATAATAATAATAATAATAATAATAATAATAATAATAATAATAATAATAATAATAATAATAATAATAATAATAATAATATAAACTTTATTTCATGAATATAGTACAAATTCAAAAACCGGTGAGCCCAAGTCATGAAGACTTGTACGGCTGTACCCGGCAGTCAGCGACAAGTACTTAAAAAATTAAAAGCAAGGTTAGCCAGCAATAAACTGAAGCAAGCTACAAAACAAACGCAAACTACAAAACAAAAGGAGACTAAAACACCAAAGCAAAATACAAAAAAAAAACAAAAGCCAGCTTCGAGCAAAACCAAGCTACAAAAGACAAAGCGAAAGAAACAAGGATACACAGCAAGCTAGACCAAACAAAACTAATCGAAACTATGGCACGGGCTCTAATGACAACTAAATAGAATAAGGCTAATCAAAGGTCTTCTGAACACAGTTCTGACTTCTCCAGCTTCATCCAGACTCCATTTGGGACGAAAGAAGCAATGAAAGCAGAGCTCAGCTGAAGCCCATTCTGAAATAGTACAGACAGTAATCAAAATTTCTTTTGTACCAATACAGCACACTGGTGTGAAGCATACACTTGACCGAGTATGCAAGCATTCTTGGAATTGTGTCGCGTATCAAGCGTCTCCTGTTGCAGACTTCGTTAAGACGTCCAACTGCATTTGGAAGGCAATATGCCTGTGCTGTTCTTCTAATAAAGTAACTATTGTATGGACCATCGATAGGGCCTTGTACTAGCCACACCCAATAATCCCTTGTGGCCATATATAGAAGCATCGCTTTTTACATAGGATCTCATAGAACCACACGCTGTTATTGCGCACGGAAGCTATAAGACACATGCTGTTATTTATTATGTCTCCCTAGGCAGCATAACATTACCTTGATTAATATCGCTTAGGTGCTGGTTGCCTGGTTACGAAATCCAAACCGAAAGATGGACGAGGATGTTTTGAGAAGAAACCTAGCAATTTTTATCAATTATTCGTCATACGACAACGTGAATGCCGACGAGCAAAGGAGTGAGAATTTGGTCGCTCACCTCGTGGTGCTCCTCATCCACAGAAAGCTTGAATCTGGCGAGAACTTTACACAGAATGAGCTTCATCTCGAGGAGAGCAAAATTTCGCCCCAGGCATGCCCTGGGGCCTTTTCCGAACGGCTGGAAACTGATCGGGTGGATGTTCGGTTTGTTCTCCGGGTTGAACCTGTGCGCAGTGGGAAAAAGGCAGCCCTCAACAATAATCGCTTGGCATGGAGCGCCGAGCCAAGGCTGAGGCAACCCATGTCCGATAACGCTGCTCAATTTAAAAGCTTAAAGAGACAAAACACTTAATGAGCTTAAACTTACAGGCTATTATTTAATATCTCCAGTTTCGTTTTTATTGCGGCAATAGGTTTGTTCGCAAAACATATGAACGTCTCGGTTCAAATTCATAACTCTTCGCGCCGAAACCTCGTCGCTGGGAGGCGAGCGTGAGGCCACGCATATCAAAGTATTTTTTCGTATCCGAGCTATTTTGCTGAAGTAAAGCTTCTCGAAGCTTGCTAAGTCCAGTTTTAGGCACTTTAACGCTACAATATACTTCATCTCTACCGATAAAACAAATTAAGTTCGAGAAGACGCCGTCAAATGCCATGACGTCATGCCAGGGTGTTAGGGTAGCTTCAAGGAGGCCTAGCCACCCGTCTCTAGTGTTTTTTATTCTTTTGTGGTGTACTAAGTAACAGCGGCATTTAGAATTTTTAGGACGTTTCTTGTGGTTCACGAAGCTTCTTCTCAATGAAGTAATGGTAGGATCTTTTTTTTTTTGCTATTGTAGGAGCATAATTTGCTAATACAACTATACTTATGTTTCAAGCGATGCCAAGCAAGCATGCTTCATAGGATTCGCCTGGGCATCGCCTTCGCTCGACGCTATGCACATCTCAATCGACCGTGCGGACAGCCCGTACTGTGAACGCCGCCAAGTGCCCGAGACTCCCATAGATCTGTTTTGCGACTGTCCTGTCTACGAATCACAGCGGAAGACGCTGGTTTGTGCGCTAGAAGGCATTGGCAGGCGATCATTGTGGGAAAATACCATTTTGCCTGCAATGTGTGACCGTACAGTAGCAGCAATAGCTACAAGGGCGCTGCTCCGGACTACTTGAAGATCACGGGACTAAACACAAGGCTTTAAGGAAACCACTGTGTTAGTGTATATATGCTTCCCTTCTTCCTCTCCACATTATTTTTCACCTTTCTTTTTTGTCCCCTTTTATTTTTCCCCTGTGAAGGGTAGCAGGCCAGGGCATGCTAGCTCAGACCGACCCCTCTGCCTTTCTAATAAGTTGTACATCTCTCTATATTTGTGTTTCGCTTTTTGAATAGCTGGTGCTTCACTAAGGGCACCGACTATTTCTACTTAAAAATTCTGGCTCGAACCATCTCAGGATGACTATCAAAATTAATGCGATAGCAGTGAAGCAATATAGAGAAACACAGCATTGGGACCGTATGAGGCGTTTATATGCAGCTAGATTCTTCTCGCACTCTTCGATGATGATGATGACGGTATTTATTGGCATCTCCTTTGAAACGGGGCGGAGACAAATAATCCCCTATTCTGCTTGATTTATTCAGGTCATGGTACATCTACCGCTATCTAACCTTTTGCCTGTGTGATGTCGGTCTTAACTGTAGTATTTATAACTTATATCACTGCAATGTACCACTGTTCCTACGCTTGCAATTACTCCGCTTCTATCAATCCCCTCTTTGCTTTTCTTTCACCGGTACTTGAATACTATAGTACTTATCTCGACTGCTGACAAGTTAATCCTTTCATCTTTGAATCCCAACGCTTCTGTAAGGTGGGCACTCCATACAAGTCTCGCTGGATCTTGGCATTCTATTAAGATGTGCCGAATAGTGTTCGGGCTTTTATTCCAGCACACACATACGCGATCCTGCGGCACATATTTGCTCCGTTATGTTTTGGGGCTCAGGCAGCCAGCTTGGGCGTCATATAGCAGGACAATGTCATTAGCGTTATCTACAGATTTGCCCTGACGATTTGTTTCTTGCCGTTTTTTGTAAATATCTGCGCTTTTATTTTGTTTCCACCCATTGCATCTGATTTACCATCGCTGTTTCTCGCACTTTCTTTTTTTATGACACCTTGTTGCCTGTTTGCACTTTCAATAGCCCTGTAATTCGTTGCCAACTTTCTTGACTTCCATCTAGATTCCATTTGAGGTGCAGAAATTTGTGCACTTTAGCCGGCAATTTCTTTCCATCCATGTTCCTTAGTCTGTCTGCATACGTAATCTGGCTCTGCGCGTATCTGACTTCAAGAGAAACAAAACCCGTATCACCTTGCACTGCCTCCTTTATGGTTTTGCCGGGGGCCCCGAAAGTAAGTGGGCGGGGCACCCTCTGGTTAATTTCCAACTCCGTAAGTAGTTCTCATTTATGTTTAGTTTAAAACTTTCGCAAATGCATTTGCGAATGTTTAGCGCTGGCACTATTGCCCCCTTTCCAGATACCTCGCATTTATTGTATCCACAAAGTGCTCTGTTTTATTATTGCTGCATCCCGCTTCCCTGTCCCTTTGAAATCGCCTTGGTGGATCCTTGAGTAGCTCTTTCCTCTGCTTATGGATACACTAAAGCATAGAGTTTCAAACTATTACTAGAGGGAGCTGGGGTCTAGTTTGTACGGGAGATACCAGCTGGGCGGCTCAGCCCACATGAGAAAGATTTATAGTACTTTGATTTGCGTAAACTTCGTCCTTCTGGCTTTAAACAGCTTCGTGACTTTGCAAGTTTATCGTATTCATTTAAATACTGCGTTATAGAAAAATTGCGCTGATCCCAAGCACTGTGGTAATCGACGTTATGCGAAACGTTTCGCAGGCAGCTGATCATGCAGCAGTGTTTGGGATTCCCCAAAGCGTTCCAAGGTTGGCCAATGTGTTTGTGTAAATCCACTAATTGTGTTGCTGACGTCAGCACAGTGTACTAGAATTAACACGAGTGCGTTCGTGTGTTAAGACAGCAGCAAGACGACGACTAAGGTAACGACGATAGCATGATTTCTAGGATCGATAGAGTGGAGGCAGACAAGTGGCATGGAGGTGCGAGAGGGGTAAGAAGCGCAGAAGCTAAGTGCTTACTGACGGCAGCAAGTAGTATCGCTTAGAGCACACAAGCCGGTGACTTGACGGCGACACTGTAGCACAAGCCGAAACCCGTGTCCTTCTATAGCCATTCGGACGAGTAGTGTTGTGCAGCTGTTTGCCTTGGCCAAGGCGTGGTGACGCTGTCATAGTGGAATTCGGTGCAGCATTGTCGTGCTGGGACACTATGCGCACCAGGAAACAGCACGCTGCAATCTTTCATTAAGCGGCCCGGTTATGTCGAGAAGGGCGGTGAAAGTACGGTACGAGCTTTGGGAGGAACGAGGAGCTAGCGCGTTGCGGTCCGGCGCTCGAAAATCAAAGCTCGTAAAAAAACCAGCTTTTCAACCGCTGCTTGAACGGATGCAACCGCCACCCGCCGAGATGCCGGGATCTTCTTACGCACGCCATCTAGTTCGAGCGCAAATGGCACGCTAGAATCAGAGGTGAGAGTCGGATTAAGAAGCTGGAATAACGATCCAATGACCATCACTGCATCCCGAACACGAGAATATAGTCATCGGCCCAAATTAGTAGACAGCTTGGTCCACTGGGTCGGCATAAGTTCTTGTCATTGTAATGACATGTCCTGCATGCTTTCATGCATGTCATGAATATCTCTCTTTTATCATGCATGTCATGACATTAATGGGGATCATGTCATGGCCTGACATACAGACCATGACATTTAGGGCATTTATTCTGAAAGAAACATGGCTTGGACAAGGCATTGATGTCACACATTTACACGTGACGCGCACACGTACATAGCAATATATCTAGTTAAAGAAATGCCTGTACTACAATTGAAACCCTTGCAGTCATTTCATTGATGACATTAATGTCATCACATGATTGGCATTCATGTCAGTTTCGTTTTTTAGTAAGTTATATATCAATATATCCATGACATAAATGAAATGACAAGATATGCATCGCATGAATGACATGCATGTCATGAAGTTATTGTCATGAATGGCATAAATGACATGAAGTGATAGCGTCGTGGTTCGTTCACGAATAAATAAATAAATAGCTTTTGTGCCATATGTACAATATCGGTCCGTCTTGAACAGTAGGCAATAGATGATTAAATTCGATGATTGTCAACCATCTCGCTGCTCGTCTCGCTGCTGTTGTCATTTAGCCGTTGATTTTCTTCGAACGCAAGTTCATTCAATAAACAATAGCGTGTTTCAATTCATTTTCCCGTTGTTGCCTCATCACCGTCGCTACATAGAATCACAAAAGTAGAATAGCCTCCTGCCAATCACCCAGAATGTTCGTGACAATCATCATCATCATCATCATCATCAGCAGCAGCAGCAGCAGCAGCAGCAGCAGCAGCAGCAGCAGCAGCAGCAGCCTGGTTACGCCCACTGCAGGGCAAAGGCCTCTCCCATACTTCTCCAACAACCCCAGTCATGTACTAATTGTGGCCATGTCCCTGCAGATTTCTTAATCTCATCCGCCCACCTAACTTTCTGCCGCCCCCTGCTACGCTTCCCTTCCCTTGGAATCCAGTCCGTAACCCTTAATGACCATCGGTTATCTTCCCTCCTCATTACATGTCCTGCCCATGCCCTCCTCCCCCCATTTCTTTTTCTTGATTTCAACTAAGATGTCATTACCTCGCGTTTGTTCCCTCACACAATCTGCTCTTTTCTTATCCCTTAACGTTACACCCATCATTCTTTCCATAGCTCGTTGCATCGTCCTCAATTTAAGTAGAATCCTTTTCGTAAGCCTCCAGGTTTCTGGCCCGTATGTGAGCACTGGTAACACACAGCTATTATATACTTTTCTCTTGAGGGATAACGGCAACCTGCTGTTCATGATCTGAGAATGCCTGCCAAACGCACCCCAGCCCATTCTTATTCCTCTGATTATTTCCGTTTCATGATCCGGATCCGCCGTCACTATCTGCCCTAAGTAGATGTATTCCCTTACCACTTCCGGTGCCTCGCTACCTATTGTAAATTGCTGTTCCCTTCCGAGACTGTTAAACATTACTTTAGTTTTCTGCAGATTAATATTTAGACCTACTCTTCTGCTTTGCCTCTCTAGGTCAGTGAGCATGCATTGTAATTGATCCCCTGAGTTACTAAGCAAGGCAATATCATCAGCGAATCGCAAGTTACTATGGTATGCTCCATTAAATTTTATCCGCAATTCTTCTCAATCCAGGTCTCTGAATACCTCCTGTAAACACGCTGTGAATAGCATTGGAGCGATCGTATCTCCCTGCCTGACGCCTTTCTTTATTGGGATTTTGTTGCTTTCTTTATGGAGGACTACGGTGGAGCCGCTATAGATATCTTTCAGTATTTTAACATACGGCTCGTCTACACCCTGATTCCGTAATGCCTGCATGACTGCTGAGGTTTCGACTGAATCAAGCGCTTGCTCGTAATCACTAAAAGCTATATATAAGGGTTGGTTACATCCCGCACATTTCTCTATCACCTGAACGATAGTGTGAATATGGTCTGTTGTTGAGTAGCGTTACGAAATCCTGCCGGATCCTTTGGTTGACAGAAGTCTAAGGTATTCCTGATTCTATTTGCGATTACCTTAGCAAATACTTTGTAGGCAACGGACAGTAAGCTGATCGGTCTATAATTTTTCAAGTCTCTGGCGTCCCCTTTCTTATGGATTAGGATTATGTTAGCGTTCTTCCAAGATTCCGGTACGCTCGAGGTCATGAAGCATTGCGTATACAGGGTGGCCAGTTTCTCTAGAACAATCTGCCCACCATCCTTCAACAAATCTGCTATTACCTGATCTTCTCTAGCTGCCTTCCCTCTTTGCATAGCTCCCAAGGCTTTCTTTACTTCTTCCGGCGTTACCTGTGGGATTTCGAATTCCTCTAGACTATTCTCTCTTCAATTATCGTCGTGGGTGCCAATGGTACTGTACAAATTTCTATAGAACCCCTCAGCCACTTGAACTCTCTCATCCATATTAGTAATGATATTGCCGGCTTTGTCTCTCAACGCATACATCTGATTCTTGCCAATTCCTAGTTTATTCTTCACTGCTTTTAGGCTTCCTCCGTTCCTGAGAGCATGTTCGATTCTATCCATATTATACTTCCTTATGTCAGCTGTCTTACGCTTATTGATTAACTTCGAAAGTACTGCCAGTTCTATTCTCGCTGTAGTGTTAGAGGCTTTCATACATTGGCGTTTCTTGATCAGATCTTCGTGTCAAGCGCCCACCTAACGCCTTGGGGCCTGTTAGCTGCACACGCATCTGCGACGCTTGCGCTTCATCGTCGTTTCACTTCACGCGAACCGTTTGCTGCCGGCGTCGCGCCAAGGACAAAACGGGAGACACGAGTGCGCCTTTCATTATCGTGCGGCACCAGCAGCGGACCAAGCACCACCAACTATCCCAATCCGCGGCATGTGTTACCCGCAAGTTAGGACGTCTCCCTTTAGTCCCACCTGTTTAATGCGAGTGGGAAGAGAGCCGAGCGCAGTTCTTTAACCCACCTTGTATCCCGCAGAACATCGTGAAACCATTCAATTGTGTTTCGCTCACCTTTCGGGGTCAAACTTGTCTGGCTCCGGCCACAGTTCTGGGTCCTGGTGGATGCAGGACACTGCTACCATGATGCTGAGGCCTCTCGGGATTCTTATGCCATTAAATTCGTAGTCCCTTTCAGGTTGTCGACTCACGAAACTGCATAGTTGTATACAGTGGTAGTGCTATAGTGCGTGAATGTGCACCAGTGATTGCGCACTTTCATTTTTGCCATCTTCATCATTGCCAAATACAGTTAAGCTCGCAAGTTAACAAGAAAACAACTGCCAAGAAAATCTGGCGTAATAAGAAACTTCCAGGACCGGTTGGGAATGGCTATCACGACCACTGGCATTATAAACGACGATAAAATTACCGAAGCTGATTTCATTTTGCTCATTGCCGTCGTTTCTGGAATCACTTTTGATCGACTCACTACAAGTAGTGCAGTTTCTCTGAAAAGAGAAAGCTTTGCCTTGTGAACTCCATTCTCGCAATGCATGTGAACAGAGAAATGCTGTAGCTTGCCTTCCACTGCACAAAATTTGACTAGGTTTGTTGTATTTAAAGCAAGAGAAATAAATGTCAATATTTTTTCACAAGAAATGTCGAAATTATTAAGAAATAAAATTAAAAAATAAACTGAGGCATCAAGATTACAGCTTCGTAACTCTACGATAAAGAGAATATCATAATTCTGTCAGCTACAACTATTGAAAGATCTAACGCGCACAAAATTGAAACATTGTGCACCTCTCTCAAATATACAACCAATTTGTGAGTGATATGCTCCAAACCCTCATGAATATTGCAAAAATTGAATTTACGCTGTGCACTGATATATGTATAGCTGCGGCGGCGAAAAAAGCCCAATGGCTGTGTTGGTATAGCACAAAAGAATAAATGCGACGTACGTAAAGATACGTCCATTTTTCCAGTGAGACGTTTCGGCTGGTGGGCTACCCTTCGTCCGCATATCCGTACTGACGAAGGCTGGCCCACCTCACGAAACGTTTGGCAGTGAAAAAGAACGTGTTTTTACGTGAGTCGTGTTTTTACTTTATACGTATGTAATGATATAATGACGAAGGCTGGCCCACCTGCCGAAACGTTTGACAGTAAAAAAGAACGTGTTTTTACGTGCGTCGTGTTTTTACTTCATACGTATGTGCTGACATAATCACGAAGGCTGGCCCACCTGCCCAAACGTTTGACAGTAAAAAAGAACGTGTTTTTACCTGCGTCGTGTTTTTGCTTTATACGTAAGTACTGACATAATGACGAAGGCTGGCCCACCTGCCGAAACGCTAGAAAGTAACAAAGAACATGTTTTCACGTGCGTCGTGTTTATTCTTTTGTGCTATACCAACGGAGCCAATGCACTTTTTTCGCCGCCAAAACTATATATATATATATATATATATATATATATATATATATATATATATATATATATATATATATATATCATCAGCCTGGTTACGCCCACTGCAGGGCAAAGGCCTCTCCCATACTTCTCCAACAACCCCGGTCATTTACTAATTGTGGCCATGCCGTCCCTGCAAACTTCTTAATCTCATCCGCCCACCTAACTTTCTGCCGCCCCCTGCTACGCTTCCCTTCCCTTGGGATCCAGTCCGTAACCCTTAATGACCATCGGTTATCTTCCCTCCTCATTACATGTGCTGCCCATGCCCATTTCTTTTTCTTGATTTCAATTAAGATGTCATTAACTCGCGTTTGTTCCCTCACCCAATCTGCTCTTTTCTTATCCCTTAACGTTACACCTATCATTCTTCTTTCCATAGCTCGTTGTGTCATCCTCAATTTCAGCAGAACCCTTTTCGTAAGCCTCCAGGTTTCTGCCTCGTAGGTGAGTACTGGTAAGACACAGCTATTATATACTTTTCTCTTCAGGGATAACGGCAACCTGCTGTTCATGATTTGGGAATGGCTGCCAAACGCACTCCAGCCCATTCTTATTCTTCTGATTATTTCCGTCTCATGATCCGGATCCGCCGTCACTACCTGCCCTAAGTAGATGTATTCCCTTACGACTTCCAGTGCCTCGCTGCCTATTGTAAATTGCTGTTCTCTCCCGAGACTGTTAAGCATTACTTTAGTTTTCTGCATATTAATTTTTAGACCCACTCTTCTGCTTTGCCTCTCCAGGTCAGTGAGCATGCATTGCAATTGGTCCCTTGAGTTACTAAGCAAGGCAATATCATCAGCGAATCGCAAGTTACTAAGGTATTCTCCATTAACTTTTATCCCCAATTCTTCCCAATCCAGGTCTCTGAATACCTCCTGTAAACACGCTGTTCACACACACACACACACACACACACACACACACACACACACACACACACACACACACACACACACACACACACACACACACACACACACACACACACACACACACACACACACACACACATATATATATATATATATATATATATATATATATATATATATAAGAGCGAGAGAGAGAGAAATAGAAAGAGAGCACAGTCGAAATGCATTTTTTGCTATATTCATGAGCATTTTGCAGAATATCCCTCACAAACTGGTTGCATATTAAAGAGAGCTGTAACATGTACGAATTTCGTGCACTTTAGGTGTCACAGTAATGTATATATATATATATATATATATATATATATATATATATATATATATGAACAAGAAGAAAGGGAACCGAGGGGCCCGATCTTTATTAATGATACCATAAGAAGCCAACCAGCAGAGACACCAAGGAGAACATAGGGGAAATTACTTGTGCGTATCCAGTTGTAACGAATTCTGTGGGCAGCACCAGTTCCGAGATATTAATTTTCTAAGTGTTCGTCGAAATGAATTGGTGTTCCAGTTACTTTCCTGCTTCAATGCATACAACAGCAGTTTCTTTAACAAGTAACTGGAACGCCAATACATTTCGTCGGACACTTTGAAAACTAATATCTCGGAACTGGTGCTGTCCAGAGAATTCGTTCCAAGTGGATACGCTGCGCTGACTGAGCGCCTATAATTCTTAGATTGAAATATGTCGCCTTTAATTCTCTTAAATGCAACAAATCTCATTCAGATGGGTCCAGCGTTTGTGAGATCATTTGTCGCTTTTAGATGTATTTACGCATGTAAATAGGTTCCTTGGCGCCGAGCCTCTTGACTGCCTTCCAACGTGCGTGACGAGAACGACACACACATTTTTGGGACGGCAAGCAAAAAAAAAAAAAAAAACCTTCTCTAAGAAAGTAGCCCACTACAAAGGCTGTCAGGGTGGCTACAGTCGAACAAACTTTCATCACATGCAACCGAGGCCAGTTACATCATTTTTGCACTCAAAAACAGAATTCAATGAATGAAAAGAACAATTTGTTAATATCACGTTTAGAAGGGTTAGAAACACGAAATTTTAGGGCATATACCACGGCTCTCCGTTGCAGTGGCATGTGCATATACAGTACATGACATTGCACAGATTACATGAATTGAAATTTCATTGCCTTACAAGATAAGGTATCCATTATTATAAACAGTCTCTCTACTATATCACCCCTGTACCAATCACCTATACAGCACTACACGATCTGACCTACCTCACTTTTTGTGTTGTTATGAAGGCGATTTTACAAACGTGCAAAGTTTTGGGACTTTATTAATCACTTGGATATAAACTGACGTGGATACTATCGGGGCGTATACGTTATCGCCCTTCTACATAGAAATTCCAACGGGTGTTCAACAAGGCGTGATATAATGACATCACGTCTGCTTCGGTCTCGACGAACTATGGTGTTTTCTTACGTTTGAAAATAAGTACTAGCTATCATGTGCACGTTGTTCGTGACCATGAAGTCGGCGCATTACAGTGACGTGTGTTTAAAGAAAACACTCACCCCACTACTCCAGGGTAGAATCGCATGCTTTCTTTCAGAACCATGTCTAGGTAACGCATTTCCGAGACGTTTCTTTGCGTAAACGTGCCCTGAAATATATAGAAGTGCGTGAATTAGGTATATAAGCCCATTTCGCCGTTCTATTTGACGCAGGGATAAATATATGGTTCCAAAATGACGAACACTGTGTTTGTGGGAGTTCTCTATAGGCATTGTATGCAGGACACATGGGCGATATCGTGTGCCGCGCTACATATCGCCAACAGTCGCCATTATATGTTTTACCTAAATAGCTTAAGAGTCTTAATGAAAGCAACATTTCTGTTGCACAAATCCCAAAGGGCATGCCGATTGGCCACCTTTACATGCTTGAAAATGTTTAATAATTACTTGTCTGACCTGTTTTAGTACATCATTGTTTTAAATGAAATTTCTTTATTTATACAAATTATTGCATTATTGGCCTACTGATACTAGTATGTTTCAGTAGTAGTGTCTATGTTATATAAGTGCTTTATGATGTATTTACATTGCTTGTGTTTCTAATTGATGAAAATAAGCCGGTTTCAGTGAACATTAAATGGTTGCATTAGAAAAATTGGCTAGTGTTGCAGTTCTCCATTTTGTGCGTACACTCCTCCGAATGACGTGCGACCTACGGGCGCAAGGCGTTCCTGAAGCTACGGAAAGCATTTTTTTTTCTCGGCGTCCGCTCTCTGTGAAGTTAAAACTGAACCACGAAGGGAAATAAACTTGCATTGCATCATCAAAACCCCGCTGCACTTGCAGAAGACCTCTGCCCACATGGTATAGTCTAGAGTCACTGCAGCAAAACAGAACATTGAACGGTTCATAAGGGCTCACATTAATTCACTTTCAGATAAAAAAATTCGAAAAGCGCAAGGATACACGAACACTGCACGTACAACTGTATTTTATTGCGACCGCAATTAATGGATACTGCGGCCGAATTACCGCCGTCAGCCTCAGCATCGCACTGACGTTCCGTAGCAAGACCAAGTCCGATAATATCACGGCCGCGCCCTGTGCAATATAGGTGCGAGGGAAAGCATGTGAGGGCTAGCCTAAAAGAATGGTGGCTTAGAGCGGTGGCGCATTGTCACGTGCACCACGGTAAAAGGGGGGGGGGGGTTGGCGGCAGGTCAGGATAGAGTGCTTCTCCGCTTCCACTCAAGGGCGTTACGTTTTGGGCGAGTTGGTTGTACATGGTTCTTATTAAACTTTTGCGCGCACAAAGACAGGACGTCGAACGAAGAAGGGACACACAACATGCGCAAGTGTGTGTCCCTTCTTCGTTCGACGTCCTGTCTTTTTGCGCGCAAAAGTTTAATAAGATCCACTCAAGGCACGGCTGAGCGCGGCCGTGCGCGTGATATCTCGGTGTTCCGCTGTCACTTCGAAGGCTAGCGGACCCGACATAGCTGATGGCTTCGTGTGCGCTGTGTTCTCGTGCGTCTATACTCCATCTCACAGGCACTCTGTGGCACGGCCGAATGTACGAGGCGTGCACAGATAATATCCCTGCGCTGCGGAATCCAGATCCGGGGGGAACTCACTGATTATTGGCGAGATTAGAGACGTGTCTTTTCGTTTGGTGCACGACACAATTCAGCAGACACTTGACAGGCTAGAATCTTTGCGCATGTAGGTCGTATACCGCGGATAGCCGTGGCAGTGAGCAGGGAACGCAGCGCGGATGAGCAAATCTCGAGGGCCATTCGGCTTTCCTATAGGCTAAGAAGTCAAACAGCTTCTGCAGTGCTGCAAAGGACTTGGGAGATGTAGTGTAGTTCGAGTTGAAGCGAGAGGCGGCACGAAGGGGAATTCGCTGGCCGCTGCTTACGTTCTTCATCACGCCAGCCTTCTCACAGCGAGTGTCTGCGGTGAGGTATTTTCGTGTTTGCCTGTGCACGCCTGACAACCTACTTGTGAATTTAGTTAGTAAACGAATGTTTACAACTGTAGTACCACTGTCAAGCGGGCAAGTTAAGTGCGTTTACAGGAGTAAACTTCGGGACCTTGAGTGACACTTTAGGCTACGCGGTGCTAAACGGGAAAACAAAGCGCACTCGCACTAAAAAAAAAAAGAAAAAAAGGCGACAGTCTAAAATCATGTTTCTTGAAGATGTAAGTTAAAATAAGAAAACCTTCTAAAAAGCGATTGCTTTAGTTGTATTATAAATAAAAAACAATCTTAATCTATATTTACTCAACAAAAAACGAAAATATTTTTATCATAATAGTGTTACAAGTCAAGGCTCGGCAAGACGAATGTCTAGTCAATCCAGAACAAGATGGTGGCGTGCGACGAGGCGGCATTTCATCCGGTTAGAACAGAATATCAGCGAGTTCTGTTCTGATTATTTTGTTAAAAGGTGTTTAACAACTAGAATGAACTTCTGTATCCTTTTTCTATGCATTACATTTTGCATCGTTGAAACCGCTGGCGGCGAGGCTATGCTTTCGACCAGCAAAGTGCGTTCCGTGAACGCACTCTGCCCAGAGTGCGCTCTTCTGCGAGTACACTCCCCTTGCGACGTTTAGATTTGGGAAAGTGCACTTAAAACCGAGTGCACTCTCCGGAAGTGCACTTAACTTGCCCGCTTGACAGGGGTATTAAATCTGTTAGGAGCTCGGTTTGACGGTGGTAAGGAATACGCATTTTGACAGCTTGAGAACGCAGAGTAGACTGGCTTTATTCAAAAGTAAAAACAGGTTTGTCGAGTGGCAGTGGTGGCGCCCCACTCTGGCAGCCGCTGCAGCCGCTTCGCTTCCAAGAAAGAGCAGGGGGCAATGACCCCCACGGCGGGGGTTATTTGTTTAATAATTTGCTATCGCAATCAATGCGTCGCCTTTATGGAGAAACTGCAACTTTTTTTTAAGGAAAGCGTCTACATATATAAAGACTACACAACCGACTGAATCAATCGTCACAAAAGAAAAAGAAAAAAGGGGGACGCAAGAAAGGCAAGTAACCTTTATTAAAAGAAAACAAGAAATGCAAGAACAGAATTATTTGCGGTTGAAATACAATATCTAAGCTGCGCAATTTTCTTTATTTTTCATTTTTTAAATATGTTCGGGAAGGTGTAGTGAGATATTAGTCTTACAAAAGTGTGAACCTCTGCATCGTGTACGGAGTGCAGGACTGCCTTAGAGAAATTGCGTGGGTGTCTTCCAGTGGTTACAGCTTCCTTGTGCATCCGGCTTCGGTATGGCCTTCCTTACTATTTCTATTGTGATTGCAGGAGACCCAGGACTTCAACCCGTGTGAGACGCCGCAAATGGGCGGAATTACCGCTACTTTCTTTTGCCCACTTCGCTCATGGTTTGAGCCCAATTATACCTGCAGGCACGATACTACACTTAAATAGACACTGAAAGGATTTGTCAATTGTGCATAAACGTACTATCGTGCGCAATATGAGCGGGAACACGCGAACGCGTGGCAAATAGCCTTGAAACCGAGTCAGAGCGATACGTGGATGGCGTTGTCCAAAACAGAGGGGAAAGGGGGCGCTCTTCTGTTAGCTGTTGCCACTCCCTCCGCGCCTGCGTTTGTTTAACACGGCAGCTTACGGCATTTGACTGGCTACAGCCGATAAGACGGCTATGTGCAGAAGTGACTTACAGCGAGTCTTTTTTTTTTCTTTCCTGCTTTTTTATATATGTAGCGGAGCTCGTGGGCCCCCTTTGCTGCGTTTCATACATTTTTCATACATTTTTTCATACATACCCCCATAGGGCCTCATGTACACCTTATGGAGCGCATCGCGTCACGCGTTACAGGCAGACGAACACATTTCCCAGGGAAACAGCTCTATAGAATGCTTACACATTAAAGCAGTGCTACTATTGCCCACGCTTAGGTGCACAAAATTACCAGTGACCGCAATATCAAGCAGCGTTATCAATGTGCGCTGGCGATGCGAAGTTCCGCACTTTGTATAAAGAGACGCAAGATGGGAGTGCCAACGATTATTAGAACAGCGTCGCCGTTTCCGACGGCGGACGCCGCGTATCGCCCATAGCAGGGTTCGAGGCTACCTGACACGCGCTCCTGCGTTCTCGCTCATATTACTCACGATAGTAGGATGACGTTATGGTAGGCTCTTCTGATAACTGAATTAATTTTAAGGTTTTAAAAATCTAAATCGCTACCAATCGCAGCGACGCAGATCCCCTAAGTTTTCAGCCGCCGCCTTGCCTACTACTAAGTGAGTGCGCGTGACGTCAGTCGAGCAAGCTATTTGATTGGCTACTCACATTGCGTCATCGCGAATGCTTGAAACATGCCGCTGCATTAAGCTTATTTTTAATAGCATGCATATGCATAGTAATTTCTGCGGCCTCAAACATAAGTGCACAAATGTAAATAAATCTATATTTCAAAGCAATGGTGCCCTGACAAGGTGGATCGACTGCTACCGCTCTGGCAGTGGGGCAGCTGATGGTACACGGTGGGGTTCTCACATGAGAGTAGGAGCAGCGACGTCGTCTTTGGCAGCAGGAACATGAATGGTACCAGCGCTGTATTACACTCATCTTGCACTGCACATCATTGTAGGGAGTAAACTGCAGCGTGTACATGCTGCAGAAGAGGCGAGCATGCCTGCTAATGTCAACACCAGCCTCCTTGGTCACCACAACATTCACCAGCAGTTTTGAAGAGGAATCTGCTTTCAGCGGTAACCACAGGTTCCACATTTGTCAGAGAGCCAAGTTTTGTATATAATTTGCCCAGAATGATAGCAGCACGACATCCTAACATGCTGAGACAAAAAAAGAACAAAAAACAAGAGTGTTGCGAAGGAAATTGAACGTGATTTACAACGTGTCATAACGTTCGTCAGAAAGCTGCCGAACTGCGTTATTCTTCACTGTGCAGCTAGAAGATACTTCTTAGCTCGTTTAGGTGTTTGTTTCCCACAGAAGTCATGCGCGCCTGAAATAAATACCATGAAAGTAACAAAGAGTTGGTCTTTGATGAAGGAGTACCTACACCAAAGGCTACCTCACACGTCTACCTCTATACCTCACACGTTCCAACGTCTCTAACTCACACGCAGAAAGCGTGGGTTCGATTTCCAGACGGATGTACTTTTTGAGGCGAAAGCGTCAAACGGCCCAGTGAGCGAAAAAACCGGTGGCATCTGCAGCAACGAAACTTGCCACTAGCTGCGACACCACGTCACGAGCGCGCCTCACACTCTCGTGACGCTGGCTCGCGCTTACTGGCTCGAGCCTCGACGTAGCAGAGCGGGCTCAAGGGAACACCTGCTGGCGCGATATTGCGTGAAGGAAGAGGGCATCGTTGTTAGTTTATCCTCGTTCAGGACAACACCAATTAATTAGCGAAAGCTAGGCGCCGCACGTGAACCTTCTCTGACACTGATCAAGAGAAGCTAGCGCTTCAACCAAGGCTCGAAGCGCTGAGAGGACTTTTTGCTGAGCAAGTTGGTATCGATTCATTATACCTATTTTTAAGGCGCCATGAAAACAACACACAGCACACATGAGGTATAATGAATCAATGCCAACTTGGCGCTCTGTCCCGTTGTCCTCTCATTTATGCCATGTGTTGTTTTTTGGCCCCTTCGAAGCGCCAGCTTCTCGGCTGACATAGCCCAAATATTGGAGACGCATCTGCGTTGACGTAAGGGAGGGTAAAGAATACAGCAGAGTCGGAGAAGCCCTCGCTTCCTGCTGCGGTGCTTCACAATGGCTGAGTCAGTAAGGACACCCGCAACGATCGGGTTAAGAAGAAGCCTCACTGCCTACGATTTGTTTTCTGAAAGTTGCGCAGACTTGCGCGAGTTTTCATTTCTAGGTTATGACCCCTACGCGCACGCAACCACGCGATTTCAAACAGTGGCATGAGCAATAACGCTTTCACTCACATCTCTCTTGAGGATACGCAGTACCTCCGCACGGAGTTTGTCCTGGACCTCTGGGTGCCGTGCAACGATGTGCAGAGTCATGCCCATTGTGTTGGGGGTAGCTTCCATACTGCGCGCATCAGTGAATGACATCAGCGCCCAAATATTTGCACGCATTGTGTCGTTGCCACTACCGTATTCACAGCTTTGCCATTACGCACGAAGGAAAGACGAACTTTTCTGTTCATATATAGCAGTCTCGGTGGAAGCAAAAAAAGAAACAAACAGGGACTCTCCCTTAGTGGGAGGAGCACAAAGCAATATGCATTGCTAGCCATGAACTATTAATCTGGAGAAAGGAAATGACAAATTATAGCAGCACAGTAAACGTCAAGCGAAGATAAAGTTTGTTAGCAAGCACCGCTGCACTGGGTTCTTGCATAGGTTCGTTCCACATACTTTGGTCAAGACGTGACACTGGTGAAAGATTCAGCGATCAAACCAGCGAGATCGCATTTTCAGCCCCAGTATTATAACCGGCGGGTCACGACCACTAGGGTTGCGCAAGTGAACGGGACGGCCGTCGTAGCCGTTTACAGGAATGTCCCTCATGATGATGGTAGGCGTTCAACTGTTCATCCCTATGACCAATACTGCACTCACATGTCTGTGAGCAAAGCTGCGTTTTTGAAACTAAATTTAAAGGGAAATAACATTCATCTTCACGACGAACAATATGACCAGGTCAGTGATACCTTAATAGGAACAGACACAGGGTCTAATTTTGTACTTTTCTCTATGAATGTTCTTCAAAATGAGTATTTGGGTAGCCAGTCTCTGAAACCGCTATACTGTAAGAGCTTTATCGACGATATTTTCAAAATTTGGCAGCATAGACAGACAGGGCTTGCAACTTTTGTAACATATTTTAAGAACTTACATTAATAGAACTGTTCTAAAAACAGTAAACTTTATGGACGCCATTCTGTCAGTTTCGCCGGCAAAACTAGCGACTGCTGCAAACCTGAAGCCTACTGATAGGCACCATTATTTACATAGCGTTCAGATAATAGAGAGAGTTATAGCTGAGCGATCGCTCGCTCGGTCGAGCGGAGCGCTTTGCTGCGCGACCTGTCGAACAAGGTTCGACTTACTGTGAACAGATGCTCGCTTCAGCTTCTCGATCGCGTTATTCCACTTGAAATCGTCGATAAGCGGCCTCGCTGCTGAGACCTTTCGGAGGATACAGAGGTACCCTTCAGTGATGAAACACTTCTGAAGCTTTTTTCGCCTGCAGACGAGCCAGCGCTGTGTTCGAAGACGGCGTCAATGACATGCCGCTGTTCGTGTGGGTGGTCGCCATGTTTGTTTTGCGAAAACGCTGATCCGCTGCGCGCGCTCTGCTGGAGAGACGAGACCAGCAAGTCGGCGGCTCACTCCCTGAAAACGCTGGCCGCATCAGCCTACCGCACACGCACAGTGGCGTTTCCACTGGCCTGCTGGGCCATTATCCCCTGAACATATTTCAGGCCTGCGCCCGAAATTTTGACGTCATATGCGGCAGGCTGACACTTCTAGAAGCCGCAGAGTCAGCGACATGAATTTAGCCTCGTTCTTTCACGCTCCTGGAAGCGCGCGGACCGGTTGGTTGGGGCGGTGGGGTCGCGCTTATCGTTTCCATTTGTTGTTTTGCAGCAATTTTGTTCCCGTGCACGATGTGCAGTAGGTGCTAAAATGGCAAATAAGTGTTGCGTGCCGGGGTGCACCGGCAACTACGATACGGGGAAGAGGACAGAAGTGTTTTCTTTCCCTAAAGATGACGACACAGTCAAGAAGTGGCTACGCGCCATTCCTAGGAAGGACTTCGCGCCCATTTCGTACACTAAGGTAAGAATTCTTGACGGTCCTGTTGCGTGCTCCTAGTTGCTCGTACTTGTTAAGTACTTTTACTGTGATACTTCCGAAGCCCAGATAGACTTATTGTGCCCACACGGACTGTAAACACGCTTACAGAAAGGGGAGAGCATTACGTTATTTTAATAAGTGGCTTCTCAGGCGTTTACGAGACGTTTGTACGTTGCTGCAGGTTTGCGGGGATCATTTCCACGCTTCATGCATCGAGAGCACGACTTCATATACGGATCCAAGAGCAGGAAATGTTCTTACAGTTGCACTGCCAGTACCGCGGTTGCCCCGTGGATCTGTGCCTAGAGTTTTTTCCAGCTGTTCTTCGTAGCTTTCAGCACTAGACAACAGCACGAAAGAAGCACCTGATGCCAAGAGGAGCCAACTAGAAGCTTCCCAACTGGCCCTTGCTGTCGAAAAGTCACTGGCTTCGCATGAAGCGGAGCAGGAGAGAGACCATTTTACGTCCCTCGAAGAACTCAAGGCGCGCTTGCAAGTGACATCAGTGTCGGTGAAGTGGACTGTGATCCATAATGAAAAGTGCACAATGTTTCTGAACATCACCGCCGATCGTTAACCTTGGTTGAAAGCGTCATTAACGGTGCTCGAAAACCTTCAAATGTCTGCCTGCTATCAAGGCTCCGCGATCAATAACCTTGGCAATGCTGTTGTACCGGACTCAGTTCGCAAAGTAAGCTCCTTGTAGGAAGTTTTGGACCACCTGTGCATGCTTCCTGAGGAGCGCTGTAGTTGCTGTCTGAGGAGCACTGTAGAGGAGCGCCACCTGTCGCTTACAATACATTCTCTTCTAGACATATTGGAAGGAAGCACTAATCAAGACACGAAAGGGGCTGCAAAGTTTATAAAGGAACATCTACTACTGCTTTCTGCCGAGCGTATTCAGTACAGCACACAAGTAATGGTGTTTCTATGCATTTTCCACACAATATCGCTGCATGCCTATAAGTTTTTGAGAGGGACAAGTACACTAACCTTGCCCCATCCGAGCACTATCAGGAAAGTGTGCTCATCTGTTCAAATGTGCCGCGAAAGTGATTCTTGCGAGGCAACTTTCCTTCAGTATGCTTCCCAGAGATTTAAACACCTGCAGCCACATGAACACACCTTGACGTTGATGCTTGACGAAATTAATATCGAGCCTTGTTTTGATACAAGGGTGGGAACATATGTGGTGCTGCAGGGAATTCCAACGAGGCAGCCACATCAGTTCACGTACTTATAGTTCAAAGTTGTGGGGATTTGTGGAATTCGACGCGCCATTGCGCGGGCGCATTTCACCCATGTTCTGCAATTCACGCTGTATCCTCTTTGCGAGCCAGTTTTCAGCGGTGGCGCTCCACTCGCGATCTTGCAAGCTGCAGAACGACCAACCATGACCAGTGGCGAGAAGCAAGGGCATCGGGACGACCCTAGCGGAGCTGGTCGAGGCGCCTTGGCGACAACGCTGTGACCCGAGCTCCTGTCCCGGCGAGTGGGACCTGGGCACCTGAAGTTACCTGGCGTCCGGAAACTGGAAGTGAATTTGGACGAGCGTGACGAACGTGCGCGCCTGGCATCCGAGCCACGTGGAGGCAGCTCGTTTTCCCGGCGCCTTATCTGATGGCGGTGATGCTGCTGTGCCCGTACAAACAGCCCGTATTCCTAATCTACAAGATGCAGAATTTATCCTGCGAACGCCCTTTGGACAAACCCGGGGCTGCGCCGAAAGGCACAGCGCCCTAACGCTCCCTTGACAAGTGAAGATGCTGCGCCGCCAGGCAGCGGCGTTCTGTGGAGGAGCATCGGCGAGCGACATGTCCGAACGTGCCACGAAGTGCTAGACAGCGCGGCGCCGTATTTCCTTTCCCCTGGAAGTTACCGCGCGCGGCAAACTTGAAGCGGGTGGCCAGCGCGGTCGCTGGTTGGACCTCTCGGACGACCGTCGAGTGCTGGCTTTGTATTGGGCCGTTTGAGTGACAATCGTTTCTCGGGGCTTTATAAGCCCCAACGCTGCCGCCTGGAGTACCGGATCGACCGAACCACCGTGAACCGAGTGCTGCTCTCGAGTGGAGTGAGATGTGTTACGCGTTGGAGTCTCGCCGGACGTCGCCGTGCGGGAACAGTCGCGTTTGCTGTTAGCTCTCGGCCCCCGCGCCGATCCGATCTTGTCCTGTATAATGACCGGTATATAGTGTATAAAGTCCCTTTTGTTATTCTCACCGACGCCTGACTCGGAGTCTTCGCTACCGACTAGAGAGCTGGTAACGCTCTGTCACGAAACGGGTGACGAGCGCTACGGGACCACCTCAAAGTCGCAACAAGCCTCTCCTGGTTGTTTACTCTGCAAGGTTGTCAGCGTCTCTTCTAGGTCCAACGCATTTCTCTCTCTCTTACACACTCACACACACGCACAAGGCATTGAACTCGATCATCTCTAACTCTCGTTTTTCTTATCATGGCTGATTGGGTTTTGATTAAGTACACTTAAAGATATACTGTGCTATAAGAATGCTTACATTGCGAGGAGCATGGTAAGCCTTAAGAATTGTTTCTGCACAGAACGCTACGCTACGGATAACTTCTTGTCCATACAGAGAAAGTACGCGTCCGAGCTAATGTTTTCTAACAATAGCAATAAAGTTGAGAATGAACATAGGTAGATTGCATGCAGTTAAGAAGTTCTTAGCATCCTTAAATTCAAGTATGTGTTGACTGTTTAATACGTACCCAGCAATGAGGTAAAATGCAGAGTTCGCCACGACTTCGTCCTTGGTTAGCGCTAGCTTTGTTTGTCCGTCAAAGCCTGTTTTGTTGCAGATAAAAAAGAAAAAGAAAAAACGGTACTGCACACATTAACGCTTTGTTGGTAGTTAGAGCGTATAATTTTGTTGTATAAAATGTAAGAGGGAGCACAAGCAGCACATGTGAGCTGAGGCACCAAGCGCGAGAAGTTTGTTGCGTCTAACAGAGCAGAAAATGTTCAGTACAGAATAAGGCTATAAGGCACTATTATTCAGAACTTTTTGGTATTTATGTATTGTCGGTATTGTTGTTGTTGTTATATACTCGATTTGTAATTCCTCAATTATAGTACGTCAACCTTACAAACATATATTTTATCCTAGATTTTGTGAGGCACCCGTAAGTCGTCATTGAAAGCATCGTATGCAATTGATGGGACCACAGGGTACTTTTCTCTCGTTAAGCTGGATTGACTCGACGAGTAGATCGCTGTTTCAGCACGCAGACAAGCGTCACGTGGCTGGGCAGCAACGAATCGCGCCGCCAGCAGCTTGTCCACGGCGCTCTCGTATGCGGCGTGATGGGGCGGCAGATCAGCAACGCCAAGTTCGTCCGCCGAGGTCGGTCCGTTGTGTGCATCCGCTTAACCAATATGCGCGGACTAGAAAGGACGACCCGATGAGTTAGTAGGAGGCGCAGTGAGCTTTGCAGTTATTTATGCGGTATGATAAACGGCGTTTGCGTACAAGCCGACAATAGAGGCTTAAACGAGACGTCGCTGGTTGAAATAAAATTGAGGGGTCTGGCTTTCCGATGACGAGCTGGCATTTAGCGTGAATCACGCGTAATCGCCACGTGGATTATGATCTGCATGCTGGTGACAGTCGGTTCCATTTCTTCGGCGTTAAGCTTCACCTGGCGTCGTTCCACTCGGCCTGCCCGTTCTCACGGCCGGTGTTGACGCAGACGCTTTCTGAATATAGAGCGCAAAGCAGGACAGACATGCCCAGTTTGCTCTCGTCACAAGAGTGAAGTTGTTCATTTGTCCCTTTGTGAAAGTGTTTTGCAGCAGCAGGCTGCTCGCCTGATGGAAGGCTTGCTTGAGCACCTGGTTCTCTTGAAATTGGCGCGCCTCGACGCCTTTGTGTTGATGAGCTTATTCCGTACGCCCACTCACAGGTGATCCGTCAGCTTGCTTTGGAGCAACTTGAGACCGCTGTCACCAGAATGTTACAGGAACAACACCACGGATTTCCGAATTACTGAAACATTGCCGTATCACCATCTGGCCTGATCTTTCGTTTATTCTCGTTTCGATACTATCGATTGCCAAGCATTTTTTTTACAAGTCATTCCATACCTTTATTTTTTTTTCTTTGTAAGTGTAAGTGGCAAGATGAAACCAATTAAGTTCTCCCATGGTAAGAATGTGGCGGCTGTGTTTAAATGGTGTCGTGTTTTTCAGGTAAACTAACTTATTAGGTGTGCTTATGTATTTCTTTTCTGTTGGTATCAAGGTTAGGTTTACATTGGTTGTGGCGCCCCATGCCAATCAGCAGCTAGTACTGTAGGCAGGACTGCATTATTGCCGTGCAAATAGCACGCAGTTCTTTTAAGGAATTATATGTCGGTCCGAAGTATAAGAAGCATATAGTCTGTTGCCGTGTGTGCCACATTTGTGGCGCAACCGATGCATCACAAGTGTGGGACATGCTACAAGCGGATTACGAACATATTATGTAGGACAAAAAACGTTCTAGATCCGTTCAAGCATTCCACATACGCGTAAACTTTAGCGTGTCTAAAACCCTTAGATACTTCTTCGCGGTGACCGCTTTCACTGTCGTGCGGTAGCTTTTTTTTTTGGCATCGCTCGCTGCGACCTCAGCTAGTTGTCTCGATTTCTGGCATGGCCCGAACGAGGTTTTTCCAGACGTCACTGCTACGCATCGACCTTTGGCACCGTACAGTTTGTGGGGATGCGCGACTCTCGCGCGTCCCCTGATATGTTTTTCCCGCATAGCGCGTCTCCTGTAATCCGGCTTCGCCGCGTAGGGACTATCCCCTCCTCCATAGCGGCACGTAGGGACGGACTCCCCCGTGTTAACGTTGGGCTACCTCGGCGGCACCGTTAACATCGGCAGTTACGCTTAGGAGCCGAACGCCATACATCCACTCAGACGAGAAAATACTCGTCACTAAATGTAATGAATGAAGCAGTGTGTCAACGAACATCGTCTCAGGGAAAATGCATCGTGCTGCTCACCTATTTCCCATATAGCAAAAAGCGAGGCAAAACGAAAGACAGGGAGGTTGACCAGGGGATGTCAGGCTGCCGTTAATGCAGCTTTTATCCTGCCATCCCCACCACTTATGTACAGCAGTGGATACTTATGCGGTAAACGAACTGGTTATGTCATATAGGACATTTCCGGTTGGCTACCATGTGCTGGAAAAAATAAACGAAATATCAGAGAAAAAACAGTGCGACTTGGGCAAGACGGATTGACAGCGTGTCGCTCACCGTGGTCTTCGTGTAGGGATAGCTGCCCCCTGCTCTCCTTATTTAGCAGCAGTTGCAACACGTCGGCCTTTTCGCGCTGCAAGGAAATTAATAAAGGTGTATGATGAGCGGAAGCCAAGATGAATTCTCCGCAAGCCGCATCGTATAGATTAGTATAAGGGCCCTGATGCGGAGACAATGCTTCGCGAAATTTTTACTCGCCTCATATAACACGAATATGTAGCTGCAACTCGTACACTACATTCAGCAAAGAAACATTGGTTGCTCTGAGCCTACGACTCCATTCGCATTGCACTTTCGGATTTTGCAGGATTTTTCAACGCGTATGCCTTCCTCAATCCGCTTTTGTACATACCGACCCTTTCCATTTTTTTTCTTAAATTGAAAAAAATATTACCGAACATGCAACGACACGTTTAATAAATTTCTATATCACTAGCCAATATTGTGATTGATATATCACTAGCCTATTGTGACTATCACTAGTCACAATACATCGCCTTAGCGATGTATTGTGAAAATCGGATTATATATGCAGTGCTTCGAATAACTGCTTCATAAAAACACGAAGAAAGAGTGCACAGGCAGCCAGCAAGTAACGTCAGACGTGCTGGAGAGTTCTAAGCCAGCTTAGCGGTTCTAAGTGTCATCAGAGGACATCTAATCAGTACATTGAAGCTCGCAGTTTATCGCTAAATGCAACCTACTAGAATGCATGCACAACGCTGGTTCGACACAAATATATTTCTAGCTAGTAGTTTTTGCCGCTATTAAAAGTCGTTGTTAAGAAAAGAGGAAAATGATCTGACGCTGGCATCGATCAGCGGTATATATGTCCTCCCTGTATATTATCCTGTGTAAATATTCTTCCCTATAATATCTGGTGAAGCTGCGTGGTAAACTAGCCACAATGCAGATCTGGACCTTCGCATGCAGTGGTCATGACGTCTGTTCTGCTGCCACGGCTAACGACGCTATCCCACTAGCTCAGACAGCACCGCAAGTTGTTCACTCCTACCCACTTGACCCGGGAACCTTCACTGGCAACGCCGACGTCGACGTCGAAGAACGGTTGACGTGGTACAAACGCGTTAGCAGCCACGACAGGTGGGATTCCACACTTATGGTGGCGAATGTTTCATTTTTCTTGCGAGGAACCACAAAGCTATGATTTGAGATGCAAGAATATGACCTTACGCATTGAGAGAGAGTTGCAAAGAGAACCTACGCGATCTTTTTGGGAAGCCTATTGAAGGCCAGTTACCAGCCCAGAAACAGCTCGCGTCTCGAACCCAGATGTCCACGGAATCGTACGTCTCGCACATTCAGCACGCTCTGGCGTTTTGGCGAAAAGCAGAACAGAACGATTTTTCAGCTGCCTTGAACGACAGGAAGCAGGTCGACGCTATATTGTTAGATTACTGGAAGGCTTTCTATCTGGTTGTACATAACGAATTAATTAACAAACTTATTGAAATGAATATAAATTATGATGTTGTTATGTGGATCCGCTCATATCTTACAGGTCGGACACAATACGTTGAAATAAATGGTAACAAATCTAACCAATTAAAAATAACCTCAGGCGTTCCACAGGGATTCGTTTTAGGACCACTTCTTTTTCTAGTTTACATAAATAATATGGCTCATCACATAAGTAACGACATAACCATCGGGTTATTTGCAGACGACTGTTTATTATATCGTGAAATCAATAACCAAAACGATCAGGCGTCACTTAGTCAAGCCCTTAAAGCTGTAGAAGTCTGGGCCGCAAGAAGTAGAATGAAAATTAGCGAATCTAAATGAGTCATGCCCAGAGTTACAAACAAAACAAAAAATGTTATTGAGTGTAATTATGAGATGAATTCAACAATTTTAACTGAAGCTCAAAGGTAAAATACCTAGGTTTAACAATTTGGAAAGACTTAAGTTGGAAATCACACGTAGACAGAATTTGTGGAGCTGCAAAAAAAAAAAAATAGTTACGGTTCCTTCGCCGAAAATTGAAGCTAGCAACCACACCCGCCAAGCTAGTTGCATAATTAATTTACATTAGACCGACGTTAGAGTATGCCAGTGTCATTTGGGATCCGTTTCAATCAGGCTTAATAAATCGCATTGAGAAGATACAGAAAAAATCCGCAAGGTTCATTCTTTCCCGGTATTATCGTACCGACTCTGTTTCTGAAATGCTTCGGTTGCTTGATTTGCCTCCACTGGCTCAACGGCGGAAGTTGGCTAGACTTAATTTTTTTTTTGTTATCAAAAGACCACTTCAATATTGAAACCACTCCCTATCTTGCTCCCAGACAGGCTAGAAACGTCAGGTCAAGCAATCATTGCATGTTCTCAATTCCAAAAGCATGTCTGGACGTGTACGCTTATTCATTTTTTCCGCGAACGATTAAGGAATGGAACAACAGTTTGCCGGCGTCTGTTTTGCTGTCGAGTAGCATTAAAAGCTTTGAGCAACCCGTGAAAAACCTTTTATGAAACTGAATCTTAGTGGTGTCGTGCAAACGTTGGTCACATTGTTCTAGAATACATATCTTAGTCTTTCTTTTATGCCGCTTCCGATATCACCGTCACAATGTTACAAACTTGTATTTCTTAGCCAAAATATTAAATTTGTACTTAGTTATTTGTTTTGCCTTGTATTTCCAACATTCATTGCTTCATGTCCTATTTACGTTTGTAAGGTGTTTACATTTTTTACGCTATGTGCAAACTTGCTGTACCCACCCTGTTACGGCCAGGAGGCGAACAGTATTTGAAACAAATAAAAAAATGTTGGAGGCAGATAAAGTGCGCCACATTTTAAAGGTCATCGCACACGACGCATTTATCCTCCTCCTTTGCAAGAGCTGTGCAATGGTCGAGTCCATCATAACGGAGGGCCGGTGCTTCTACCACGCTAACAGCAAACGTACTGTACAGAGCTTAGATCGGGTTCTCGATAGGGGTGCCACCTCTTCCTGGGACGACCTACCAACGCTACGTCAACAACCAGCATCACCGAGTTTGACGCAGATCATGTGTCACAAGCTGGAGGTCATGGCTCCGAGCACTCACGATCCACAGTCGCATGACAGCTTAACCAACTTGCTCATTCAAGCCGTTGTCCGCCAAGAGATTGGAAATATACACATTCCGCTAACCGTTGGCCAGCTTTCTGTCCCTACCGCGCCTGTCATTGCTGCTACTGTAGCACCCAGACCAAATTCAACCGAAAGTTACAGGAACCCAGCTGAGTAGCGAAGACCGGACGACAGACGTGTTAAATTCGTGTGCTTTCAGGTCGGCCACATCTCCCGCCACTGCCACAGCCGCTGGTCCTCTTCACTTCGACCATACGCTGACCGCCGCTTCAAAAGAGAACCTCTTTCACTGTCCCCTCTCGCTGAGCCCTACAATGTCGACCTTACCAGACGGAAGAACACTATCAGCCGTTCGCCCTCACCGCAACGCCGCCAGTCCTGTTCGCATCCGTCACGACGGTCGCCGTCCCCATCTTATTCTGGCCGCTTCTCGGGAAACTAAGCAATGCAGCTCCCAGGGGTGAGGCTGCATTGAAGATCTGCGCTGCAAAACCTCTGTTGACTATTGCTCTCAGACCGAACCTAATCGGAGTTTTTGTTGACTGTGTGCCTCTTAGAGCTTGCATTGATATCGGAGCTCAAGTGTCAGTAATGCGCTCAGACCTTTGTAGTCGTCTCTAGAAAGTTCTGACGCCTGCCGAGTCACCGGCCTCCGAGTAGCCAACGCAAGCACCAGAGCTGTGAAAGGAATGTGTACCGCCTGCGTAACCATTGCCGGTAGCGCAACATCCATCCTCATCACTGTTCTTGTCAGGCATCCTCACGAAGTGATTCTTGGAACAGACTTCTTGACATTTCATTCTGCAGTATTTGATTGTTCAACAGGTGTTCTCCGCCTCGAGCTGCCGGAGTACTCTGCCGACACTGCCACAGACCAGTACGTACTTCGATGAATTGAATTTCTCCTGCTGCAACCTGATGCTGCCACCTCTGTCCCCATGTCTCCTTTCCCACTTTTTCTCGATGGCCAATATGTAGTAGCCGAATTATATGACCTTTTTCTTACACGACAAATAGCCCTTCCCAGCGCTGGCGCCACAGTTATCAGCAATCGTGCGTGGTTCTCCCTCCTGATCTTTTGGTTGTCTACATAGGTTCTTGCTTAAGGTGTAACAGTCGCCGTGTTGCACCCATTGAATGACTGTGAAGTTTCTGCGTTAACACCTGATCTACCGTCTGACTCTGCTGAATCTTTGACTCCACTCAGCTCTTGTGAAGACCTGTTTGCTAACATGGTAGCTATTGGCCTACGTCCCGCCTATGCAGACACACTCCGCCGCGTCTTGGTGTCCTACCACGATCTGATTTTGGCAATCATCCGCTTGGTTGAACCAACGTTGTCACCCATTCGATCCATACCGGCAACGCTGCTCCTATCCACAGACGGCCTTATCGCGTGTCAACAGCTGAACGCCAGGTTATACAAACAGATGTGGATTAAATGCTCGCCGTGGACATGGTCAAGTCCTCCTGCAGTCCGTGAGCATCACCCGTCGTCCTGGACAAAAAAGAAATAAAGAATGGGGCAGCTTCGCACTAGTGGCGCGAAGACTGCGCAAACAGCTGGCGGCCCCACCTAGGTTATTCTTGGTTCGGCTAAGTTTATGTGTCGTTTCTTCCGACAAGACATGTCTGAAAAGAGCCGAGGTGTCATGTACATACCGGCCTGCTACCATGAAGAACGCATTGGCGCTTGCATGGATTTGCGAACTTGCGGCTGAAAGTTCTCCGTGACGCCCATGCCCATATCGTTTTGTCGACGCGTTTGGTTGCACGCACGCTTTTTTCTCGGTAACGCGAGCTCGTAACTCCGGATCTTCTCCAAGTCGCTGACGTTTCGCCGCCGCCTGACTGGCGGGATATTCGGAATTGGACCGAAGTCGTCGCATCTGTTCTCGAGTAGCGACACGGCGACTTCCGCGCCGTGCTTCCTCTTCTTCGGGAGAGACGCTATTCTTCTGTCATCCCATCTCTCTCTTCGTCGGAGACCCGGCTGTTCTGCTGGCGCGGCGGCAGAGTGAAGCTGCCTTTATACCCCCGTAGTGACGTTACGGCTTATGGCGTTTCTCACTGGTCGATCTGGTGCGGCCGCTAAAATCCTAGCGAGCGCTCGCGTTTCACAAATCCGAATCGGCCAGTGGAGCGCAAAAACGCTCCGCGGGGGATCACACAGGAAGTCTACGTACACGTGACACAAATCGGTTCCGGAAGCAATGCCTGACTTCCGCTGTGTACGCTTCCACGGCAGCCAAAGTCGCCGTCCCCCGCAGCCCCCCGTGCGTAATTTGACCGCGGCAGTCGCAGAGTCCGTCATTTTCATGTCGCGCCCGCAAGGATTGTGCATGGACAACGTGCATAGAAGACTTCGTACGGCACCTGCGTCACCTCGTAATCGCTGTCGTACGAGCTCTCATCGCTAAACGCGAGCTCTGCAGCAGCACCGAACGCAGCCATATTGTGAAGCAACACAATGTTGTGCGTGCCAACCGTGTACCCATTTCGCTTGAAGACGGAAGTGAGGCGAGCTATTTCCGCCCGAATCCGCGCCTCAGTGGCGGAGCAAGTGAGAGCGATCCGGCGCGCAGCGAGTTGATCCGAAACGACCAGCGGAAAGCGCGAACCCGCTCCAGATAGACCAGTGAAATTCAGATTCGTTGCCACCGGAGCAAGAAATCTTGCTCCGAATCGACCAGTGAAAAACACCATTACATCCGCACCTGCGCATGCGCGGCCTCCATACTGCGCGGTGAGGCGATGGCGTCACCGTGCATGGCGGCGAGGTTTTCCATGGCGGCGAGCGATGGCGGCGAGGTTTTGCTGCACACGTTCGCCGGCCTAACTACCAGCTTAAACAGCATCGCTTTTAAAAGGAGAACAATACCTGGACGTTCTGTGTAGATTGTCACCATCTGAACAAGCTGAAAAAAAGCCGTAAATGTTTGTATAATAATTAATAATATTTGGGGTTTTTACGTGCCAAAGCCACTTTCTGATTATGAGGCACACCCTAGTGGAGGACTCCGGAAATTTCGACCACCTGGGGTTCTTTAACGTGCACCTAAATCTAAGCACACGGGTGTTTTCGCATTTCGCCCCCATCGAAATGCGGCCGCCGTGGCCGGGATTCGATCCCGCGACCTCGTGCTCAGCAGCCCAACACCATAGCCACTGAGCAACCACGGCGGGTATAAATGTTTGTGATGTGGTGCAGTGCGCGAGACAGTGCCGTGGTTGGAAGATGAAAAGAGGACCACAAAGAGTGCGTGCGTGGAGGTGAATCCCGTGCTAGGTGAAAGACGACGACGTCGAAGAGCGTCAAACACGAGTACTGGCGGCGCAAGATGATAAAATAAAAAGAGAGTAACTCCATCGCCAGAACGCATGGAACTCCCAGGGGCCACACGCTCGACCTTAAAGGTGCGTTCGATAATGTTAAGCGTGAGAGCATTCTGACCAACTTAAGCGACACTCGTTGAGGTAGGAAAACCTTTGAGTACATCAGAGGCTTCCTCTCAGATAGGCTGGCGATCCTCCGCATACACGATAAGGAACGCGGTCCATTTAAAATTGGTACGCGGGGGACCCCGTAAGGAGCGGTCATCTCCCCGCTACTATTTAACATAGCCATGATGAAGCTCCCACGGGCCTTCGCGCAGGGGGAGGCGTTACATCATGCACTATACGCCGATGACATCACAAATTGGACAAATCAGGGCAGTATAGGAGATAGAGAAGACCGTCTCCAGCAGGCCGCCTCCGTCGTGGACGCCTATGCGACTCAGTGCGGATTGCAGTGCGCTACAGCTAAATCCGAACTCCTACATATCCGTGCAAACTTAAAAGACAGGACGACCCTGGGCTAGACTTTATCAGGGGGCTCCAGCCGGGTGGTCTCTGAGATCCGAATCTTGCGCCTTCTCATATATAACAGGACCAAAAACGGAACTACGTTGTGCAAGTTACGCAAAGTTGGGGAACAGGTAGGACGGATGATCCGCCGAGTCCAAAACAAGCGCGGGAGGCTACGTGGTAGGGAAGCGCTTCGCCTCGCCCATGCCTTCGTAATTAGCACGATTGTTTACTCACTTCCATATTTAAGACTGACTTTATTTAAGACTATTACGCCCTATTTCTTTCTCACATTAACTTTTGTACACTGGTATGGGCAACAACTAAAAGAAATATGAACAAGCTTCTTGTATTGCAGAGGAAAATTATTCGCCTTATCGTTAACATTGAACCAACGTCGAGTGTTAATCCCACAGTAGCATCATTCAATTTGATCCGTGTAGATAATATATATGAATTTCGTTTGTTACAAATAATATACTTTTCTTCCACAGGTATGAGTAATTTCCTGACAAAACTTGCTTCCCTTGAATATCGTACACCAATAGTTAACACTCGTTGTAGTGACACTTGGTCCTGACCACAGTTTAGAACCGATTACAAGCTGCAATCCTCAGCCCACAATCTGCCATTTTTTCTCAATAAACATAAAGATACTGCTGGTTTTAGTCGAAAACAACTGCGAACATACTTTGTGCACATGTAATCCGTATTTCTTCATATGTCGTTTAAGAAAACTTCTGTGTTATTCCTGTACTTGATTGCTGTACTTGATTTAATTTGATGACTACTTCTGTATTGCTATTGTTATTTCGTTCGGTCTGCTGCTGCCATGTAAGGGTTTCCTGGGCCTTCGTCAAGCTGTTCGCACAGCTTTTAGCCCAGGTGACCATCCAGATACTTGCTGGAGAATAATATATGATTTGATTTGATTAAACACGAGGAGAACGAAACACGAAGAGTGGCGCTATAAGGTAAAACTATTCTGAACTTTTCTATTCTAATTCTGCAGTCAGCACTCCGCGATTGGTCAAAAACTTTTTTGGACCACCACCACTTCACCTGTTTCTCATGCGACGTCACGAAAACCGTGACAGCTCCCCATCTGATCTGACGTGTACACGCTGATTATGCATGATTTGACCGAACAAAAGAAAAATAGTTATTTCTGATTCGACTGCTTTTTTCCATTAGCCCTCGGCTATTGGCCAAAAGTTTTCGGTCTGCACCCACTTCACCTGTCTCTCACGCGACGTCACAAAACCGCAAATACTCACCGCGTCAAAGTGACATGTACGCGTTAAAGATGCATTAATATGCCGAACAAAACTGAATTTTCTGCTGAATAGCCACAGGCTGCCCCGTTCCGAAAGGAATAAAAGATGGCTGCCTCCGATCGCTCAGGCACTGGCGACTCGCACCTGCCGGAGAGCAAGGGTCTATTTGCGTATAATAATACTTTTTGTGTGGTCGTGGAACGTTTTCGAGCATTTTCGGTACGTTTACGACCTCGTTCTGCTAACTCTTCTTAGCTAAGGATCCGTTTCAGCGTCATTCTTGAACTTCCGTTGCATGCCGCCGCGATTTTCGACCAGCCACCGCAAGCTAAGTGAGGGAAAGCGGACCAATCAATGACGCCGGCACCACCCTCTTGATCCGGTTATCGATTTTCAGTGCACTGGTTCGGCCCCATCGAATCCCTCTGCACTTAAGCGTGCTCCTCGCCTCTTGTCAGCCAATTAGATAAGACAAGCCGCTCAGTATAGGCAATGTTATTCGTTTTTCAAGCAAAAGAAAGTGACCTTCTATGAACGAGGAGAGCGTTTGATTGGTCTGTTCAGACAACCCTGCGGGTGGCTGCTAGATGCTTGCGTCGGTGGTTACGCAAATTTGACGTCAGGAGATTGGAATAAAAACATATTGGAATTGTTTTACGTTATAGGGCCCCAGGGCTGATGCAATCCTCAGGAAAGTAACCAAACGCGCCTTAGACCTGCCCATCAGCACTTTCAATCAGAAACACTCTGCCTTGGGGGTCCTTAACTCTATTCAGGAGCTCAGGGGGAGGTGCACCTGACAAATCAATGCACACGGCTTATGCAGATCGCTCCGGGGCGTCGCCTGCTGGACCGCCTGCGCACTCCCTCGTAATATGACGCAGGAAACATATCAAGGAAGAAGACAGGTGCTTGCCAAAGCACAAGAAAGACACTTGGCTCCTGTTCTGGGGTTTACTATGTTGATGTAGCCGGACCATCGACCGCGGGATATTACACCGGCGGCAGTTGTACATCAGGGAGCTCAGGTGGATTGACTCACACCTCGAGCCGCGAATCCAACCAAGCAGAGGAGATCGCTGTCGCCTTGGCGGCTGCAGACCCAAGGTATACATGCATACTCGCAGACACTCGAAGGGCCTCGTGAAAGCTACTTGGCAGGGGAAATCTCTCCGCTAGCCAACAAAGTTCTGAGACTGTGAATCAGGGACGGGTATCCCGGACCAAAACAAATAATCTGGACTCCAGGCAATCAGGGCCTCCGAGGTAATGAAGCTGCACATGCAGCGGCCCGCGCACTCATTCTCCGTTAACCTCCCCGTTGCCCTAAGCCGCCTGAATGTCCTACCCCTCTACTACGGTTCAGTGCAATCCGGGATTACTTCTGCGAGCAGCGCCGGGTGTATCCCTCTCTTGCGAAAGGCCAATACAAAACAGAAGAACGCGTCCTGCCGCGATTTCAAACTAATGCGCTGCTCTGCCCAGCTATACTTAAACATTTCGATCCTAAAATAAATGGGCAATGCCAGCACTGTGGTGATTTGCCAGCTACATATCACATGGATGAGGCCTGTCGACAGAATCACAAGCTATCCTGCATTCCGAGTTTGACGTAATAGTTCTGCGGAAACCCGCAAGGTGCAGAGAAGTGGAGGGAATTAATAAAAGGAAAATCAGGCACCCACCCGTTCGTAGCAATTGCTACAAAGGAAACCCATACGGGTTCCTCGAAAGAGAAGCCTCGCAGTTGAAGAAAAATTCGTCCTGGTCCGGGACTCGAACCCGGGACCACCACCTTTCGTTGCAGCTGTTCCACCATCTAAGCTAACCAGGCGGCTAGCAGATGGCAGGGTGCGCAGTCTCTTTAGTCAACAACTCGAAGCAAAGGCAAGAGTTTGATGTAATAGCTCTGCGGAAACCCGCAAGCTGGAGAGAAGTAATTAATAAAGAGAAAATCAGACATCCACCCGTTCGTAGCAATTGCTACAAAGGAAACCCATGCGGGTTCCTCAAAAGAAAAGCCTCGCACTTGAAGACAAATTCGTCCTGGTCCGGGACTCGAACACGGAACGACCGCCTTTGTGGGCAGCTGCTTCACCATCTGAGCTAACCAGGCGGCTAGCTCTGGTCCAACGAGCTCGAGCAGTGGCTTCGACCAATGACGTCCCGGACTAAGGACGATACCTAGTTTAGTGGAGCCCAGGAGCTTTACCCTCTCTGTTAAATAAAAGTTCTCACCAGCGCCACTCACTGGTGAACGCAGTGTCCGAGTGCCACAAATCCGGCAGAAAAAAGTGGGCCAGAGCGGCATAAAAAGTGAGACGCACTGGCAGAAGGGGGGAGTTTCAGGAAGTGATGCAGGGAGAAGGTCAACAATCGCACCGGGAGCTGAAGACGGGCTGTCTGGTTCCAGACCCGATCCTCCAGGACTTTGCCAGACCGGGGCCACCTGCTAGCCTGTTCCCGGGCGTCGCAACTCCACCTGATCACGGACTGTTGCCTGAGGCTTGTGAATTTTGCGCCCCTAGGCTGAGCGTGAGCAGTTGGGCCGCGTTTGCGCTCAGGTGCATAGCCAGAATGCCGCCTCCTTCTGCACGTGCCGCCAAGCCGCCTGCGTCCCCATTCTAAGCCGAAGCTGCTACGCTCTGGTCGCCCCTTCATGGGTCCTCCCCGTCGACATTTTGGTGAGACGAACACCGCTTGTTTCGTCGATTTGCCTCCGCCCATCCACGTCGAACTGTTGCGCGCGTCTACACTCGTAGTCCGCCCTAACTCACGTGGTGCAGATACTCTTCTAGCTCTGAGAGTATTAACTTCTTGCTGTGAGTTTTTCATTGAGTGTTTATTTAATATGGTTCTTTTCGCACTAGTTGTATTAAAAGCTTTGTAGGCGTTTTTGAACCAACAGCTTTGCCCTTAATTGGGTTCTCGGAGGCTCCGCCTCAGGAAACGATATGAAACCTTAAAGAAAGAAAAGAACCTGCATCACAAATTGGTGTACGCGACATCGCGACATTCAGCTAGTCGATGACGCGCTGGATTGCTCACGCAGTGCCAGTTATTTCTCATCGATCGATTTATGTTCGGGCTTCTAGCAAATTGCTGTTGATGAAAAAGATCGCGAGAAGACGGCTTTTGCCATGCCAGATAGCCTCTACCAATTTAATGTCATGCATTTCGGACTCTGTAATACCTCGTTTACGTTCGAACGTATCATATACTCTCTTCTGCGTGGTTTTAAATATTTCACATGCTTCTGATACCTTGAGGACATAATTGGTTTCCCCGACGTACGTGAGCCATCTCCATCGGACCTTGGCCCTTCTTGATGTCTTTCAACGGACAAGCCTACAACTCAATTTCACCAAATGCCAATTCGGCTGTCATCAAATACGAGTACACGGACGCTTGGTCGACGGTACTGGTATACAGACTGAGCCTGGAAAAACATGCGCTGTCAGCGAATCTTCATTGCCTCGTTCGTCCGCTGATGCCCGAAGTTTCCTGGGGCTGTGTTCATACTTTCGACACTTTATTAAGAACTTCGCCGACATCGCTCGCTCTCTCATCGATCTCCTTAAGAAGGACATTATTTTCTGTCGGGGACGCGAACAAGCTGAGGCATTTTCAACGTTTACTGCTCGCCTCATAAATCCACCTATTTTGAGCCATTTTGATCCATCTTCTTACACGGAAGTTCGCACTGGGGCCACGGCATTGCGCTATCTTGTGCCAACAGCAAGGGGACGCAAATCGCTTAATCGCTTACCCTAGCAACCTTCTCATTGCCACAGAGCAGAATTGCCTAATAGCCGAACATCAGTGCCTTGCTCTCGTTTTGGCTATTGCTAAGTTGCAGCCTTACCTGTTCGACCAACCTTTTTCCGTCGTCACAGATTAGCACGCTTTATGTCAGCTATCCTCACTCAAAGGCCCAATGGACAGTTGTAGACGCTGGGCTGTACATTTACAAGAGTACACTTGCTCTGTGTCCTATAAATCTGGGCCGCTGCATCAGGATGCCGACTGTCTCTCCCGCTAACCTATCCATCCACCCGGTCCCAAAGAACTTGCAGCCACAGCCTGCGTTTTCTCGATCACCGACTTCCTCAACGTCGCCGTCGAACAGCATCGCGACCCACCTTTACCATCTCTTATAAAGCGCCTCACCTCGGAAAAAGCACGACTGTTCGCTCCACCTATTCCTACTACAAGAGGACACCTTATAGCGCAACATGCAACTCGTTGGGGTTTAACTGCTCCTTGTTGCTTTCCAGCATCTACGCTCTACTGTTCTCGCGCAGTTGCACGATGCCCCCACCGCTGGCCATTTGGGCGTCTCCCGCACTTACGATCGCGTTCACAGACTCTTTTTCTGGCCTGAGCTATACCGTTCCAATCGACGTCATGTCGCGGTTTGCGAACTCGGCGAACGCCGCAAGAAGCCTCTTTTGCTTCCCGCTGGGTACTTTCAGCTGATAGACATCCCATGTGAACCTTCTTTTTTCGTGTCGGCTTGGACTTCCTTGGTCCTTTTCCAATTGTCCTTCTCGGGAAACAAATGGGTGGCCTCGCGATGAACTGTGCGTCGCATTATGCCATTACACGAACCCTTCAACTAGCTGTGCAAGTGATGTCGCCAATTTCCTTCTTCACGAAGTGATCGTGCACTATAGCGCTCCTCGCCAGCTACTCACTGATTAAGGTCTTTGCTTTCTTTCAAAAGTGTTTGGCTCTGCTTCTCACAAATTAGCCGCGGCTTACCAACCCCTCACAAACGGACTCACTCAGTGCTTCAGCCACACATCCACCGCCATGCTTTCCATGTACGTCTCCGTTGACCACAGGGATTGGGACTGTACTTTGGCGTTTGTGAGGTTTACCTACAATTCGTCCCGCCACAAAGTTAGCTGCTCACCTTTTTATCGGATCTATGGCCGCGACTCGCTCTTACCTCTCGATTCTCTGCTTCCTTCCGATGCCAACTCCACCATTTTGTATGCTCATGATGCCATTGTTTGCGCGGCCATCGCGCGTCGCATCGGCCATGATCAACTTGTGGCGTCTGAGATGATCCTAAAGCTTCGCTATGACCGTCACCATGGGGATGTTCGCTTGAGTCTTGGTTCCCTTGTCCAGCTCTGGCTGCTTTCCCGTTGAATCTGCCTGTGCCAGAAACTGCTGCCATGCTATATCAGGGCTTACCGGGTCCTGTGCCAAGTGACTGAACTAATCTACGAGATCTCACCATTGACTCCGAGTATTCCACTGATTCACCAGTGACTGACATCGTACACGTTTCCCTATTGAAGCCTCTTAAGTCGAACACCGGTTCAACACTCTAAAATGCACCGAGACGGCGCTTCCGCCACCGGGAGTTAATGTTACGTAGTAGTTTGTGCCGCTATGAAAAGAGGTTGTGAGGAGCAGAGGAAGTTGATGTGACGCTGGCGTCTATTAGTGGCATCGCTCTAGCCTTTGTTATATATATATATATATCCTTATTTTCCCCCGTAATAATGTTATTTGAGGGCTTGAATAAATAATTATGCAAAACATGCACTGAAGTGTGGTGTTGACCGGGTTTATAGTTCCACATAATAACAATATGACGGAGCACAATACAAAGCCCCAAAGTTCGAAAAGGAAGAAATCGCTGGTTGGATGTCCTGGTTCTAATGTTTCGGCGAAAGCCCTGGCCTGTGACTCAAACCCAACCCTTGCGTAAATGTCGCCAACCTTGTCTTGGAGCATCGGGACACCTTGTGCAGGGAGGTTGTGCAAGCGGCCACATCAATGAATATTATGCTGTCGTTCCCTCAGAGGCAAAGACGTGCCCACTGGCAATATACGCCAATATGGCGAAAGGAACGCCAACCTTGGAGAACATCAAATGTTAAAAAAACTAACAAAACGTAGCGATTTCTTGCACGCTAACGCTAAACTAGAATTGCACTAGAAAACAGTGATAATTACGATAACTAAGGTATCGATGGAACTTGCAGGGAACCCGCCGTGGTTGCTCAGTGGCTATGGTGTTGGGCTGCTGAGCACGAGGTCGCGGGATCGAATCCCGGCCACGGCGGCCGCATTTCGATGGGGGCGAAATGCGAAAACACCCGTGTGCTTAGATTTAGGTGCGCGTTAAAGAACCCCAGGTGGTCAAAATTTCCGGAGTCCTCCACTACGGCGTGCCTCATAATCAGAAAGTGGTTTTGGCACGTAAAACCCCAAATATTATTATTATTATTAACTTGCAGGGACATTAATGGGGAGACATAATTTGCACTGGCCTGTAATATGGGTGTATGTCTATAAATGGGGAAACTACTTCTGCCTTAAAAATTAAATTACGAGGTTTTACGCGCCGAAACCACGATCTGATTATGAAATACGCCGCAGTGGGTGACTCCGGAAATTTGGACCACCTGAGGTTTCTCTAACGTGCATCCAAATCTAAGTACACGGGCGTTATCGCATTTCGCCCCCACCGAAATGCGGCCGACGTGGCCGTATTTTTTTCTTAATTATCAAGTTTCTATTTATCCATTACGTTGCTCCAAAGACAGAGATAACTTATTTGAAAGAAGGCAGCGAAGTCGGTCTGAGCTAGCACACTTCGGCCTGCTGCACTGAACAGGGGGAAGGGGAACGGGGACATAAGGGTGTGATGAGGCATGAAGATGACATACAAACAGGGATGTACAACGGTGAAAGCAAGTACTACATCCTGTTGATAAACGTTCATAAATGTCATCCATGAAGCTACCACTGGGTTCCACATCGTTTCTGTAGTCTCTAGTTCAAATGAACCTTCAGATAAAGGCGCTAAGACGAAGATGGTGTCTGGGCTTCTGTGTGAGCAGTACAGGAGCCAAGAAAAAAAATTCCAAAAACAACTAATATGCTACTTGTATATATTTCCAGGTGGTTTTTGTTGCGATAACAATTATACGGACACTCTAGGTGCATTTCTCCCGTCGCCGTCGCCGTGATCTTCCGTGTAAAGTCCAAGGGCGATAACATCGTTACTGCGCGCCGTCTGCTACATGTGCGAGTGAAACCGCGCGAGGACGAGCCAGCGAAAGCGGCGCAATCTCGCGCGCTCAAGGGAGGAAAGCGGGGAGGAGCCGTAACCGTATGTAACCGTATGAACCGTGTGTAACCGTAATGCTTACCGTCAAACGTTAGCGGCGAACGCTATGCATGAAGGCGTGCTTTCTGGTATAAACGCGGCCTCTTGCGTGGGCCGCATGCGGCGGAGGCATGCGCCATAGGGAGGTGTTGCAAAGAATCTGACTTTATTATAGCCTTTGATATTTGCACGCGCCGGTGCGCGCAAATCTCGGAGGCCATGGTCACTCCACGAATACTTTATGGCCTTTGAGATTGGCGCGCTTCCGTGCGCGCGTTAATGATAGAAACGCTGGAAAAGGGGTTCGTGTTTTCAGTTTCCGCGTAACAAAACAATATGTTATCGTGTATGCAAATTACAGTCCGACGCTATCATGTCTGTAGGTTGTATGTAACTCGTACTTTACAATTATTCTGACGTATTTTACCTTGAGAAATTCAGTTAGTTCAGTAACTTCCTTGCGCTACATGGAGGGCTTGCGTAATTCGGTATGCGTAGTCCCAAATTATTCTTGTCGAAGCGACGGTCGACGTGAGACCCCGACGCTGGATCTTCCGCGACATGGGACCCTTAACGCTAGCGCGCTAAAAATTCATTACATTGTCCAGTTCAATAGTGCTCGAGACGAATTGCAACAAAGGATTGAGGACGTTAACCGAGAAAGTGTAACTAGGGTTCAAGATATATATGCTGAGGAAAAAAGTGTTCAATGGTCTGCCAAGAGAACGAGATTTTGTAATCGGCAGTCAGCCTGTGGAATCTGTGCAGGAGTACTTTTATCTAGGTCAATTATTCACAAGCGACGCTGCTCGTGATAAGGAAATTTACAGAAAAAAAATGGTTGGGGCGCATACGGCAGGCAATTAAAAATCATGACCAACAGTTTTCCGCTATCGTTGAAAATGAATGTGTATAATCATTGCGTTCTATCGGTACTAACATATGGAGCATGCACTTGCAGCTTAACAATGAAGCTTGAGAAGAACTTAAGGACCACGCAACGAGCGATGGAACGAAAAAGTTCCAGTTCCCGCCGAGAGGCGAAGTATTGATCGCGATAGCAAATTATTATCGGCTATATGTTTAAGGTGAGTAGTTTTGTTAGCTGGAAAAAACAACTGTAAACATTTCGCTTACTAACTAAATAAGGAAGCACAGTGTCACGCGCGCACTAGCAAACATGAATGCATTTCACTCGATGATAGCGGATACTTGCAGTCAGAACGCTGGCGTGATGAAGAGCGGCAGGAGCGGTGAGCGAATTCTTCGTCATAGCTGCCTCTGGCTTTAACGCGAAACAGGCGCTCGAGACCAGCGCGCACAAAGCGGTCAGCTATATCGGGTCAGCGAGCCTGTGTGTCGTGCTGAGCCGCGCCATGCGCAGCCGCGGCCGGAGTAGAAGCGGAGACGCACTCTGCACCCCCTCCCCCCCCCCCCCCTTTATGTCCATGTCCTAGCGCGCGCATATTTCCCCGCTCCTCTCATGTTTTCCCTCGCACCAAAAGCGTACGACGCGCGGACGCGAAAAACGCGGCGCCATCTTTGTCTCAATGGCAGCCGGAGTGCTGACAGTGTATTTACCTTCAAGTACGCTCACCAAATTCAGGGCCTTTCTTTCATTCAAGACCGGGCTGATGAGCAAAGTAGTCAGCATGAAGAAGGGCATCGCGAGCCGTGACGTCAGCCAAGATAGCAGGTACCAGAAGTGGTAGAACTCCGGGAAGCAGTCTGGAAACACATTTTTGCAGATTATGTGGTTGCCTCAGTGTCTATGAATGTTAACCTGCTGGACGGCTTTTCGGCAGAATAAAACAGGGAATCTGCGTTCCATCTCGTTCGCCCATTCTAAAAGTACCTGCTGTTTCAAATGTTTGATGTATGAGCGATTCTTTCAGAGATATGCCGTTTGAAGCTTTTTTTTTTTTGTCTCCCTATAAACACCAATGTTGGCCCAGTGGAATAACATGTTCAGTGTCCAGCGACGCTTCAGTAGTTCATTATACGACACGTTATTCCCATAATCTCTGGGTTCTATAATTTATTCCTTCCTCAATTGGAGGAAGAAGTGAAGCTCTATGCTGTATTTCACGCGGCTAATTCATTGCTAGGGCTAATGTCTCAAAGCAGTACGGAGCTACGAGACACCGCAATGGAGGGCTCGTGAGTACGAGTACTTTTGATTACATAGCATGCACTAAAAGCGCGAAGCTGTGAGTTTGTGCTCGTCAAGGTCCAAATTATACTTGCGCAAGTAACAGTCGATTCCATGTCTGATTAGGAAGAAGAGAAAGCTATCTACCTCTGGCGTGCATTGAGCACTAAACGGTGACCTCTGCGGCATTCAATTCTGAGTGCCTCGACTTCGTCGACACTTGACAGTCACTGCTCGGTGGCCTGCATGCTCGCTCTCAGTAAACTGGCGCACTTGCAAAGACTCGGCTGCTTATCCCCTGCGTCTTCTTGCTGCATAAAACACAAGGCTCACAAGTGCTATATTAGGTACGCCGCTTTTCAGTTCATTTCATTTCATTTTTTTCATTTTATTACCTTAAAAACCCCTTGATAGGGGTATTACATAAAGGGTGGGAATACATTAGTACACAATTTGCATAATACATAACTGAACACGCACACAACAAGAACTGCATGAGCTAAAGTGTTACATACATCAGCGCAAATACATAGACCTAAATAATACAAACTAAGGTTGCACGAGTATATAAGTCTGTTAAAACAAGTCATTTTCATTGTGAAAAGTGCGCAGTGACACCCTCCATGAACATACAAGGGCAAATGATGGCGGCGATTTGGTGGGGCAGGTTGTTCCAATCTATAGCGGCATGGCAAAAGAATCAAGCGGAAAAGGTAACAGTGCGCATGCGAGGGCGGCCCACTTGAAAAGTGTGCCGTGTACGATGAGATGTTCGGGCTGCGGGGAGGATATAGGGTGGTTCATTAAGCGAGCTGTGATAAAACTTATGGAAAAGTGAAACTCGTACTAGTACAAACTCGCGTATTAGTACTAAACTCGCGTTCATTGCCAAATTGGCCTTTTGACAGCAGCAAAATAAGCGCACCAGATACACTCTTTTCATTCATGTCATGCCCATATAATAAGCGAGAAGAATTAGGGGAACCGAGGTGCTCGATTGTTTGGCAGAAACAGACCAAAAAATAAAACTAAACAGCAGACATGAACTGGATTTACTTAACTGAAACCTAGAAATGTAGAACTTTAACTGTAGAACTAAAACAAAAGGGGGAATTTTTTCTAATACGTACATTACGGACCCTGTTATTTTTGTACAATGCTTTAATGCTTGTATGAGAGGTGTATACATTTTTCCACTGTCTATTAATAATGTATGTCTATTATGTTTTGTTATATGCCCTATATACTCTTTTTATCCTACTGTAACGCCCCCCTTACCCAATGCCTCATACGAGGCCTGTGGGGACATTTTTAAATAAATATTAAATAAATTAATTAAACAGGCAGGAAAGACAACTTGCAGCTTGTTAAAGCCAGACCTTCACGTGATGCGTGCTTTGCGCTACAAATGGTGTGAGGTTGGCTGCCGACACTGCTCGGGCTAGGTTTAGCACACATACGCAAATACCTTAAGAGGAAGCATTAGCTCGAGTGCTCCTATCTGAATACACAGGCAAGGAGAAATGGTTTTTCTCGGCAACCACTGCACCAAATTTGATGAGGTTTGTTGCATTTAAAAAGAAGTTAAAATGTAGTGACTGCTTGTTGTAAATTCTTTATTTATGTCTTAAATTTGTTATCAAACATTCGCAAAAATTGTACATTCTGAGAAAACGAAACTATCATGTTTACAACTCTGTAACGCAGGAATACAAGGCGATTTCACATTGCTGTAAACCGCATCTAATAGTACATCTAACGCGGACAAAATCGATATGTTACACCTGCCTCTAAACAGCCGAGTAGTGTCTGAATAAAGCTTTCGCAAAACCCTTGTAAACAGTGCAACAAACTCACGTAAGAGATAAATTGACATATCAAATTAGTCCCACTTGGATAATCTAATAGATGCATCTTACAGGAATGCGATACCTGTTTTTGTTGCAGAGATACGAATTCGTAATGTTCCTGCTTCTATCTTTTTTGAAACTTGGGAATTTTTGAAAATGCTTTGTAAAGAATACAGGCCCTAAATCGAATACACGCTTCCAACAGTTACTATAATTTAATTTTCTCTCTCAAATTCAACAAATTTCATTAGAATTGGCCCAGAATTTATCTGAGAAAAGCGTTTCTGCGTTTTACTTGCATTTGAATGGGTAGTATCGGAGATGGGCCCGAGCTAAAGCTTCCTCTTAAGAAAGTGAGCGGCCAGACAGCTGCCGCCGTAGTTCATTGGTAGAGCACCGCGCGCGTTATGCACGAGTCTCTACAGCACTCCAGGTTTTACGCAGGCAATACAATGTAAGACTTAAGCTGGAACCGCATGACGCGTTTTTTGCTCACGAAAAGCTGACGCGCGGCCAACGCCGGCGCCACCGCTGACGTGTCAGCGCCCGCATGAGCGCGGTGGGTCCGCGCCTGCCACGCCGCGTTTGCCGGGGTTGGCAGACAAGCGAAATCCCCAGAGCAGGGATTGGTGTGTTTCCGCGGAAGTGATATACTCTTTAAATTACGAAACACTGTTAACAAAGTCACCTCGTGGGTCATTACAGAGCTACCTTTCTCTCCCAACTATAGTTTTCGTGTTTCGTTTGAAATGTGCGCCTTCTGTACGACATTGTGGTCAAGGATTGATTGCCTTCTCTGAAGGCGACTTTTCTCTTACGAAAATCTCACGCGACGCGGCGCTGGTTCACTTGTGCGATGAGCGCTCTTTGTCCATGGTAAGTACGGGAGCGCGACAGGAGAAACGGAGAGTTTGCACGATTACCAAACGCGCATTACCCACGGTAGAACAAGGATGTTATGATGGATGGATGTTATGAGCGTCGCCTTTGGAACGGGGTGGTGGGTTGCTATTATACTACCTAATTCCCTACCTAGGTTTAAAAAAAAAACGAAAAAAGCACAATGAATTCCCATAATCAAATTTTCTTGCTCCCTATTGTGAACTTTGTTCTTGCACACCTCGTTTTTTGTTGTTTCCCTACTTTTCTTCCACCAATATTCCGATCGCCTCTTACTAATCTCTATTGCGGATATGTTTACTTTCGCCCTGCTCTCGCTGAACCCAAGGGCTTCAAGGAGGCCAGTGGTGCCTAAATCGACCGCTGGGCAGATATCCTCAAATTCTAATAAAAGATGCTCCATCGTTTCCGTAGCTGTACCACAGCAAGCACATGCTTCTTCTTCCTTACTATATATCGCTTTATAGGTGCTTGTTCTAAGGCATCTTGATTTCGCTTCGAAAAGTAATGAGCTTCCCTTTGAGTTATCATAAATTGTTTCTTTCCTGACTTCGTTCTTCCTCTTAAGTAGTTACTCATGACAGGTTTATTTTCCATTGCCGCCATCCATGAGATTATTTCAGCCTCTCTGACTTTCCGCTTGACGTTCTTTGTTGCTGTGTTGCTCAGCCTACAGGCCGCCTACTTGCTGGTAAGCTTCCTAGTTCTTTTGATCCACTGTGAATCAATGCTTTTCCTGTACAAATACCTCAACACTCTCCCAGCCCATTTACTTTCTTCTATATTCCTCAGTCGTTCTTCATAATCGATTTTACTGTGAGCTTCTCTCACTTCAAAACTTGTCCAGCCCATATCATCCCGAGCAGCTTCATTTGTAGTCTTCCCGTGAGCGCCCAATGCGAGGCGTCCCACTGACCTTTGGTTCCCATCGACTCCTGATTTTACCCATGATTTAAAGCAAACAACCGCATTTCCAAAAGTAAGTCCTGGAACCATTACACCTTTCCGCATACCTCGGAGCACCACGTACCTATTGTATCCCCATAGCACTCTGTGCTTCATTATGGCTGCGTTTCGCTTCCCCTTTATTGCTATTGTTTTTTCCTGTGTTTCCATATATCTATTGCGTTCGTTTATCCATATACCAATATATTTATATTGTTTTATCCGAGGTATTTCCTGACCCTGTATTTCCACTGTCTGTTGACTGTTTTCATTGAATACCATAACACCTGATTTTCCAACACTAAATTTCAAACCTAAATTGTTGCCTTCCTGCCCACAGATATTAGCCAGACGTTGCAAATCACTTTGCTTGTTAGCTAGCAATACAATGTCGTCCGCATAATATAAACTGGGAGCTGCTGCTCTATTACTGTACTGAGATGCGCGGAGGGCAACACCATCTGGTGGCGTTCGGGGAATTATTGCGTGACGTTGGGGTGACGTGACACTCGCGCTGCACTGTCATTGGTGGCCGCGGGCGCGTCACCGCGATGCGACGCGACGTGACGCGTTCTTTCCTCCTCCCAACAGCATGACGTGGCTGCGCCATTTTCATGGGCGCGTTCGTCGAAATGACGCCCCGGCCCCTCCGCCGCGCTTCAGTCGCGCCAAAAAACGCGTCATGCGGTTCCAATTTTACAAAAAAACACGTATTCCTCAGAGATTCCATTTTATGCTGACCACAGTAACTACTGCGATAACGTGCGATTGATTAATGGGGCTCAACATCCCAAAGCAACGCAGGAGGTATGAGAGATGCCGCGGTAGAAGGGTCTTGGTTAATTTCAAATATCTCAGAGTTAGAACTGCACACGAGGGATTCTACATTAAAATAAATTTAGGTCCTAATGTCTCGAAGTTGAGCTGTGCATTATGAGCGGCGCAGTATAGTGAAAGGCTTCGCACAATTTTTTGACCTCCTGGGACTCCTTTTAGCATGCACCCAAAGCAGGGCACACGGGCGTTTTTAAAATCCATTCCGACCGGAATGCGGTCACCCAAGCCGTCATCGAATCCTCGAACTGGTGTTCAGCTGCGCAACTCCATATGCGGGGTGATCGTTTTTAAGTTTTACGGAATTTTTAAAGGTCGCCTGAGGCACGTAGCAGAATTCCTATTCTTGAGGTGCTGGTGCTGGTCCACCAGGTACGGCTTGGAGGTCGCCAGGGTCTGACGGGCGGTCCAGGCAGAGGGTTTCTGGAATGAGGGACCCTGCCGCCTCTAATGACAAGTCACTCCTTCAATAAAGGTTAATGCATTCATTCATGAAGGTGTATTACTCGAAGAGGCGGGTATTCCTAGCGCTAGGAATCGAAACACATATTCAACTGATTAAAGAAAGCTCACTAATTAACTTCTTCATTATCTACTTGACAGCTCATATTGCCATTTATCAATTGTAGATGGTGAGATTTCATGAAGTATCCACTTGAATTTAATATCCAGGTTTACACCAGTTTCGAGCTATTATTTCCCAAAGTGTGGTACGAAATGCATGGGCGTTTCAGTTACTTTTGTGCATCAGTGCATAAAAATGCGTTTTGTTAATAAAGGGAACAACTGTCCATTTCAATGTTTATGCGTTGAGTTCGATGGCGCATATCTACAAAGTGGTGTCATTCTGGAAATTTATTCCATGTGCATACCCCAAGCAAACTCACCGGCTACAATTCGTAAATTGCCATATGTGCACTAAAGTAATGAATTAAGAAGTTAATTAGTGATTTTTTTAACTATATGAATATGCGTTCAGCTCTCTCGTGCAAGCAATGCCGCCTCTGTGAATAATTCAGCTCAAGGACTAGAATTATGTTACCTGCAACAGGCGATAATGAAAAATTCTGTCAAACTTAAAGATGATCCCCCCGTATATTCTCTGAGGTACCGCGGCTGGGCCACGAGCTTAAGAAACGCGGGCAGGCGATGGAACAGCACTCACTGGCCAGGAAGCTGACGCCGCAGATGGGCACGGTACGCAACAGCTGCTCGGCGCCTGTGCCCAGCTCGTCGAAGAATCCCCCGGGCGGGCTATCTTGAACCTTGAGGTCGACACCGTAGCCCGCCTTGAACATGGTGTCGATGGTGGCTCGTCGGAAGACCGACGTCATCTCCACGGACGGGCTCCCTGTCCACTTCTCTTCGAGCTTTTCCATCATGGTGTCACTGCACTTGTCCATGATGACGAAGATCTGCGACCCAACGCAACGCAAATCGGCATCACTCTTAACACTTGAATGAGTCACGCATCGTCTACAAAACGCGGTTGCCCGGCGACTTGTCACTGGAGCCTGCTTAGCAATACGGAACCTTGCTGCTATGCGAACAATGGTTTTCGCTCATTTGTTGAGGGGGAGGTGGGGATGGGCTCGTTAGTGCTCTGGTGTTGCCTGGAGCCTGCAAGCACGAATGTCTCGCTGGGAAATGCCGAAATTAATCCCAAAAGAAGCGAGGGAAGTATAGAGGCACATTGTGAACTTGGACTCTGCTAGCGGGAGATTGAACACATCAAGGGAAGATGCGGTAGGCGTCGGGCGCGCGAAAAACCATACACGCCCAGTCCAACCCAGAGAGCAAATAACCTAATTGAGAGGGCTGACAAACAGCAACGTCGGTGTTCAATTTTCCCTTCCTCAGATCCTCACCTGCCATCTAAATGTCCCTTGTAGGATTGGGAGCCATGTGTACACCATGTATACAGCGTGCCCAGCTAACTTTAGCCAGAGTTTAAATATATGCGAATGCCACGTAGCTGGATAGAACAAAGGTAATGTTGCTTTCCGTCGCTTGGAGATGCTCAAACTACTTTTTATTCCACCGAATTAAATGATTAGTCTTAATTAATTACTCAACTTCTGAAATATTATAATTCCAAGAAAAGTCTCATTAAGAAAATTGTAGAACGACATGCAAAGCTCACGATACAGCTTTCCGTTCCTCAATACGTGCTACGCAAAAGTATTATTCCGAACGTGAAAGAAGCCCGCGAATACATGCAAAGTGCCTGGTGCGGCCAGTTGGATTACTTTTATTTAGCACGTATTGAGCAACAGAAAGCTCTCTCGGGAGTTTTTCATGTCGCTCTATAATTTTCTACTTGACACTTTTCATCTAACTATAATATTTGAGAAGTTGATTAATTAAGACTAATTATCGAATTAGGTAGAATGAAAAAAAATTGAGTACCTACAAGCGATGGCCAACAACATTAACTTTGTTCTGTCCAGCTACGTGGCATTTGAATATTTTTAAACTCTGGCAAAATATAGCTGGGACACCCTGTATACTTGGTATTCAAAGTTAAACAAACAGTAATTTTAATAAAAACGCTCTGCTTGGACAGGCGGTTTATGCACAGCGACGGGCACAATTTTAACCAACAGTTAGAGTCATCAAACGCATAATCAACACAAACTTCTTTCATCATCATTTCCGCTATCACGATGATAGTATACGTTTGTATCTGGAGCATTAAGATAATCGTAATTGACGACAGCTTCACTTTGTTTGATTCTGCTGGAGTGCTTCTGTTCTGAGACATCTGTCTTCAAGTCTAACAGTCAGGTAATTTCGTGATTCAGGGAAATGTGTCTGAGCACAATGGACAACACCAAAAATCCGGAAATGACTCAGCATATCGTAAGGGAATGGCGTAAGGGCATGCTTTAACCCAGCAAGATCCGTAGGGAATGACCACCTTTCAGAAGCGCTGGAATTCAAAGCAGATGGAAGCAATAACTGGTCTCCAGTCGAGATAAGTGAGATACGTGTAGAGCATTGGTGGAGAAAAAGCAGCGAAGAGATTGATAGAGCCGGAGTCGTAACAGGCATAGAGATAGGTAAAATGAGGTAAATATAGACAGAGGTAAGATGCTATACAGCAACAGATATATTGTAAAACCTGATTAGATAAAACAGGCTAGTTTACTACTTGTTACCTCACGGTGCCAAAGGAGATGTCATTAGAATTCATCATCTCCTTGGAATGGAGAAACAATTACCAGTCGAGGCCCATTTATGAATACGCCGGTGAACACATGCATTGTCAAAATTTCCTTACCTGAGACAAAGACAAAATTTGAAATTGTAAACCGTCGTGTCTCATTTTGTAGATACATGTGCCTTGATCCAACGCTATTCGCACTGGCGCGGCAGAAGAAGGCACCTTACGGGCCTCAAGTATCACTAAGCGCGATCCCCCTGCCTTTCTCTCATTTGCATCTCTCTCTCTAAGCGCGATCCTTGACCTTGCTAATGAAACGCAGAGAAGGTGTTGCTGAAGGAGAGGCTACGCCTAATTCTGACCATATAATACGCTGAGGCACGTACCCAAGGGGGGGCCCGGGGGGGCTCGCCCCCCCCCCCCCCCCCACAAATCTAGCGCCGAGAGAGTCAACCCGCGCACCAGCAATTCGAACATAGTTCATGCCATCGCTATGGTTTTGGCACAAGTTTGTTCTCTTACAGAGTGCACAAAGTTTTCATTTTTTGAATCCGTGCTGGATGGTGAAAAAAAGAAAAGTCATAGGCTTGCGCAGCACACGCAGCACAGTCGCAGCGTAAGCTGTAGTGGAGCCCCATTTTCGGCGCCACGCACTAGAGGGTCTTTGCAGCGAAGTATCTGCGTCGTTTTCACGAGAACGAACTGAACTGTCCTACCGGCATCGACGGCGAGCTGCGGCTTAATAATATAATAATATTTGGGGTTTTACGTGCCAAAACCACTTTCTGATTATGAGGCACGCCGTAGTGGAGGACTCCGGAAATTTTGACCACCTGGGGTTCTTTAACGTGCACCTAAATCTAAGCACACGAGTGTTTTCGCATTTCGCCCCCATCGAAATGCGGCCGCCGTGGCCGGGATTCGATCCCGCGACCTCGTGCTCAGCAGCCCAACACCATAGCCAATGAGCAACCACGGCGGGTAGGCGAGTTGCGGCTTGTGCTGCTCTCTGCACAGCGGTCTGCTGAGCCCAACATTGCCTCTTTATAGCTACGCGCGTACAGCTCCGCGATTCATTTCTTCAGCAGTGGTTCGTTCTTTTGCGAGGAGGCGTCATAACGCGCACCGAAGTCAAACACAATTATCGAGACAACGCGGCGCACTTGTCAAATCCCTTGACACGCCGTACAATGTGATGCCATTGCTACTTGTTACCTGGGGGAATACAGCGCAACTTCAGTGCAAGCTCTACACATATCGATGCTAAGCGGTGCGCATCTCACATCGCGTGACAACTGCCAGGATACGATGCTGCGGCTGCTGCTGCTGATGATGATGATTTATTGGCATCCCCTTTGAAACGGGGCGGTGGCTCCTAGCCTGTTTCATTTAATCGGGTATGCTATATATGTTTTTCATTCTGCACTTTTGTGTACATCTCCTTAACCTTCTCTTCTTCCTCAAGGTTGATGTACCTCTTACCTCTACTACAGTGCATTAGAATATAATGGTAGTGGGCTCAGCGGCGCGGAGACGTGAAGCCGTCTATGACAACTCGGAAACACAGCTATACATTCAAATCGACGGTGCGACGCCTGGTGTGCAGCAGGGAAAGCGCATGTTGCTACACGTGGCTACACATGCAAAGAAGAGGGGCATCGTGCCATCGAGATCAATGTAGCATCCGCGACCGCGTTCGCGTCCTTTCCGTTTGTGTTCGATGCTACGGTACTCGCTGTGCGTGTTCGCGGCGTCTGTTCTTTTGGTGTGCAGCAATATGCGCTTTCCCCGTGGCACACCAGGCGTCACATCGTCGATTTCAATGCACAGCTCCGTTTCCAAGTTGACATCGGTGGCTTCACCTCTCCCCGTTGCCGCTGGTGCGCAGTGGGCACACTACATTCATATTCTAGTACACTGCACCGCTACCTATGGAACCACTACATGGTGTTCCACCTGGTGCAGTAATATGCAAATGCAATGCTTAGTATGCATGTATCGACTCAATGCGGCGCGCATCTCACATGGCGTGACTTCGAGCGCTAGAACGCTTGTATAGGGCATGTTTCCTCTGCAGCTAGCAACCGCTGGCGTGGTACAGTGGGAGAGTAGCTGGCAGAATGCTTGAGTTCAATCCCGGCGGGAACTGAATATTTTTCTCATTAGTGGCGATAGTTTCTACGTACACCGGCGGCCAACATCGCCAACCGAAACGGCTATAGGAATGAGCCCATAACAGCAATGAAGCGATTGTTAATTCACATTTACTATTTGTTGTCTGCTGAAGAAAGTATAGCAAGTTATCAGAAGTGAAACGGCAAGAGTTTCTCAAGCAATGCAGAAACAAAATGAGCAGTGCGCGATTTATTCTTGGTTTTGCAATGGAAGCGTACATGGCAACTTGCGAACTTTGCTTCTATTTTGCCATTTAGTGTTTTTGGATGTCTAGTCGCGGAGTTTAATTCGTACGCTACAAATGGCGATGTTTGCCCCTGCAAAGTTATTGCAGTCATAAATTACTCATCATAACTCGTTGAATATTTTGATCATTATTGCGTCCTGTCCATTTCTAACTCCTTTAGCGCTGGTAGTCTTATCGTGAACACATTCGTGTGGAAGCGCTTCCCAGTTCCGCGTGAAGACGTGAAGCATGGGCTATAGCAGACAGCGACATGCCGGTAAATACGTGTAATCCAACAGTTCTGCTCTAGTGAAGCGACTCGTAGCCATCCAAGCGGTGAGGGAATGAACCTACAAACAGGTTAGACTGTCATGTATCGGTGCTGGAACGCGTGTCCATGCGTTGTGCCTTCGCCGCCAGGGGGCTTGGCGGGGAAGTTGAAACATTGCGGAAATTTAGAGACCGCCGGAAGACCACTTAATCTTTTTTCTCGGTTAAAACAAGAATTATTTCGATAACGCTTTCTCAGTTGAAAAACCATACAATTTTCTATCAGTAGCGGCATCTGGCACATATTTACTAGGAAAACCTCAACGTTAAATTGGCGGATAAACTTGCACCAAAACTAAGTTTCTTGCAAGTTATTCATCATCCCTGTGAAAATATATAAGTCTGAAAAGATTTTAGCGCGCAATACAGGTCACCAGCACTTGACTCATGTAAATTGTAAGCTCATAATAGAAGGCAAGTTCTCGAAAAAAATTCTCAAAAATGCCCTGTTCTGCCCATTTTCACCGGCCTAGACAATGGAGTAATAAATAATGATAAACGAATTCAGTTTCTAGAGTAAGACTTACCTTGATTTTTCTACGAAAATTTGTTTTGCTGTCATAATGAAGGAATTTTTTTCCAATAACTTTTATGTCGCATTGTTGGGTGCCTTACGAAAAAGTTCACGTGGCGCATGTGCTTTTGAAATATCTTTTTTTTTGCAAAAAAGGTTCTATGAAAGGACCTTATGTCTTATATTAGAGCGCCTCTCAATATGTATGGTCTCAGTATGTATGGTCTCAATTTGTATGGTCGCGACCCCACATTGCTCTTTGACCCCATCCTACCTTCTGTGTCACGCGTTGCCACTGAGTACGCTCGCGAAGTCATCGATCGCGCTCACATGGTGCGTCAAATCGCCCTATCTGGTTTATTAGCCTCGCAGCATCTGCAAAAAGAGTGTTATGACCGGTGCCGTCGCGATGTTCAATTCGTCCCAGGTGCTTGGTTGCTGCTTTGGTCACCAGGTCGTCGGGTCGGCCTCTCCCAGAAGCTTCTCTCTCGCTACACAGGGCCTTATGAAGTCCTATGTCAAGTTAACGACGTCAATTACGAGATCGCGCCGTTACAGTTTGATCCATCCTCAAGTCCGCCGCCTGTTGACGTCGTGCACGTTTCGCGGCTGAAGCAATACTTCGCTCCCAGTTATTGGCCTACCATGCGCCGAGACGGCGCTTCACCCCCGGGGGTCCTGTTACGGAAGGATGAACGAAGAGAGGAAGAAGAATATCGTGAGACGCTGGCTGCTGCGGGTTATCTTAACTACTCAGACTCCTTTTGTATATAGATTGTAAATATAATCTTCTACACTCCCAACATCCCCGTAACAATATATACGCATATATATATTGCAAGTGGTCGAACGTCAAAGTTGAGACAGTTGGCCATGGGATGATCCAACCATAAGCTATTAGCTTGGTCAAGCCTCGGACGGCATAGCAAATCCTCGCATCTTAATGGACCCGAGCTCCACTATTTTAGGTACAAGCACAGAAAAGTGAAACCACAGCGCGAACTTTGTTTATGATGGCGAAGATTGCGCCTAAATGCAGTCATTGAGCCAAGATGCACGCTTGCGCATTTATGCGTAATTTCAACGTTGGTTCGGAGAGATAAATTCGAATCTACATTCTTTGTTTAGTGCTCATTCATCGTTTTAACCCCAGGACACAGTAAGTTCGCAACACTGTTAACGCCGAAAGCGTAAAACGGCGAAGGAGGCACTTTTTTCTTTGTCAGCTAACCCGCCGTGGTTGCTCAGTGGCTATGGTGTTGGGCTGTTGAGCACGAGGTCGCGGGATCGAATCCCGGCCACGGCGGCCGCATTTCGATGGGGGCGAAATGCGAAAACACCCGTGTGCTTAGATTTAGGTGCACGTTAAAGAACCCCAGGTGGTCAAAATTTCCGGAGTCCTCCACTACGGCGTGCCTCATAATCAGAAAGTGATTTTGGCACGTAAAAACCCCAAATATTATTATTAATCTTTGTCAGCTATAAATCGCAGGCGCCGCACAGGTGTGTCTCCCTTTAATCGATTTGGGTTAGACACGCAAGCGGAGCTCGTAAGGCCCATGAGCTCTGCAGATACAGAGCGATGAACGTATCTGCAGCGCGTATGTCACCATATTTGCTTCCATACCACCTCCAATTAGTTGAAAATCGCGGTAAAAGAGCCTACATGTCAGTGCCTCAATGCTTGATAACGAGGTCGCTGGTATGAATGATCTCACTAAAAGACGACAGGTGAAAAGGCGGTGATTTCGTCAATTGATACCACTGCAAATAAGAAAGATGACAAGCATCATCAGCAAGCCCAAGTAAAAGCCAACAACAACAATGGGTGACACACGCTTGCAGAAGTGAACGGGGAATCGCCAATTAATGCCTGCACAAGCGATTTGTTAGGCCGTTGCGCAAATGTAGCATCTATCCGTAAGCAACACCCTTTTATGATCGCCAACGAAACGTATCAGCTGTTGCGATAATAATTAGATGCGTGTAGGCATTTAACAGACACTGCAGGTAGTTAGTTGCCTGGCCGTATGCCTGCCATAATATTTCATTTGGTAGCGGTGACACATGAAAGGGTGCATACAAACTCGGAACGCAAGCACATGCGAGCACTGACAGTGGTTGCTCACTGTAGTGACTGGTCCAGTGTTTCAGCTAAAGACCAGGGGGGAATTTGTTGAGTATATGGCTAACTATACCAACACTGGGGTTTCCAAACATCATGGCTATTTTATGGAACCTAGGAATTGCTCACCTTCGACAACTTGTTAGTGGTGAAGGCCGGACTGAGCACAGCCCTCATCGCCCGCCAGCGACTCACGGGGGCAGTGATGATCATCTTGTGACGATAGTCGGGCAATGGCTCGATCTCGAAGACATTCTGTCAAACAGAGTGAGTAAGTACAACATAAACAACGCTGTAGAAACCGTGCTGTCTGAACAGGCTAAGAACAGCGGCCCCCGGAAGGTTACGTTAATCAGTACAGAATTAAAATTTGTTTTTTAGCAAGCGCAATTGCATTGAAATAACAAGTAGGCTATTCTTCAAGCAGACTGTCTCAGTGTGCTTCCGGGTCCTTATAGCGGGCCTGAACCACCCCTCGGGCTTGGTCATGAAACGCAGTCTGAGGGTAGCATACACTGCTGTGAAACTCTCAGCCACAGTTTTCAGTCGTGCGAGGCGCGTGGACCTCACAAACTCAGCGCGAAGTCACTTTTTCCTCAAAAACTCTTTCGAAACGAGTCCTTCTTCTTTCCCTCTTGGAAGCTGCCGGCGGCTCGCATATGTCGTCATGTACAGGATTCGCATTGACGGCTCCTATTGGCTCATAGCTGACATCAATCAAGAAGGGTGTTTGCATCAGTGCGCTTCGCTGCGCGCCCCGCTCCGCCATAGCCTTTGCAGGGAAAGGAATTGAAGAAGCAGGAGCACTGCGAAGAAGATCAAAGGCCATCTTTGACTGGTAATAAGTTCGCTTCTCCTGAACGCACTGAGGTGCTTTTGCAGCAAAGTATTTCTGAAGTAGTCTGGTTAAACTTGAAGTGCATTTCTCTACTTCAATAAGAAGTCGCTGTTTCGCCTGCCAGGCGCAGCATAGACTGCGACAGCAAATTGTTTGACAGCTGCGCGAAGTAAGGATTATAGTTTTATAGGCCGTGTAAACTTTTAAACATTCGCTTATTAACTAAATTAACAATCATGGTGTTAAGCGCGTACAGGTAAACAGGTAAACATCAACACATCTCACTTGATGACAGCATACACTCGCTGTCAAACGCTGGCGTGGGTGAAGGCGGCAGCCGTAGCGAGCGTGCGAGCGCTATCTCCTCAGCCCTCGGTGCGCCTATAACCCTCGGATCTGTACACAGCGCAGATCGCTTTCGAGATAGGGCCCCCGAGGCTCGCTGAGCCGCGCCATACGCAGTCGCAGCTAGTCGCAGCCGCAGTAGAACGCCTCCTTGTGGCCTTGCGCGCGATGCAAGGCGGCGCACTTCCTCCCCGACGTCTTCCCTTGCGCGTGCGAGGTCGCGCCACCACCGACGCACGCTTTCACGCGCACCATGACGCGCACCAACAGCATAGGATGCGCGGCCGCGATTTCAATGCCCTTGAACTTTATACGGAACATCACGGCAGTTGCGAGGGCGACGAAGATGGCGCACATGCGCCTGGAATGTCTCTACAATTTCTATCGAAATAAAAACTGCGTCATTTTATGCCTCGTGTATGGGATAAAAAAAAAACTTAAATAAAATAGTAAATAGAATCTCGAGTTTTACGAAGCAGAATCATCATTATCAGGCTCGTAGTATAGTGTGTGTGGGGGGGGGGGGAGGAGGTTATCGCATTTTCTATTCACTCGCAAGCCGGATTTAAAATGCAGGGCGGTATTTCCATCCGTTCGTTGGTGGTCGTATGCCTAGTCTAATCAGCGTGAACTCTTTCAACGTGGGTTGGATTGGTCTGGCTCGCTGGACGTCTGGTGTAGTCTGTGGATTCGCAGAAACCAGGTGTAGCTTCGTCGGTTTGTTTCCGATAAACAGCGGTGCGACACTCGTATTCTATGAACTTGCGCCGTGAACGAGGTGTAGAGAAGAACGCTTTAGCCTCCGGTGCTGCGGCGACGAGCGTAAGAAGCGTGCGGATTCTGCGCGCGGGTTCTGGCCACGTCAATTCGACCGTGCGCGGGGACGCCTGCATCGACCAGATTTTCCACCAGCCTAGCTGCACACATATTCCTGCATGCATTCTAGATAAAATAAAAAACAATTAGCACATCATGCGGTAGCTGCGACTGGCCCTTTACCTCTTGCACTTTCTCCCTCTTGCACGGTAAGTGCGGAGCCTCGATGCATCTGTCGCACCGAAATGAAGCGCCACAAAGGAGCTCACCCCTCGTTCCATGAATTCGTGGGAGTCCTCAAGTTCCACCTTCTTCAGCAGGTCTACGTCAGCGACGAGAAGAAAGGGGATGGCTCCGTTGTAAAACCTGCGTCGCGGGCATAACCAGTAATTAAAGACAGGCGTACACATTTACAAATTGGACAGCATGAAAATAAAGAGTATACGCAACAAGCTGCTAACAGCGATGGGGGCAGAATCGAGTCAGGACTTCTTTATTAAATGTGAACAGTCGTTCAGGTTGCCTAAGAGAGAAGCGAACGGTCGTTTAGAGTTTCTCGTGCATTGGGCATACTGGCGTCTATGCCGAAGACTTAGGTGGGCAGGCATTGTGCCTGCCGTCCTTTTCAGCTACAGTCCGCAGCCTGCTACGGTAGTTATGGAATTGCGCTGACGAGGTCATGGGTTCGATCTCGGCCACGGCGGCCGCATTTTGTTGAGGGTGAAATGCAAAAAGGCTTGTGGTACCGTGCTTTGGGCGCACGTTAAAGAAACTCCAGCGGCCAAAATAATTCAAAAGCCAGAGTTTTCGAACGTTGAGCCAAGTCGTGACTTGTCCCTGCATGAATCGCGAAATTTTCTTTCGTTAGTGCGATTGTTGCCACGCCTATCAAACGAGGAAATCACGGTGTGGCAAACCGTCTGCGGTGATGAAACTGATTGACAGTGAGCGTCCTTGACTGCTCGCGAGCTCGCGCTCGTGCCCAGTGACATTATACGCGCAAGCAACGGGGCACATCCGGGACCTCGGACCGCATTCGGAACACGTACCGGTACAACGTGAGAAAGGGTCAACTGTGCGATTTGGCCCCGGACGGCGGACTCTTATCCGCAAACGAAGGCCCTCAGTTTCATGCTTAGCCTCAGTGGGCTAGTTTCTTTACGGCCAGTACACGAAAAGAAGCAGGCCTCAGCCAAGCTTGCTGCTAGTCATGTTTCCGTAGTGTTTGAGCAGTGTGCACTTTTTTTGGTTGAGTGCGCAAGCGGAGTGCAATTATGTTGCAATATTTGAAAGTGTGTAATGGCCGCACGCACAATCGCATAGTTACATTTATAACATTTTCTTTGTTTCCCCTCACTTGTACGTATACTCTCAACATTTTGGTTTTTCTGCTGTTTGTTCGTTTTTCATTCTTTGCCGAGAAATGAGATTGGTAATTTTCGCAGTTGTGAAGCGCGGGGGCCAATGGTCCCTTTAACTCATTGGCGCGCGGGGGTGAAGGACGCTTTGCGCATTCTATTCGCGGCGCGCTGTGGACGGATATCAGCATTGTGGGGTAAGAGAGTGTTGCGCAATGGTGGCTGATACACGCAGGAGTGTGCATGCACGTGCGTTCGTGGGGCCTGTTGCTCACTGAGGCAACCAGAAGAATGATTACAACGAAGGCGCCAAATAAAACAACGGACAAAGGAAGGAGAAACGACACAAATGGTTGTCTCGTGTCTCCTTCCTTCGTCCGTTGTTTTATTTGGCACCTTCGTTGTAATCATGTATAACCAACTCGCCCACCAGTACGTCCTCAGTAACCAGAAGAAGCCGTATCAGTTGCTTCATAGGATCGCCGTGGACACTGAAGGCGCACGGGGTCACTGAGCCTCTGCCATCAGATCGAAAGCTGCGCTCTCTGCAGTCGCCACTGCCGTGCAAACGCCTTATCGCCACGGTTATGGCTGCCGATTCATCCTGGCTACGGCGGCTTGACCAGCTGACTTGGCAGTGTCCTGCCCCATCCAGCCGCCAAACTATACCCATCGCTTCTTACATCCGTGTGAGAGCACGGCTGCCTTGTTGCTGTAAATCAATTGTAGGTTAAAACCATTTGTGTGCAAGCGTAAATACCCCGTCGGTGAAATTGGCGATGCTACGTTTGTCCCTGAAAGGGAATCGAGCGCTGGAGGAGTAAGGCGCCTCAAGGTGGAGAAGAGAATTGCGCGCCGGGGTACTGGGCGTCGCACCGTCGAGGTCAATGTAGCGTCCGGGACCGCATTCGCGCTCTTTCCATTTGTGCTTCGACGCCGCGGTGCTCGCTGCGCATGTTCGCGACGTCTCTTTACAAATGTAGCAATATGCGCTCGGCAGAGCAACACCACCTAGAAGAAAGTCTAGGTGGCGTTGAGCGTAGAGGGTAAGGATAAAGGAGGTAAACCGCCGCGGAGGAGGAGGGTAGACGGAGGCGCGCTGGGTTGACCTCCTCTGGCAGTTGCTACGGATTCTGTGTGCGCTATGGATGTACCGGGTTCATCTTGTCATCGGGAAGCCGAACGAGAAGGACGGAGCAGCGACGCAAGCGGCAGCGTGCCGAGCGCGAGTCGACCGACCTCGAAGTCGTCGCCAAGCGCCGGGCACAAGCTGAAGGAGTACGGCAAAAGGTGCGGGCTTGGCGTTCCCAGGAGACTCCCGAGGAACGTGCTAGGCGGCTTGCCACAACGCAAACGTTCGAAGCGCAATGCACAAAAAGGGAATCGCACCCATGCTCTTACGCGTAACTCTTGTTCACGAAATGAAACGTTACTGCAACGTCACTGTAAGCGGGCAAGTATGGGCTGGTTTATGTCGAAAAAACCGTGGGCGAAAATAAAGATATTACATATAGTTATTTGTTCCTGCCGTTCTTCATTTCTTTTTCGTTTTGAGCACCCGCGCTACCGTATATCAGACTGTGCTTATATATATATATGTGTGCAAGTTGTCTTCATAAAGAAGCTGCATTATAGGCGCGTGGAAATTAAACTCCATACTTAGCCGTTCATAGCCTGTGGCCTGATCTTGTGGTATTAAGCGCCTTGTATGATCTAAGGCCTCTTGAATAAAAAAATAATATCATCCCCATCCCACGCACAGTGGGAATCTATAGTACGCGAAGCTTTTAATTTGCAGCTGGCTATATAGCATAATTTGGGGTTCGTCAAAGAGTCACCAGACGGACACACGTGTTTGTGTAAAGCAATCATTTCAGTGCGTTATGCGAGCCTGTACGTGACGAGAAAAGCAAGGCGGTGACGGCATGACGACAGCTTTGTTTTATTGCGATAGCAATTATATGGCCACTTAAGGCGCACTTTTGCCTTCATAGTGAAGTTCCGTATAAAGTACAAGTGCTAGAAAGTCCTATCGCGCCTCGCGTGCCGTGTGCTGTGAGTGTGTAACAAAGCGGAGGAGTGCGAGCCGAGAAGAAGGTGGCTTGATGCTTCCCGCCCATTTCACGGCGATACCATTTCACGGTTAGGCCCATTTCACAGTTAGGCCCATTTCAGGGTGATCCCAATGGGTGCCATCATGTTTGATCACCTGATGACTCGTCCATTGCTAGCCGCCTGCATTGCCTCCGTGTTTACAGTGAATGTTCATGATGTTGGTGCGGTTGAACAAACTTCTGTTTTGACGGATATCATAGATGGTGACTGGGTGGACGACACATATCTGTGGCCACAGCTTCAGAGGACATGTAAGCGCTTTCAGAGCTCAATACGTCTTGCGCAAACGGTGCGAGTGGCGTATATGGTGTTTGTACTATGAGAGGGGCTAGAATTGTGTTTCAAGCTGTCCAAACTTTCAGTTTGTGACATAAATCATGATGAGTGTGCTTTGATCTTCGTTCTTTATTTGGCAAACACGTTGAAGGAGTGGCTTGTGATGTTTCTGGCTCGGTAACCTTCCTCAGCCTGGTATTTATCTGATTGTTTATTATCTGCCTAATCGCTCGCGGGTGTGCTCAGTTGCGCTAGGTTTCTTGTTACTGCACACAAGGGCTTGCAACGTAGTGGTTCTGTACTCTGTAATAGCATGTAGCAAAGACGTATTATCGCCAGTCACTCGCTCACTCTATGTACCATCCGGATAAGTTCAGCTGCGAACATTCGTGTGCTGTTGGTGTAGTCGCCACCACATATGCTTTGGAGCATTGACTCAACAGCACGCCCATTCACTCATTCCTGATAAGTTGGCTATAGACTTGGCGTAAGTTTGCGTTTGAGTTGTGTTGCGTTTATGTAGACAACGTCTGAGAAACTTACTATGCCAGGAAGTGGCACAACTTTCTTTGTCACTCTGTAACGAGTGGGTGCTCACCGTTGCTGAAGTTCCAGGGTTTAAGTCCTTTTTAGGGAGCTTAGCAATACGACGCTGGCGGATGAGTTATATTTTTTTTATCCTTTAGAGGAAAGTCGGTCATCGCAAAGGTCCTTATGTAGTACACGTCCGTGAACTTGGCCACACAGATTTATTCTATTCCTTAAAAGGTCAGTCAATTTTGCTGTTAGCTACTGTACACGTCTTCCCTGTACCGCTCCACAAAGGAGAGCACGAGTGGCGTACAGTGCGTTAGCGAACACCCAGTTGCATTTCGGACAGCTGATCGCACATTAGCAGGGCAGAAGCGGTAATCATTTCGTATTCGTGCGCTTTCGCTGTGGCAATGTGCGGCGCGTCGCCGAAAGCGCCGTCTCGTTCCTCTAGAGGAAGTTGCTCCGTGAAAAGGTAAGCGCGCGCTAAAGGGGGAAGGGGGGGGGGGAGGGCGCTTTAAGCGCGAACACGCGTCTCTCCATTTAGCCCGGCCGTGGATGCTCATGGCTCTCCGCGAGGCAATCTGCGGCGGCGGGTGCAAAGTTGGGCGTGCGGAGATGGCTCATCGCTTCATGGGCGCTGTCTTCTCGCGCGCCCAGCGTTGAAGGTCGCAAAATCTCAAGTTTCGGAGATGCGTTGAAGTGAGGGGCAGCAGAAACGTTCACTCCCAACCTTAGCGGCTATGCTGTAGTCAGCTAAGCGCGAGGTCGCAGGATCGAATGCCGGCCATGGTGGCCGCATTTCGATGGGAGCGAAATGCGAAAACACCCGTGTACTTAGATTTAGGTGCACGTTAAACAACCCCAGGTGTTCCAAATTTCCGAAGTTCCCCACTACGGCGTGCCCCATTATGAAATAGTGGTTTTGGCACGTAAAACTCAATAATAATACTAAAAAAACATTCGCTCCCCTCTATTTGTGCTCTTCTTAGCGCCAGCGTTGTTAAAGTCAGCATTTGTGGTCATTTAGTGACATCTGCTCATGTTTGACTGTACGCATATGACAACATGCTTGTTGATTTAATTAGCAAGCGAATGTTTACTGTGGTTTATACGGCAGATAAAACTACGAACCTTGTTTGATGTGATTGTCTAATACTTTCATACATTTATCAATGCTTCGCGTATCGGGTGAAACTGCGAATGTTTATTCTGCCGAAAAAAACGTAGCGACCTCATCCCTCACCACCTGGGCCGATCCCGAAGGCTGCGCGGTCTGCACGCTCAAGCTCTTCGCGCACGAAAAAGAGATCAAAACTGGCTCACGTCGCCTCGCTCGTGTTATGTGATGTGACAATCACTGTGCGGCGCGGGGGCGCTGTAGCGCTAGTGGCGGAGACCCGCTACTGCAAACATTTTAGACCCACCGAGAGTGTAGCGCGCGGTCCTCTTCCGTTTCGATGCACTATGGAAGCATGTTTTTTTTTTTTTTTTGCCGGATTGCGAGCGTAGACCTTACGGCGACAGTTTGCGACAAGTGCTTCGTGTTGTTGGACACCTACAACATTCGATCTGGATCAGAGTCGAACAATTATTATCACCATCTAAACGTCGCGAAAGTTCAGCTAACCCAGTACTGTTACGTCGACGGCGCGGAAGAAGTCATGAAAAAAAAAAGAAGCTGGGAAGCTAACGCGCGCCTGTGTTCAGCGTTTTTAAAGCGAAGCTTTTTATGGCTAGGCGAAACGAAAATCCGTCTGTCCGCGCCTGTGTCACTATCGTCATCAGCAATGGCTCGAGCGTTGTCGTCTTCTTCCACAGCTGTTTCTGTTGCTGCTCATCGTTCCAGCGTATAGAATTGCACTTGTCTCCTGTCGACGTAATGGGGAGGCCGCGTTTGGGAGGGTATGAGCCATTGCTTAAGGGGGTATGAACCATTCATTGTCTTACGCGACGGACAGAGTTACTTTTCAAGCAATTTTATTTTGAAAAATCGCAAGCGTCAATGGCGCGTGGATGCTCCTAACCACGCTGCCGAGCAAACTCAAGACATCGAACACAAGTGACAACGGGGGACTCCGGGTATTCCGTCACTGACGTCATTCTCTCCGTCGCACTTGAACGTGTGTGTAACCTCATTAGGAAACACAAAGACGTAACCAATTGATTGACGAATGCTTTAATGCACCGTCGGGATTAACCCAGTTATAAACATGGTGCCGCACTTTCAGCTTCGCTGCTTAATCATTCGTACGCAGTGCTTGGGCAGGAATCTTTTTGTTTTTGTTTTTCGACTGCGTTGTCTTCGCACACTTGAGGTGTTTATAATGCAGATGTACAATAATTTTCCACATAAACAATGCTTAGGATCAAGTCAGTTGTTTTCTTCTTTTGTTTTTCAGGTAATTAAATGAAATTGTGGCTAAAGTATAAGCGATCATAAACATTTACAGTGATTTAATTCTTCAAAATAAAATTCCTTATCTCATGCAGAAGGAGGTTATGTGCCCTTTCCAGAGTCTGCAGCGACTGCAGGTATTTATTGATGTTATGCGTTGTTTTGTTCGATCATTGCGGACTTTCAATGCCGGAAGGCTGTGATTGAATTATTCTCACTCTATGCTGCATTTGTTTTTGATGATATGTATACGTAAACTCAAGATGAACAAATTACTCTGCCTACTTTGCTATCCTGCATGTCATAAATAGACATAAAGCTGTGCTGACCTTCCAATGCACAACAAACAGTGAAAAAAGTCCCAGCTTCGCCTGAAAGCCGAAGCATCGATTGCGATAGCAAATTAGGAAGCTATACGAAGTAAGGATAGCAGGATTATCGGTCGTACGCACTTGAACACATGCGCTCACTAATTAAATAAACAAACATGGTACGTGTTACGGACGCACAGGAAAAAAATAAAGTTATCTAACTTGATGATCTCGGAAACTCGCTGTTTAAACGCTGACGTGAGGCTGGGCGATAGCAGTTAGCGAGATTACCTTCGTGCTGCCTCTCGCTTCAGCGTAAACTATGTGGCGAGAACACAGTACACACGGAGCTATCAGCCCACGGTGCACCTAGACTATGTACCCATCGCACATCGCTTTCGATAGAGGGCCCACGCAGCCGCCCCCCCCCACCCGTGCATTGCGCGCCATGGAACACTAAGCGCTTCCTCCCCCTTTCCTTTCCTGCGCGCGCGAGATCGAGCCACCATCCCGGGCTCATTTTCGCACGCTTTCACTCGCACCCACAGCATTAGAAGCTTGGCCTCGATGTTATCGCACTTGCATTTTGTACGGACCATCACGGCGACGTCGACGGCGGCGGAAATGTGCCTGGAGTGTCCATATGTTTGCTATCGCTACGAAATGTGCAGTTATATTAGATATATATCGTGCGTTTTAACGTCCAAAATTTACTGTGAATGACGCCATAGTGGAGGCCTCTGGGTTTAATATAACCGCCGGGCATCCTTAACTGCGCACCCAGAATACAGTACGGAACTGTTTTTGCGTTAGATCTCTTTCGGTATGCGGCCGCCATGTGGCTGGGAATCGTATCCATGGCCTCGTGCAAATCAGCGCGGATTGAGTAAGCAGAGCAAATGGGAAATGAAAGCAGTGAGTGGGAATAATGCTGTATTGATACAATTCACTTTGTGTTAAGAGGATGCTTTAGCTCGGGTGCTCCTATCTAAATACATGTGAAAGGAGAATTCGTTTTTCTCGGCAACCACTGTACCAAATTTGACGAGCGTTGTTGCATTTAAAAGAAAAACTTAAAATCTAGTGACTTTTGGTTGCGAATTTTTGATTTAGATCCTCAATGTTTTATTAAAAATTGGCAAAATTCCGAAAATTTTCAGAAAACGAAACTATCAAGTTTACAACTAACTCAGCAAGGAAAAATGATATCACAATTCCGTAATTAATATGTTACACATGAACCTAAAAAAATTCTTTCAAATGGAAATACAGCTTTTCCAGAACCCTTGTACACAACGTAACCAATTCATGTAAGGTATAAATTGACATATCGAATTTGTCCGCTTTGCTTGATCTACTGGATGCCGTTTACAGAACCACAATATCTGTTCTTGATGCAGAGCTATTAATTTATAAGCTTCGTGCGTCTATATCTTTTAACTTCCGAATTTTTGTAAATTCGTTTAACAAAATTCAGGCACTAATTCAGCCTCGGTCAGTCGTTATTCGCAAAGGGCAACCACACCGCGATAGCCACTTATCATTAAACTCTTCCGCCACTGTTTCGGTCGTTATGTCTTGTAGAGGCGTCGCCTCAGGCCACCTTGAGTGCCGGTCCACACACGTGAGAAGGTACCTGCAATCTTGGCAGGGAAGAAAAGGCCCCACCAAGTCTAAATACACGGGATCGAAGTGGCTCTCTGGTGGTCGAAACGGCTGCACCGCTAAACGCTTGTGCCGGGTCACTTTCACGGCTTGACAGGCTTGGCAGTTTCTTACCCAGCTTCGAACGTCTTTCTTGATCTCTGATCAGACGAAGCGGTCTGTGATAAGCCTCGGTGTCGCTTACCCGTGCAGTGAATCGAATATTGGCCGCCGAAACTGATGGGGCACGAACGGGCGAGGAGCTGCCTGCGATGTGTCGCAAGCGATCAATGTTGTTGTGTGGGGAAGCGGCACCTCCGCAAGCTGGAGCGACGAGCCTTTTTTTCCCGCAATTGGCACAGCTCGTAGTCGTATTGCTGGGCGGAGGCTAGAGCTTGGAAATCCACAGAGCCAGCAAGCGTAGCGCCGATCCGCAAGAGTGCGTCAGCTGCCTGATTTTCGGTCCCAGAGATATGGCAGATGTCCGTAGAAAATTCGAAATAAAGTTGCCGAAACTCATGTTGTGAGTACGAGGAACTGTTGTTCTTGAAAACGAAAGTTAACGGCTTGTGTTCGGTAAGAATGTAAAAGCTACAGGCTTCAATAAAAGAAAACGGAAATGATTGACAGCGCAATAGATGGCCAACATCTCCCTCCCAAAGGTACTGTAGCGATCTTCTGTGGGTTTGAACGGCTTTGAGAAGATACCCAGCGGCCTCCAGTCTGTGCCATAGTAGGGCTGTAGTACTGCACCCACTGCCGTGGTCGACGCGTGTACCACAAGGCGAGTTCGCGCGTCGGGCAACGGATGAATCAGCAACACTGCAGTCAGCAACCGCGTATTGGCTTCCTGGAAGGAGTGTTCGTGCTCCGATGACCAGTGGAAGGTAGACGGTTTCTTGGAGTAACGACGCAGGAAGTCGGTAAGCGGCTGAAGAACTTTCGCACAGGATGGCATGAAGCGCTTGTGAATATTTATGAGCCCCAGAAACTCGCGCAACTTTCTGATTGAGGTTGGAGAGGGGAAGTTCTCGACTGCCTGCACCCGTGATACCATTGGCTTGGTGCCTTGGGGTGAAGTGCGATGGCCGAGAAAATCCAGGGCTTCAACTCCGAAAATGCATTTCTGGGGCTTTAGGACTGAGCCGTGCTCATCCAGTCGCTCAAATAGAAGGCGAAGGTGCTCTTTGTGCTCTTCGTCTTTGCGACTTGCAAAAAGAATGTCGTCAAGGTCGACGAAAATGAACGGGAGTCCACGCGTAAGCTCGTCCATGAACTTTGGAAAAGCTCGCGCCGCATTCCTTAAACCGTAAGGCATACGGAGAAACTCAAACAGAACAAATGGAGTAGTGATTGCTGTCTTCGGAATGTAGCTGGGTTTGACCGGAATTTGATGCTATGCGCTCATCAAATCGTTCTTGCTGTATATTTCGGTTCCTGCGAGACGAGCGCCGCGGTCATGTATGTGGGGAAGCGGATATTGATCCGGAGTAGTGACGGCATTCAAAGCTCGGTAATCACCGCAAGGCCGCCAGTCGCCACTGCCCTGCTTTGGAGCCAGATGGTGAGGAGATGACCAATTGCTGGAGGAAGGACAAATAATGCCGAGCTGAAGCATGTGTTCGAATTCACAGGGGGTGACTTCCAACCTCTGTCCAGCGTGCCTCCGTGGCGGTGCAGCGACAGGTGGGTCGGTGGTGGTAATATGATGCATCGCCTTGTGTTTCATGGGCAGCGCATCATTTCGGGACTTCGTGGGTTGCGGATAGTCAACAAGTGCCTTGTCGCGCGCGGTCACGCACGCTTCTTTTCTTGCGTAGACGGCGCTAAATCGTCGATTTCTATAAAGCCGAGTTTTATGTGAACCGGCACGAAATAATCGCCGGCTGGTATAGGTAAACAAAGATATACGTTGAGACCGGCCGAAACATACAGATGAGAGATGAGGTGAGGTTGGACTGCAGGCCGAGCACAGCGAGGGATGTGGCGTTATCCTTTAGGCGCCAATCGCGAACACTCACATCTAGGTTGAAATGGCTGAGGAACTCCGCTCCCAGTATGGCAAAGCTGACGCCGGCGATCCCAAACACCCATCTGTGCAAGCGCAGGTCCGATGTCTATCGGTATTGACCGGAACCTATACGACGCGATGGCCATATTGTTCCCCGCGCGGAGCGTGGGTCTGTACTTGCCGTGTTGGCGATCTGCGGCAGTGCCAGGACCGACAGACAACTCGGCTCCGGTGTCGACGAGGAGGCGGGTGCCGGTGATGCGATCGACTACGAAGAATAGGTGGCTTGCGCGAGGGCCGATGTGGCATGCCGCCGTTAGCGAGTGGCCGGTCCGTTTCCCGTCCGCGGACATGGCTAGGTGCAGTGACTTGCTTGTTCGCGAAAGCGATGGTGGTGCAACACAAATGGCGCGGCAAGTCTCTAGGTGCGCTGCGAGACTGCGAAGGTGAATGGTTGGGCCGAAGTTGGGCGCCAATGCTGCCACCCGTGGTCAGCTTCTCCAGTGCACTGGTAAGGCGGTCGACTGTTTCCTCCAGGCGCGAGAGTCGGTCTCGTGGATTTGAGACTCTCGCAGCGGTGACAAGTAGCTGTGACGCAGACGAACAGTCACATATGCGGTCAGCGAGTGCAGCTAACCGATCGAGACTCGCCTCGTCGGAAGCCGCGAGCACAGAGCGCGCGGACTGTGGGGGGCGCTGTAAGAACAGCTCCAGCAAAATTGGAAGCTGGCCACCCAGCAGCTGATGCAACCGGTGCAAGAGTTGTGACGATCATTGGTCGCCTTCTTGCTCGGAGAGGAGCTGTTGAAGCCTACTCTGGTGCGATGGCTCGAGGCGCTGCAGGACCGTGCGTTTAAGGTTGTCGTATGCTGTGGCCGAAGGCGTACCCGTTAGCAAATCGACTATGGCATCGACAATGTCGGACGGTAGCGCGGCGACGACGTGCTGGTACCTTTCTGTCTGTGAGGTAGTGTGCCGGAGTTGAAAACGGGCCTGTACTTGTATAAACCAAACTCCAGGATTCTTTTGCCAAAAGCTGGGAAGCTGAAGCTCTGCGGCGACGACAATAGACGTAATCGTGCCGTCTTCTCTGCCAGCAGGAGTAGGAACAGCGTCGTCCATGGCAGTGTTCGACAAAAAAAAAGCGTCAATGTTCTGGGTCACCTCTAGTTGGGAGCTCGGTTTAGCGGGGGCAACTAATACACGCTTTGACAGGTTGAGAACGAAGGGTATACTGGGTTTATTCCACAGTAAAACAGGTTAGCCGAGTTTCAGTCGTGGCGCCCCTGTCAGGCAGCCACCTCAAGTCCCAAGAAAGAGCAGGGGAAAAACCCCCACGTGAAAGCCAGGCGAGGTAACTGAATTTCACAGAAGCTGGGCACAAATCACACTGAGAGACGGTCGCTACAATGGTAACTGTATGGATCATAGCGCCCGCCAACAGCGGCATAGACTCGCGACATGCCGTGCCTGCGCAGCGAGCGACTCTCTCGAGTATCTGCTTTTTCAACTCGCGGCTCGCGCCAACTGCCACCACCGACTCTGAGGTCACGTTGCTCGTCCCACATAGCTAGGGAGCCTGCAAGGACACAGTCAAGCGGTGCTTTACTGGGTGTGCATATGGAGGCTCTCTATACATAGGGCACGCGACGGGCTCGGGTCTGACCGTTTGGTGCGCATGAGAATGCCAGGCAGCTGCTGAACGAACATGCGTACTTCGGTGTTCATTTTCTATGCATATACACTGTGTGTCACAGCTAACGTTTGCCAAGCTGCTTGACGAAAACAAAATTTAAGAAAGCACGCTGAAAGTTACAATTATGCGACATACAGTACTTCAGTCGACAGAGGCCTGGCGACCGAAGACCATAGATCTTAAAATTGTACCTTTGACAGAGTTTTTCTTAATTTCTTTCCTTGAATAGCTTTGATAGCTTTACCTGGAACACCGTGTATAATTTACCGGAACGAAGTGTTTTTGCCAGACTCCTGGCGCACGAATCAGACGTGCTAAAACTACGATCTGGTCATGACACATGCACGTGTGTGACTCCGGATTAATTTTGACGACCTGAAGTTATTTAGCGTGACAGCTAAATCTCAGTACACGAGAGTTTTTGCATTTGGTTCTCATCGAAATGGAGCCGCTACGTCCGGGTCCCAAACCGTGAACTCAAGCACAGCAGCGCAACTCCATAACCACTGGGCTACCGCGACGGGTTCAACAAACTGTGCATTTGCATCCCATGACAGTTCCCCTATTCTCTGAGAATGTAGTTTGGCCTAGGAACAAAGGTTTCATGAAGACTGGAAAAACACTAAATAGTTTTTTCTCTTTTGTTAGCATGAGAGGGTCACTAGTGGGCGGGCTGTTGCAAGAAATGAATATTAAGAATTTTTTTCCTCTATGAACCGATTTATTTGGGGCCCAATTTACAAGGGAGACAAGGTGACAAGACTATTAACAACCATTCAGTTCTATTGCTCGCACAGCAACATTGTGTATTGTTAGTAGCGCTCTGTCCTGCCGCCTTCTTTCCTTCCCTGTGAATTGTGCGCTAAAAAAGGATTTTCCTTGACTAAAAAAAGTTTCACCAATGAGCCCAAATAACTGCTCTGTTACAGAAGATTACAAATTTACACTGAACAAATTGCATTACGTTGGTAAATAGAAGGCACGGACATACCCGCAAATACTTCCGTATTTCTTTATCCATTCTCCAAAGCATACTGTGGCACCCTGCGAGAAAATGAAAGCAAAGGATTGTTAGATTTTCTCGCACAAGGTCTTGTGATAAATTTACACAATCTTAGACTGGCGTAGAGGACGCTTGTGTCCCCATCAGTCCTGCCCATCGGTATACATTTTTCCAAATTTAACGCATGGTCGTAAATTATGTCTGCACAACAGGCCCGCTGCCAAGAATTACCTAATCAATTTTCATATGCTGTCTTCTCTGCTCTACATCGTAAAAAATTGGAATTTCTTGAATGAGAAAGCCCAGTAGCCTAAGACATTGCGGCCGCGTTAATGATCGTGTACACAAAACGTGTTGTGCAAATAAAGCAGGAGGACGCGACAGCTATCAAGAAATTAAGGCCGGCATCGCGCGTAAGAAAAAGCATGGTTCGCCCGTACACTAATCCATCTTACACACAGCTTTTGTGAATAAGAGTAATGTTGAAAATCCATAGAAAAGTGCCTGAGAGTTCGAGGCTGGGTCAGCCGGTTCGCATTCAACATGGCGGACCGCGAAAACGACAGGAGAAGCGATAGAGAAACGGACATTATGCGCCATCAATAATTTATATATGCGGAACCGCACTGCATATACTACACACGTTTTTCTGTCCGAAAGCTTCTCACATGCGTGATGTGTTCAGTGCGGCTCCAAAAAGCGCACCCCTCAAGGGTGAAGTCACTTTTCTGGTCATCGCTCCTGATCTGCGGGCTTTTCCCATAGTTTTCAAAAAAACACTGGCTTATTGAGACTTGCTTATATCAAGCGCACTGTTTCGCGTACTGCTAACACTACAAGATATTACGGCGCTATTTCGGCATGTTCGGTAACTTGAAAATTGTGTCCACACATAGACGCTGCATAGCGTCAGGCAGTGACGGCGCTCTGCAGTCGGCGTGGTGTGTTCTACCAGCCCAGGCTCATTGACGTTTCACGTCAGCCAAGCCTTCTTAGCTACTTTGATGCTTCCATCATGCCATCGATTTGAGTACTGTAATAATGATTACATAAAAAGCCTACCAAGATAATCTTTGTTAAAACACGTTTCGGCTTCGCAGGAGCGTTGTTCGCAATGAGATATGCGACGTACACACGGTTAAATAAGCCTGAGCACAGCTGCAGGCAACGCATGCACGTGGGAAGGCACTGTCGGTACTCCCAGCTGTTAAGCTTGTGCGCAGTGAACTGAGTATAAGAGACTTTAAGCCGCAATCTTATTAAGAGACTGTAAGTTACGCCGGCGTTGCCGGCGTAACTGAGCGAACGAGCGCAGCGGGGGATGAAAAAATTCACCGATGATTACAATAATCCCTAATGTGAAATTTGAGCACAGCTCCATACCTGTTTTCATTTCGCGATTTATTGACTGGCACCTAGAATCTGTCGCGTGCGGCACTTTGCAAACAGAGCAAAGTGTGGCGTGACTGCCTCGCTAATCTGGAGACCGCGAGAGGCAGCGCGCGGGTGACGCGTGGGCGAGATTCACAGCATTCGCCGCACGCATACAGACCACCCAGACGACGCACGCTACTTTGGCGCCATCTAGTATCCATCGTCGCCGCACTACGCTTTTCTTCTCACGCTTTCGCCATACTATCCTCCTCCGCTTTCCTGCTCACGTCTTTCATCCCCCGCTGCGCTCTGCGTTCGCTCTTTCATCCTTCGCTGTGCTCGGTCGCTTGGTGACGCGGACGCTCGCCGCACCAACGGATGCCTAAAGGCTCAACCAGACGTACGCGTTCCAATGCGTCCGCACACGCCGCGCTGACTCGACGTCGCGTGGCGCCCGACGGAGGAAGAGGGCGCGCACCCAAACGATGCACGAGTTGCCGCGCGTAGCCGCGCGTCTCGTCGCGGCGGCGCAGTGTTGCTAGCTTGCCATGTTCAAGGCAGTCTAGCCTTCGCTTAACGGCCACGTTAAGCAATGTGTTACATATTAGACAGTTTTAGTTTAGCGTCAGCAACTATAGCGTACGCTATACGCTGTAATATAGCGTACGCTAAGCAGCGCACGTTTTCTACAATTTTAGTTGACCGGCGATATCTTCGAATCTCAGAGGCCATATGCCGTTGTTGCGGCTATTTCGCGCCATTAGCGACAGGTGGCGCTGACATCTCGAACGTTTCTTTCGTTAGGCTTCGACTCGTTCGAAACGAGAAGCGATCTCGAAAACACCACGAGATTATCCATAATACTCTGTCGTCGAAGCGGCCTGAGACTAAGCGAAAGCCGTTTACACAGTCATTTGCTACGAACGAAGTGCATTTTACAAAAGCAACGCCAAATTCAATTCGAAGCGGGCAGCCGGGACCGCCGCCATGTTTCCCGCAAGCTCCGCAAACCCCGCAACAACGCTAGGGTGACCCGGGCTTGCCTGAACGTCGCGCGAAGAGTCGTTCCGGAAGTGACGTTGGCTTGCAGTGGTCATGTGAGGTGTGTCATGCTACTGACGCGAGCGGCAGCTTCCGGCGCGGGCGCAAAAATTCTAGCGGTTGTAGGTCTCCACGCCGCCGCGCGCCGACACGCGAAACAGCCTCCGCGCCTGACGCCGTACGCGCCCAGGCGTGGTGCGGCGCGTGCGGGCGCATTGGAACGCGTACGTCTGGTTGAGCCTTAAAGGCCCAACCACTGGCAGGCGTCGGCACGCTTTGGCACGCGCCGACAAGCGAAAGCGTCGCTTCGCGTCAGTAGGAGGAAAAGGGCACGCAACCACTGGACAGAAGCTCTGACGGGTGTCGATGTTCGCTCCTCGGCTGCGGTGCACTGTTGCTGGACTACTTTGTCTTCAACCGTCCGACCTAAAGCAGCCTGCTATAAGCTAAGCTTGAAACAATAAGTTAGTGATCTGTATGCTCTTTTAGATATGAAAAACACGTTTAATTAATGAATGTGCGCCTACCGCAACAGTTTCTTTTTTACCTTTGAAGTAACAATAGTGCAGAAAATATCGACATCAGCACTCGCGCGTCGTAGCTTCGAAAACACCTGCACCACCGTGTCATATCGTATCAAAAGCTGTTGTACGATTTCGTTTTTGGTAGCTCATAGCGCAGCCAACTATGGAAGAATTAGGCGTGCAAAGTATCACTGAAAAATCTGTGTTAGAAATATTATCACGTAGTAGTGACGGTGAAAAAGGATGCAGAGTCAAAACTGGGAGTTACAAATTTAGCTCTTTATTAGGCGAACTTGTGTCCAGCAAAACCAACTTATTCGCAACGATAGCGGCGAGCAAAGTCGACGACCGTCGAAAATCTCATCTGCGGGTCAAGCGTCGGCTTTCATACATCAGTCGTCGAAAGTTCCAGCGTATTCGCTGGTGCCCGCGCGCCTTCCAGAAACTACTACACAATTCTTGTCGCGTATACGATCAGACTATACAACGTTCGTCGACAACGGACAACTGACAGAACCATCGATAACATTCGCGAAACTTCCGATACGTGCAGGCGCGTCCTGCGCCGAGAGATAACGTTTAACAGTTGTTAGCCGGTGAAATACGGTCAGTGGATACAGATAAAAAAAGTACCTGTCTCAATATAATTATGCTTGTTGGTGCATGAAAGAAACGTGGAAATGTGGGTTCTGATAAAATCTGCAAAAAGAATTGAAACACCTGTAGCACTCACAAAAAAAAAATAAACACGTAGAATAGCTAAAATTTACGAAATTCGTAGCTTGTCTCCTCTCGATTCTTGGTTCTGTCAAGTCTTGCCCATGGAGCATCTCATTTATTATTCTGGGTTGCTTTGAAGCATCAATACCGCACGCATTGAGAGACCTTCACGTTGAGTGTATTGCTAGAAAAAAATTCACCGTGTAAAGGCCATGTTCTATGGTAATTCGTTTCAACATGTCAATTCTGTCTTTTTCGACAATAATGATATGACATATCGTCAGATAATACGAGCTTGAGAGTCGGATGGTTTTACATGTGTCTTTCGTTGCCCTTTGCCAAGTCCTACTATAGAGAATGTATGGGGCAGCTCATTTGCATAATATATATATATATATATATATGTGTGTGTGTGTGTGTGTGAACAGGTTATTTTCACAATTTATACACTTCAAGTCACCACAAGAAATACCTGTTTATTGTTTTCAGACTACTATGATGTTTCGACTTAGAAAGACATTCAATTGGATCTGTGAGGCACGTAATAATTGCTGTGGCATATTATTTTATTGCGAAACACTGGATACAGTAGCTAAGTGTTATTAAAACTCGGAAGAAATTAATAGCACAATGCATATGATCATGCCCATAGCATTTTATTGCACTTGCTTGATTAGTGCTTTCTTTATCGCACAAAAGCTACTGCACTGAAACAATATAGTGGTACATATTTAAATAACATAGTTTTATACTACAGTAATTAATCGATCAATCAAACAATCAAATGTTGATTATAATGCACAGGAGCAGCTAGAGAGCATTCGTACTGGTGCACTTGAAAAGCATCATGTGAAACCAAATGAACAGAAAACATGAATGTGGTAGACAATACAATGCGAGACACAGAAACAAATAGGAAAAAGAAAGGAGGAAGGGTAAAAGGGTGTTAATCATACGTGATTATCTAGAGATACACAAAACACAGGAAATGAACTCTGAAGTATGTCAATACAGGCTCAATTCTTATGACAAGTTCTTTTTGGAGTCGAGTTACATATAGCACACTCTTTAATGCAACAGCTCTGTATGCCAAATATAAGCATGGAGTTGCGGTGTCAGGCTGTGCTGACCGCTTGTTCAGACGGATTGAAGAAGAAAAATTAGTGCTTTTCCAGAGAGCCGTGAAGCTCCCTGCAGAATAGACAGACTAGTGCAATGTTGCGCGGGTAATGCAGGGTGTGCCACTTGAGGGCTTTGAGCCAATCCTCATAGGCTGGCATGAGCTTGCGACGACCGAAAAGACGGGAGTAGAGGGTGCGTGTTGGCCAGCGCTGAACAAAATCGTTTGTCAGCCATGTGAGTGTGGTACAGGGAGCATACTGATGAGCAGTACTCAATCCGTGGCAGAATGATAGAAGTGTAGATTTCTCGCAAAATCCCAGGTCCACAGGGAAAGGAGGCACGAGACACAAACCCAAGAATGCGACAACCCTCAGATACAGTGCTGCTGACATATGCAGAAAAGCCGAGAGAAGGACTGAGTGTTAGACCCAGAATGGGAAGGGGCCGAACAGTCTTTATAGGGCTGCCTCCGAGGAAGTGGTTCGGGCACGCATCAGTTTTGTTGTAGCTGATACTCAATGCAGCCCTTTTTGCAGTGCTCCTTCATAGTTTGTAATTGTAGGCCCAGTCGTTCACCTTTACGTAATGTATTTATTTCGAGCACGTATGCTTTACACCACCGGCATAATGTTGCAGTGGAAGTGTTAATTTGTTAATCAAACACATTCTGCGAAGAGGCACTAGGAACTTGGTTTTCAGTTGATCTTTTTCCTGACTACAGTTTATGGTATCGCAGCGAGAAACATTTTAGTGGAATCTGAAGAGATCTGGGCAGTTTAAGCATACCTACTGCACAAAGTACTGATGACACCTTTTTACCTTCCCCCCAATGCACCCGCACAATCTGCTCTCTCCATTGGTGCATTTTCCAGAAGAATCAGTCATTTTCAAATGTTATACTTCTTGTGCACTATCATTTACGAGCTGTTGTTCGCGCTGTTTGATTTTTACTTTGGGCTTCGAGTTGTGCTTATTCCATTGCCATAATTAATCGGTGCTGCACGGCGTCACAAAAAAATTCACCGACGATTACGATATTCCCTAATGCGAAATTTGAGCGGAGCTCTATACATGTTTTTATTTCGCGATATATGGGGGAAAATAATTTCAGAGAGAGACGTAGCAGAGTCGACAATCATCGAAAATCTCACCTGCGTGTCAAGACCGTCGGCTTCTATACGTGACCCGTCGAAGATTCCAGTGTAATCGCTGATTCCGTGTGACTTGCCCAGCCAATTACCACTTCAGTGCCGTATGATTAAAAAAAAAATATTTAGCATTTCATTCACTTTCATCGGTGTGCCAGACGTCACGAAACATTTACGCTAGTGAACTATTTAGGCATTCTCTAGTCTTTCGATAATCCCCACAATGAGGCCCAATTGAGCGATCGGCACACTAGTGTACCTGACTACACTAGTGTGTGCACGCCATACCAAGACGATCATAAGTACCATCATACTAGAAGAAACCAATAAATCACCTAGAATCACCGTTCTTCAGATTCTGCTATCGCAATCACGACAGAGAAGCGTTTATCTTCATGTCTACTCTTATAGAGTCCGTATATCGCGTGTCCGTACGCACGCGATAAACTAGACGCCAGGTAATCTTCCCGAGATATGCGTGCGCACTCTGCTCCACATACGGCATAAATTCTCGGACCTTCTCGCGCTCCGCTTCATTGTCAACGGGGCACCCGTGGCAGTCGCGAACGTGAATTATGCTTTCCTATTCTCTCAACGTTAGGCGAGTGCTAGTTTTATGTCGACCATATAACACCTTCGCCCGACGTCGAACATTGGGCTAAATCACCATTTGTGCTCGCATGGTTATGCAATGCAAAACTGAATAACATTGTGACGCTAGAGACGGACTCACCCGTCTTTTGATGTCCAGGAGGTTTCCAAATATGAAGCTTGGTTCAGGGCCAGGCACACCAATCTTCGCGAGGTAGGAGAATTTCTTTTTGCGCCATCTGTCAACGACAAAAGAGCAGCTTGAGTCACGTTCAACTGACTGACTGAATGAAGTACCAAAAGAACGCAGGCGATGTAAAAGAGGCAGCGATGCGGAATAAATTTGACAACGACGGTTCCTTAGCGGGCACCCAATCGTCGGCGCACGAGATTTTTTCGCATCCCAGCCCAATTGTGGTGCGACCGCTACGGCTGGGTATCAATCCCGCGAGCTCATGCTCAGCAGTAAAATGCCATGACGACTGAGCCACCACAACAAGTCGCTTGTCGTTCACAATTTACGGTCCGCAGTTGGTGAACGTGTAACCGGCGCCGTCTACGACTAATGCTTGACCCGAAGACCCAAAGACCCAAAGACTCCAAGCTGCGTCCCCTCCTCAAGCGGGGTCATATCGGCCGCATTATTTGCGTATTTTTTATCTTGCAATGAAATAAAAGAATAATTGTCTTTACGCTGGCTCATGCGCTCTGTGTTTCTTCAACAAGGGACGGCTCTGTATAAGCTGTGGCACTTCTGTGATGCCGCAAAAAAGGCCCCGGCTCTTTGCCCACTCTGGTATTTGTGTGCATAGCGTTGTTGCTTTCTTTTTTTTTTTAAATTTCGAACACCTCCTTAAGAAATCGCATGTGGCATGTAGAGCACAGTCCGATCTATTCAGGCAAATTACTTGAAGACGCAGGCTTCAGTTGCACGACAAATGTCAACATTTACGATAAATTAGAAACTCCTCGTATATAAGCTTTTAGTGATCACTTTAGCGTCGCAAGGAGGCGATTGCACAATTGAAGGAAGCAGTGAAGTAGTGAAGTTTTGCGTGCTCAGCAGAAAGGCTGAGAGTAGCACCACTTTAATTCCTCGTAGGCACTACGACGTATGTATATTCATGTCGCAATCAGTATTTTTCCGAAAGCCTTGCACACCCAATGCGAGATCCCCCAAGCTATGAGGAACGCGGAAACACTTTTTTATAAGATTCTGGTGATCTCTGTAAAGTGGCGCTAACATGAGAATGCCTGCAAAGTGGAAGAAACTATATTCTAACCAGACCTAATATATTCAGCATTTGAAACATTGCATATACATTAAGAATTAGCTGAGTGGACATAACTATGTTGGTGATGCAGTAACCCACCTAATAAATCATTTCACCTCAAGAGCGCGCGTGATTTTTTTCAATCCCTCATAGAAAAAATAGGTGTGATGCTGCATCACGCAAACTATACTGGCCTCACATGCACCTGACAGCTCCAGCTGCATGCACGCAAGCCACGACATAAGGTCGATTCGATTTGTCTACACTTGAGGAAACACTGTGCCATTCGCTTGACGTAGAAATTTTAATTTCTAGAAAATACTGAGGACGGCAAAAATAGGACTTCATTTCCATAAAGCTCCGAAACATTGAATACATATACTAACATGTGGCATAGCGAAATAAATAGAGCTGCGAACAAGCGCCAAGTCAAGGAGACATGTCCGCAAGTTGTGACGAGGCGTTGACCTCTTATGAAGATGATATTTTATAAGGACGTTGAAGAGGCAGGAACACTGCCACAAAAAGTAAATAAAGACGCAAACCTTTCATTGGGCAAAATTGTGTTGAGAAAGCAAAGCAACACTTATGTGACTATAACGGTTAGCACAATCGGTGGTTGCCGTGTCGAATCTCACTGGTCTGGTCAGTCTGGATTTTACACGTGCGTCGCCGAGCATTCCATTGTAATAGCTTGTGATCGCGTAATTGCGATTGTTGGACACTACTCGCGTGGCCCGTGCAGTATGATTAGAGATGCCTCTGTTAGTACCGAATTTGCGATAACTCTCCACAAACTTCGGGTACCGCGAGTGCGTCTTGCGTGGAGCGATAACGTAACAGCGATAACAATGACCCTGCATTACTTTTTATTTTCTCCCACACAAAGATGTCCGGTTCCCATCAATGCTTGATTGCTTTAGTTGGACCCCAAAACATGGAGTTTCCTACGCAAATTACTAGTGGGAATTGTGGCGCTTGTGTCTACAGGATCTTCGAGCACGGCGGTTTAACCAGCATGTGATTCATAGTAACTACATGCATTTCCCTAAACTTCGTCTCTATGGCTGCAGACGGCTTTGGGATTTTACAAAGTGATCATTTTCAACAAACTATTATGTAAAAAGGCAATCCCCAATAATTACCGACATAGGCGAGTACAAATTGTCGTGCTGTGTTGGGAAAATATGACTGCTAGAGAACGTAATAAATAAAGCCGCAACAACGCCACACCGAGCACGAAGATTATACGAATACAAGTAACCATTTGTTCTCGTAGTACCGCCACACGATCGCAGGCTCCGTATAGTCTAGCACTGTAATGTTTGGGGTCGGGTATGAAATAGATGGTAGCTGGCCCATGCCGTCGTCCAACTTATCCACGCTGAGGACGTTGTTGAAGGGGGAGACTGGTTCTCATCGAGAACGAAGAATATGGAATTTATTTACAGTATCTACATAAGGCCGTTACAGTTCATCAGTCTAGCATGACTGAAAGAGGAATGCACCCTCAGCCATCGCGCCACGGCTGCTTATACCTACTCTGTCCTCCCTAGATCCCTAGGTGAGGGAAAACGGCCGTTCAATCGTCGACCAATTCGGAGCGTCGAAAGTCATCGTAGCCGACCCGCCTTTGAGGGGGAGGGTTTACGCACTCACTTCCGCACAGGCTGCATTGACCACACCAAGGTGAGAGGGTTCTCGCAGACACGGTGCTGCCCCGAGCAAGCGCCTCTTTATCCCAGAGTCGACTCTGCAGACAATGGCCGCCGCGTCTGTCCATTGACTGACGACTTCTAAGCTGCGTGAGACGGCACCGCAAAATATCTTCCAGGAGCTCCCCTGCTCCAAACAGACCGTGCCGGGGACAGCGTACACACTAAAAATACTTGCTCCGCTACCCGCCCCTAGACGTGGTGACGCCGTCGGGCTGAGGACTGACGTATTGTTGTCCTTTCAAAACGAGTCACCGCCGCAGCCATCGTGGCGCCGATGTCCTGTTGACTCGGCGCATCGTTGTTTTCACAAAGTGAGTCATCGCAGCGGGCCAGGCAGATTTCGTTCTTTCAAAGGGAGTCGTCGCAGCAGACCCGGTGGCGCCTTTCTGACGGTCGCTTCCCCGAAAATCGCCAGCCTCCGCAGGTCGCACGTAATAGCACTCGCTGTCTCGTCGTTCAAGCAGTCATGATAATTTTAGAGCAAGAAAAAAACGCACTTTCACAGAAAGGAAAAGTAATTTTTGCCGGAAACCCTAGGCCCTAAGCGACGGCAGCTGCTCTTCCCAGTTGCTGCATCAGTGATGTGATGCATGTTTCACAGTTGCTGCCATTTTGTTTGCAGCACGCATACAACGCGCACTCTCTATCGTGCCGTCCCCGAGTTCGACGCGCCGGCGGGGGATTTCCATCCCGCAATTTTACACCACCCACGTAAGGCCGTGAGCCGTCGTAAGGCCGCGAATTGCGTCGGTGCCGTTCCGACGGAATTCCCAAACTTGCCCAGTTATCTGTCTTCTGTGCATAAAAGGCGGCGGTCACAGAAAAAGAGAGCAAGTGCTTATAGACATGCAAAAGCCTGTGGCTTCCCAATCTGCAATTTGCCCCATGATCACACCGATATCGTGTGGGCGCCAGAAGAAACTGCACTGGATTATTTAGCTGGTTATATGGCATTTAACGTTAACGAAACTGCAGATTGTGCAGATTGCAAAAAAGATGCAGTTGGTTCCCAGGATGCTGTTCCTGCGGAAGCACTGGTAGTCATTGTGCGTGCTCATGTTTCTGGTTGCCTTGTATATTCACCCAGAAAATTATTTGCATGCATAAGTAGCGTTGAGAAGACAGTAAGTCGACCGAGCAAAAAAGCTGCATTTGGTGATCCTTTTTGGAAAGTTCTTAATAGTCTTTTTGAAAATGGCCAACACAGTTGGCTGTTCACAGCACTGCAATGAATTGACTGGTAAAGTGATTCATATTGATTTAGTTAATTGAATGCATTTATTTGCACGAAGGAAGTGTCAAGAGAATGACTGTGCATGAAAGCACACAGAGAAACAAAGCAAAACTTGTGTAAAGTTGCACAACATAGTTGCTTCCTGAAGTATGTAAATAATATTCTTTACATTTAGAATTCTATTATCCGATTGTCTCGTGTCGTTTATCTTAGTTTCGTGCGTGCATTATAATTAGTCTTGTGTAACGTGGAAAACTCCCAGTAAAAATACCAGCGATGAAGATATACAAAGCATATGAATAAATGCTAGTGAGAACCGTAAAACACAAGTGGGTTTCGGCCAGAACATCTGATTGGCGGCGAAAACATTCCACTTTTTCTTGTCCAGGTCACGGCCACACTTGCAGTCAATCCAAACGAGGACCAAGTATGCAGCGTGCACAATGTTGGCATCAGATTATTTTCGCACATTTTACAGATAAGTATTACATAATACAGCGTTGCGTTGCGACACGTATTTTGAGCATCAGCCACAAGAGCGGAACACCGAAGACATAAAAGTTGCAACGGGTGCGGTAAGGTCCGCCGGTTTACTAAGCAACACGCGCATTAAGCCTTCACGAGAGGAAAATGCACATGATAGCACACACATGTATAAACGCGCACCATTAATAAACACTGCCTTGCAAACGCACGGAACCCAAACTTTTTTGACGCTAGTACGCGTGGGCATACTAACTCACTTCCAACGAAGTCAACAACAGTGTTCAAACTTTAACTTGAATGCTGAACCCTCAACAAATTTTGAAAAACGAAAGGTAGCTTTTGAAGAACAGGTATTTTAGGAGTTCGCTACGCAAGGGCACCATTGGAGCTAGCCAGCGACGCTTGCATCTATAGCTCAACCCTCGACGGTAGCGCCACGGTGGCAGGAACCGCAGCGGGCCGGCTGCTCTCAATGGGCGCGGCGGATAGTTTTGAAACTGAAGTGTGTCTATAAACGGGGGTTCGGCGTCGCGGCAAGCCGCCTCCTCCCGGCGGCGCGCCCTCTCCCTCTACCTTTTGACCTCATGAGTGACGTCATGGGGCCATTGTTTTGTTTGTGAATTATTTCCTGCTCGATATCTGGCAACCACCAGTGGTGGAAGCGGCGCGACCAACGTGTATCGGCATGGCACCGAGTGTCCGAAGGGAGGTATAGGGAGTTTCTGCACCCTGACTAAGCCGCGAAAACACAGCGTGCGAAGGACTCTACCCCCCTCGCAGATGACTTTCAAGATACAGCGTCCCGGGTGGGCGCGCGCGGGCGCCCGGGCCGCCCGGCGTAGAACGCCCCCCACCCCTTCATGCCCTCCCCCCGGAGCCCTTCGCGCGACAGAAGACGGCGTGCTTCCTCCCCACCCTCCTTGTTTGCGTGCGCGAGATCGAGCTGCTATCGCCGGCTCACCTTCGCGCGCTTTTACTCGCACACACTGTACACAGCGCGCGGCGACGATTTTAACGCTTTTGAACTTTATACAGAACCTCGCGGCGGTGGCTGTCGGCAGAAATGCACCTGGAATGTCGATATGGTTGCTATCGCAATAAAACGATTCCTGAGAGACGACCGCCAACCATTGAACGAGTGAACGCGGATTATAACAAATCCTTACACTTTTAAGCTCAATGGATACAATGTTGGCGTACTCCAGAAGATCAAAACTAAAGAAATGAATTACTGACACTATCGAAGGCAAGGTCTACCTGGAGCATTGCAAACTGCTCCTGACAACCGTTGCAACACTAAAGAAACGTTCGAGCAACTAGTATATTGGTCTGTATGGAGCGGCCCCTAATCGCTCACGTTTTATGAGAGAATTGTCATCGACATTTTTAATGGATTCGATCAAGCTTTCGGAAATATTTTGTAGTCATCATTTTACAGTAGCCTGCATGCCTCAACAGAACGCACTTCATGCGTTAGATTTTTTAATTACAACTGTGGGGTTTTTAGAAAGCGACTGTGGAAGGGTTTCTACTTGAACTCTTTCTTTTTAACTTCCAGCAATATGGGATCGAGAATTCTTTTGAAAGCTTTGTGAAACTTAGCTGAGATTACAACAGGGCCGGAAGTTTTCGAAGAAGGATGTTTATTAATGGCTAGCTCAATTTCCGGTATCGTAATTTGGCTTCTTATGGCCGTACATTAATTTTATTGCACAGTGCTTACTAGAGATATGAAACTAAATTTGAGCTCATCATGATCATCCGGAGTAGCGCTAAACAATTCATTGTAATACCTTTCGAACTGTGAAATAATTTCACTTGTATCGGTTACTATACTTTCATTGCGGTATATGTCTGGAATTACCCTAGACAGTGCGCGACGACGTTCCTCAAGCAAAGCTTCACGTGTCGCTTGCTCAGAAGGCAAAGTGCGTATGTTCCGAGATTGAATACGTGTACCTGTGTAGCGGACGCAATCATGTCTTTAAGTTGACATTTCAAATTCTCGATGTCGCTGATGAACGTACGTGGCGTGCCATTTCGCATGGCAACGCATAAAAGTTGAAGAGGCGTTTTAGGAGTGTCCCTTATCTTTGCCAATCTCTATAGCTGTTGCATGAACCTCTGAAAAATACCCACTGTGGTCGAAAATGAGTTAGACATTTTGCACCAATCTTTGCAATTACCATGCAGCGGTCAGAGGACAAAGCTGGGTGAGTACTACAGGGCAGTCTACGAGAGAGAAGTGATGACTGCACGTAAATGCGGTAAAGGGGAGCGTAAGAGGTCTACTGCATTCGAGTTTACGTAGTTGCTTGACCTGAAGCGCCAGTGTCAATGCGACCTGCATTGACAAAACTTCGCCACTCCTGTCCCGTTGATCACTCGGATCCCTCTGGTCACTGGAAGTCCCCCATTAGTACAGTGCACCGATGACAGTTAATTAGGCTAAGCACATTTTCAAAGATGTTAATTCGTTTTTTAACATCGTTACATGCATATCGGTGGAGTATTCTCCACGTCACTCCATTTAACACAAAATCGCAGCGTATACGCCTGCCTTCCCTGTCAACATGACAGGCAATTCTGAACACGGTAAGCTCGTTTTCACAAACAAGCAGCAGTCCGTGGATAAAGCTGCAGCCTGTTAAAGACAGACATTATAGCAAGACAGAAAGGTCTGTTCCTCGATCTCTAACTTCGTCTCCGGGACGGCCACGAAGCCGGGACGCGTCGTAGCGAAAAGCCTGCTAAGCTGCGCTTGTTTTTGCCAAGGCCTCAGGCCACGTACATTTAAGGTTGCTTAGCCAAATTGCTGGGACTGCGACATGATGACTACCCACTGTTTTGCTTATTGTTCTGTGCGCTCGGTCTCTCGCGCCAACGCCAAATAGCTCTTTGAGATATATCGCCGCGTATTGATGACGATGATTTCCACACTCTGGCACATACGTGCACAACACCGGGTGATCGGCCAAGAAGCGAGCGCGTCCTCGTGTCGTTTGTGATGACGACGACTTCCACGCAATCACATACACCCACAACGGGGTTTGGCCAGGATGCGGGTGGTACAATGGCCCGCGGCCACAATACGGGACGGGCCAAGAAGCGGCTGAAACATTTCAAATAAACGAAAACAAATGAATGAATGCATGCCTGCATAATATTCTTCAGATTGCGTAGTACGCGGGTAAGCGAGAACACATGTACGTGTCATCATCCTTTACGCCGAAGTCGCAGGAATGAAACCATCAAATTTATATAGAATTTCGTTGCTGTTGCTGCCGATTCCATTGCGAAAGAGTCTTGTCTAATCAGACGGCGCGCGTGACCCGAATAGTGCTTTAGATTGTCGAATGTACGCAAGCACTGCAGATTACTCGCAAATGTAAGCTGAGTCACGTATAAATAGCAGGCGCGCTTAACCTGCTTAACCCGCTAGTTTAGGTTCACCGCTGTCGCTATGCTCTTAGTGTCGCGTGTTTCACGGGCACAAATTCAATTCCTGGGGTTTCCCAGGTCAAAGCTTTAATAAAATTATGAAACACGCCGTAGTGGGTGGCTGTGGATTCGTTTTGACCACTTTGTTTTGATTGCGTTTTTTTACGCACACCTGAATCTAAGTATCCGGGCGCGTCGAAATGCGACCGCCGTGGCCGGCATCCAACCCAAGACCTCGAGCTCAGCAGTGCAATGAAGAAAAGAAAAATTTACGGCGCTACGCAGAATGGGTCTCAGAGTGCTTATGTTAATTTTTAATGCATCACTTTGGCAACATAAATTACCATATGGCTGGCGAAACGCTCCCGTAGTACCTCTTCTTAAATGTGCAAATAAACGTAAGATTGAACTACAGACCAACTTACATTACATGTACTTGTGGGATCTTTCAAAATATTATATCAAGAAGTTTTTTTGATTACTTTGAACATCCTCATCTTCTTTTTCCCAAACAGCATGGCTATAGACGGGAACTATCGGCGGTTACTCAACTCGAAGAAGCAGTACATGACTATGCAAAATCATTTACCGAAATATGACAATGTGACCCAGTTTGCTTTGATATGTCTGAGACATTTGATCATGTTTCTTATGAAGGACTGATCGTAAAACTTTTAGATTTAGAAGTTAAAATTCTGGGAAGCACAAAAAGGTACCTGTCGAACAGAACGCAATTTGTGGTAGTTGAACAATGCAGCAATGCAGTGATTTGGGCTTGTAGGTAGGACATCGTGAGGCTTATAGAGCGTGAAAAAACAAGGACGAAAGGAAGACGTGACACACACAGGCACTATACTAGAAAGGAAATGCTGTAATACAGTGATTTGGGCTTTGTGGTAAGACATCGTGATCATTATAGCGCGTGAAAAGACAATGCAACATCAACTGTTCTGGGTCCAGTTCTCTTTCTGTGCTACATAAATGATGTTGCAGACGTGATTCCTCGTAATATTACTAGAGGTTTATTTGCGGATGATTGATTAATTTGCTCAGATGTAAAATACTGCCAGGTCCAAATCGCGCTAAATTCTGCGTTGTAGGTTGTCGCGGCCTGGTGCGCGAAAAATAAAATGAGAATTAATTTAAGCAAGACATCACACATACAGCTTACTCAAGGAACTAGAAACATGTTAGTTTTTGACTATGATATGGACGGACATCATATAACGCAAGGTAACCCTTTTAAATACCTTAGCGTAACAAGATCTTCAGATCTAAGCTGTAAAACACGCATTAATGACATTTGCTCGAACGCTGAGAGAAAACTGTGGTTTCTTTGAAGAAAGTTAAAGCTTGCTTCTCTGAAGGCAAAGTTAACTGCGTATGTAATCCTTGAGCATTCCTGGTTAGAGTAACGTTATATAGGATCCGCACGAAAAATGTTTTATGGACAAGATTGAAAAAGTTCAGAGAAGAGTGGCTCGATAAATATTAGCGAGATAAAGACACACATATTCTGTCACAAATATGTTGGCTGATCTTCAACTTCCTGAGCTTGCTGAACGCAGAAAAATCGCGAGATTAAAATTCTTGTATTAATTACACTGTAATTGCTTTAATGCAGGCCTTAAAACTACTTTCCTCTCGCACCTCTGCAAAGAAAACTTCGAACCAATGACAGCGCGAGAAAAATTGTTTTAAATATTCATTATTTCCTAAAACAATAGAAGAATGGAATTCCCTTCGCCCCAGAGTCCTCCAATCACTCTGACTAAAAGAATTTCAAGAGTCGCTTGGATCTCATTTCCTTTGTGCCGATTAAAGTATTAGGGATACCTCGTACTACTTATTTGCAACAGGTTGCAGCACTGCTTCTCTTGTCCATTATTTTCCGAGCACTATGCATTGAATGTTTTTCTAGCTTGTTTTTCTTTTTGGCTTTTTTCTTGCTGTTTTTGTTTTCCTCTTCTTTTGGTCACATGTCATTTATTTTGTGTTTACTAAACTGCCTTGTACACTATATTATGCGCTATGTTCGTATTTGCACATTTAAATCTGTTTATGATTTCTCTTATAATTGTAGTTCGTTTGTTCGCTCGTTTGTAAAACTTTATTGGCAACAAGGATCAAAAGTTCACTGAGCAACCAGGGGCCCACAGGCTCTTGCGGCCTCCTCAGCCCGCTGGACGATCCCATGTTGTTAGTCTGGGTCCGAGCTGAGCAGAGCAGCCTCCCAATCCTTGGTAATTAAAATTGCGAGCCCTCGTGGCGAGGGGTTGGCCTGGCAGGCCCATATTATATGATTAATGTCCTCTTGTCTGTCGTGGCCACCAGGGGCAGATTTCAGAGTATTCCTTAGGATAAATTCTGGAATACAGCTTTAAGTTGGCGAAGGTGCCCGTTTGCAATCTCCGCCACGTGACGTCTTATCCCTTACTTAGCGATTTGTCGCCTGGAAGGTAAAGCTTCCTGCATGCTCAGACGATAGTGGGTATCGATCTCGTGGAAAGAAACCATCCGATCCCTCAACGATACCAGGTCATCGTGGCCAAAAGCGCGGCGGGAAAAGTCTCGCGTGATGTAGTGGGCCACTTCAATCCCGGGCAATGAGGAATGCGCCGGTGCACAGATAATCATGACGAGGCGCCGATATGAATTTCGTTTCAGGATGTTATAAGCCTCGGGGGACATACGCCCTTTAGAGAAATTACGAACAGGTGAGTTGGAGTCTCTGATGATAATCTTGCAGCTGGAAGAGGCAATGACCCGGGAGATGGCTGCCTCCTCCGCACGCTCAGTGCTGTGGATTTGAATCGTGCCTCCGGATGTGATATCACCTCTGTAGTCTACCGCGGCCACGGCATGGGTGGGCTTTATATGGAGATGCGTCTATATAGACTACATCTGCGTTATTACGATATTGCTTGTGGAGTAGTGCTTAGGCCCTGGCTAGCCGGCGTTCCTCATCGTGAGTGCGGAGCATATTTCTCGGCAAGGGTAGTAAATTGATGTCTTTCCAGTATAGCGGTTCTATATTGACTTTGGGGGGCATCAATGTCTCATACTGCATTCCAGCTTTTTGCAGGATGGTTCTACCTGGAGCGGATCGTTAGAGGCGTTGACGAGGTGAGCTTTGACGAGCTCATCGAGCGTGCTGTGCACCCCTAACGCAAGGAGTTTCTATGTTGATGTATATACAGGAAGGCCAAGGGCAGCCTTGTGCGCTTGCCATATAATACATTGTACCTTGTTCATTTACACACGTCATAGGTTAAGATAAGGTTAAGATATAATAACGGCGTATAATATACGGCTTATAATAAATGTCTGTACCAGCCTAATGAGTTCATCCTCCTTTGGTGTGATAACAGCAGATCACTCAATAAAGGTGCAATGCATGACCCTATGCATACGGCTGTCTATTGTAAAAAGTTGCTGCAGCCCCACTTAATGAATGTTGATGTAAGGTAAAATCTAACAAGCTCTACAAAATTCTCGCACGCAAGTCCGGTCTCGGATGGGAAGGTCATCACTCCGAATTTGTCAATAGCTCTTTCTACGCAGAGAAGAATATCTTCATGAGGTAAAGAGTAGTAAAGAGTATACCTAAGACATCCTGTTAATATAAGGTTGCTGTCTTTTAGAAGGTCCTAAATTAAAAAAAAAGTAAGTTATGAATAATAAATGTTTGCGTTAAGTGTGTAAACGCACACGCAACAAAAGTCCCAGTCCATTTCCCCGTATTCAATCCGCGAAAATGTAGCACGTCTATACTGTCACGTTGTAGTGATGTGAATAACAAGGCAGTTCCAAAAGAGTGAGTCACGAATCTAACTCATTATAAGGAGGAGGAGGAGGAGGAGAAACATTTATTTAAAAATAGGAAAGGACAAGCAGGTGTCTTCCTGCTTGTGCGGGAGGCGCCCTTAGTCCAGGGCTCCTGCGGCTTTTGCTGTCTCCCGGGCCCGCTACACCACTTGGTGCTGGTTACGAGGGTCCGAACTAGTCAGCACGGCCTCCCACTGCATGGGTGTCGGGTTGGGTATTTGCGGGGCTGCCTTCACGTTGGGGCACCCCCATGTCCCCATGTGGTGGGGTATAGGGAGGCGTACTCGTTACCAAGGGGACATTTGTATGAGTATAGCGTAGGGTGTATTGCGTGTAGTCTGTCTAAATGGGGGTATGCATTGATTTGCAATTGTCGCCATGTTACGGCGTCTTCACGTGAGAGGGTCTTGTGTGGAGGTGGGTATTGTCGTCTGTTCAATCTGTGGTGTTGTAGTACGGCGTTGTATTGTAAAGGTACGGGCTCCATAGATGCGGCCCTATCCCTCTCTTGTGGTCATCGGGTGGGGAGGTTAGTGCGCAGCCCCGGCAATCCTCATTGCCCTTTGAGGAGGCCCGCATCTTACGGCAGACAAAATGTGTAAGCAGCGCTTTCAAGTCCCATACGTCGTACGCTGACGCCGACGGCGCCGTAAGCGCGCCAAGAACAAGCACCAGCAGCAACAGCTAGCCAAAGAGAACCGCCCACGTGACTCCAGCGCCGCGGGCGCCCCCAGGAGGGAGCGCTCCCTCACACCAGCTGGTCGACAACGCAGCTTCTCCAGAGGTCGACAAAGCAGCCTCTCCAGAGGGCACTCTCGTTCCCGAGGGCGCTCTCCTTCCCGGGTTCGGATCAAGGAAACGCCAACCTGGGCTGATCATGTCAAGCCGAAGCAGATGACGCCGGCTTCAAACATAACGCAGGTAGCATTGCCGGAGCATAAAGTTGATCCCAGAGTCGCTCAACTTATGCAAGAGAACGCCCGACTCAAAGCAGAAATGCAGCAGATGAGGGCCGACTTTGAGTCGCTCCGAAAGTCTTACCCCTCGCAAGCCGAGAAGCTACAGGTGCCCCTATAAGGGGAGTCACAGGCGCGCTCAGGTAAACGTAGAGCCGCTCCCCGAGAGAGGGACGCCGACTCTATGCATGGAGACCGAGTCCATTAACAAAGACTTAGAAAGCATGCAGCAGACAATTCAGCAGCTCGCTGAAAGCGTGACTGCCCTCCTTAAAAGGATGGCGTCCCTGGAATGTGCACAGGCCGCGTTAGCTACGGCTAGACAGCCTTCGAGGGAGCCCCGTCGGGCACCTTTACCCGCAAGCGCTGTCCCCGCCAACAAGACGGTGGAATGGTCAATCCAAGGCAGTCACCATGGCGGTAAATCCCAATAAGTTGGTCGTGTGGCAGCGGAACTATGCCAGTTTCCAACGGCGCAAAGCTCCGCTGCAGCAATTCGTTTTGGCACAGGCGGTCAAACCGCACGTAATTCTGTTACAAGAAACTCTCGATGACGCGTCCAACTTCCAGGGATACCAGGTTGTATTGTTACGGGAGGAGGGAAAGCAGGGTTTAGCAACCTTGCTCACACGGAAGTGCTCGGTTCAAGTACACAAATTACCACTTGGCAATACCAGGGCGGAGATCATTATGGTCGAAATTATCCCTAACGATTGGCTTAAGAGCAGTGTCTTCCTTATGAACATATACAGTTCGCCGTCGGATCAACGGCAGGCATTCGGCACGATTATGACAAAGGCGGTGGCCCTGAGCAAGGGGGCCCCCATAGTGATAGCGGGTAACATCAATGCACCCCACGATGCCTGGGGATACCGCCGCCAATCCACCAAGGGCAATCTCCTTGTCCAGGCAGTTTCTGACTACTCACTGGAATTGATTACGGATCCTTAATACCCGATGCGAACCGGCACGTCGGTAGTCCGAGACACCACTCCGGACCTGGCGTTCGTCAAGAACGCCCCCGGAGCAGGATGGCAAAATTTGCAAGAGAACCTGGGTAGCGGCCACTTCATTGCGGAGATTACCCTAACAATTAGCACAGCCCCTACTAGGGAATTTAATGTTACGGACTGGGATGCCTTCCGGAAAATGCGGAAGGCGCACCAGACCGACTACGATAATCTCGATAGGCTGTTCACAAGACTACAGAAGGACGTACAAGCTGCGACCAAGGTGGTTAAGACCGACCTCAAAGTAGATCGGATGGACTCGCGCCTTGCGCACCTCCTAGAAGTCAAAACCTCCATCCTGAGCCGCTGGAGAACACACAGACTCCAACCTCGACTTCACAAGAAAATTGTGGAGCTCAATCTCACAATAGAAGCTCCTTCCATCGAACTGTCCAAACAACAATGGAACGAAGTGTTCTTCTCGATTGATGGGCAGATGAGAACGGGGGACATATGAAGCCTGCGCAAACACTTACTCGGCGATTCGCAAAGCAAAAGCAATCAAAGACTAGCCATCGATCGCATAGTTCATAATCAAAAGGCGGCGGGCGTATTTGAACACGTCCTCCTGCAAGAGTTGGCCGAAAAGTATCCCCCGCTGGGGCCCCTCCGGTGACAGGGATTATCCTTGTTACCGGGGGGGGGGGAGCTCGACGCCCCCTTCACGGAATCCGAAATCTGGGAGGTGCTCCAAACGCTCAATGGTCGCTGTGCACCGGACCCGGATGGCATCGCCAATAAACTCCTCCGCAACTTGGACGAACACTCAGCTGCGCTGCTCACCGAGAAAGTGAATAAAACCTAGGAAACGGGCCTCGTCCCAGACTCCTGGAAGACAGCCTCCGCGGTGCTCGTCCCGAAACCAGGCAAACCTCTTGCGCTGGAGAACATGCGGCCCATCTCGCCCACGTCCTGCGTGGGTTAGGTGGCCGAACATGCCATTCACAACCGTATATCTAGGCACATGGGAAACCTAATGAGTTATTCCCTCACAATATGGCCCGCTTTCGGCCGGCACACTCCACAGAGGACGTAACGCTACTTGTAAAGAGGCAAATCATTGATGACGACACTAGAGACACACGGGGCATCCTTGCTCTAGACTTAATTGTCCAAGGCTTTTGATAAGATCTCGCACCGTTTCGTTCTAGACGTCATCTCGGACCTGGGCCTGGGGCCACGATTCTATGCGTACGTTAACTCCTTCCTCTGTGATCGCAAGGCCACTGTCAAAATAGGGCAAATCAAATCCAAGGAATTTACATTGGGAGCGAGAGGTACCCCGCAAGGGGCGGTCATCTCTCCCCTACTGTTTAACATCGCCATGAAGGGCCTCTCGGACAGACTGGCCACAGTAAGAGGAACGGGTCACGCCCTCTACGCGGATTATATTACCATGTGGTGCATGGGAGGGTCTGACGCTGCAGTTGAGAGTGCGCTCCAAGAAGCGCTCGACATGACAGAACACTTCCTACTAGACACGGGCCTGAGTCTGTCCCCAACCAAGTCCGAACTTCTATTGTATCGGACCACCCGACGGGGGCTTAGGTGCTCCACACTCTGAGATCGAGTCCCCATAGCCCTCTATACGATGGACGGACAGCAAATCCACAGAGTGGATACCATCAGGGTCCTCGGACTCTTGCTCGAATCTCGCGGGGGCAACTCACAGACTATAGCCCGCATTACCTCCAAGACGGGGAATATGCTTCGGCTTATCCTCAGGGTCTCGAATCGCAGGGGGGGGGGGTTAAACGAGAGCAATCTCCTCAGACTCTACCACGCGTTTCTTTTGAGCCACGTGAGCCACGTTAACTATGTAGCCTCTGCGTGGCCCTGGTCTAAACGGGGTGAGGCCAGAATCGACACCCTCACGCGCAAAAGCATCAAGCGCTTGCTAGGTTTACCACTCACTACCAGCACCGCGTGTCTCATGCAACTAGGCATGCACAACACCCTGTCAGAGGTGATAGAGGCCCAACGAGTGGCCCAATTAATACGACTCTCATCATCGCGAGCGGGGAGACACATCATCGAATCTGTTGGATGCGGTCACCAGGAAATCACGGAGCGCAACGTGACCCTATCACCCATGGTCCGAGATACGTTCAAGGTAGATCCCATGCCACGTAACGTCCACCCTGAATACAATGTAGGGCGCCGGGTAGCCCGGGCTCGTTCCCTGTTAAAAGTGGCTGCAGCCACTCCGAATCTGGCATGTTTCGTTGACGCCGCCCTGTACGGGCGCTCTGATCTCTATGCCGTAGTTTCGGTTGACTCCAATGACAGTCTCATTAACTCAGCATCCGTGCGGAACGCTTCTGCAACAGTAGCCGAGCAGGTTGCTATAGCTATAGCATTGAAGGACCCTCTACATCCCAATATCTTTACAGACTCCAGGTCTGCAGCTCGAACGTTCGCCTCCGGCTCGATCTCAAAGGAGGCGGCGGCCATCCGCGGCCGCGAGGAGGCTGCTGGTTTTCATGTCATGAAATGGTTCCCGGCCCATATGGGAATTATTGTGCACTCTGAGGTTGTTAACACCAATAAGTTGGCCGATGACTGTGCGCGAAGTCTTACACACCGCGGCGGTTCCGGTAGACTCACGGGCGGCGACATAGGACTGTACAGGGATTCGCTTCTCACCTTCCATAAAATCTTGGCACATTATCAACTTGCTCGGCGGGCCTTTCCGCTACCACATCCTAAACTTACTAGACCACTATAGTCGGCCTTTCTCATGCTCCAAACAAGGTCATTTCCCTCCAGGGGCCGAGTCAGTCACTTCACGCCTAATGTAGAACCCCACTGTCCAGACTGTGGGGAGGCGTACTGCTCCTTATCCCAAATGCTCTGGCAATGCCCTGCGTTACACAGCTCATCGCATAGCAGTCTAACCGACTGGGAGGCAGCCCTTAAGAGCGGCGACCTCTCAGAGCAACTACGGGCTGTCCTGAGGGCCTGCGACAGGGCGGAGGACCACGATCTTCCGACCCCGACGTGGGTGCGGCCCGCGACGGCTACAGGGACTCCCTGAAAAGGGAAGCACCCTAACGCGGTTCATCAGGACCTTTAGTAAAGTTCTCTGTCTGTCTGTCTGTCTGTCTGTCTGTCTGTCTGTCTGTCTGTCTGTCTGTCTGTCTGTCTGTCTGTCTGTCTGTCTGTCTGTCTGTCTGTCTGTCTGTCTGTTGTGGCGCCCGGCAGGCATGAGCCCGGGCTACAGCGTGCGCACGCCGATTTCCACGGAGGGACTCGTGTCCTGGAGTCCATACTGTTTCAACGTCCGGGAATTGGAAGGCTCGTTTGAGGAATCAATGGGCGATTGAAGATATTCTGCCTCTCGCGTAGCTACGGCAAGCTGCCTGGGAGTCAGTAATAATTGTGACGTACTCAATGATCAGACTAGAGGTGATGCCCAAGGCGATGGCTGTCTCCTCCGCTACGAGGGCGCTGGCAGAGCGGACCGTCATCGAGACCACCTCTTGAAGGTTATGGTCGACAGAGCTGGCCGTCATGGCTGCTTTTTGGGGGTACTGTGCGGCATCTGTGTATAGTGTGGTGGGGAGACTGCCATATTTTGTCTGTAGAGTCTTTGCGCGAGCTTGGCGACGATCGGCATGATGTTCCGGGTGCATGCTTCTGGGGATAGGGGCTACCCTGATGTGCTCACGGAAATTGGGGGCCAGATGGATTGCTTGTTCGTGGTCTTTGACGCGTGTGGTAAAGTCTAGGTGTGCTATGACTGTTCTTCCTGTTGGTGTGAGCGCTAGGCGTTCTCGTTGGCTTGTGAGGTGGGCGTCTATAATTTCTCTTATTGTATTATGTACTCCGAGGGCTTCAAGCTTGAGTGTCGCTGTTCCCGGTGGTAGGCCGAGAGCTTGCTTGAGGGCTTTCCGAAGAAGTACGTCTAATTTATCTATCTCCTTGGGAGTGAGGGGTAAGTACGGGGCAGCGTAGGCAATGCGGCTGATTATCAGGGCCTGCACGAGCTGTATTATGTCGTCGTCTTTCAGTCCGTATTGTTTGGTTGTGATGCGGCTGACCATTCCCATGATTTGGAAGGCTTGAGACGTTGGATGGTGTATGTGCCTCCACCATCATGTTGTATGTGGAGGCCGAGGATGCGGACGCGGTTTATTGTGGGAACTTTATTAAAAAGAGTGGTCCGGCAGTTTTGGTTGTGGTGGCCTCAGGTGGCGGCTCGAAGTCCTTGGACTCAGGATGAATCTTTGGCTTGCCGGACGGGCCAGAGCTGGTCTTTCAACTCCGAACTTTTGAGAGCCGCCTCCCAGCGGCGCGACGCCGACGGAGAAGGTCCCCGGCGGCCCCCGCAGCTGGGGCGGCGTCGGGAAGAATCGAGCTCGAGGCTTCCTGTACGCTGGTAACGGCCGCGGTTATAAACACGTCGCGAACGGCAGCGGTTTCAGCACCGTTGTTGCCGGAACATTCCTAGATCATGTGTCGCAGAGTGTCTCTCTGGCCGCACACTTTACACCCATCAGTTGGGTATAATCCTGGGTAACAGTGGTGTAAGACGGCCGGGCTTGGGTAGGTGTGTGTTTGGAGTAAGCGTAAGGTTACGGCCTCGTTCCTGTTTAATTTATCGTGCGGTGGCGGGAATGTGAGTCTTTCGAGTCTGTGGTGTTGGGTGAGGTCTCTGAACGTGGTCAGGCGATAGCCGCACGCCCATTGTGATTCTTGTTGCTGCATTTCAGTCGTAGTGTCCGGCAGATCCGATGACCCGCTCTCGGGGACGCAGGCGGCGGCTTGGCGTCTGAGACCTCGAGCCGTGGCGTGAACCGCCTCGTTGTCCACGAGCGGTACGTCGGAGTGTGTCGGTGTCCAGAGGAGGAAGATCGTAGAATTTTGGGGTTGCGAGGGCGATGTCCAGTCACCGTCGTCACAAATTTTGAGTATGTGGGCCGCTTACCGCGAGACGCGGCCGCGCACGAAGCCGCGGATTTCCGCTTGCTAGTCGCTGATCACGATCGCACCGTTCGGCACCGCAGCGAGTACTACAGCTATCGCGGCTTCTTCGGCCGCCTCCGTGTGTCCCGTGGTTACCGTGGTGCTCGCGAGGCACTTACCCGTATGGTCTACAACCGCGATCGCGTGTGCGCTTCTCCCTTCTCCATACGGCGTGGCGTCTACGTACACCACCTCGTTGCTGTTGCCAAACTTCTTCTGAAGGTCGCTTGCTCGTTTGTTGCGTCTCCCGGCGTGGTGCGTCGGGTGCATGTTCTTGGGAAACGGCGGGATGAGGCCGGAACCGCCTTTTCTCCATGCTGAGTGTGGCATGTGATGCCGAGTGACTCGAGGATGCATTGACCTGTGTTTAACTTCGATATTCGTTCGTATTGCACAACGTCGTGCGCCTCGATTAACTCGTAAAGTCACTTGGGAAGTCTGAGCTCTAGAAACTTCTCGGTGTTCGCGTTGAGTGGAACGCGGACTGCCCTCTTGAAAGCCTTTCGTATCATGCACTCGACCTTACTTTTTTTTCAGACCCTATCCACTACAGGTAGGGGGCAACGTACGTTATGCGGCTTATCTCGAACGCCTACACGAGACGGATGTCGCAGTGCTCGCGCATACGTTAGCGTCTATTCGTGATGCGACGCAAGAGTCGTATCGTGTCATCTACCGAACGACGAAGTCTTCGCACTATCTCTCCGTTATGGCCATTTGCCTGCAGATTCTAAATTTGTCTACGTGCGGTATGAGAGTAGCGTCTGCCGATATAATGCTTATTTTGGAGTATTCCCGTTTCTCGTCGCGCAGGGTTTTACGACCTCTGCTCGTGGGTTTGTAGATTAAGAGTTCAGACTTGATCGCCGAGCACTCGAGGCACGTTCCTCGCAAGTAATCCCCGGATCGCATCTACTCCCGCCTGTAGCGTTCGCTCGACGTGACCGTCACATCCTCCCCCGGGAACCCAGAGGGTGATGTAATCTGCGTAGAGACTGTGATGCAATCCTTCTACTTCTGTTAATTTCTCGGATAGACCGAATGGAACTAAATTAAAGAGCAATGGTGATATGACGGACCCTTGCGGTGTGCCCGACGGACCCGTCTCAAATTTCGACGATTCCTCGTCACCGACGACAACGCGAGCGCCCCTGCCCGCAAGAAAATCTCTAGCGTAATTACATTAGTCTAGTCCTAATGTTTTTACTGTTTTTAAGATCGCTTCGTGTTTAACGTTGTCAAAAGCATTTTTAATGTGTAGGCCGAGAATTTCCTTAGTGGAGCTGGTAGTGTCGTTTACGATCTGGTGTTTAGCGCTGACGCAATACGTCCTGTGCGGAGAGATTGCGGCAGAATCCTAGCATGGTGCGTTAGAAAAAAAATCACTCAAATCCCATGGCTACGCACAAAATAGTGCTTCTTCTGAACCTGATCTAGGGATCAACGCATCGGTTCATCAGATTGGACTGCTCGTATATTGCAGCGCGAACTCGGGCGCTCAAATGTGATCGAGAATGTATGCCAGCATTGGCTGCACGCCCGCAGTCTGATTATATAACGCCCTTTCGCTATTGAATCCGTGACAACATTATGTATATTTGAAATACATGCAGGTGTGTCTTGAGCCAAGCGATAACTTTGGAGCAGTGGCTACAGACGCTAAAGAAAGCTCACCCAAAAAAGAAAAAAATAGCGCACAGTTGCTTGAAATATTAGCTGAAACATAGTGCTCGTGGTAAGAAGGACCCCCAACACTGCACAGCGCTGCCGACATGCCAAAAATTCAAGAGATAAACACTTTAGGATTACTGGTATTTATCATACCAGCATTTCGTGGTTCAATGTAGCGCTGTAGTCCAGGGGCCAGTTCCACAACGGGTGCTGCGTCGGAGCTCATATTTCACGTGACTGTACGTATGTCAGCATTAATTGTAAAAAAAATCACAGTATTTTCTTCTTTAGGTCTTAACATTAGACAGCCAAAATATATGGAGGAAAACCTTCATCTTAATACTTCAGTGCTTTTCGTTTTAACATAAATGTTCGCGCTAATCGATATGTTACAAAGTACTGAAAATATATCCAATGCTTTCCCCCAGGCGCTGTTTTTTCCCCCCTGATAATGCCAGGAAACTGAGCCTGATGCCACCAACGTTCAGAAATCTAATCGGGAGCGCGCACAATGTTCTCGCACACCTTGTGTGATAGGCAGTAGCGTTGAAGTGCTTCTTGTATAATGTAGGATAATCGGTTGTAAAGGCAGAAGTGCATGGTTGGACACATGCGTTTAAGCTTACAAAATTGATTTGCGCTTTCATACTTGCTTTATAAGAAGCCTACTGCACCATAAGTATGCTGGCTGCTTTTAACTACACCAAACAAAATTATTAAAGCGATACAAATATTCGGGATATTTAATCATTCGAGTCATATTCATAAAAACCCATTTTCCCCCAATATACCGCTATGTCTCAAACGCTTCCATTCTTAAAAAATGCAAGCATTTGAAGTTCTGAAGCTTTGTGAAGCACAAACTGCTGTCGCTGCATTTTTTGAGCTTGGTTTGCCACGCGGCATAACATCATAATCTAGCTAAATGTAAGCATACAGGCCCGTTTGATAGAGATACTGCAACACTGACATATAAAATGCGTTGTCCATATAGTCCATCTTGCATAGACTTCAACTTGATAACTGTTAAATTTTACACTTTTGCGCACACTTTTGCGAACTGTATTTGTCCCTGGGCGTGTCCAAAGTAGATAGTGGTCATCCACTGGAGACGCAGGAGCGGAGCCCATCGTACACTGGACAAAGGCTTCGTATGGTTGACCCCAAGCGCAAGTGATGGCTAGTATAAGGGCCACCCCGGCCCTTACACCACACAGATCCAGTTTTAGTGAAGTTAGACGCACTAGACCTCGGCTATATTATTAGCTGCGTCGTACTGCTCGTACTGTTCATAATACGCGACTGTACTTGTTGAGAATAAATAGAACCTCGTCCTAAGTGCTTTTGATGGCCTGCACTTGAACAGAAGGGCTAGTGATCGTCGTTCTGTTGTACAAGATACATCGCATGACCTAGAGCTAGGCCATGCCGTGTCGCTTTTTACACTTTATGCTAATTAACGTAAGAACAATAATGTGAGAAAGCCAGTTTCATGCGAAAAATGAAACTTCAGGACAAGCGCTCAACAGCGTTTGTGAATCAACGCCTTATCTTTAGATAGATAGATAGATAGATAGATAGATAGATAGATAGATAGATAGATAGATAGATAGATAGATAGATGTAATCAACTAACTGTAATCAACTAACTTGCCCCAACTGCCGGCACTGTTCCCCTCTCTCCATTGCGTAGACGTGCCTGCGAATTTAAACTCGACCATTTCAGTGCCGAAATGGCTGAGCATCCCTGAAATGCGAGACACTGAGAACTGGTAGGTCGCGAGACGTAAAACGCTCGCAACTGTAGAGAGTACTCACATGTACCAAGCTACCAGGGTGGCGACTGCTAGTGCCACGCACAGCAAGTTAACCATGTTCCCACGCAGACGAGAATCGGCCGCTGCAGCACAGGTTACGCGCTCGCTGCGCGACGCTCCCTTGTACGCTGAACAGCACGCACGGCCGAGGAGGAAAGGAGAGAGAGATTCTTGTTTATGGAAGGATAAAGTTGGGGTAAAGTGCAGCGCAGTAACTGCCTCTCAGTTGAGGGCACCTCAACCGCGCTGCACAGAGGGAAGGGGAATAGATAGAGGGGTGAAAGAGGGGCGGCGGCGGCGGCTAGAACGCCGTGCGCGGGCAAGTCGGTGGCCTTCGCCTGTGAGGCGCGGTGACGCGCCTAGTCGTGACGGAGCAGTGCTTCCTGCGCGGCGAGAGCCGCGTCACACATTTGAGGAACGTTGCCGTCGATGGCTGGGCACTGGACGAGCAGGGCCCGGAGTGCGGCAGCGAGAGCGGCTATTAGCGCGTCTCTGGGGTCGCTGTTCGCAGCGGTTGGAGGGCCGCATGACGGCTTAGCTGCGGCTGTCTGGTTGTTGCGGCTGCGCAGGGCGTCACTGTACGATCGGCCCTGCGGGAAGCTAGCAGACGTAGACGGAGCGGCCGTACGCGGCTCGGTCGGTGCGGCGCCGGCTAGTTCAAGCGCTTTTTTGCGCGATAGGGGCCGCTGAGACGAAGACAGCAACTTATCGATCTCTTCCCTGCTCTTTTTCCACCAATACCGTAAACGACTCATGCTTATCTCGACTGCACACTGATTGGTGCTTCCGTCCACTTTAAACCCTAGCGCTTCTGGAAGGTGTACGCTACCAACGGTTGTCACTTGGTGAATCCCTTCGCATGGCATTAGGATGTACTGAGTGGTCTTCGGATTTTCGCTGCAGCATACACATGCCTCATCTTGTTCCGAATATTTCCTCCGGTATGTTTTTGTCTTTAGCCAAGCGGATCGAGCCTCAAATAGCAAGGCACTGCCCTTTGTGTTATCGTGCACATTTTCCCTCCTAATTTCTTTTTTCATATTATCACGTGTCTTCAAAGAGGGCTCGCAACGTTTAATGAAGACAGCTGGTTCCCGAAAAACACGGCGGTGATGATGATGATGATGAAGGCTCAATTAATGGCACCAACCCACTGTCGGTGGAACCTGGCTATCGAGCAGGCGGGGGTAGCACGCGCGCTTCTTTCTTTATGTCCTTCCTTCCTGCCTCTTCTCTTTGCACTGTGCCCACTACTGCAAGTGGCATTTTCCCCCTCCCTCGAAGACACAATCGGCTCGATGGTGAAGAAGCGGTGCAAGAAAAAGAGGGGGAGAAAAGAAACATTGTCAAGGCAGATGCTCGCACAAAGAACACAGTGACAGCGACAGGAAAGCCAGAAGTACAGCGGTGGTGAAGCGTGACGTGCACAGTCTGAAGAAACAGAGAGGTAACCGCATTAGCTGCATATATGAGCACAAATATTTAAAAAATTAATAAATGAAGAAAAAATAATGACGAACGCGCAACATATGGCTTCATGCGTGCAGCGTGAACGATGTCGGGGCTAGGTTGTTGTCTACGCCGTGTTTAAGCCGCACTGTCCGCAACGACTTCGTAGTTCACGTCACTAATGCTGCGCAGCACTTTGTATGGGCCAAAATACCGGCTGAGCAACTTTTCACTAAGACCACGGCGGTAAACGGGAGTCCACAACCACACTTGGTCGCCGTGTTTGTAGTATACTTGTCTGTGCGGATGTTATAACGCCGTGCATCTGCTTGCTGCCGCTGACCGATGTGAAGCCGCGCAAAGCTGGCGAGCTTCCTTAGCGCGTTGAGCGAATTATTCGGCGTCAGTAGTTAGATGCTCGTCGTCTTGACACGGAAGCATAGCGTCCAGCATCTTCTGAACTTCGTGGCCGTGAAGGAGACGAAATGTTGGAAAGCGCGTCGTTTCTTGTACGGCGGTATCATAGGCGAAGGTCACGTAAGGCGAGATATGATCCCATGTTTTGTGCTGGACAACAATGTACATAGAGATCTCGTCCGTTATGGTCTTGTTTAATTAATTGTGTTATCCGCGATATTATATTGTGTTAAACGCTGTCTGTCGGCTCTGCCCTTCAAGCCCGGTGCGGCTTTGGCAGGCCTATTATGTATTAGTGCTGGCGGAATTTCTGTGTCAATAAAGTATTATTATTATTATTATTATTATTATTATTATTATTATTATTATTATTATTATTATTTAAAAAACGCTCCGTAAATGCGTTGGACTGCGGATGGTAGCCAGTCGTCTTTCGATGCCTGGTGTTGCTCAACTGAAAAACTTCGTGCATGAGCTGGGCTGTGAACACCGTCCCTCTGTCTGCGATTACAGTGGACGGGGCACCATGGCGCAGTACAATGTGGCACATGAAGAACTGCGCTACCTCAGAAGTCGTGGCTCGTGGGAACGCCCCTGTCCCGGCATAGCGGGTTAAATAGTCAATCGTGACAACCACCCACTGGTTGCCATCGGATGACAGAGGAAAAGGCCCAAGAATGTCTAAGCCGACTTGGTCGAATGGCTTATGAGGCGGTTCGATGGGTTGCAATAACCCGGCGGGTTTCATGAGCGGTGACTTTCGCCGCTGACATTCATGGCAGCCGTTAACATACTGTTTGATGCTTGCCGAAAGCGCGGGCCAGTAATACATCTCGCGCACTCTGGCAAGCGTTCGTGAGGAGCCTAAGTCATAGAGTAACATAGTAAACGGAAAGAGTGGACACTCCCATAGGCGTCTGCTGTCGACTTTGGCTCTCAGCGCACCTAGCGGAATCGGCGAAACGCACCAGCCTCCAAGATGGTTGCGCACGCCGCCGAATCTCGGAGGCCGTAATTTCAGTTTCGTTTCTTCTTTTTTTATTGGTGACCCATAACGTTGTTTAAATCGAGTGATTTCGTGCTGGCGCTTGTGCCGCTGTTTATATCTTGTGACGACGCGACGACGAGCACGCAAAGGTGTTTCACTTCATGTTAGTTTCATTTAAATTCATATTTGCTGTTTCAAGCTGTAACTTAGCGCAAAAATCATGCCAACTGTTGAGGAAGTATAGGTTTATCGCTTATGATACTATACGCCTAGTAACTCACGCCAAAAGGTGTATCGTAAATAAATGTGCCATGTTCCTTAAGTATAGATCAACTTGCTGCACAGTCAAGAACACGAAAATAGCAGACAACAATTTATTGCAGCAAGATTGTAAGAGGCAGATACATGAAAACGGGATAGAAACAGAGAAATGGAAGTAATATGGGTGTCACAAGGCGCACTTTTAAACGCGATCAAGCTCAATCCGATTCGAATTTCTCGGTCGCGATTGGTTCTTTTGAGCAGGCTGCGCGATGGAGTAAATAGCGGTCGAGAATATTGATCCGGATCGGCCTTAAAGGGACACTAAAGGTTAATATTAGGTCAACGTGAACTGTTGAAATACCATCCCAGAAACCTCGAAACGCTTGTTTAATGCGAAGAAGAGACTTATTTTAAGAGATAATGCGTTCTGAAGCGTTCGCGTACCTCTAGCCCAGTTCAAATCGCCCACCCTCCGATCGAGGAGTGGTGACGTCATGGTCTCATGGTGACGTTGCGCCGTCGGTGAGTAAAACGGCGCCCGCAGACAGCGCTGCGGCTTTTCTGCGCAAAACGCAAACTCGCGGCCAGAAACAGAGCCAAGACGGAGCCGCCAGCAGCGCGAAATCGGAACTATGGCGGCTAGCGGAAGGGAGAGCGCGCGACGATAAGCTGGTTCTTTATTTTATGACCCCAACTTTGACACTCGTTGCAATGGCCCTGACCCTTACCCTGACCCTGACATCGACAACTGATGACCCTGACAACGACACATTGGCTCGCGATGCAGGGCTCGACTTCAGCGATTTAAGCACTGATGAACGTGACATGCTGCTGAGTGCTCGCGCTGCCGGCGTCGTTGCGTACTACTACGACGGCAACTGTGTGTCATGGCTGTACATATTCGCACATTGTAGCTTTTCCTTCGTGAAAACCAAATGCCGCACTCACCGCCCCGTCTTCAACCTGCAGTTCTTGCGCTTCAGAGAATGCAGGCAAGACCGACGGAACAGCGCTACGGGAAATCATTGCTTTGAAAGGCACTCCACACGACTTCAGTAAGTCGGCATTGAACTCGTAATCCTCTGGACGAAAGTGCAGCGAGCACACTATGGGATTTTTCGGCTCTTTTCCAACGCGCTGTGGCAGAGGTACGGCACTTAACCACTTCGAACAGAGAGGTTCATTCGTTGGCACGCAGCGATGAGTAACGTTGGATTCGTCGCTGCAACTGCCCTTGGCCAAGTTCCGCGGACCGTTCGCGCATCCCACGACATCACACAGACGTGGCATTCTCGCTGCTTGTTCCAAATGCAAGTTTCGCGAGACATCAGAACCAGCGTAGCACGACGCGATAACGAAACAACTGAAACTCCAAAGCGCGCGCGGCGCAGAGTCGAGCGCGCAGAGTCGAGCGAAAACGAAACCTTTCGACCACCCATACTACTCAAGGGTAGCGTCAAAATGTTATTTTTTCTTAGAATCGAACAGAAGTAGGCAAGTAGCATTTTCTTCAGTCTTATAACTTAATGAAATGATCTTTTTAATATGAGTAGTTGAGTAGTAGTGACATAAATTATAATGAGGAGTGCCTTCGTCATCGGGCTAGTACCGTAATGTTGCGGGGGGGGGGTCTCAAATCGTGTCGTGCATTTACCCCAATTTCTCGTTTACTAAAGCTCTGTTCGCGATTATATTGACGCCTTAGCCGTTCTAGAGCATTGCTTTATCACTTTAACTTGACTTTATAGTAACCTTTATTGTCCCTTTAAGAGGAAGCTTTAGCTCAGGTGCTCGTATCTAAATACATGTAAAAGGAGAATTCGTTTTTCTCGGCAACCACTGCACCAAATTTGAGGAGGTTTCTTGCATTTGAAAGAAAAACTTAAAATGTCGTGACTGTTGGTCCCGATTTTCTTTATTAGGTCGTCAATTTTTCTATGAAAAATTGGCAAAAAACGCTTATTTTCCGAAACTGAAACTATCAAATTTAGAACTCTGTAACTCAGCAATGAAAAATGATATCACCATTCCGGGAAGCGCATCTAATAGTACATCTAAAGCGGACAAAATTGATATGCTACCCATGAATCTCGAAAAATTTGGTAATATAAAAATAAAGCTTTTGCATACCCCTTGTAAAGAACGTAACGAATTCACGATAGCTATAGATTGACATATAGAATTTGTCCGCTATCAATGATCTAGTGGATGCCGTTTACAGAACCGCGATATCTGCAGCTGTGAAGCAACTGACCTCGGCGACGGTCAGACATGTGACGCAGCAGAGGGTGCTAAGAATCTCTGGGCGGCCGGACAGGCTGCCATTGGAATCTGAACCTGGCAACGTTTAACGCTAGAACGTTGTCTAGTCAGGCGAGTCTACAAGTGCTATTAGAGGAAGTAGAGAGCAGTAAATAGGATATAACAGGGCTCAGTGAGGTTAGGACGACAAAAGAAGCGTATACAGTGCTATATATATAATACAGTGCTATATATATAAGCCCGAATGGCGAGACTCGAAATGAAATACACTTCATACTCTGCGCTAGCGCTCGCATCATACAAGATGTGGACGTGCTCGGCAAGGTGCTCTGCATTGACCATAGGATGGTAAGAACTCGAATTAGCATAGAGCTGAGGAGGGAACGGAAGAAACTGGTACATAAGAAGCCGATCAATTAGTTAGCGGTAAGATGGAAAATGAAGGAATTCCGGATCAAGCTACAGAACAGGTACTCGGCTTCAACTCAGCAAGAGGACCTTAGCGTTGAAGCAATGAATGACAATATTATGGGCATCATTAAGGAGTGGTGCAAAAGAAGTCCGTGGTAACTTCGTTAGACAGGATACCAGTAAGCTATCGCAGGAGACGAAAGATCTGATTAAGAGACGCCAATGTATGAAATTCTCTAATCCTACAGCTAGAATAGAACTGGCAAAACTTTCGAAGTTAATCAACAAGCGTAAGACAGCTGACATAAGGAAGTATAATATGGATAGAATTGAACATGCTCTCAGGAACGGAGGAAGCCTCAAAGCAATGAAGAAGAAACTAGGAATAGGCAAGAATCAGATGCATGCGCTAGGAGACAAAGCTGGCAATATCATTACTAATATGGATGAGATAGTTGAAGTGACTGAGGAGTTCTACAAAGATTTATACAGTACCAGTGGCACCCACGACGATAATGGAAGAGGGAATAGTCTAGAGGAATTCGACATCCGACAAGTTACGCCGAAAGAAGTAAAGAAAGCCTTGGGAACTATGCAAAGCGGGAAGCAGCTGGGGAGGATCAGGTAATAGCAGATTTGTTGAAGGATGATGGGCAGATTGGTCAAAAAACTGGCCACCCTGTATACGCAAAGCCTCATGACCTCGAGCGTACCGGAATCCTGGAAGAACGCTAACATAATCCTAATCCATAGGAAAGGAGACGCCAAAGACTTGAAAAATTATAGACCGATCAGCTTACTGTCCGTTGCCTGCAAAGTATAAACTAAGGTCATCGCAAATAGAATCAGGAACGCCTTAGACTTCTGTCAACCAAAGGACCAGGCAGGATTTCGTAAAGGCTGCTCAACAATTAACCACATTTACACTATCAATAAAGTAATAGAGAAATGTGCGGGTTATAACCGACCCTTATATATTGCTTTCATTGATTACGAGAAAGCGCTTGATTCAGTGGAAACCTCAGTAGTCATGGAGGCATTACGGAATCAGGGTGTAGACGAGCCGTATGTAAAAGTACTGAAAGATATCTATAGCGGCTCCACAGCCACCGTAGTCCTCCATAAAGAAAGCAACAAAATCCCAATAAAGAAAGGCGTCAGGCAGGCAGATACAATCTCTCCAATGCTATTCACAGCGTGTTTACAGGAGGTATTCAGAGACCTGGAGTGGGAAGAATTAGGGATAAGAGTTAATGGAGAATACCTTAGTAACTTGCGATTCGCTGATGATATTGCCTTGCTTAGTAACTCAGGGGACCAATTGCAATGCATGCTCACTGACCCGGAGAGGCAAAGCAGAAGGGTGGGTCTAAAAATTAATCTGCAGAAAACTAAAGTAATGCTTAACAGTCTCGAAAGGGAACAGCAGTTTACGATAGGTAGCGAGGCACTGGAAGTGGTAAGGGAATACATCTACTTAGGGCAGGTAGTGACCACGGATCCAGATCATGAGACTGAAATAATCAGACGAATAATAATGGGCTGGGGTGCGTTTGGCAGGCATTCTCAGATCATGAACAGCAGGTTGCCATTATCCCTCAAGAGGAAAGTATATAACTAGCTGGGTCTTACCAGTACTCATGTACGGGGCAGAAACCTGGAGGCTTACGAAAAGGATTCTACTTAAATTGAGGACGACGCAACGAGCTATGGAAAGAAGAATGATAGGTGTAACGTTAAGGGATAAGAAAAGAGCAGATTGGGTGAGGGAACAAACGCGTGTTAATGACATCTTAGTTGAAATCAAGAAAAAGAAATTAGCATGGGCAGGACATGTACTGAGGAGGGAAGATAACCGATGGTCATTAAGGGTTACGGACTGGATTCCAAGGGAAGGGAAGTGTAGCAGGGGGCGGCAGAAAGTTAGGTGGGCGGATGAAATTAAGAAGTTTGCAGGGGCAACATGGCCACAACTAGTACATGACCGGGGTAGTTGGAGAAGTATGGGAGAGGCCTTTGCCCTGCAGTAGGCGTAACCAGGATGATCATGACGATGATGATTCTTGCAGAAAGTCATCCCCTAGAATGACGTCACGGGAGCATTCGCGTAAGACAAGGCAGCTCGCCACAAATGTCGATCCTCGAATCCGAACTGTAGTCGTACAGGTTCCCAGTGGAGTAACGACGTGACCATCAGCCGTCCGAATCTGCGACCCATGCCAAGGGGTAATTACTTTCTTCAAAAGCGTCGCCATCTTCCGGCTTAAGATAGAAAAGTGCGCACCGGTATCCACTAAAGCGCTAACCACGTAACCATCGATCACCACCGGTATGTGGAGCGAAAGCATGTCATGACAAAGTGGTGGCGGAGCTGGATATTTCTCACTCATGCCGTAGGCCCTCCTGGAAGCGAATCCACCAGCCCAGTGCCAATCGAGACTCCCGTCCATGTGCCAGCCGTAGGATCAGGGGATTACCTTCGGAAGACAACACAGTGATTCCAATCACCTTAACTGGTATGGATAGCACGATGACGACCAGGTACACACTTCAGTACCCACAGGTTTCAACGTCGTTCCCTGGCGACGTGTTCGAAGACGCTGAAGACCGGATGGCTGACTTTGAGCGAGTGGCCGAGTACAACGAATGCGACGACGCGACTAAACTTAGAAATGTTGTCTGGAGGACGGCACGCGTACGTGGCTTCAAAACTATGAGGAGCAACTGACGTCGTGGCCTGAGTTCTGCCGTCAGCTGTCAGCTGTTGGACACCTATGCGAGTGCTGATCGACGCGAACGAGCACAACGAGCGATCCAGGCCCGCGTCCAGCTTCCAACAAAAGTGTCACCACGTTCGTCAAAGACATGACGCGCCTCTTCAGACGAGCAGACCCAGGAATGACCGCTGACAAGAAGTTGCGTCACCTGATGCGAGAATTGAAGGAGCAGCTCTTCGCTGGTCTTGTGCGGAGCCCTCCGAAGACTGTCGCCGAATTTTTGTCTGGGGTTGCAGGTATGGAGAAGATGCTTCAGCAGCGATTGAACTTCTGCAAGCGGCAGGTGAACGCGACATCTCTTTCCAATATTTTCACGGCCACCGGAGGAAACGATGACAGCCTCCGAGAACTCATCCGCACCGTTGTGCGCGAAGAAATGCAGAACGCTTAAGCGCGTCACAGGCTACTGTGAACTCCATTGCGAGTGTTGTAAAAGATGAAGTGCACCAAGCGCTTCGGTCCATCTTTCCCCTTGTTAACACCGTGCCTGCTCCGACTGAACACCGGCGCGCGACCCACGCGGAAGCCTTCAGACTCCCTGCTCCATCACCCCCGCTGTTTGCTCACGCCGCTCACCCGATCGCACTTTCGCCAGCCCAGCCAGTACAATACATCGATGAACGACGCACGCCTCTACAGTTTCCCCCTGCTGCTCCTCCTTTTATGCTTCAGCCGGAGCAGCCAGTGCATTACGCCGACGATCGACGCATGACCTCTCGGAAGTCGGAAGTTTGGCGCACAGCGGACCGCCATCCTCTGTGCTTCCACTGCAGACCATTTGTACCGCCAGTGCCTACGCCCAGTGCCCACACGCCAGAGTCTCGGGTTGCGGGACTTTTCCGCCTACTCGCCGCCACCCAGACCTGGATATCGAGCAGGCGGGGATTGCACGCGCGCTTGTTCCTTCTTGTCCTTCCTGCTTCTTCTCTTGCACTGTGTCTACCAGGGTTGCCAGATGGCCTCACCAAAAAATAGCCAAACGATCTCAAAATGTAGCCCAAAAATAGCCAGAAACAAATTTTCGTGAGCGAAAAGCAGCCAGAAAAAGACAAAATGTTTGATGATGTGCTGCAGGTGTAAATGGTGTACAAATCTTACCGCGTACTTTTCAGGCTCTAAAATTACTTCCGCCGCATGAAACCAGCACAGAAATATTCTCAACATCTCCGTGAAGAATTCTAGTGAGAACTTCTACTGAGACGTGGATTTGGACATCATTTATTGTTACAAGGAACAGAAGAATTTGCTTTCCGGTTTACTCATGACGTTATTGGTATTTACTGTGCCCCGTTCAGTTCACGCCTCGCTTAATTTACCGGAGGTATTTTTCTATAACAGTCGGGAAAAATATTGCCAACTTCAACCTCGAGCATCAGCTTCGGCTGGTCACTATCGAGTGCCCAAGAGGCGGCCCGAACTCAAGGCATGGAAATAGGGATGCCTTTCCTAAGCTTCATTTATAAAATAAACATGTTATTTCTCTCCCGCTCTCTCTCTCTTTCTCTCAATTTTCTCGAAAACATCTCGACGCTGAGTTAGCGATTGCTGCTGCTTGGAGGCGCACTGGACTCTGGAGAAAACTTGAAAAATTCTCGCATTTTCCTCGTGGAAAGCGTCAGTTGTGAGTGCAATACGCCTTTGAATGGGAACAAACGGGACAACCTGCTAGCCCATAACAGAAGAGGTGAATTAAAGTTTATAGTTTTAATTGCCATCTGGATTACGGCACTGGCAATATTCCAGGTGGTTTTAGTATCGAAAAGAGTTGAACTGCGCAGTATTTGAAAATTGATTCGCTGGCAAGGTTCGTGCAATATGAAAACGTGCACGTTAGTTTCTGTGAATACAGGCACGAATGCATGTGTTGCCAAATTTCCGAGGTAGGCTGTGTGCCTTACTTTGAGTGCAGCTCGAAAAAAAAAAGAATAATAAAGAAATGTAATTCCACTAGGCAACGCATAAAATATATTTTATTGATTTCGCGCGGCTGTAATGAAGTTAAGTACAGCGCAAACCCCTTTGTCGAACAAATTCAAGCACAATACATCACAATGGGCAGTCAGTAGAAGACTATATGTGCCTTTGCAAACTGGCAAAGTTGCAAAACTGGCAAACAGGCAACGTTTTGCCAACCACCACTGCAATGTGGGCAAAAATAATACAATATGGACGTAACAGTATTACAAACATCTATTACGTATACCGAACGCTGGTTTTTTTCTGTCAGAGCTGGAAAATACATGCGAGCAAAGTACTATGTTGTGAAAGGTAAGATGAACAAAGAGAAATTACAATGATTATAAAGCACGTACATATAAAAAGTAAGCCATAATTGCAATTACTCGTACGCACATAGTTTAAGGGGAAAAATGTCGCAGGAGTACGGTATAAAAATCGACCAGTTATGATGCTGACGTGCATAGTGCATCATGCACATAGAAAAAAGAAAACATTTTTCAAGAGTTGTCCCTTCCGGCAGGTATGAGTGGGCCATAAGCAGCAGAAGCTTTATTAGAGGACATTGTGTAATACGGCTTATGAAAGAATGAAGAGAGTGAAGAGGCTTTTAATACAGTACCTCATGCTACTTTAATAGGAGGAATGATGAGCAAGAAAATTTGGGGTGGAGCACCTAAGTTGAACCGTGACTTTTTGAAAGACAAAAAATTCCAGGTAAGAGGTAGATGTACATTTGAGAGTCGGATGCCCACCCTCCCCAACAACACATGCATACTGCAAGAAGTGCTACCGTCTATCGAGTACTACAGTCTATGGGAAACAAATGAAGAACGATACAACAAGCTCTCGACAACATTTCAAACTTTCTTAGCCAGCCTGGCCTCTCGATTTCTGATGTCAGCCCACATCGACGTCAAGACTAGAATCAAGGACTAACCATATTGTACGTTGTGCTTCACATAGTTGAACAACTATATCCACAAGTCAACATCTCCGAATCCCCAGCTAGTATAAGACCAACACGGCAGACCCACCACATGGATGGAACAATCATGCCATGTGTGGACGAAATTCTACACCTGGTGAAAATAATAATCTCAACATCATGAAGGGTGGACGAGCGGATACTATGAAAAATCACAGATGCTGTACTTCTCTCCAAGGTATTGTACGGTCTGAATTACCAGCAGCGCACAAAAAAGACAACTAATCGAACACAGTCATACGGGTACTGAAAGATCTTTCCAACTTGCCATGCTTGAAGAACTCTGCAAGAAAGAACAAATGAACGAGCACCTAGACAGAGTAGAGGTGCAGCCTGCGGCACAAATTCTTTGCCTCAAGAGCTCGAAACCTGGTCGCAAGATAATATGCCAGCTAGCATATGAGCTGCAATGAAGATGCATAGCATCAAGCAGTATATCAACAGGATGACACCAGAAAGGGATGAGGGCTAACTTCTAAGGTTTATTGTGAAAATGAGGTGATTTTAATTGTACAGTTTCACATGTACAGTTTCACAGTTTCATACATATGCATGGAAAAAACAATAAAATCAGCAATCATGCATGCCAGCATCTTTCAAAAAATAGGGCTCTTTTTTTCAGCTGACAGATGGGCAACTTGCTTGTGCAAGCAGGCGCTTCCAGTCCCATGCCCCCCATTGGAAAAAGAAACTGTTTCTTGGAAGGTACTCACATGCGCCGTTCGTAATCACAATCTTTCTTTTATCCCTGGACCCATGTTTATATGGTTTTCTCTCTTTCCTGTTTCTTTATTATGCTTCGTTTCATCGAGCACTGGCCTTTATCATGATTTCTTGATGTATAAAGTTCTGGTAAGCTTCGTAAATCCCTCCATTTTCTCAATAAACCTTTTAATTAGTTATAAATACCCTGTTCTTACTGATTTCCCCTATATGATCTTGCAACATTGACCAAATAAAGAATTTTACAAGGTACACAGAAGCATCATAAGGTCCATTGAAGTGACTTGTCGCAGCCTAAAAAAAAACAAAGAATAGCCTGGCTGCAAACAGCACCAGAGATCTCATAGGACGAACCAGAAAACCGAGATGACCTAACAACCTAAAATTTATTTAACACGGCCAATAAATGCTGGCTGACAAGCAATAAACCGAACACAACGTTGACAGAAGTCTAAGGTGTTCCTGATTCTATTTACGATTATCTTAATACATGCTTTGAAGGCAACGGACAGTAAGCTGATCAGTCTATAATTTTTCAAGTCTTTGGCGTCCCCTTTCTTATGGATTAGGATTGTGTTAGAGTTCTTCCAAGATTCCGGCACGCTCGAGGTTATGAGGCATTGCGTATACATGGTGGCCCGTTTTTCTAGAGCAATGTGCCCAACCATCCTTCAACAAATCTGCTGTGACCTGATCCTCCCCAGCTGCCTTCCCCCTTTGCATAGCTCCTAAGGCTTTCTTTACTTCTTCCGGCGTGACTTGTGGGATTTCAAATTCCTCTAGACTATTCTCTCTTCCGTTATCGTCGTGGGTGCCACTGGTACTGTATAAATCTCTATAGAACTCCTCAGGCACTTGAACTATCTCATCTATATTAGTAATGATATTGCCGGCTTTGTCTCTTAACGCATAGATCTGATTCTTGCATATTCCTAGTTTCTTCTTCACTGCTTTTAGGCTTCCTCCGCTCCTGAGAGCATGTTCAATTCTATCCATATTATACTTCCTTACGTCAGCTGTCTTACGCTTGTTGATTAATTTGGAAGGTTCTGCCAGTTCTGTTCTAGCTGTAGGGTTAGAGGCTTTCATACATTGGCGTCTCTTGATCAGATCTTTCGTCGGCTGCGATAGCTCACTGGTATCCTGTCTAACGGAGTTACCGCCGACTTGTATTGCACAATCCTTAATGATGCCCATAAGATTGTCGTTTATTGCTTGAACACTAAAGTCCTCTTCCTGAGCTAAAGCCGAATACCTGTTCTGTAGCTCGATCTGGAATTCCACAATTTTCCCTCTTACCGCTAACTAATTGATCGGCTTCTTATGTACCAGTTTCTTCCGTTCCCTCCTCAAGTCTAGACTAATTCGAGTTCTTACCATCCTATGGTCACTGCAGAGCACCTTGCCGAGCACGTCCACATCTTGTATGATGCCAAGGTTAGCGCAGAGTATGAAGTCTATTTCATTTCTAGTCTCGCCATTCGGGCTCCTCCACGTCCACTTTCGGCTATCCCGCTTGCGAAAGAAGGTATTCATTTTTGCATATTATTCTGTTCTGCAAATTCTACTAATAACTCTCCCCTGCTATTCCTGGAGCCTATGCCATATTCCCCCACTGACTTTTCTCCAGCCTGCTTCTTGCCTACCTTGGCATTGAAGTCGCCCATCAGTATAGTGTATTTTGTTTTGACTTTACCCATCGCCGATTCCACGTCTTCATAGAAGCTCTCGAATTCCTGGTCATCATGAGCGGATGTAGGGGCGTAGACCTGTACGACCTTCAATTTGTAGCTCTTATTAAGTTTCACAAGACCTGCCACCCTCTCGTTAATGCTACAGAATTCCTGCACGTTACCAGCTATATCCTTATTAACCAGGAATCCGACTCCTAGTTCTCGTCTCTCCGATAAGCCCCGGTGGCACAGGACGTGCCCGCTTTTTAGCACTGTATATGCTTCTTTTGTCCTCCTAACCTCACTGAGCCCTATTATATCCCATTTACTACCTTCTAATTCCCCCAATAATACTGCCAGACTCTCCTCACTATATAACGTTCTAACGTTAAACTTTGCCAGGTTCAGAAACGTTGCCGGGTTCAGAAATCACTGATTACCGCACACCAAAGCACAGAATCGTAGATTTTAGAGACCGGCCACGTGAGCACAACTTTGGCGAAATTCCTGGAAACCCGGTAGTAGAAAGCGGAAGTCATGACGCCACTAATGACGTCATGCACCAGAAGGTGACATAACATTTAACCGGCTAATAAAAAAAACATTTGCCTGGCATATACTGAACATCTGCCTAGCAGAGCGGATGTGACGTCGCTCCCTCCTCTCTCGCTTCTCCTCTCCCAGCGCTGAACTGCTCTATCGCTCGCTGCACCCTTCGGGCTGCAACATCCCTCTCAGGGTGCTGTTCCGTGCTCTGCTAACCTTCGCCGATGGTGCCGGTCTTGCCGACCCTCTTTGAGCATGTCACGTGACGGGCCTAGGCATCCTCTGTTGTCGCTGCTGCTGCCGCCCAACTTTTCTCTCCCTTCCCCCTTGTGCAGCGCGGTTGAGGCGTCCTCTATTGAGATACAGTTACCGCGCTCTACTTAGGCTACAGTGTACTAGATAGGGGCAGTGTGTTCAAACGGCGGAGCGCGCCACGCACCGCTTTGAAGCCGGGAGCGTAGACAGGTCCCGGATGTATGCGGTGGCGCTGCAGTCGCATGGGCTGTACGGACGCGTTCTCCGTGTGTTGCGGCCAGTTGCAGCGTGCTTGCCATGTGCTTGCTCTGAAGGGATCTTAAGTAATTCCTCGAGTTTCTGTCTCGTTGGGAGTCAGATGCAAAAGGATTGCCATTTGTTGGGCGTGTTGGTAGACTGACTTAGAAAGCATATTTAACGCCAGCGAACTAAGACAGACGGGAGACGACACCACAATGCGCTAACTTCAACTTGATTTTCAGTAAACACCCGCCTATTTAACTCTGCATGGGTTAAATAGGTGGGTGTTTCCTGAAAATCAAGTTGTTGAAGTTAGCGCATTGTGGTGTCGTCTCCCTTATGTCCTTGTTCGCTGGAGCTAAATAGGCTTTCCATTGCAAAATGACTTTGCGGCTTGAGCAAGTCGACGGCAGGTAGGCTCCGTGAGACGGTTTGAACGGCACTTTGGCTCTGTTAGAATACTTGGAAGGAGAGGGTTTTAAATACCTATTGACATCTAGGCTAAGCCAATAAAAGTTGGAGAACTTTTTATGAGGTAGTCGTGCGGATCCAACGATCACCCAACGCCGTCTCAATTTTTGATTGTTGTGAATTGCCTTTTTATATATTGGCGAAGGCAATGCAGACAGGGAACACAGAAGTCAGTAAATATTTGGTATCGCTATTTCACTCACCTGATAATTCTGACAAGGAAGGGGACGTTGCGTAACAATTGACGAGTTTGTTTAAGCTGGAAATCTGACGCTGGTAGAGCAGAGGCTAAACAATACTCCGGCAGAGCACCGGGCTTATGTGGAGGAAAGGAGCGATGACCGCCTCATCCATTATATATGGCAGGGTATGTCGCGCAGAAATTTTTTATTCGCAAGAAATGTGAGGACTGCAGCTCTCTTCTATTGCAGAACTCTAGTGTCAGTAGCAGTCTCAAAATTCACGAAATTTGTGACAGGGGAGGATTGCTGTATCCCTCCAAGTTGCTTTTCGAAGCACTAAAGAAACTTGAGGGAATATATTTACAACCTTCTTCAGCAAAAAGGAGCTTTGCAGCGACAGCATAGTTGATGTCATGATTCTAGTGAAAGCTTTAAATTTGGCTATATAGGCTGAAAAATACATGCTGATAATTTCACATCTACAGTTGTGCGTTCTTATGTCCTAACAAGGCTGCACTTTTACGTTAAAGGTGTTAATCAGTGAAGAGAAGCACGACGAAAAAAGAAATTGCACTTTAAAGTTAGCTATACTGTTCTTAGCAGGCTGGTGCAACATAGGTATGCTGACCCTTCTTTGTGTTTTTCGTCTGAATGCACAACTTTTTCTGGTGCATTCAAAAAGCTAATTTTGTGATTATAATTAAAAATGAATCAAGTAATTTATTTGCGCATATTAATTCCGCTGTAAGTCTCCGTTGTTTGGGTAGGAATGTACTTGCGCTGTTTTCTGTGTTTTGACATGCTGTGTGTAGTTTTGCAGAGATCCCTTTTACTTGGCGTCATTCCTACCTGTTTTATTCGTTCCATAGAAATGTAGGATGTCGGTGCATGTGTCTCATACTCGCACATGAGCCTGACGTTCGGGAACACTTCATGATGCAAATAAAAAAAATTCACGAATAAACTGTGCAAATGTAGTTGCGGGGCGCCCGCGAAACCGAATGAAAGAACGAGGGACAAATGTTTATCGCGAAAGAAAGTAAGTGACAAGCAGGGAAGCTCTTTGGCTTTGGGCTATGTACGTACATATTGTTTTGCCTTCTCTCCTACAACAGCGGCTGAGGAACTAAGCGCTTGACGTTGGGTAGCGGATGCCGCGGCCGCTTTTTTATGAATGCGAACCGCAAAAGAAAATGTGCGCACCTGGAATCCGAGTTAGTTTAAATCAATTCGATGTCCTTTACTAGGACGTTATTTGCAGCCGACTTTTCCGTTCGAATAATTTCTAGTTACGTGGCAGCGTGGCTCAAAACAAATTTAACGGCTTTACGCCACTACTTCGGTGTCTGAAAAACCTTTGCTGTCGGGTTAATAAATGCGTCTAATGGGCGTTGAGATGCGCTAGGAGTGCACATACAATTCATCTCTTATATGAAGTGAATTTCGGGGATGCATCTTAACACCCGCCGATGATTTGCACGCCTATTTGATTGCGACAGAAAATGATTATCAAAATATCAGCATGCAGCGCTGGCGCTGCGCCGTACGTTCCGTACAGCCCATGTTCTTACAGCGCCATCTCGTGCTATCTACATGAAGCGCCTCAGCGGCGAGGGCTTCCTGAACACACTGCCCCTATTCTAGTACACTGTACTTAGGCCCACTTTCACCCCCCAACCAAGAATCTCTCGCTCGCAACATCTGCGCGCGAGGGCTTCCTGAACACACTGCCCCTATTCTAGTACACTGTACTTAGGCCCACCTTTCACCCCCCAACCAAGAATCTCTCGCTCGCAACATCTGCGCGCGCGCTCGTTACATGCTCTGACGTCTGCAGCAGAGAGGGGAAAGACGTTCGCTCGCTTAACCTAACGAACACAAACACCGAGGTGCGACTGCCAATAAAAGACACCCAAGCGATGGATTAGGATCACCTATCATAAATCTTTATTTCCATTTATTTAGGCACACATTGTCTAGAATTGAGAGACTAAAGTTGGATTAACTTAGCCTGACTACGGTCCTTCCACCCGTATATTGCTCAGTAGCAGTGAGTAAGCAATGCTTTCTTTTAGGTCTAAAACAACAGCAACAATCAGACAAATGTAAAGAAATAAGGATCAGCGTTGCGTTAGACACAGAAATATGAAGAAATGCAACGAAGAAAAACTCAAGTGTCCTTCCACTCTGTGAAGAAGCATGACGAGCGAAGCTGTGTATGTGGGCCCGCTAATGGCAAACTGCATCTCCGCCGCGGGTCGGTCCAGCATTGCACTATTTTCGAGATGGGCCTAGGTATGGGGACTGCTTAACGCCTGCTTCACCTGCGCCGCGGGTAGGCCCGGCATTGCACTATCTTTGGGATCGGCTCACGTATGGGGAGTGTTTAACGCCTGCTTCACCTCCGCCGCTGATCGGCCCGGTATTGCACTATCTTCCGGATCGGCCAACGTATGGGGACTGCTTAACGCCTGCGCCACTTCCGCCTCGGATAGGCCCGGTATTGTACTATCTTCGGGGTCGGCTCACGTAGGGGGAGTGCTTAACGCTTGCATCACCTCCGCCGTGGGTCAGCCCGGCATTGCACTATATTGGGGATTTTTTTCTACACGTGGACACGGTAGCAGAGAAAGTAGCCCTTAACAGCATCGATGTAGAAGTAACACATCACAGTGCATGCACCACAGTTCATCCTTGAGAAAAAAGCAGGCACGAGAGAAGTGTAGCCAGCAGTATACAACCGACAAAAAAGAAAACAGCAAAAAAAAAAAGATTACGGCAAGGGCAAATTTGCGTCTTTGTTCTTGCGAATAATAATTTAAAGTTAAATTCTGGGGTTTCACGTGTGAGAACCCCGATATAGTATTGGAGGACTTCGGATTAATTTTGACCACCTGTGGTTCCTTTTTCCCGAAGTTAGGACGCAACCAAGGGAGGAAAAAACCATAGGACAGGAAAGAGCGTCAAGCTTGAACTTCGACCGGAACCTGCCCCTTGTCGAGGCAGAGTGTCAGTTATAGTGTGTGGCACGTAGAAGAGGCAATAGATGCAATTAGTAAAGATGATTGGTAAAGGGAACCACAAAAAAAAAGGCCCACTGTGGAAGAAAGATAGCGTAACAGTACTTGTGGCTGGGCTAACTGGTTCATCTTATTAGCAACAATACTTGTTACTGGGCTATTGGTTCATCTTAATTCTTATTCTTGCTCTTTAACGTGCGCCCAATAAATGTACGGTTTACAGATGTCTTCACATTTCGCCCCCGTCGATATGCGGCCGCCGTGTACCCGGGATTTGATCCCATGCCCGTGGGCTCAGCAGCGCAACCTCAAAGCCACTAGGCCACCACGCGGACAACGAACATTATCGAAATATATATTGCTTTCTTAAAATTTATCACCGAATTACTCCTCTTCAGACAGTTTCTAGGGTTACCATTACTTGCGCGATAGAAAAAAATCACGAGGAGACTTGAATTCTAGCTATTCGATTCCGTGCGAAGAATCTGAACACTATGCCTGTGACAAATATAAGCTTACTGCGTATAATATGAAAGAGAAAGCCAATACTTCCTTCACTGTTCTTCAAAAGGTGCAAAACGTGGGGGAGGGGGGGGGACGTTTTAGTCATGAGAAACGGAGACCACGTTCCAATGTTCATGAAAGATCACAGAAAACTATTAGCCCCGAGAACGAACTACAGGGGCGCTGAGAGCGCCGCTCGCGCGACGTCAGGGCAAGGACTCGCGCCGGTCGTCTGCTACAGTTCGGGCGTTGTCCGGGCCCTTTCTGCGGTGTTTTCGTTTGTTCGCCTTCGTTCTCTCTGCTTGTGTACTTATGGTGGTCGTCTCAAATACATTTTTGCAAGGTCTTCCTTTGCGAACACTTATTCAAAGAGCTAATTTCTTAGACAACAATGCAGCTCTCAAAGGCAACGCTACAGTGCCAGCCGAAGGAGCGCAAAAGAGCCCATTGCAGGTTTTTCATGCGCGGATGGACAATCGCAAAAACATAGCATACAGAAATCCAGTTATGATACCATAGCTGCCGCGGTGCAACAAGTATGTCACAAACGCTGGTTATTTATGACTTCTACAACAGTTACGTTGATTTTATTCCACTAAAACATGTTTGCTCACGACGAGTATAGTTCATGGTATAATAGAGAATTTTTGCATTTCTTCACAGAAACGCTCGGCAGTAACACGGGGACTTAACTAATACTGGAGTTTAGATTCTACAAGCACCACTTGCTTCTTTAACTGCTTGTCAACATTCGGCGGTTCTTCCCGTGTTTATTTTAAGCGGCGAAAATTTGATGTAAAGTTAATGAAGGCTTACAGCTATTTACAGAATACAAATAGGAATGTACCAATATATATTTCCTTTTCCGTGACACACGTTCAACTCACTTGAGAAATTGACTGGTGCTTGTTGCTTGAGGAATATACATGACGAGTCTGTTTGGCGAGCTCACACAGGCTGTTCGGCCCAATTTTTTTAGTGAAGTATGCCTATTGGACCGCATGGCTGCAGCCAGAAAGAAGTCGAAACGTCAATAATTAGTAGTATGGGACATATTGAAGATATCGAAATTCCTCGGTGGAGGGTCAGAAATCAAGTGAAAGTATATGCAAGGCTTGTCGTGCTTTCTCTATTAATGTTTTCGATTGGATTGGAGCAAACTTTATTTAGCCTGCAGTTGGGCAAGGTTCTCTTTTATGCACCGACGAAGCGAATAATTATCCGTTTGTATAATTAAAGAACGCTGGATCGAGACATGGTGAGACAGAAGGTGCTTGAATTTTCCTTTTCTAGGCAATCTAAGCTGCGCTGTAGTTGCTCGAGAATACTTTAGCCACTCCAGGTGGCGCTGTAAAAAAATGCTTTATGGTTTCAATTCGAAGTTGTAGTGAACTTATGGGTTTCGCGAACATAGCGTGCCTCGCCATACCGACAGTCGATTGCTACCGTTACGTGATCAAAGGTGTGCCATATTGTCGATAAAGGCTATACTGAGGGCCACTATGAAACATTTCATCACTTTCAGTTGATTGGCTCTGGATCTTAACAACGAAACTTTTCTCTCAGGTGATTGCTACTATGGTGTTTGTGAATTAACTATGTAAATACTCTACATGACGCGCCGCCGTGTTAGCAGCCATGAGCAATTACTTTTTTGGAGGCCTGTTTCAGAGGAGGATGAAAGTAGCAGCAAACTTTTTCATAAGAAATGCGAGCCTATTTTTCTTACGCATTAATGAATGGCCATATTTGAATACAACAACACACAAGAGTAATAAGAATCATGATGACAGCTTCGCTGGGCAGTGTCTTTCTAACATCGGATAACATGCTGACGCCAATTACCAAGATTTTTCTTCCATGTAAAATGCAATGTCGCTCATAGCTAAATACTAAGGTAATGTAAAATGTTTAGCGAGGCATCATACACAACTTCGCGTGTTGAATTTGCAGACATTCTTTTTACGCAAAATTTACGGATAGACACGGCGCATATGTGCGTTGCAAAACCGGTAGACCCCTTTAACGCTACATAGCTTGCGATATCCAAGCTGCAAGGTTTCTCCATTCACGCGCTTTTGAAGAAGAAACTGTGGTTATGGTATGACAGCTGAAATAAGCCGACGTATCCTTCAATACGTACGGCTCGAGCCACCCATACCCCGAGCATACATGAAGGGAACGAGCGCGCGCGGCAGCCGAGCGAGCCGGAGCGAGTGGCGTCCTGGCCGTGACGTCACTCGCGAGAGGGCGACACTCCTAATTCTCGCCGCTAATAGGTCTGTCCTTCGCGCCGATTTTCGTTTTACGGTAAGTGTGTTTCATTCACCATCATTTAATGCTGCAACTACTTTGTAATTAATCGTATCTGTGATAATCAAGAGGTTATCGAGCGAAACGCTGCTACTTTTCAGACGGGTGAGACCAGTCGAACCCGATGGATAGGACATAACTGTTACGGACGAACTTACCCGCCGGTGACTCGGCGTTCTGCTGTTCAAAGCAAGGTCGAGGGTTCGAGTTGCACGTACGGCGGCACTATCTGGACATGTGCAGAGCACGGATATGTTGGTGCGCCTGGGTTTTGCTTCGTAGTCAAAAATGAACAGATAGTCAAAATCATGCCCAAGTTTTTCATAACGTGCTAACAGAGCTCTTACGTAATTTCGTGACGTCAAACAGGTTCACCCTTGTCAACTAACTGTCGCTGACAATCTCTATAGATATATTGAGGCTTCACAATTTTCCACCCTATCTACCTACACCAGCAGCGTCGTGTGCCGACTATAAAACGATGCATGCTTCACTGTATATGCACCAACAAGTAAAGAAAAAATTGTTACATTGCTGCGGACCTTCAAGGAGCCTCCCGCGGTATTCTTCAGTTGATGCACCATGGATTCACCTCTGATAAGTCCAAGCGCTTTCGTTTCTGTTCTCTAGCGTATTACAACAATTAAGGGACTAAAATGTTCGAAAACAGCTGTTATTCCGCGAGTCATACACACGACGCGGGTTATTTTGCGTTCTAGTACTAAGGTGAAACAGCTAACAAATATTCGGTCAGTAAGAACAGCAACTATTTCTGAATAATTGTTTATTTAAATGCCTGTCATCAAGCTAAGCTGTTCCATATGCATTACATCCTAGTTCAAACAGCGCCAGGTTTACAGAACCTCCCTGTACTGCTGCAACTTATTTCGCCAAAGGCATGTAGCTGCCTTCTCCACGACATTTCGATTCGTCTATTGCGGGTCATATTGGGTTCTTTTTATTTTTTTGCAATGTTTGCCCTACGTCGAGGGGGGCGGCAATGGGATGCCACTTGGTGAGTTGAAGGCGTATATGCGCAGTGCTCTCAATCATGTTTGTGCATCAGGCAGTTTTGAAAATGCTTAAAATACGTCGTATACACAGGGTATGCGTTCCAGCGTAGATATGGCAAACCGGAAACACATGTATGGCAGATTACGAAGAGCTCTCGAAAACGATGCCACGTGTGTGATCATATCAGCAGCTGGCCTCGTCATCTGCCTCCTAAATTTGGCCGCACTACAAAATAAAAGGTTCGCACGCATTATTGCATTATGTGCTGTTCACCATCGCGTTCCGCGCAGACGTCTCGAAGGTCGGCAAATATAAAATCCACCATTCCAAGCAACTGTTCTGCCTTTACTAAAGAATACGCTCAGCGGGTGCGCACGTTGGATTTCCATATGGCGAGGACATCGGCAGTTCTCCCATTAGCCTTGCTTTCACGGAAGTGCGAGAACGTTGATGCCAAGGTAGTTATATTTACCTGCACGCGTGGCCGGACCCGCTTCTGCCACTTGCACCGTCACCTTCGAGCCTTCAACAAGGTACTGTGGAACGTGGGCCTTCAGTTGAGAGAAGATGCTCGGAACGAAATCGGGGACGTGAGCGTCGTGACGGTGTCGGGCATTTGCAGGATATTCCCGTATTGTACAAAATGCCAAAACGACCAGGGAGCAGCCGTGACCCTCTTGCGCTGCCTGCTTCGAGTGCACCGATGCATTGTCTCGGTGGAGATGAACTACGCCGTGGCGAACGCCGGCATGCTCGCCGAAGCCATGCAATCTTCGTCGAGTTTGGAAGCCCTCACCATCTTCGGTATCGCGAGCGATCAACCAAAAGTATACCACGAGTTAGCCTTCAAAGTCTGTTGTTCTCGGGATTGCCGTGGCGTATTCAAGTTCCCGCAAGACTACGAGCATTCCTTGGACAGCACGCTGTTCCCCGTCCGCTTCCTCGAACAACAGGGTGCCAGACTCACGTCGCTTGACGTAGCAGAGCTGCAAATGAGCCCGTTCACGTCGAAGAAGCTCATCAAAGCTCTTATAGAGAACAACACAATCACGGACATCGCCGTCGGAGCCTGCATCTTTGCCTCCGGTCCATTTGACGAACCGTCGCTGTCCTTCGAGAAATATCTGCTAAAAGAAAACGCAACGCTCAGGAAGCTGACACTGAGAGGGTCCCGCTTCGATAACGAAACTGTCTGGTTGCCGGCACTAGCCCAAGCCATCACGGCAATGACGACATTGCATGAACTAGACGCGCAGTGGCTGGGCACGAGCCGTTACTGCAAATGGTTCGTCACAGTTGTCTCGCACAACCGCTTACTGCGCTGTTTGACGTTGCGGCTTAGCACGATCGACGACATATTGGTTGCGCTACAATGGCAGAAAGACTTAGACGCTGTCAACGACCGATCCTGGGTCTCGGCAGTGCAGGAAAACAGGGCGCTACAAATGTTGGACCTTGATGTTTCGTGGTCCACCACCGAAAACTGCTGTCACTTGCTTCGAGCTCTTGCGAACGACCGCTGCCTTGAAAGCCTGACGTTGCGTAATCTTCCGGATGCTGATAGACTGGAAGAAGTTTGCAGCACAATCCGTAAGAGCGGGCTTGTCCACAGGGTCTGCATCGTGGAACATTGCGTTGAGCTCCTGCATGCGCCAACACTATCCGACTTTCCTGAGGTAACAGCCATAAATGTGTCTCTAACGCAACTCTATGACGCAGCGTGTATTCAGGCTTTCTTCCAGCGCCTCGTGACTTGCAAGGCCATCTCATCACTTCGCGTGTCTGTGGATTTTTTCGACGGAATCGTTTACGAATCACTGGCCACTTACATAAAAGGCGCGTCCGCGCTCAAGGAAATCGAGCTGGTCATTGATGTTGACTTCGACGACGAATGGGAGGATGAGGCTCTGGCTCAGTCGATCTCCGACTTGTGCACGGCGCTCTGTTCGAATCTACTCCTTACCAAGATAAGCTTGGTGTGGTCGGCGAATTTACGTTACAAGGACTGTCAAGCGCTCGCTGACGCCGTTTCCGGCAACCGACGCCTTCACGAGCTCACTCTTAAACTAGAAGCAGACGAACACAGGGCAGTCTTTCTGCACCATCTCCTGCCACGATTTCGCGAAAACTACAGCCTCCTTCACCTAGAAATTCCCATCTGCATAAAACCTTACGCCAACACATTCGCAGCCCAGGATATCGTTCGACGCAACTGCAGCCTCGTTGAGCGAGCGACCAGGTTCGTGTTGGGAGACCAGGATCCCTACTGCGCACGCGCCGTGGAGCTCGTTTCGGAGCACCCGAAGCTCGTGGACAATATTCGACACAGGGCGGCATTGAGCGACGAGGCCACAGCTGTGGCCTTGATCCGAGGAGCCCTGCGGCGTCTATGCCTCACCGATGTGCACGAATTCATGTGGTTGACCGGCGTTGTCCAGAAACAAGTCGTGTGCCACGCCCGAGAGGACGGCGTCATGCAGTTCGACAAACTGAACCACGAGTGCTGGCTGCACATTCGCCGGTACCTGATTATAGCGGATGTGGTGGAACCTTGACGCCCGTTAACCACGTCCAACTCCGTACCAAGTAATGCTGGTATAACATCACTTTACTATCTTCTTCCAAGAACGCCCTCCGGACAACCGCTATCCCAGAGTTAGCCTTTACAGTCGAGAAAGTTTGACATTCAAGGTGTTAGATCCACTGTCGCTCGGTCTCGCGGCATACCACGAGCGGCACGCGCAATCTTATAATTCATCGACCGAACTCGTTCGGAACCATGGAGCACCGCACATGCTGCACGAACGTATGCAGCTTTTTTGGACACCAAGGTTTAGTTCGAGGTAGTGCCATTACGTGACGTAGGTGTACGTAGTCACCTTAAACTTTTCAAGCTTTCTGCGGTGACGTATGCTGACGTCAGCGAAACAAAAATAAAAGAATTAAAAACTTATTTCTGTGCACTGAACTTCACCACCAAGCTTGTCCCGCCGGCGTTATCAGTGTTCTTGATAAAGCGTAGCCGCTCGTCGGCTGGAGAGGACTTATCATCCTAACATGAAAAGCCAACAAACAAAGACACCGAGGACGACTTAGGGGAAACTATACCTATTCATAGAATTTAAAAAAAATGATAAATCAGTGGCAATGAAAGTGAATGAAAAAACAACTGATCCTAAGAACCGTTAGTGGCGACGAGCGATGATTCATTCTGGGCTTTTGAGAGGCTTCCCAAAAGCAGCCATGTTTTTTTTTTTTCGTTTACAGAACGGAGTGAATGGGCTAGGGTAATCGTCGGAAGCACTCCGCGACAGCTTTTCCAAGGTATATGTAAATTGATAGCAAAGCTTCCATAGAAGCCCACATGTCAAGAAAATGGGGCTCGTCGTAACCACCGCCATCTATGTATCATGGGGCCAACTAACAGCAAGCAAAAAAAGAAAAAGTGACGTCACAACTGGAAGTGGCAGTGACGTCAAGATCTTACGCTGCTTGGCGCGAATGTTTCAATTTCTTTAGCGTCCGGCATTAGGGCCGCTACGACAGCAGTTTTCTTTCGAGGCTGAGGCGAGCTTGCGACTCGCCTAAGCTGAAACGCCAGCATGTCTTTTAACTGTTCGGAGTGGCGTATGTCTTAATGTCAACGTAATTATACTATTATTGATAGCAATTACTCGAGTAGCTTCCTTACAAAGGTGAGCGAATAGGATGGAAATAAAGGACAGTACCAAAGAGCTTTCAAAATCAACTTCACTTTATTGGTCATCAATAATGCAACCAATATAACTGACCAAACAAAACATGTTTCAGTGATGAAAAGTACTATGGCCAGCACACAGTCGTAAGGCATAGAAACCTATGTGAATCCTTTTCACAGAACCATTCGTAATTCCTTGCGACACCATGCATTCACATCGAACAAAAAACAGACATTTCCCCACATTATCATTTAGAAAACATTCCATGGCCCTTACAACTTTTGCTGCCCGTCGGACACTCAGAGCCTGTGTTATGGAGAGTAAACGAACATAGCGCGACGTTTCTTCGCGGAACGTTTCGCATCTATTCTCACGACGAGACAAGCGTGTCGGATGCAGCAGCGTGAACTTTGTACGATTACAAAAAACCTGCACTCGCACCTTTCGCCAACAAATGCAGTGCGATCGGTCGCGCGAAATTTGAAGTGAAGCGTACGCCACACTTTCAAGAAACAGGCAAGGAAAAGAAAAGGCTCGGACGAAACCGCCGCGTTCAAGTGAGCAGCGCCATTCCTCAAGACGTAATAGCTGGCTTGCACAGCCTTGCCAAGTCTTGCGCCAGAATCACTCGTTGCTAGGGGTCACCAAAAGATAACTAATAAATTGTGAAATAGAAAAAAAACTAACATTTGTCCTTTTAGTGTAGGAAAAATATCTGAAACGGAAAATTTACTCGTATGCCAGTATTCTGATTAAAAATTTTAGAGTATTTTTACGCAGGTTTTCTAGTTTCGGTGTTTGTCACCTCTCACCTAGTCGTGCTTCAATCGTGCACCATTAATTGATACCCTCGGCGATAGGTTTTAGCACGCTTTTCGTTCGTAGCTGCGCGACCTATTTAGGTGGACCTTGGCTTTTCTTTCGTCGGCAAACACTCTTAGCGTGCGAACCTCGCACAGCGTCTACGAGAGACGCCGTCGTAGACTGCGTTTCATTTTGACCTATTGGTTTCGTTAAGGTTCCGCCAAATATTTCCCTAGCGACTTTGCTATCCGCACTCATGGGCTGCCGCAGCAGCAGCAAATCGAGATGTGCTTAACTATTGAGATTGATACATGGATAAGTTGGTTTTGCACCTTGAGGCAAAAGGCACGACACAAGAATTGTGCAAATTGACGCTGTGTCGTCGTTCATTAGCATGCTACGGCGGAAGCTGTTGATAATATTACGTCCCATTTAGTGCCCACCGGGCCAGGTATCGGATTAGCGCGCGGATAACCGTGGACAACGTGGATAACCGTGACAGGACAGTAGGACCTTCTATCAGCGTCAAATGAAGCATGATCAGCGGAGCGCGTGGTACAAGCATAAGCGAAGGTATAGTGCGCGCTGTCCCGTAATCAGCCTTGACAGGCACGCACATCCGGAAGCATACGGTTTTTATGGCCGATTTACGCTAGAGCCGCCCATCACCGCAAGCCGCACCGCACGCGGGCGGTTCGGGAAAAGAGGGCGGTCGTTGCAATCGGTCACAAAATTGGTTTTCCGCTGAACCCGCATGCTACGGTGCGGTTGGCATGCGCCCTCTGGTTGACCAAGTAGGCAACCAGCGATTGGCAACATGCAACAGCGAGTTGGCAGCCTCGTGTGCTGGCGACCAGCAAAATTTCGCGCCATGCCAGGATTTTGTTATTACGTTTGCTATCTTATTAGTTATTTTTATTACTTAGCTCGAGCGGTTCGCATGCGCCGGCATCCAGACTTCGATTTGGGGACGCGACATATGTTGAAAGTTGGCAACCGTTCGCCATTGTGCAGAGTAAAGCTGTTCCAAGTCGGCAACTATCGCCAACAGCAGACTACACTGCAGACGACGGCACATTTTTGTCGATGTAGGTTGAAGCTTCCGCGTCGTGGCGAAAACGCGACTCCTGCACTGTCACACTCTGTGCTGCATGTGTGGCGTTGACGTGGTGACACACCTTTGGAACACTGTGCAGTCGTCTTACCGGGGCCGCTTTTCTTTATTTGTTTATTGCTACTGCATAATTTTGCGGCAACGTGCGTCACTATGTGCTCGGTTGTGTATGGCGCGATGGCGCACTTTTTGTAGCTGTGCTAGCGAAAGCTTGTGTTGTGTACAATCGACGCACTACCGTCCTCGGTTGGACGAAGCACCAGCGCGGAAAAAAACAGGAAGCGACCCCATCCCAAGTCGAGTTCTGAGAATCCTCCGTCGCCCTCAGCATCTCGGCTACCGGATAGGGACCGAGAGTTTGCCCTCTCGAACACATGCAGCTCTCGCCTGGGTCTTTTGCAGAAAATCAACTCAGTCTGTTTTCTGCCGCCAACCGATGCGCACTCCTTTCACGGACGGGGCCAGACCCCGTACGTAACACTGGTGACGAGGCAGGAGTTGCGAAGCGGATAAGTTTTCGAAGTTATGGCCATGGCTACAGGGCGAATGCACGGTGCTGTCGAGCCTTTCTCGCGCAAATCTTGGGAATCGTGGAACCAGCGCCTCGACTTTTACTTCGTGGCGATCGACGTCAGTGAAAAAGCGGACACTTCTCCTTACGCTTTGTGAAGCCGACACTTTCGAACGCTGTGTGCGCGCTGATAGCGCCAAAAATCCCTGGGGAAGTCAACGTCAATGATTTAATGACACTTCTCAGGCGGCACTTTGACATCAGCTAGGTCATCCGAGCTTTACAGCCGGTGTACGTGTTTCAAAGACGCGACTGTTCTTGATAAAGCGTAGCCGCTCGTCGGTTGGAAATAACCTATCATCTTAAGAGTGTTTAGTCACGACGAGCGATAATTGATGCTAGGCATTTGATACGGTTTCTTTTTTCTTTTTGTTCTTTTCTTTTTTATGCTACGGAGTAAACAACCTAGGGTAATCGTGAGAAGCACTGCGTGGCAGCCTTTCTTCAGTCGGCACACCGAACATCGCACAGCGACTACGAGAGCCGCCGTCGTGGACGGCTTTTGCTTTTGACCTATCGATTTCGCTAAGGTGCCCCCAATTATTTCCCTAGCGACATTGTTATCAGCACGCATGTGCTACCACAACAGCTACAATTCGAAATGTGCTTAAGTATGGAGATATATAAATGGATATGTTGGTTTTGCACATGGAGGCAAAATGCACGTCACAAGAATTGGGCAAACTGTCTCTTTGTCGTCGTCCGTTAGCATGCAATGGTCGAAGCTGCTCTCAATACTACGTCACATTTACTGGCCCCCGGGCCGTGTACACCTTTGCGTATGACATATATAGAACTTGCAGTTAGTTCTCAAAGTTGTCCCATGTCCCTGTTATCCACGTGCGGGAAGGAAGACCGCTATTTAAAACTATTGTGCAGTAATATATTCGGGATTTGGCTGTCGTCCATGTTGTCTACCATGTCGCCAGGCTTTTATAATATAGCCGCAATGTAGACTAGCGGATATCGAACGCCATAAAGGCTACCCACATATACTCAAAGACCTCGCGCACAACTCCTGACAGTTACTTGTATTCAAGAGCTGTGCGAGTGCCAAGGACATCCTTAAAAAAATTTTAAATAATAAGTTATGGGGTTTTACACGCGAAAACCACGATCTCATTATGAGGAACGTCGTAGTGGGGGATTCCGGAATAATTTGGACCACTTGGGATTCTTTAACGTGTGCCTAACCCTAAGTACACGGGTGTTTTCGCATTTCACACCCATCGAAATACGGCTGTCGTGGCTGGGATTCGATCCCGCGACCTCATGATTGGCAGCCGAACCCAATAAGAGCAAAGGAACTACGGAGGGTAAGGAATGTTAGCAGTTCGAGGAAGGTGACAGTCGGCAGGTGAGACAATTTGTTCCCATCCTCATTGCCCGAGAATCGGTGCCAGCCGTCGAAGAATGACACCGTAAAGTGCATTGTATTGAATGTGATGTAGTTCGCGTCCAAAATTTCAGGCCCGAATCACACTGTAACGACTGACGACCAGGCACCTCGTTTATACGTGCAGTCGCCTGACAGCTGCCGGGCGCTGGAGTCAGCCACAGGACCTACTTGACATCTCTTTAACACTTGCCGACATTCTCGTCTTATTTCGCACCATCGGGTTTCAGCTGAGCTGCTTCAACAGCCAATTTATTTGTCCCGAAATTTGGCCGCCCTGTCAATGTTATGTTTTTTTATATTTTTAGGTCATCATCTATGTTTAAATTAGTGCTGTTCTAAGATTATCAGCGGTTTCACCTTTCCCAAAATGCCCGCATGTATGTCGGCCTCTGTTCATATTTTGGGAGAATTTTTCGTAAACGTTGAAGCCATAGCACGGCCCCTGACCACGCTGCTTAAAAAGTCATTTTATTTTCCTGAGGTCTTGTGCAAGCTTCTGCCTTCTTGCCGTTCATCAACCTCCTTATTTCCCTGTCACTTGTATCCCATTTTGACGATTACGATCCCACGGAAGTTGGCAATTATGTAATGACTATGGGATTGAAGCTGTTTAAATTGATTCTGCCGTCGACAAGACAGCCGCTTTTGCTCACTGCAAATGAAAACATTGTATTAATGAACGCCATTCTTAGGCATACAAATTCACAGTCTAAAAAATTATGCGAATCCCACGCACTGCGCGAATCGATGTAGGCGAAGCTTTCTGTGTTGTGTGCGTTGATTGATGATACTTAGCGGTAATGCTGACTGCGAATGTATAATTTCTGCACCGTATAGTGCAATATTGTCACGTGGTAGCGACGTTAAAGAACACAGTAGCAATACTGTGAAAGACAAAACTAGCTTTTATTGGGCGAACGTGTGCCCACAAAGACAGGCTACACTGAAAGCACAACGATAGCGGCGAACACAGTCGGCGGTCGTCGAAAATCTTATCAGCGGGTCAAGCGCGTCGGCTTTTATAGATGAGTCGTCGAATGTTCAGAGTAACCGCTGGGACCCGCGTGTCTTCCACAAAGTTTTACACTATTCGCGTCGCGCATACATGCAATCAGATTATACAAGTTGCGGGTAAAGACAGCGGATGGAACCATCGATAACATTCCAGAGACTTCTTTTAGATGCAGGCACGTCCTGCGCTGTGCGATAACATTTGCTAGGTGGTGAGAAGTAGTCGCCCGATAAAGATAAAGAAGTGCACGTGTCAATATGAGGGGACTGAATTGATGGTAAATGTTACTTTGCGTGCACGACTACTGTTTGTCTGCGTAGTACACAATTTACAGCAAGCCGTGTTTGTTTCAGCCGTTGTTGCGCACAATTGTTTGTTAACCTATGAGAGGGTTGAGCATTGTCATTGCTTTGCATGGCACATCGCATCGCGGCAGATGTGATCGCAAAATTATGGTGCTCTATGTGCCAAAACCCTATCGTATTATGAGGCACGCCGTAGTGGCGTACTCTGGATTAACTTTGATACCCTGCTGTTCTTAAACATGATCCTGAATCAAAGTGCACGAACGTTTTGTATTTCGCTCCCGTCGAAATCTGGCCCCCTTGGCGGGGATTGAACCCGCGACCTCCAGCGATGCCATAGCCGTCAAGTTACCGCGGCGGACACAGAATTGTTCATTTGACGTGCGACCGCTTGAGTAGTGTCACGTATACCCTACGGTGATTAATTGCGACTTTGCGTCTGCACGTCCTGCGTCATTTGTCCACTTGACAAATTTGCATGGCGTTTATTTTCGAGAAATACCAGAGCTGTACTGTACCGTGCCTTCAGTTTGCCCCCAACCACTGTCGCGTCTATAGTAGTAGCGTTTCGTGTCCTATCACGTCGCTTTTGGCCTGTGCCGTCCTTCCCCGCTATATGGGAACTGCAAGCGAAAAATGGCAAGGGTGTTATTCACTCGTTTCGCGAATACCCGGGTTCTACCCATTCTCTGCCTCCTTCTCCCTGCCCCCTCTCTGCCAAATTATCTACATCTCTTCAGGACTTGCATGTTAGGATAAGAGTAAGCGCTGCAGTTTCTGCAATGCTTTTGCGGGGGTCAAGGATAATTACAGATGTCAAGAGGCTAATGTGACGACGCCCATGTATCTCCAGAGGGCACTGTGCACATGTGACGCAATGGAAAGGTCCAAACGAGTTTCTTGCGCCGCCTTTCCTCTTTTTCACGCTCCTTCCATGTATATGCACGCTCTGAACGCCCCTCTGACACGCAAGACAGCAATAGCACCAGTGGAAAAGTCGAACGAAGAAGCAAAGAAAGCGTTCACTTTAAGAAAGTATTTATTTTTTGGCGCAGAATGGCGTGTCGTCGTGGCATCAACGTGTCCTTTGCGGCATTTACAAGCTGTGAGAACTAACTGGCCGACTTGCCCACTACACTTTCTGCCTTCAGGAACAACCTTATCCTGTTGCCAAGACGCGAATGGTTTATCCAGTTTACTACAGACCTACAAGACTGTTTTTTTCAGCCTGTTCAATATTTGCGCCCTCCAAATCTATAACTTGTTTTCGAATTATATTCTTAATAATGTTATATTCTTGTTATAGTTGTCGTACGTAATATACAATGAGTGATCAGGTACCTTCTAATGAAATGCTTTCAATTTTTGCCAGATTACGTCCACCATTGTGATGCAAATTTATTGATCTATTTATTTAGAATACCCGCAGGGTCATATGACATTAAGGAGGGCAGTGGTTACAGAGTAGTAGTGTAAAGCAAACAAACAAGTGCAGTTAGTTCTGTTAATACAATGATTCTCCTGATTATACAATGTTAGCTAATGTTTCGCGAAAACGTTTTTTATTGGTGATGGCTACGATACTTGAGGGAAGGTGGTTCCGTTCCTGAGATCTTCAGGGGATGAAAGACTGAACGAAAGACTTCGGGCCAAACAATGAAACCTCCCTTACCTCGGTAAGGAAGCCTTCATTGCGGTGAGGCTACCTTATGTCACTCTGAAAGCGTCCTTTCTGAGGAGCCCTCGGTGAAGGCTTCGTTGGTGCTTCCTCAGCACAAGGTAGCGCCAAAGCTACCTTCATGCGTCCTTACGCCACTCCTGGCCCTGAACGAGCGCTTCACCTCACTGCTTAACCACGTGACGTTTGCTTGCGCATGCGCGCTGTCGCCCACATGCGGAGAAGCGCGAGCACGGTACGTCTTGCCACGCATGTTCGTTTCAGTCACGCGTGCGGCATGAAAGCGTTGCTAGGCGTTGCTAGGCGTTGCACGACGCCGGCGTGCCAGCGTTGAAGCACACCAAGTTTTGCACTGTAATGCGCTGCATTTTCTAACTTTAGCAAACAAAGCTTGAAGAAAGCGTCCACGCTTCTCTATATTAGCTCTTCAATTTAAAGATTGTGCGATGATACATTTTTTTTTATAGAATAATGGTGTTCGCGTAAAGCTTTTAAGAGATAATCTCGAACCCAGGCATGCGGCAACCGCTCCTTACGTGAGGACGGGTGAAGGGAGCTTTCAGAGTACGCTTGCTTCCTCCGTCGGTCCTTCGCAGTAAGGATGTTAGGAAGCGCTCGAAGGAAAGGAACATTTCATTGTTTGGGCCTTGTTTGATCGACGCGGTTTTAAATGTACTGAGGCGGCAGCATGAAATCGTCGTGGAGCGTGGTGTGATGAAAAATTTTATGAAATAGTGAAAGACGGACAATTCTACGGCGGTTAGCCAGTGGAATAAACTCTAGGTTAGTTTTCGTTAGGGTTATACTCACAACACAGTTATAATTAGAAAGGAATAAACGGGTAGATTTATTTTGTACTAGTTCAAGTGACGTAATGAGATTAACGTGACTGGGATCCCATATTGCAGGCGCATATTCAAGTTTGGAGCTTATTATAGTCTTGTAAAGCTGTAACATTAAAGTAGTCGGTGCTTTGAAATAGTTACGTCGTAAGTACCCGAGCATGCGATTAGCATTGTGAATGACGTACTGTTTGTGAATAGTCCAATTTAAGTTATTTGTAATGTGTATACCAAGATATTTATATGACACGACGAAATCTAAGGGAACGCTGATCAGATGGTAGGTGCTAGGAGTACAGTTAGGTTTGGATACGCACATTATTTAGCATTTGTTAATATTTAATTGCATTAGCCACTTCCCTCGCCAGTCATCTATATCATCCAGATCAGCTTGGAGTGTTATAGTATCATCAGTGTTTTTATTATCCCGGAAGATAACACCATCATCTGCGAACAGATGTATCTTAGAAGATATCTTAACGGTCAGATCATTATTATAAATATGAAACAATAATAATAATATCAGAAATAATTATGTAGGAAATAATAATAGCCTCAAATAAACGTAACTTCACCTCATTTTCTCAGAAACTAACGCTGAATCAAACGCTCAAGTTATCCTGAACAAGACATCAAGCGCTGTAGTGCTCGATCTTCTGATGCCCCTATTCGCAAGCTTACTTTTGTGCGGGGCAATGCGATGTTTTAGCGTAGAAATATCCCTCGGACGTCATTGATGAGCTCGTTTTTATTCTAATGCGCCCAATATAGACTGCCATCGCCGCAACTCCATGATGTCCTGGTGGCAGGCCACCATGGCGTGTCGCACATGTATGAGGCTACGCTCATTCACTTAGGTCGGCATATACAATTTTGTGCGTGGAATCAGGGTGTAGAGGAGCCGTATGTAAAAATACTGAAAGATATCTACAGCGGCTCCACAGCCACCGTCGTCCTCCAGAAAGAAAACAAGAAAATCCCAATAAAGAAGGGTGTCAGGCAAGGAGATATGATCTCTGCAATGCTATTCAAAGCGTGTTTACAGGAGGTATTCAGAGACCTGGATTGGTAAGAATTGGGGATAAGAGTTAATGGAGAATACCTTAGTAACTTGCGATTCGCTGATGATATTGCCTGGCTTAGTAACTCAGGGGACCAATTGCAATGCATGCTCACTGACCTGGAGAGGCGAAGCATAAGGGTTTGTCTGAAACTTAATGTGCAGAAAACTAAAGTAATGTTTAACAGTCTCGGAAGAGAACAGCAGTTTACGATAGGTAGCGAGGCACCGGAAGTGGTAAGGGAATACATCAACTTAGGGCAGGTAGTGACCGCGGATCCGGATCATGAGGCTGAAATAAGCAGAAGAATAAGAATGGGCTGGGGTGCGTTTGGCAGGCATTCTCAGATCATAAACAGCAAGTTGTCATTATCCCTCAAGATAAAAGTGTATAACAGCTGTGTCTTACCAGTACTCAAGTACGGGGCAGAAACCTGGAGGCTTACGAAAAGGGTTCTACTTAAATTGAGGACTACACAACGAGCTATGGAAAGAAGAATGATAGGTGTAACGTTAAGGGATAAGAAAAGAGCAGATTGGGTGAGGGAACAAACGCAAGTTAATGACATATTAGTTGAAATCAAGAAATAGAAATGGGGGGGGGAGGGGCAGGGCATGTAATGAGGAGGGAAGATGACCGGTGGTCATTAAGGGTTACAGACTGGATTCCAAGAGAAGGGAAGTGTAGCAGGGGACGGCAGAAAGTTAGGTGGGCGGATGAGATTAAGAAGTTTGCAGGGACAATAAGGCCATAATTAGCACATGACCGGGGCAGTTGGAGAAGTATGGGAGAGGCCTTTGCTATGCAGTGGGTGTAGCCAGGCTGCTGCTGATGATGATACAATTTTGTGCGTCAGACTTCGCCGCGTTCATTTTTCAAACTATTCCGGAGCTCGACAAGGCCGTCCAACTCAAGGGGCCTCTTGCCTCTAGTTATTTTCGCAAAGTGTGTGTCTGTCGCTGAGGTTACCAAATACGCCCAACGGTATGCTACCACTAAAGCCTTTCCGGCGAGCTGAGCAATTGAAGACACAGGCATTCTTCCACACGGCGTTGACGTTCAATATGGCCATTCTAAAGTGCTTTTCGCGGACTTCGCTCACCGCTTTCTCTCCAGTGTCATTTCTTACACTACTCGCTCGTACTAGACACAACACAACGACGCAACGACCCTAATGAAGTATCAATTATACGCTAGTTGACATGTTGTCGACGTTCATTTCCGCTGATCACCGGGATAGGAGCGTGGTCGTGTCTTAGGTGATATTATTGGTCTACAGCCTCGCTGAACAACACCGCTCGTTATTCATCACTTTTTTTGCCGACAGGAGCATACGATATTTCCTCTCAATGTACTTTCGGCTTTAGGTGTGACCTTGCACACGCCCGCTTATTCTGTTACGCTGACGGCGACCGTTGTGGTCAGGCCGCCGCCTCATTCTGAGCTTCACCGTCACTAGAGAGCAGAGAATGCTGTCTTCACAAACAAGCCACCAGGATGCGAGCCAGTATATTTGCAGAATTTTGCATTCGGGAGCTGGGCACGCTAACTATTACGCTACCACCTGACGCCACCTGTTTCTGTTTATCTGCCTTCCCACTTCTCGTTTTGTCGCTGACGCAGGAGAACTGACGCAGAAATGAAAAGAAAAATAAAGATCGCTTGAGCCGCTAGCCAACACATCACTAACTTTGGCAGGCTACTCTCATTGGAGCGCATGTGGGCTTGCGGCTGCGTGCAGATCATCGCCTTAGCTTTATTGTAAATTTGCTTTCACTGACTCCTTTCGTTGAAAACTGAAACGCTTGACAACAGCTTCATCATCATCAACATAAACAGTTTCATCATCAGCGAATTGAACGCTCATTTATAGAAATAGTGATTTTTTTAAGAAATGGCATAAGGGTACTATATTGCGAGGTCATGTCGCTGCCAATACGGGCCGACACCACGTATTGACGAAAGGGCATCACACTGCTGATGCACGAGGTAGCTTACTGAATGAGGAAAACAGAAAATACGACTGTTTTTCAGTTCTCGCAACTTATACACAGAACACTAGGCAACCTCCGCCATGACACATTTATTTTTCGAGAACAGGGACACACAACGGCGGAATGATATACTTCGTAAAGGGGATTAATTTTATTTTTCATCGCGGAACCACAAGCTCAGGGAGCATCGCGTGTATACCGCGGCCACATATTGTAGCCGCTCTCTTTTTCCTATACCAATTGATATGGCTGCCGGCGGCTTCACGCTCTCCCGTAGGCGGCGGCTGGGACTGGCACTCTAGAAGTGTAAGTATATAACCTCCTTGCATAGAAACGACAGCATGGTTGCTAGTAGATTTTTGGCTTGGATATGTTTGGCACGAGGAAGCGGTCGACTGTCAAATCAACACTTCTGTGCCCGCCTCGGGTTAGCTTTGCGGCTATGGCATAACTAGAAGTCGCGGATTTGATCCCAAGCGCGACAGCCGTATTTCCACAGGGGCGAAATAGAAAACGCACGTTCACTTAGATTTTGGGACATGTCAAAGAACATCACATCGTCAAAATTAATCCGGAGTCCACCACTACGGCATGCCTGATAATCCGAGTGTGGTTTTGACACGTACAGGCCCATAATCCAATTCAAGTGTAATACTTCAGCCGCAGTGCGATGTGCCATGTGAGGCAATGACAACGCTCAACCCTCTCAGAGGTTACAAAATATGGCGCACAACAACGCCTCAAGACAACACCTCTCCCTGTGTGTTCGGTGTACTACGCAGACAAATAGTAGTGGTGCACGCAAGGTAACGTTTAGCGTGAACGTACCACTCTCCTGTTAGCCTAAACGTTGAAGAAATTAAGTTTTAGCCGTCAACATCACAGCTAATTACCGTCAGTCAAAGCATCCAGCACACAAAGCTTCGCTTACATGGAGTCCCACAGTGCCTGGGGCCTGCATAATTTTTTTTTTTTTTACAGCGAAGCTGTTAAGGACTACTTTCCCCACTATCATATCCACGTGTAGAACAAAATCTCGAAGACAGTGAAATGCCGGACCGACCCACGGCGGAGGTAACGCAGTCGTTAAGAATTCCCCATACTTGGGCCGATCCCGAAGATAGTGCAATACCAGGCAGACCCGGGGCGGAGCTGAAGCAGGCGTTAAGAGGCCCGTGCACATGCAAAGCTTCGCTGGTCATACTTCTTCACAGAGTGGAGATGAACTGCGTTTTGTTTTGCATTGATTTCGCTTTTAGATAGAGATAATGGTATAAATGCAATGTCATTCGTTGTTGTCTCGTAGAATTAAATACGGGTTTAAACAAACTCTATATCCCATGCATACCAAAGAGTAGGTGTAAGCAGCGAAATGCTCGCTAGCGCGCACACACACACGCACATGCACACACAAAGGAAGAAAGAGAGATACGACCCATGTTCGCCCACATTCACATTTACATGCGCCTACGCATGTGCACACGCACAAAAATGTACATACGCACGCACACGGAACTGCACGCACACACAAACACTCGTATGGTCGCACACGCATACACGCACTCGTGTGCACGCACATTCAAATACTGAGGCACAAACACGCACGCATACGCCAATACAAGTACACAAGCACGCACGCTCATGGTATTCACACCCATATACGCTCCTTCTCCTTCCCCATTACCTCAGAAAAACTTGCGCGCGCAAACAGACTGAATCATACGCTCGGCTTTTTATAGATACCATGTGAACTTGCACTACTGTGTTGCAAAAAACGCTTTTGGGAACAGTGTTATGCCATGTGTAGAGAGTCGAGATAGGCATCAATCAGAAGGTGAGTCTCCGGACTACATACGCTATAGCGGCTAATACGATAGCAGCAGTAGTTTTATCACAGCTATCGTTTCTGTCTAGAAAATCGAGTACACATTTTCGTCGTTTCCATAGGCTTCCATTGCTGGATCTTTAACCACTCTGGCAACAAAATTCTTGCTTGCCACAGCGTGATCACTGCATTTGGTCCATGTGGATTGTTTTCCGTAACATGTGTGTCACCTGCCTTTCTCAATAATCAACCTGCAGCTTTAGTTATTCGCGAAAAACCCACTCGTTCCGTTGAAAACACGCTAGCTTCGTGCCGGAGCCGCTTGAGGCGCTAGTTGGTACGTGTCCCGAAAAGCTGGATATGAACAGCGTTGCGAGTAATAGAAACTGCGGCGACAAATGTCGTCTATTTGCGCGTTTGTTGCCTGGTTGCGAAGCATCACCGTCAGTGAACAGTAGGTTGGGGGAAGTGCAGCATGAGAAAATTATTGCCAGAATTATATTGTTGAAGTCTGAAGACAGACACGTGAATCACCACACTGGCATTGAGCCGCAAAGTCAGGTTTGAAAAGTTCTCAAACATACTTTCCACGTGGCAGTTCAACAGTTCATAGGCACCATCCATCTGGAAAATGTAGCGATAGCCCGAAAGTGCACGGTCCTCGTTCGACACTCGGTGTCTATTCTCCCCGAGGTTTAACTCCTGAAAGGCGCGCCGTGCGCTCAGCGACACACTTTCATACACTGCCGGCGTCCGAAGCGCCACCTCGTTTGCACATTCGATCCTCGCGCTGGTTCCGGCTGCGTGAGCAACGTGACCATTTCCCTGCGCAGTATTTATAGTACGTACTGGTCCTTACGAGACATGCCTTGACGAAGTGCCAGCCGTCGAGACAGCAGTCGCAGCCACCGGGTTATCCCTAAAGGCCTCTACATCGCGGGCTACCTCGCATTTCCAAGAACCAAGATTGCTTGACCACTCAGTTAGTTCGTTCATCAGAATCTGAATGACAGCCAGCTCTTCGGGGTCCGGGCCTGTCACCAAGGCTACAGATTTTTGCAAGGGTACATTCATGTCGCGACGACTTGGTAAGTCATGCCGCACCACGGACGGCTCATTTGTGCTCCCAGGGGAGGCGCTGTAGGCGCCTTCGCCCGCGACGCCCGTGCAGTCGGTCAGCAGGTTCGCGTGCAGGACTGCTGGCCTGGCAGTGCTGGCTTTGAACAGGGTGAAAGGTGCACTCATCTTCGTAGTGATGCAATACAGCTTACCCATCGCCCACGAACTCGTAGCCACGCATGCTACGTTCCAGCAGTGTGCATTGAAAAGAAGCCAGAAATGTCAAGAGCTCTAGCGGTCGAACTTCTTTACCATCATCACCTTCGCCAGCTACACCTCAGAACTCATTTTTCCGACAAGTAATGACAGGGAAAATTGATAATGAGAAGATAATTGACGCAAATATAAAGATGGGTTGGGTACCATGAGACACGCGCTACCAAGACATGACCACCAGCTGACCGTTACCGTTGAAAAGAAGCGTGTGCCGTCACTCCATTCTAGCGGTGCCAATCATTGGGGCAGCACTTGAGGGCTAACAAAGCTTGAAAAAAAAATTGTCTGGTAACCTCGGAAAAATGATAGAAAATACTTCTAGTGCTTCATAATGCTAGGTGCAGCTATGCCACAGAAACTACATCGATGCTTAAAACGCACACACGCACGCGCGCACACACACGCGCACACGCACACAAGCACACGCACACACACACGCGCGCGCGCGCAATTGGCATCAAGAGAAACAAATGGAGCTGGGCAGGTCATGTAATGCGCTGGTTAGATAACCGTTGGACCATTAGGGTTACAGAATGGGTACCATGAGAAGGGAAACGCAGTCGAGGACGACAGAAGACTAGGTGGAGCGATGAAATTAGGAAATTTACGGGCGCTAGTTGGTAATCGGTTTGCGCAGGACTGGGGTAATTGGAGATCGCAGGGAGAGGCCTTCGTCCAACAGTGGACATAAAACAGGCTGATGAAGATGATGATACTTTCCGTATTCTTGTAAAGCTTGCATAAATACTAAATTTCTGTTGCAATAGCAGTGGACGTCTCTAGCATTCGAACGGAGCGACTCATTTTTACTGCCAGAGGGCGTCAGCCAGAACACGCGACCACGCTACATATAGCATAGCCAGGAAGCCAGCCAGGGAGACAGCCAGACAGCTAGCCATGCAGCCAGCCAACTGGTTTTTTAATCAGGCAGACATTGTGCCAGTCAGCGAGCGAGATAATTGATTGTGTTAAGCGTTGGTAGTTACTGTCGGCCGCATTTAGGATCTACGAAGCAGCTATCCCGTAAAAGCAAACGTGTATTATTATCAAAGGCCCAGTTCCAACGCATTCAAGTTAGACAATAAGAAAAATCAAAGAACAAATTGCACACTCCAACACACGTGAAGGTGGCGAGCGTCCGCAAATTAAGCCCGGCAACCGTCCTTTTGCTTTGGCAAGGAGTTTCGAAATTGCCATATTTAACGATCACTTCTTTTGTCTGAAACTGCTAGTTTGCCCTGCGGAATAAAGCGGGTGGCTCATCTTGCATGTAGTCCCCTAAAGCAGAGTACTCGTACCAGGTATTCCACGACACAGCGGATTTGTTTGTCCGCGTGCCAGTATTAACTCGATATGGAGAACTGCAGTGCTAACTTGGCATTGAGAACTGTCTCGTACACTCGTAAATTTCAGTTAGGGATGTGACTTACAAATAAAAGGAGTTATTTTTTTTCCGTTGAGCCTGCGGTCCGTAAACTTTAGCAATGACTGTACATATGCACCTCGTTTGTTTCAGTGACCTTTAGCCGAGAACTATGGCGCGGACCACCGATAAACAAATCGTATATCGGCAAGGAACTGTCATGCATGCAATACCTGTCTTTCCCGATCTCAACTTGATCTTGCCTGTCCATACTGCGCAAGGCTAAGCGGGCGCCGGAACTCTGTCGAGCTGCAAGCTTCGATTCCGAAGGCATCTCTTTTCCTCAAGAAAGAGGAACGTTTGCACATTCATTCATTCAATACAAGCATTGCTTATCCTTTACGTGATAAAAACTTAAATGCAAACTGAAGTTTTTGAAAAACTAAGTGTTAAAGAATGTCTAAAAAAACTTGGAGCAGTGAAATATCTGCTTCAGTGCATAAGTAGAGACAAACAGAAACTTCGCGCAACTGCAGATAATTTTCCGGGGGACATTATAGGTTACGCAGAATTGAACTTTCGCGGAACCAGCGATAGATAAGTAAAGAAAAACTCCACTTTCAGGTACTGCGGCTGTGGACACAGAGAGAAAGTAAACTTTTTAGATCATTTGAAATGAATCAGTGAATTCGAAACGTCTTCATTTTGAGTACAATATAAAGAACGTGTCTCAGGCACGTAGTTTTCGAAAGATACTTATTATTGCGCAATTAAGAAAAAGTGCATGCACGCTGTTTAGAGTCTTGTTGAGAAACCAACAAAAATCCCTTAGTCTCTTACATCCAATTGGACAAATCGGAGTATCAAATTTCTATCGATTGCTCTAATTGTCAAGATGTCAGTGGAATCGTAAGAAACGAAACCAGTGTCCGTGGTGTCCTCTGTTTATCATTGCCGTGTTTATTTCCGCTACAATTACTCCTAATGAAATTGAGCCGTATTTACATTTACCGAAAAGCGAGAAAGCCTGCGTAATGTGAAAAATACTACGTGACCATGCACTCGTACGTTCGTGATAGCAGCGTCAATAAGCGGGCTCAGTGGGAAAAGCCAGATGAACAGAGTTTTAATCTATGACAAGTAAAGTTAGCACTGCATACGGAAGTGCCCTATTTCTGTTTTCAGTTCGCGATCTCTTGCCTAATTATTAATGCGAAAACACTATGTCCCATGAGGCAGAAGAGCCGATGTTCTAGGCAACGAGTGGTACCAAAAGACATCAGCATGAATGACGACATCAGCATCTTGTATGACGTCAGTAGAAATACAGAATTAAAATCAGGGTAAGTTAGAGTGAAGTGTCTTTAGAGGGAGTGAAGTGAATTAAGGTGAAGTAGTGTGAATGAAGGTGAAATAAACTGGATAAAGGTGCATTCAATTTGGTTAAGGTGGTTGAAAGTGCAATAAGGTAGATTAAGGTGGCTTAAGGTTGGTACAAATTAAAGGTGGAATAAATTGGACTACTGAGAATTAAGCTTGGTACAAATGAGAGCAAGTTGGATTCAAGTGGATTAAGGCTGGCACTAATTTGAGCAATGTTGACCAGGGGATATTAAGGTTGAGATGTGAATGAGACGTGACAATGTATGATGTCATATATCAGGAAATAATTCGAGAAGTCGTAATGCTTTGACAATCGTATTGTCGTTATGATACCTAAGTCACTGTTAACTTTTTTCATCCAGGCTGTTTATATGAGTTCCGCAACAATTTTCTTGCGGTAGTGAAATGCGCCATCATCGACGATCATGAACTAAATCAAACGAAAAGCGCGTCCGAGCTCCGAGTTTGCTTTGAAACGTAATGATAAAATATTATAAAATAATATTTACCTTGCGTATATCTCATTCGAATAGACGATGGCTTACATGCCTGTTTCTTTTCACCTGTTATTCGGAAGTTTTGTTTCTCTGTCGACATTATAACGGCTCAACCTTGGATGTCAGCTGAGCCTTGGTGCAAGTGCGGCGGCGCAAGCTGACGCCGTGGTGCTGTAACACAGCCTGTGGGGCAGTAATCTCTAAGCACAGCTTCTCTTATGCACAAGAATGATGAAACATAGGAAAAAATGCAGGTTGCAAATGTGATAACGGGTTTAATACACATCCTCTATGAAACAGCCACCAGACTGCTCTCAAACGTGGGTCTAACAGGTCCTGCGTTCTGGCCGAAAGCAAGCTACGACTCAGAAAGCAGTGCCCTAGTGCTTTCGATGGGTGGGAAAACTCATTCACACAGCTTCGATACATCAGTTGCCAGCGTGAAATGCTTATGTGAATGCTTCTTTTAGAGCTTTACCCGTATGGCGCCAAAGACGAAAACTGTGGCACGATTTTGTGTCTCCTCGCCGCTACAGGTGCAATCGGAAAATTGCTTTGAAGAAAGTGACACCGCTTATCTACCTCGGCCATCACCTGCAAGTCGCGAACGATCGCTTTCGGCGTTGGTTAAAGCTTGTAAACACACACAGCTGTTGCTGCTGCTGCCTTTTCATGGCGTTTGTTTCCTGTGTAGACCCGCAGACACACCAGGGCGGCCCTTCGGGTGATGAGGTGCAGGCCGAGAGTTTGATTATAAAAATTGGTGGTACCCTTCGAACAGTGGAGAAACGCTTAAATGCCCGTGTAGGTTCGTTTGTGTGCACCTTAGAATCAAGCAGCAGTTAAGAGGAAGCTTTAGCTCGGGTGCTCCTATCTATGTACATGTAAAATGAGAATTCCGTGTAGGTTCGTTTGTGTGCATCTTAGAATCAAGCAGCAGTTAAGAGGAAGCTTTAGCTCGGGTGCTCCTATCTATGTACATGTAAAATGAGAATTCGTTTTTCTCGCCAACCACTGCATCTAATTTGACGAGGTTTGTTGCATTTAAAAGAACTTAAAATCCAGTGACTGTTGGTTTTCTAATTATTCATTTAGGTCGTCAAACTTTTATTAAGAATTGGCAAATATCGCAAATTTTCAAAAAAAAAGAACGAAACTATCACGTTCACAACTCTCGAACTCAGCATTAAAAAATTTATTTTATTTATTTCACAATAACCCTAAAGGCCTTCAAGGGAGGGTATTACATACAATTATGATACAATTGTGATATAAAATATCACAATTATGGGAATTGCATCTAATAGTACATCTAAAGCGGACAAATTAGAAGTGTTATACTTTAATCTCAAAAAAGTTAGTAATATGAAAATACAAATTTTGCAAAACCCTTGTCCTCAACGTAGCAAATGCAAGCACAATATGAATTGACATATTGGATTTGTCAGCTTTGAATGATCTAATGAATGCCGTTTACAGAACCGCGATATCCGTTCTTCATGCAGAGCTACTAATTTTTAAAGTTCGTGCCTCTATCTTTCTCGCAATCTTGAATTCAAAACTTTAACAAACTTCAGACCCTAAATCGAAATTCCGCTTCCAACAGACTCTAGAACTTAACTTTCGTTCTCAAATGCAACAAATTTATTGAAAATCGGTCCAGGAGTTACCTCAGAAAAACGTTTTTGGGTTTTTTATGTATTTGAATGGGCCACGTCGGAGTTGGGCCCGAGCTAAAGCTTCCTCTTAAGTATTAATCCGCATGCCTCACATTTTCTGCCTCATGGCCGAACTACAGTTAAGACAAAGCTCCAAAAACTGGCGTTATTGCACCGATTCGCCAACTAATGCTTTCAAAAATGAAACAAAGGAGCTTAAATCTGTAGTAGGGATGTCGATAGATCATCGCAATAAATGAAAACTAAAATAGGACACCGCAAACTTATCGCAGCACAAGTAAGAAGACCACCAAGTTCAACTATAGGCCTTACAAAGTAGTGACGTTCAAACCACCCATGTGAGCGTGTTTATCGGTTCATCACGCTCTCAATCAAGTTGAAAAAGAAAAAAAATCATACAAATTTTTCTCCTGCCGATGCCTGTTCGCTCGTAAAAACCAGCAATCTATTAGGTATTCTTGGGTTTTCGGGCAGGCGTGCCCGTATAATTGCGAAGATCACTCGCTCTGACGTCACGACGAAGTTTTGTCGTCACTTTCCATCATATTCTCGTCTTAGCAGCATCCCCACCTAGAAGTACCGAAACAACAGATTCCTTGTTCAAGACATCTCCTCCAACGCCAATTATCTGACCAGTCGAGCTCGTGTAAGACTACATCGTCTGATTGCGTGCGATATTAGAGCTTTGAATACACCGTCAATCGACGGCGGAGTACAAAGATCTTGCCGCAAATGAGATTTAAAGTAATTTGCGAAGGCCTGAACACTGCGAACAATAACGTTGTTCGGTCATTTAAGATGTAGGGAGCGTACAGTACTACAGCGTGGTATCCACCACGAACGCCGCCTTGAAGTCAATGGTTTCAGCAGCCGAACGGCAATTATAGAGAGAAGAGAATCGAGGTGGGCGCCATAATGTCAGAAACCACTCAAGGAGCACAATATTGAGGAACACCAACTGTATTACCACAATCAATAAATAAATGAACAGCCAGTAAAGTCTTAAAACAATGGGCTAAAATCTAAAACAGTTAAAAGGTTAAACGTTAATGAGTTAAAAACAAAAATTAAGACATTTCGCAGAGCCAATTTCATTTAGGAGTAAGGACATCAAAAGTTCGATAAGCTCATGTCATACACATGGGAAGCGGCAAGGACCATCCAGCAGTGCAGTACACATTCTGCGAGGATGAACGTTAGGGTGATCTTTTGACACCACCGTCCATTTCTCTATCGTTGAGCAAGATTTCGAACTTAACCTTTCCGTGTCGGAGGAAGCCATCATTTTTCAGTGAGGCAATACCTATATGGAATTCTAGGTGAAAGTGCAGCAATGAGTCATCATAGCGGTCGCAGAAACAAGGCATGGCGCGGGAAGTAAACTAACAATGCTTGTGTATTACATTATCCTACACGCTCACGTGCCAAAAAGGCGTCCAACACCTGGAGTCCACTAGCATCCCGTTAAACTCGATCTCCACAGTGAGAGCAGGCCCAGACATACCCCAGCCCTTCAAGACGGCAACCGGTAAGTACGTGTCCCTCATGTGCCACACCATAATCTAGGCAAACTTTTTCCTCGATCCCTGCCGCTGAATGATTACGTCACAGTTTTCCAGGATCAGGACATAAAGCACTTTCCCAATTTTTCTAATCCATGTGGCTGTCATTGATATCGCGCTGGTTGAATGCCGAACGCCACCGTACAAACTCTTACAATGAGCAATTGCATGGTTAGAATCAGGCTTCGGAGAAGTTTGCCGCGAGTGTTCCAGGTCGGCTAAATGTTCCAACTTTAGAAGTATCAGCGCCTTTTCCGCGTGCAACGACAGCGACGACGACGTGTTGGCTTCTTCCGTCGCGTTTCTCAGAAAAGTCAGCTGGTGCGACACGGTTAATGAGATCGTGGCGGCCATTTGAGCCACGTCACCCTTTAAAGTGTGAGATCGGATGCTCCGATCTCTCGAGTAATCCCGGCGAATCTAGTTTCCTGGCTTCTGACTTGTTCTGCAAGCTCATTCAACTGACTCTGGCCGGTCATGGTTGGTGTCTCCCAACACAGTCTTCAGGTGTTCAAGGGCAGCGTTCACGTCTTCAACGGTCAGTGCTGTAGGTTCCGAGGACGGGCACTCTGTGATCGCGGCAGAAACACGGGCAGTGCATCCGGCCACGTAGTGCGTTGACAGGTCTTTGTGCTGGACTCCCTCGCCCATCTCAAACACTCCACCGTGTGAAACGTGCGTTCGGTCTCGTAGTGTTCCAGCACACGCTCCATGGTGCCCGTGTACTCGCAGCCGTGCGCTTCGTTTCAGCAATACACCTTAATAGAAAAAAAATATAAACAATTTTATGAGTGGACAAGATGTTTTTACTAAAGGTGCATTGTATCGCTGCCCCTAACATTTAGAACATACGTTTACATAAAGTTTGGTGTGGACCAACGTACAGATGTAAATATGTTCGAAATCCCCAAGCGGTATCTGTCGCTGTCTAAACATTAAAGACGCATCAAACATGAATATTAGCTCAATGTGAATGACGAAATTGTGCTTCTGATATGAAGATAGCCATTGTTACATAAAAGGCAGGATTGATAAGCCAGAATCGAGGAAAAAGCGACCATACTTCAACTATTCTTTCAGCTCCCAGATAATCTACGGCCACACCAGCATTCTTGAGTATAGTGGAGACCGCTATCTTATTGTTTGCTAGCTTACTTCACAAATAAATGCGGTTCACGCGAAGGGCCTAGGTCGCTGTTATGGAGTGGTTGGTTTGGGAAAAGGGAGGCCTGTAGCGGCTCAGGAATAGTCTTAAAGTAAGAATTTGACGTCGGAATGTAACATCGAAAGAACGCTGTTTATAAGAATCACTAGGAAATATGACTTTGTGATATCCCCAACTTCCTTTTCTCATGTATCATTGCGAATTTCAAGAGAAGAAAGATTATTGCTTGAACAGATAGTGAATTTTATCACTAAAGGAAGCGGACCAATTTTTTCTTGAATTTCGTGTCGAAACGTCAACGCGTATACTTCAGTTCGTCATCACAGATGTAAAGTATTGCCATATATTTTTTTATTTATCTCTTCTGGACTGTCACACTAAGAAATGAAGAAATATCGAGTTCCCACATAATGTTTCACATGAGCCTACAGTGAGTTTCTGTTGTTCTATTGTGTTAGTCTTAATGGACAGTATAAAGGAACCTTTACTGAAGGTGCGTTAGTACATAAGAGTTCGGCAATAGCAAAACGGGCACTCCTATCGTTACGTATGCAGACATGCAGTAGGGCAACTATTGCTAATGCGTAATTCGCTTCCCCCATTCAAAAACCAAACGACTAAAATTGCTTTTCTTCTTCCTTACCTTCAAGGTGCTCGCTTTCCTGGTAGAGGTAATTCATAACCAAAGCACTCCGCTTCTTCGAATGGCTCTTGATCCAATGGGCATTGCCCAACGCCCCCTTCGAAAATGGCTGCGTGGCAAGACAGGCACAGAGCGTTGACCGCACGACAACAGCACGGTACGGCTTGGGATCATGCGGCAGCGGCCGCATACACGCGAATTCGGCACCTCGCCGTCGAAGTGCGTCGGTCGCCAATTGACGCCGGCGACGACGTGGTCTTGAAAACGGTACACCCGTCCCTATCCATGATCCGGTATGGCGTTGCCCTCAAGCACGAGTCCTACGCTCGCACAAGAGCACAGTGGCGTTGCACCGAGCTTATGACTACCGAGTGTCTGATGCACTTTGGCTAAAGTAGCAACAAAGAGAGATAAAGCGGTTCCTGCAACCACTATCGCGTTCAATGCCGAGCAGTTATCGCACCTTCACCTTTCCAACGCTGGTCAGAACAAGTGTTTGGTTACCATCGGCGATGGCCGTTCGTTATAACTACCGCGGATTCGGCAGCAGCAGGTGCATATACATTGAACTTGTTCCATTATCACGTGCCGCCGTCCCGGTATTCGCAATGGCTAAGCAACTGAGAAACGAATGGGATAGTGACTGATTTCTTATCGCCGACTGGAATATCGCGCGTCGTGAAGAAAGCTTCCACTTGTAAGATATCACCGTAACAAGAAACCAATTACAAGAATGCATGACGTAATAGCTCTGCGAAAACCCGCAAGGTGGAGAGAAGCAATTAATAAAGGGAAAATGAGACGTTCAGCCAAACGTAGCGATTGCTACAAAGGAAACTCATACGGGTTCCTCAATAATAAGAAGCCTCGCAGTTAAAGAAAATTGCTTTCCGGTCCTGCACCAGGACATGCGGCAAGCACCCGGCCGTGCACCAAGTCCACGGCCGGTACACGGGTGTTCTTGTATTTGTCCCCCATCGAACTACGCTCGCCTCGGCCAGGATGGGCGTTTTGTTAAAATAAGTAAACGAAACAACACTTCATTTTTACTGAAAGCTTGACTGCGCTTATCTCAAAACTGGTGGTGCTCTCCAAATTTGCAGCAAGCGGATGAGCCCTTGAAATATCTGGCTTCAATTCGTGTATTGGAATATATGCGTTAAACTAATTAATCGAACACTGATTAAGTGAAACTTTCTTAATCCATTATGCGCATTGGCTTACCGTTTAAGTAATGTGTACCTCTTCTTGTATTTCAGAGCAGTAAGTACATTTCTGCTGAATTCATCAGACGATTAAGAAAATCAGTTAACGTTAAAATAAAACACGTAGTATAATGTGTTCTCCCGCTATAGCATTGCATTCTGTGGGTATCAGAAATATGCGCACACGTGGCTCGGATCTGTGAGTCTGGATGACGTGAACCACACCAACCAAATTTCCAAGCTCTGAAGTAGCGCGATCGATTCTGCATCCGGTAGCCGAGCTGTCTGGACCGTAGCGTCATGGCCTCTTCCGGGGCAGCGACAGCGGCCACTTTTGGTCGCGGAAACAGGCTTACCGAAGATGATAAGGAATACCAGTTTATTTCGCCTCAACTGCCGAAAGGACGAATTGAGATTAACACCGTGTTTTTGCACGGTAAAGTACGTGCGAGACCATACAAGGTCGAAGATTTCAGGGACGCTCTACTGCCGACAGGCCTGTTGCCTGACGTGGTATGCATAGGGGCGCACCAGATAAACCACGTCTGGGCAGTGACCCTGACTGATGCCACTGCCACGAAACGCCTTATGGCCTTTAAAGAACTGCAAGTGAAAAGACGACGGTGCGTCATCGTAGACCCGCAGGACCCGCAGGTGAAGCTTAGGCTTCACTGGCTGCTGTATGGCGTTGCAGACGAGTACATAGGACGGCGTTCAAGGCTTTCAGCAAGGTGGAGGAGGTAAGCCGGGAAAGGTCTTCGCGTCCATGGCATTGGCGACAAGACGTCGACCACCAGGACTGTGCTCCTCAAGCTAAAAAGCGGCGTCAAAGTGGAGGACCTTCCTCATCAGGTCCGCGTCGACGGAGAGTTGGCCTTGGTGGTCATCCCCAGTCGACCCATGCAGTGCCTGCGCTGCCAAGGCACGGGACACGTCCGCCGTGAGTGTAACGTCCCGTGCTGTTCCAGGTGCAGACATTTCGGCCACGTTGACGCTGACGGCGTCAAACCCTACGCTGCCGTGACAGAACCAGCAGCGAGTGACGTTGCTGCTGAACACGTCATGGACGTGGTGGAGACGGAGGACGCCGCCAAAGGAACCGGAGACTTGGTTTCGACAGCGACACTCAGCGGCTCATCGACCGCCGGCGCAGGAGGCACGGTGGCTGAGGCTGCCGAGAATACGGGCAAGGCGGTACTGGTCCGGCCTGCAGTGAGCCTTGCTAATGGCACGACGGCAATGCTGCAGGACAAGGAGATCATCGATGGTGAGCGGACTGCGACTCTCGGTACCCCAGTCAAGTGCCTCCACGACGAGACCAAGGACAGGGACGGTGGTGCGACAAGCAACAGCAAGCGGCCGCCGGCGAAGGCGCCTCGAGGAAGGCGGATGGGCTACAAGCCAAAGCCTAATGTACATACCACCTGAAAAGAAGCCTGCGGGCAAAGCGGCCTTGCCTAACGACACCAACAAGCCGGGAGGTCCTGGGGGCGGCTAGCCGAGGGCTAGTCGTGAGCGGTAGGAACCATGCTCCGGGCCTACTTTTCTCTTTAGTTCAACGTGGCTGAAATACCGTCCCTTAGTATTGCCACATTAAACGTGAGAGGGTTGGCGGCTAGTCGTAGGCAAAGTCGGGTCCTACGGTTGGTCACTGACCACGATGTAGATGTACTAGCCGTCCAGGAGACTAAGGTTGACGGAGAGGAGGAGACCGGGTGCATGGTGCGCCGTTTCACGACTAGGTATTTTGCGGTGGTAAATCATGCGGTCGGCACGGCTGGGGGGCGCATTCTCTTTATGAAGCTGCCTGGACTGCACATTCACAGTATTTTAACGCGATAGCGTTAAGGAGCTCGTGTCGCAGAAAAGCCGGTGTCGTCGGCGTCGGTGTCGGCGTCGGTGTCGGCGTCCGCGGCGTTGGCCGTGAGCGATAAATCACGGCAGGCACTTCATAAATAAAAAGCAACTTGCTAGATGGGCTGGGTGGGAATCGAACCAGGGTCTCCGGAGTGTGAGACGGAGACGCTACCACTCAGCCACGAGTTCGATGCTTCCAAGCGGTACAAACGCGCCTCTAGTGAATGCGGTGTTGCCTTCGAAACGAGCCGTGGAAAGTTATACTGCGGTGTATATCGGTAATTATGAACATGTAACTTACAGAAGTCGCAATTACACGAGTAGCGAAGTGCGTTTCCGCTGCATTTCTTCTGGGCTTTCCGCGCACGCAGAGCCATCTTGCGGCAAACATAGAAGACCCCCTCCTCTCCATGTACGGCGCTGCCCGACAGATGGCGCGCCACGCGCGCTTTGGAGCTGTACGAGGACCGGTGTGAGGCGGGTCGCGGCATGGACTCTCTCTCCCCTGACAACGCTTCGCCTTGCTCCCTCTGCAGAATCATGCGGCCTTCCTTTCTTTAGATCACTATCCGTCTATCTTTCGGCCCGTGCCGATCACGAAGTTTGGCTGGCGTGCATCATTTCCCCCTCCGAGATACCGAGTTCTTTGGTTCGTTCCGCTTGCTCAGGCGCACGTTTCGTTGCTGCGCCGAACGCTGCGTTGCTCGACCATATGGCTCGACGCTCACCGCATCCGATGCGGGGCGCCTCGCAAGTGATGGCTGCCCTGTAGCCCATTGTCTTACACCCCTTGGCGGGTCGACAGGAACGCTGTCGCGTTCCACTCTTGAAGGCGAAGCTTAAGCGTCCTCCAATTTTTTTCTTGTCAGTCTGGAGTGAGTGTTTTTTGTGATATTTTTTTGTGTGATGTTGAGTTCCGCGTAATATGCGTATATGCGCCGAATTCAGTAGATGAGCGGGCCCTTTTCTTTTCGAACCTCTCGCAGTATGGTCGATGCGATAAGCGCGTTATGCTGTTAGGAGACTTTAGTTGTGTAATGAGCGCCAGAGACAGTCAATAATGCCGGTGTGCCTGACAGCAGCAGTGAACTGCTATAAGAACTAATTAGTGAAAATGAACTCGACGTTTTTGAGTGTCTGGAAGGGGGGCGTGAATGACTTTTACACGTTTTCAGGGCAGCAGCCATGCGCGATTGGACCGAATGTACATTTGGTTGGATACAATTCCAAGATGCCACGGTTATTGTGCAGTACCCGTGTCTTTCTAAGATCTGTATGGTAAAATGTAACGTTGTTATAGGGAAACGGAAACATGAATTTAATTGAAAGATGGGGAAAATGAATGCCTTGTGACCAGTCCTTTTTAAAGGCGGTAGGAGGTGCGGTTAGTTAAGTACGCAGTGATGTAGCGGGAGCAATCGCAGAGAAGTGGGAATGTTTCAAACAAAAGGTTAAAATTAAAGCTATAGAAAGGTCAGGTTGTCTAAAATTTGAGATGGAAATGAAAGAAAAGGGTTCATGAAGACTGCTTCAGCAGCTGATAACGCTTGAATGCAGACAGCCTGGTGTGTACAACGACGATGTGAGAAACATCAAAGAAATGCTTGAACACTTCGACAAAGAGCGTTATCAAGGTGCGATCGTGCGAGCACGAGCAGATGCATTTGCGGCTGAGAGACGCCCACTAAAAGGGCGCTTGGACTAGAGAAGGCGCATGGACGACGAAACCATGTCGATCAGATTTTAATGAACGGGGTTGTTGGCAACGAGAGAAGAGGACGCGCCTTCTTTCAGTACTACCAGTCGCTGTTTACATTTCAGGCAGCGAATGTAGAAGGTTTTATAGCCGATTTCCTTCATCGGATGCCGAGACTGGGAGATGACGCCAAAGAACGATTAGAAGGCAACATTACCCAGAAGGAAGAAAAGGCAATCGACGATTTGAACTCGGGCAAGTCGCCTGGGCCTGATGGATTCTGTGCAGGGTTATATAAGGCTTTCAAAAGAGAACTGACCTCATTATTAGCAGACGTATTTAATGACGCGTACGAGAAGAAATCATTGCCCCCTTCCTTTGGAGAAGCGCGCACCATACTAATACCTAAGAGCGATCAAATAGACACTCAGATTCGTGTCATCCTATAGACCTGTATCACTAACAAACATTGATTACAAGATCTTTATGAACCCGCCGTGGTTGCTTAGTGGCTATGGTGTTGGGCTACTCAGCACGAGGTCGCGGGATCGAATCCCGGCCACGGCGGCCGTATTTCGATAGGGGCGAAATGCAAAAACACCCGTGTACTTAGATTTAGGTGCACGTTAAAGAACCCCAGGTGGTCCAAATTTCCGGACTCCCCCACTACGGCGTGCCTTATAATCAGAAAGTGGTTTTGGCACGTAAAACCCCATTATTAAAAAGAAAGGATCTTTATGAAGATTTTACCCACCAGACTTAAAGGCGTTATCAAGGAAATCGTCGCAGGCCACCAAATTTGCGGCATCAAAGGACGGTCAATTTTTTCGAACATCCGTAAGATGCGGTGTGTACTCGAGTGCTGTGACGTCACCGCTGACGGCGTTGCAGTTCTTCAGCTCGATCTCGAGAAGGCGTTTGATTGTGTCGCTCACGTTATTTTGTTTGCCATCTTGGATCATGTTAATGTCGGTTCGATCATCACTGAGGGTGTGGCCTTGGCGTACCAGAATTTCACAACAGGATTAATTGTTGATAAGTCTCTGGGGGCCCCCATTAACATCATGCGTTCAGTGCGCCAAGGCTGTCGCCTCAGTCCGCTGTTATTTGCTATCTATATAAAAGCAGTGTGTGTAGCAATTAACGAGAATTACAAAATACGTGGTTTAAATTATCAGCGACAGAGCTGAAGTTGCTGGCGTATGCAGATGACACTGCAGTGTGTTGCACAGACAAACCAAGTGTAACCGAAACAATATCGGTAGTGAAACATTTGTGTGATGGCGCGGGTAGTAGAATAAATTGGGGCAAATGTCTAGGCCTGTGGCACGGGGAATGGGTTTCTGCACCGGACAACTTCGCCAACATCAACTGGGTCAAAACACCGACGAGGTATCTGGGTGTGCCTCTCAATAGCTACAATAGTAGCGGTGAATATTGGAGGAGCCAAGCCGACGACACGAAAGAAAAGGCGGACAGGTGGAAAGGTACGAAGCTGTCTATTTTTGCAAGGGCGACAGTCTTTAATATGTTTTTTCTCACTAAGTTATATTATGTCATGCAAGCATTGTATTGTTCGAGAGCAAATGTGCAAAGGCTGCACAGAGTGTTTGCGGTTTTCATCTGGGGTTCAACTTGGGAAAGGTGCAGCCGAACGAATTTGTTCAGAAGACTGAAAGATGGAAGTGTGGTTTCGGCGCATCTTTCTGTTAGACAACTGGTAAACCAATTTTTGTTCTTTCGCGATGTGCGCGATCCCTTTCTGCGCACCGTATGTCAGCTCAGTTTGAGCGGCGCTTTGCTTGCACATGTTGTTAGTACGGCAAGCATGACCGGATCACTTCGTGGCTACTTTAAGGAATTAGTCGACAGTGTAAGATTTCTTTCTGTTCGATTTTCAATTGATTACCTTTTTGAAGTGAAAAAGAAAACACTATACAAAGATGTAAACGAGAAGAAAGGGGGTTAACCGAGGCTCCCGATCTTTATTAGTCATATCATGTTATACAAAGATGTGTGTGACAAAGTTTTTCCAGTGCCGTTATACAGAGCCATATACAGTCGAGGGCCATGCTTTGATGTACTTAAACGGGTAAAACGCATGGAGGTGCCACCAGGGGTAAGAAGCTTCTCTTTTTTTTTTTAAGCTTAACACCGGAACGCTTTCCGTGAAGACTTTCATGGAAGAACAGGGCTGTATCGTACAATGGGGAATCGCACTGCTTGATCTTCAAGAAGCCGGAAACCATAGATCATATTTTCTTGGAATGTTGGGAGGTTTTTTTTTTCTGCGACTTCTTAAAGCGAACCCTAAAAAGAGTTGCCGGTGGACCCCCAAGTGATCAGGTATCTGACAGTTAAGGATGATGACGGGGTTCCATAAGACTTTATTATGTCGAACGCTCTCCACTGTTTATGGCGGGCTCGTATGGCAGGGTACTATTGCGATCCTGACGCTAGGCCTGCTCGTTTTAATTTCAGAGAATGCATGTCACAATTTATTAAAATACAGAAAATGCAACAATGTGTTCCGGAATGGCTGTGCAGGCTAGAACCTCTGACAGCTATGAAGGAACTTTAATTCGACAATGCCTGTACAATATGAAAAGACTGCTTTGTTGAATGGTTTGACTCTATTCTTTCTTTCTTCTTTTGAATGTATTGCATTTGTGATACTGTAATGTGTGCTAACTACACGTTCTGTCGTAGACCGGCAATAAATAATAAAAAAAAAACAAGCAGCGTGATCACGCAAGCACTCGTGCGCTCTACTCCTCACTTATCATTTACGGAGGGTCGCGGGTTCGATCCCCAGAGGGAAGTCGGAAGCGTGCTTGGCTTTTGCTGCGCAATATGACAAATCAAGAGCTTATCCGAACGAGGTAACCATTCGAGGAAGGTGTAATGGAAAGGCAAAGGCTCAGCAAAGCGAGATTTAAGCTGTTGCTGTAAATCACAGCGCTGATGAACAACCAATGAGATTCAATACACAACGTGGCGCGCGACCTAATTTTTCGGGGCAGCGTCGACCGACTAAAACTTGACTGGTGAGAAACGTTATAATGTCGGAAAGCTCACTCGCGACCGCAGGAAATGACCCGAGAACTCGAGAAATACTTCAGTGCGCATAGACCGTGCACGACTTCCCGCCAACGCGTAGCAGGGCGCTTCATTTCGCCGCAAGTGATATCCTATAACAGTGGTTTGTTCGGCGAGTTAGTATATCTTTTTCGTAAGGGCATGCGCAGTTTGCTGTCATGCGGGGAGGGCGTGCTGGTGACTGACAGTGGCAGTGGTGGCCGACGTTCCTTGTGCAGCGTACACACTACGAACGTAAACAGCATATTCCCGAATAAACGGCCGAGTGCTTGGCAGTCTATACGATGCTCGCACGAGCTTGCCTGACAATATGTATATTCAGTTGCATTAAATTTCTGTAGCGATTTGGTTTTCTATAATCTTTGCTCGCGTGTCATATAAAGAAAGGCAGTCGTGCCCGAGCGCTTAAGGCGATGGACTAGAAATGCATTGGAGTCTCCCCGCGGAGTTGCTAATCCTGTTAACGACGAGATTTTTGTTTCCGACCCTCTCTTTTGTCTTGAGCAATTTTGAAGGTGAAGCGGCTCTTGTGCGTATAACTAGATTTCACTTTAAACATTACTCATCAAAAGCCGCAGTTAAGGAGAAGCATCGATAGCGATATAAAAACAACATTCACACGAATTAAGGTTCGTAGTTAGAATATGAAAAGACAATATAAAAAGATTAATCATTTTCTAACTTACCAAAGAGTCATGGTGGGACGCGCACAGAGACAAAGATAAACCGATGATAGTCACGCTCCTGAAGACGCCAGCGTAGTTTCAACACACTCGTCCACAACGCCGGCACGATAAGGTGCGCCGGCATTGCAGAGTGAACGCTTCGTGCGTCCTCTCGCTTCACCACGTCTCGGAAACGTCGATCACGCGACCTGCAACGGTAGGAGCGCCGAAAGGTAGCGCGCACAAAGCCACCAATAATTTCGTCTCGCCCTTAAGTTTGCAACTTGTAAGATACGGCGCGCAGGACGCGTATGCGTTGAATAGAGAAGCCAGCGCGGACTGCGATGCTCTCTTCCCGTTTTGCGCGCTCTGTCATGTGACTTCCAAAATATGGCGAGCAGGAAGACGGCGAACATCAAGACACCATTTTTCTCACCTTACATTCGCGAACTTGCCCTCGCACCCGCAGCCATGCCCTTGCAGCGTATCTTGCCGCACACGCACGGTGACCGCTAATTCTTGTCGCACTTGGTCTTTATACGGCACATAAAGCGGCCACGATAGGCGCCTGAAGTGTCCATATGTAATATCTATCACTACAGTAAAAAGAATTGACTCTCCATTCCGGCCCTGCGAAAGTGGCAATCCATCGGAGCTGTTAAAAACCACCACCACTGCAAGTACTGAGGAGGGTATGCAATGCTTTATTGCTCAGTTCATCCTGCGGCGCATTATTCAGCCACAGGGGCAATACGACTAGCGCTGCAGGCCGCCGCAAGTGGTTTTGCCGTTTCTTTTCCCTTTGGCGCTTCGCGTATTCACGTTGCTCATCGGGAGTCCTAACTATCCATTGCCTACCCATAGCGGTGGTGCGACAACGGATAGTGACGTCACACCCCACGTCGCAAGCTACCCTCGCTGCGGGTGCTTGCTCAGGCCCAACTCCGACGCGGCCTATTCAAATACATGTAAAACGTAAAAACGTATTTCTGAGAGAACTCCTGGATCGATTTTCATGAAATTTGTTGCATTTGAAAGAGGAAGTCAAGTTCTAATGACTATTGGAAGCGGAATTTCGATTTAGGGCCTGAATTTTGTTACAAGAATTCTCAAAAATACGGAAGTTTGAAAAAAAAATAGAAGCAGGAAGTTTTAAAAATTCATAGCTCTGCATAAAAAACAGATATCGCGGTTCTGTGAACGGCACCCATTAGATCATTAAAAGCGGACAAATTCGCTATGTCATTGTACTTCTTAGGCGAATTTCTTACGTTGGTTACAAGGGTTCTGCAAAAGCTGTATTTCCATGACAATAATTTTTTTGAGATTCATGTGCAACATATAAATTTTGTCCGCTTTATATGTACTATTGGATGCATTTCACAGAATCGTATTATCATTTATCGTTAATGAGTTAGAGGTGCAAACATGAATAGTTTCGTTTTCTGAACATTTTCGATTTTCGCCAATTTTTAATAAAAAATTGACGACCTAAATCTAAAATTCGAAACCAAAAGTCACTAGATTTTAAGTTTTTCTTTTAAATGTAACAAACCTCGTTAAATTTGGTGCGGTGCTAGCCGAGAAATACGAATTCTCATTTTAAATGTGTTTAGATAGGAGCGCCCGAGCTAAAGCTTCCTCTTAAGCGCGAAACGCATGCGGGGAACGCTACGTGCTTCGCATTTTTAGCAGAATCGCCTTATCATCAATTACGTGGTTTGGATGTCTCTTTCGTGCTTGTTCTTTTTCGAAACGAATGCTGTCTCGTATGTTGTACGCGTGATTTAAAAGCATGAATGCACTTCTCGCCTCAATCTCTGAAGGTTTCTTTAGAGCGCACCTCTCAGGTGCCTGTTCCTGCGTTGAGTGTCGGCGTGCTCGGAGTAACCGCAGCAGGGGGATGAAAGACGGTGATAGCGCATAGAGCGTGAGGAGGAAAGCGGAGAAGGAGGTGCAGCCGAACAATCAAGGGGAAGGAGGTGGAGGAGGGTATGGCGAAAGGGTGAGAATAAAAGCGTAGTGCCGCAAACGACGGGCTCTGCGGCGACGACCGCTACGTGATCGCGCTAGAATAGTGCGCCGTTGACTGTTCCCCTACGACGCCATCAAGAACGCATAAGGCGAGCGCGTCCACAGATATACCTTATATGGAAACAAAGCGCTGCATGAGTGGAGGTCCGTCAGCGGTGTCTGCTGTGTCTCGCGCCCACGCGTTACCCACGCGCTGCCTCTCGTGATCTCCGGATTAGCGAAGGAGTCTCGCCATACTTCGCACGAGACATATTGTCCGCGCCAGCCACGTTACTCACAGCGTTTTCTTGCTAATATTATCCTTGAGCCTATATGATAACACGAAATATTCAAGTGCATACTTCTTTCATTAAGAGAACTGCGCTGAAATTTCGCATTAGGGAGTATCGTAATCGTCGATGAAATTCTCTTTATTTCGCGTGAAGACATCGTCGCGAAAAATCCCGAAGAACTAGAGGCTAACATCTTCGACGTAAAAAAAAGAAACAAATATATCAGCTACCGCTTTTTTTCGCACCCTACCCAAAATAGCGCACCTCCTTGGAGTCGGCACGGAACGAACACCGATAGCTCGTGGTGCGTGATGAAGAGCGCGTGTTGAGGAGCGTGCGGTCTTCAGTCCAGGACTTCCGCGGCTCTGTCTTCTCCCGCGCCCGCCGTACGAGCTCACTTTGGTCACGCGGGTGCCACTGTATGAGTGTGGGGTTTGTGAATTGGGAAGAAAATCGGGGAGAGGCCGGAGTGAGTGTGCGCGTAAGAAATCCACGGTTGTGTGATTAAAGTTTGGGGTACGCGTCATAATATGGACATTTACAGAAGTGCAGGGTGGGACGTATTCTGAGAAAAAGGATTACATAGGGAACGGGGTTTGTATATGTCGCCAAGGGACAGTTTCCTCTTCTGTGAGAGATTCTAAAGGCGGGAAGCAAATTTGGCCTGAGAGGCGGCACTCCGGTAGACTAGTGTTTTATTGGCAGAATATAGGTTCCTTCCTGATTGCAGCGGGCTCTTTTTTGCGGTCCTCGGAGCCACGTGTTCTAGCTGCAGCATGTACGGGCTGGTTACCGCGACGAGATTCGTGTTCGCTGGTCCACAGAATGATTATGTCAGGTGTCGTTGGTAATGCGTGCTGGAAAATTCTTTGGAGCTCGATAGTAATGTGGGTACAGGTATAATTTCTGTTGGTAGATTCTAAGAGGCAGATTCTAAATATTGTAACCGGGTAAAATTTTTGTAATCTGTCTCTTTGAATCTGCATCTGTATATTCATGAGAAATAAATATAGGAAATATGGCAGTGACTGCATAAAATAGCGACCCAATTACAAGGAAATCATCCACTTTCGCAGAAGTAATCGGAGATGGATTGGGAAACGTTGCTTTTGCTGTAGCCCTACACTGATGTTAAACGCGGGAGCACAACAGTACTATACAAGGTCAACGCAAGATTTCGAAGCTTTCGTCACAAGTCGTTTCCGTTTAATAGAAAACCATTCGGAAAATCAAAGTGCTCAAAAAACTACAGTTCATTACTAATGTAGTACAGTGCAGTGGCTATAACACCGGGTCTGCGGAAGCAAAAAAAAAAAAATAAAGACATAAGGAAATCCTTCTCATGTGTAAGCTATGCTTAGCAACCGAGGCATGCATGCAGACGGCGAAGGTGCATCAGTGAGTTTTCTCGCCACTAGGAGTTGCTAGGGGTTTGTTTGCTGGCTGTTTATTCATGATTTCAAAGCGACGCGTTGATCATACGACCGCGCGTCGGCTCTCAAGCATGCTTTGTTGCTGCACCACGCTGTCGGCTTTCACTGCTGCAGCCGTCAAAACTTCAAGCGCACTTCCAACGTGAGGGCTCTGATAAGCCACCTAAGAAGCGAAATCACGGATTACTGGCTAAAAAGACCACCCAACGAAGTTTTTTTTACTCCAAAGAGGAACGCTGACTCCCTATTCTATAATCACTGATAATAACGTTCCAAAGAAAAAAGCCTGGACTACGACGCATGTTGCGCTGTTGACGGTTCTTTGATGGACATTTGTTACCGAGTACACCCCTTCACACCGTCAACTTTCACCATCGGCACCTGAAAACGCTGGTGTATATTTCTTTAATAGTTCCACTCCAAAAATAGGTGGTGGGAAGGGCTATCCCACGAAACTTTATAATGAGACTGCACATCGTCGGGTAGGACACCACCACTGGTTCCAAGAATTATGCAGATGTAGAAATACTATGCATTTTGTTAGTGGCAGGCATTTTCTGTCCCCGTTAATGAAAACTATCGATATTAAAATTAAATTGAATTCCGGAGTTTTATGTGCCTTAACCATATTCTCATTATGAGACACGCCATAGTGACTCTTTGAGCACCAGGGGTTTTTCAACTTGATCCGAATGTGCGGTACACGGGCGCTCTTGCATTTTGCCGCCATCGAAAGCGGTGTATAACTCTAACTAGCAGTAATAGACGTAGTAGTTGGAACGCGGAAGCATAGTGACCACCGTACGATGAAAAGAAGCACGTGCAGGTGAAATGGTCATTCCCTTAAGATGAATTGCTCGGTGGCCTGGTAGCCATAGTAAGTGAACTAAGCAGAAATGATGTGAAGCTTATGAATAACATGTGTTGAAAGAGGCCGAATATGTGGCCTTGGCCACTGCACTGTATTGAAAAACAGAATCTGCGACAACAATTATTCTTGTAGTTTTATGCGTAATTTTCATAAAGTGAAAGGGATATAACCAAGTGCTCTACATTGAAAAGTGCGCGTGTAGTCAGGAAGACGAAGCTTATAAGATAGGCTAGTCTAGAGAAGATGAGTAAATTCCTGCGACTGGGCCTGCTTTTCACATGAGGAAGCTTCCGTTGCTTTCTGATGTGCTATATGAGCCGCTATAGAAAGCACATTCATAGGGTTTGGTGGCTCTGGCGTGAACTGAGATCAGTCGAATCTTCCAGTCATGGATGCTTGAGACAACGGAAGAATTCTCCACGTTGATATAGAATTCATTTTTGTGTCAGGCCGAAATTTCCATCCAAACCCCGTCTTTGCTGATGTACCGTAAGGAAACCAGCGAAGCCAAAACTCGAGTCTGCTGACGGGATCACCAGGTGAGGGGAGTTTGCTGGTCATTGTTCTGTGCTTTTTGGAGACGATAGAAAACGAAAGCTTTCCTTCATCCGCTTCCAGAGGTACCAATGCGCATGAAAGGCAGCACACTTCGTTGATAAAAGACAGGCAGCTCATATTACGATAAGTACAATGACCTCTTTGTTGATTAATAATTTATGCTGAACCCTTCGTTAAGCTACTCTGAGGGAGCTAGTTTAGTTCCCTTCGATGCAGTAAAGTTGTGATTTCTCACAGGACGAACAACATGCCAAGTTCCCTTGAGGTGACAAACTTTTCAATGGCTTTGTCCCCTTCCTACCAACCTGCTCAGACATATTCAAATGTATAGCACTACATTCGCGAACTTCGTTTCTGTAAATGCGAATATAACAATATGGACTCCCGCGTACGCGGGGGCTGCCAGAATAGAAGCGGCTCACGTCAGCTCCCGAGAATATACGTTCCGGGCCCAGGCATTAAATCAGCCAGACTCCATTGCAGCAACAGCTACGTTATCTGCGCGGCATCGACTTCCAACTTTTCACGACATCTGTAGCCGCTACCGCCTAGGACATATAACCTTCCCGCAGCTAATAAACAAATCCCTGCGCAGGTGCGATGTGCTTTGGCCACTGCTGTAGGCCCACACCTTGCCCTCTCCTTCACTTCATACACCCGTTTCTCTACCCCTCTTCTAGCTACATTTTACTCAACAACCAAGTCAATCTTAATCACATCATGTTGGGCTACCCTAAGCTTCTCCCTCCCTCGTTCTTCCGTAAATTAATAGGCAGCGAGAAACAGTGGGAGGCTGCCTTGCGTAGATACAGGTGCGATATCCAGCCAGGAGGCTATCCTTGAGAGGGCTGACAGGGTTGCGAGGAACTGCCATGTGTAGCACTCTCCCCCTGCTATCCCTCTGCCCCTTTTTCGATACCATCGCCTTCACGACGACGACATCAATGCAGCATAAGCCGCAATTACGCGAGAGCGGGAAGTGCCAGATATTTGTAGGTCGAATAAGAGCTCTCGTTATCAAATTACGAGCATATACCAAGAGTGTGTCTGAAAAGGGCGAGTTTTTATGTTCCCCTGCATGACATGAATTACAACTGAAAGAAATCATGAATGCATGCTTTGAGCTACGTACAGCGTTACGTAAAGCGAAGAAACGGGATCGAGCTCACGTGCTGGCACAGTTTAACACAAGTTAAAGAATGAGAGAAAAAGTTATGCGTTTAACACTCACTGTAGGAAGTGATGCAAGTGAACCTTTCTATGTGTTTTACTTTGATTGACGGTTGGCAGTGATGTTCATGAGGAATGCTTAATTTATTCAGCGTATAGTCCTATACCAGTGGATAGTTGATGTTAATTAGCGTTATCGTGCGTGCACCACTGCGGCTTGTCTGCGTAGTACACAGTGCTTAGAGCGAGACGCGTTTTCTTGAGTCGTTTTCGTGCGCCATTGTCCATAACCTCCGAGAAGGTTAGCATTGTCATTGCCTCACACGGGAAATACATCATGGCACAAGCGTTAAACTCGGAGCGGTGACCCGATACCCAGGGTCGACACCATCAGAGTCCTGGGTATGTTCATAGAATCACGCGGCGGCAACGGCACTGCGCTACGCAAGATAATTGCGAAAACCGACAATGCTTTTCGCCTCGTCCGAAGGGTCACGAATAGACATCGTGGCCTCAAGGAGGACAACCTGCTTCGGCTCATCAACGCCTTTGTACTGTGTCACTTCACCTACACGGTGGCCCTGCACAACTGGCTCAGAGCCGAGCGGGATAAGCTTAATGCCCTCATTAGAAAATTCTTCAAGAGAGCCCTCGGGCTGCCCGTCAGAACGCATACAGAGGACCTCCTTCGGCTCGGCATAGACAACACCATGGAGGAGATGGCCGAGGCTTAGGAACGGGCCCAGCTGTCCACCACGCCAGCCGGCAGGCGTATTCTCGAGGAGATCGGACTCGCACCAACCAAGAACTTGGCTGAAGACACCCAAATCCCCAGAGAAATATGGGAGAAGATCGTGGTCGCCCCTTTGCCCCGCAACGTTCATCCCGTTCACAACGCAGGTCGTCGCAAGGCAAGAGCATTTAATATACTAAAGCAAATAAACAAAGACAAAATCGCAGCAAGCTTCGTGGACGCAGATGCATACCGAGACGGCAAGGCTTTTGCGGTTTCCGTCATTGACACGCTGGGCAAAGTCATCAACTGTGCTTCCGTCCGGACGACGAACCCAGAGGTGGCCGAGCAAGTGGCCATTGCACTCGCCATGCAAGACGGTCGGAGAGACAGGGTGTATAGCGATTCGAAAGCCGCCATCAGGGCATTCCAGAAACGCCGGGTAGCCGGCAGGTAGTTCAAATTCTGAAAGGCCCCAAACAGGGCAACACCTCCATGCACTCGATCCTTTGGTTCCCTGCACACGTCGGCGCGATTGAGGGGGTTCCTCTGAACCTCAACGAGTCTGCCCACGAGGCTGCGCATGGCTTTACCGACCGCGCTGCCCTCGGATCGGGCGACTCTCTCCCCGGACACAGAGACGCTCCTCTCACACACAACGAAATCACGAAATTCTTTTACTTAGAGAGAAGGGTTTTCCCCCCGCCTCACTCCAAGCTAAGCAGGCCGCAGGCGGTCACACTAAGACTTCTGCAAACGAACTCGTACCCAAATCCGGCGTCCCTTAATAGCATATATCCAGAGATTTATCCAAATTGTTCTTGCGTGGCCTGTGGTGAGGTAGCTACGTTGCCTCATATGCTCTGGGAGTGCGGGTCGCTGGGCCCGATGTTCACCAAGGAAGAGTGGGACGCGCTCCTGCGAAGTCCTGTCTTTGAGGATCAAATCCTGGCCGTCCAGCGCGCCCGCGATCGGGCCGGCAGACTAGATCTGCCAGTCCCGTCGTGGGATTAGCCGGGTGCGCGTTTTATCGCGCTTTGCTGGACCAAATAAAAGTTTATTCACTCACTCACTCACTCAAGCGTTAAACTTTATTTGAATTATGGGGCTGTACGTGCCAAAACCATAATCGGATTTTGAGGCACGGTTCAGTGGCCAATTCTAAAGTAATTCTGAGCCCTTAAACTCTTTGTTGTGCACTTAAATCTGAGTGCGCGAGCGTGTTTGTATATCGCCCCTGTTGAAATGCGGCTGCCACGGTCGGGATGGAACCCGCGATCTTGCGCAATGCCACAGACGCACAGCTGCGGAGGCGGGCACAGAAGTGTTGATTTCACGTGCGACCGTTTACACAGTTTTGACTTGATGCCGCAGTACTTTATTGTGGCTTTGCGTCAATACGCCGCGTAATTTGTCCGCTTGACATATTTACATGGTGTTTATTTTTTAGAAATCGGAGAAACTGTACCGAACCGTGAACCTAATCTTACCACTTTTTCCGCAACTGCTGTCGTGTGTAACACTAGCGCTTCCATGCCTTCTCATTTCACCTTTGCCCCCTGCCGCCCTCCCCCATGCTCATATATATATATATATATATATATATATATATATATATATATATATATATATATATATATATATATATATATATATATATATATATATATATATATATGTGTATGTTACACACGACAGCAGTTGCGGAAAAAGTGGTAAGATTAGGTTCACGGTTCGGTACAGTTTCTCCCATTTCTAAAAAATAAACACCATGTGAATATGTCAAGCGGACAAATTACGCGGCGTATTGACGCAAAGCCACAATATATATATATATATATATATATATATATATATATATATATATATATATATATATATATATATATATATATCGTTAACTCGTTTTGCACGTGCGACGGTTCTAGCAATACCAACCAGAAAAGGTTTAGGTCGCAGCACTGCCTGATGTCTGCCTGATGTCTGCCTGATGTCTGCGACCCTGCGTCATCAAAAGACGCACCTCACCTTTGGTGTCAGGCTTGTCCATCGGTGCGCCCTGGCACAGAAACATTGTTTTTGCTTGCCATTGCCATCGTGGCTATATTGTCGTGGCCCATTAAACAGTGCACCCAGTTGATTTTGTTGAATGGTGTGCGCGTCGAAATGTGCGTGTAGTTGCTTCCCGTGTTAGTTCAGTCAATTCGTTTGTTGGATGAAGTTGTTCGCGATTTCTCGTTCTCTCCAAAATCCCCTCACTCATCATCTCCCCCATATGATTTGAAGATCTGCATTTTATTAATGGCGTTATATTACCATCAGCATGCCTAACAAGTGTGTTCCCAACATCGGGGAAATTGCGACCCAAAATGCTACCCGCGTGCGTTCAGCATTCATTTAGGATAATTGTCAGTGCTCTAAGTAGATACGCTGTATATACCACAAGGTCTCATTCCTTCTCAACACTACAGGGCGACTATTGTCAAATACTTTTTAATTAGGGTTGACGCGAACGTTATTTAGTACGGTTTTCGCAGAGTATTTAACCGGTGCCAAATAACGACTTCTAGCGAAAGTATGATCATGTGTCGAGTAGAAGTGTTTTACTTACATGCAGATAACATCCTTAACACGCGAGCACACGGTACCATAGGGATAATGAAGGTTACTTGAAGTTCAAGCATATTTTGACCAAATACAGAACATAAATGTTTTGCAAAGGCATCAGCACGGTTCGGGACATCGCCATTCTCATCATCAATACATGCATCTTGAGCGCTCTTTTTTCAACTGTGAGAGCACACGCAGCTCCAGAAATATTTTGATTTATTTGTCTTGCTGGATTTAACACTTTCAATGTGGTTGAAGTGATCATTTGTTATAATAAAATTTGCAAAGGTAATGACAGCGCCTAAATTCAAGTTTCTACATACCTAGGCCTGTTTCCCCCGCTTCTCTTTGTGCGCTGCCTCTTAGATTTATTGTCGTTTTAGAACTTTACAAAACCAGTGAGGGAACTGACATATTGAGCGGTTTTATAGGTCTGAATACGCGCAAGCCAACTTTCATGACCTTCGTGAACCAATTAAATCAACATCAGCTGTCCCATCTGCGAACGACCAGTAAATGTTTTCGAGTTAGGGGTACAAGCCTACGTATCGTCACCGAGGAAAACGTTCACGCTGAGCTTCGTATTGTTATCGGAATGGATACTGCGTTTGTGGGCTGCCAGAGTTAAAAAGAAACGTTTGAGGGGGGTGGGGGTATAATTGTAATAATAAAAATAATAATCCGGGATATCATATCCTTGTGCTTCTACTTCATCGTCATAACCATTACCCCTTCCGAACGTACACTCTGCAAGTCCTTCTTAAGTGTGAGCAATATTAACACATTTCTCTGTATGCGTGTCCGTATTTTGCGGCTATCCCCCAAGCAATCCTTAAAAAGGAAGGTTGAATCCTGGCAGCTTTAGGAGGACTTCGTTTCGAGCAACGTGGCGTGCAATTACAGCCAACCCTGTGCTTCCGTGTATTAGACTACATTGCAGGATATTACAGCCAAGCACACGAGCAGAACCATCTGTCTGGTCTGGCCACATTGTCGCGAGGCAAGATTGTCGAGATGACGTCGTAGCTTTTGAACGGTATAGCTATCAATAAAAAAAGCAGAATTGCAGTGAGAAATCGAGTGCAGGGCTCATTCGATTTCGCCCATTACCATCACCCACAAATACCATGCTCCAGGAATCTAACATAGCAACACATTTCGATCGCAAAAAACTGTATTTTAAACACATATTACAACGCTATTTTCACACCAATACATTGAAAAAACGAAGAATATTACGAAAGAAAAGCCCGCGCACTCGCCGGAAGCGGGGCCACAGTATCGCTGCACTATCGTCAAGGCGATAGCGGCACCGCGACTAGCTCGCAGCGGTTGCCGAGGATGTCCTCGCCAAACCCTGCGCTGGCACGCCAGCCTTTAAACATAGTGGAGCCAGCAGTGCGCCCCCAAACGTCTCATGTGGCCATCGTTCCAGCGAACGCAGTGCACTTGGATGTCGCTGGTCACGTGGTCAGCAGAGAACGCACGGCCAGCGACTCAGCTTGGGTAAGCACAGCTGACGTGGCGTTAAGGCCGCCTACAGAGCTTGGGGCTGTTGTGCCGCTGCAGCTGTGACAAGGAGCAGCCGAGCAGACGGCAGCCACACGTGCGGACACGCAGGAGACGACGGGCGACTCCTGTCGTGATTGTCGCACTGCCGTCTACTCTGTTGGTGGCCAACCTGATGGAAGAAGGGAAAAGATGCAATTGTGTGTGACTCATCCACGAGGAGAGTCAATGTCCTCTTAGCAAGTGAAAAATTTAGAGAATTGTTACAGCAGGTGAACAAATACTCTATCGAGGTAAACAACATTTTGATAGGATAGGATAGGAATAACTTTAACAAAGTGCCGGCAAACGACGATTTAACGAGTCGTGACGCTGGCCAAGCGTCGACCCGGGGTTACACCCTACTCTGCACTAGCCCAGTTGGGGCCGTTTATAGTGGGTCATGAGGCTTGTGCTTTTCGAGCTGCTAATGATGTGTTCTGCGCACTTAATCGAACATAGTTCAAAACAGCTATCATCCTTTCAATGTCTTTAGAACGAGTAAAGGACAGATTTATCTTTTACAAATCTAAATAATGAAGCTTTGTCTATATGACGGAGCTCTGCCAAAGGAATAGTTATGTGCTGACGAAGCTTGAGAGACCGCAACTGTAGAAGACACGGGGCTTGCAATGAACGACAGCAGCATACACGAACATAGACGAGTACGTATGCTATTCGAATTACTTCAACCACTCTCTCACCTAAACCGTAAACGGTGAAATAAAACGCTGTCTAATGCTTTCTGCGATATGTATACCGTATTTGCAGTGGACGTGAAATAGGTGTTGTAGAGCTTTGCGGACATGGAAACTCAATTGTCAGACGCACGCAAGGTGGAGTAACGCTCATGAAAGAGAAAATGGTCATCCACCCGAAATTTCGCATTTTTTGAGAATTAAAGAAAAGTGGAAGCTAAATAAAAATTCGCTTTCTGAAATCTCGTTTTCACTGTTTCTTTTAAGTTCAACTCTAGTATGACGCTTTAAAGGAGACCCTTCACCGTTTTTCAGAAACAAAACTTCTCAGCTTTTGAAAAATTTGTCCTGGTCGGAAGAGATTGACCTCCTGATCAACGCCTTTCATTGGCAGTCTTTCTACCGTCTGAGTTAACGAGGAAGCTAGCAGATCGCAGCAGGAAGGTGAATTAATCGACATCTCCAAGCACGCGGACACAGAACATGGGAAATCTGTTTTACTGAAGCGCGCAAGATGGAGGAAGGTTCATGAAAGGGAAAATTGTCATTCACCCAAATCAATGTGTTTCGATTTGTCGATTGATTAGCCTTCGTGCTGCGTGAACTTAAGCTGGACTCCTGGTTATCTCAGATGGTGTAAAGACCACCCAAAAAGGCGTCGGTACTGGCTTTTATCCGCGAACCTGGACGAATTTTCTTGAATTGCGAAGCTTTCCTTTATAAGCAGCTCATCTGGCCACGCAGCAGCCGGCGTCCCAAACGGCCGCTGGGCGAAGCTTGCGCATTTTCTTTAGAACGAGCGGGTTTCTCACGAATACCTGAAGGTACAGGGCAAACATTGGAAAAGGCAGGTGACAAAGGCGTTCTACTAAACAAGCCACACGAGAGAAATGCAGTGATTAGGCTGTGGGAAGCTGGAATTTTGTTCCCACAGGAGTTAAAGATCCAGCTTTGGAACCATATGGAAATCACGAAACGTTTGTCTCGATTTTCGAGGGAACAACTGTCACTGTAATAAAACTAGGGAAGCGGTAAATTGTCATCATCGTCATAATAATCGTAATCATCATCATCATCATCAGCCTTTTTTATCCACTGCACGATGAAGGCCTCTCCCTGCGATCTCCTATTACCCTGTCCTGCGCCAACCGCGAATTTCCTAATGTCATCGCTCGACCTAGTCTTCTGTCGTCCTCGACTGCGTTTGTCTTTTCTTAGTACCTATTCCTTAACCCTAATGGTACAACGGTTATCTAAACTTCGCATTACATGACTTGCCCAGCTCCATTCTTTACTCTTGATGTCAATTAACATATCGTAAATACCCGTTTGCTCTCTGATCCAAACCGCTCTCTTTCTGTCTCTTGACGTTATGCCTAGCAATCTTCGTTCCATCGCTGTTTGCGCTGTCCTCAACTTGTTCCCAAGCTTCTTTGTCAGTCTCCAAGTCTCTGCCCCATATGTCAGCACTGGTAAAATGCCCTGATTGTACAGCCGTCACCAGGCTTAACAAGAACGCTCCGCAGCGTGGCCGGACCGGCTTGGACTGACGCCAGCGCCGCGCAGTGATGTGCTCTGTTATATCGGTATGTTTGCGGCGGCTTACGATAGCTGGAGCGCAGCTCGATATGACGGCTCGTCTTGTCTTTCGTTTGTGCCTGACCGGCGGCGAGGGTGCGCTCACTTGACATGTCCGTTTCGCTCGTGCCTGCGGTCTCACGCGCGTCCAGAAAACACGTTGCGGTTTGTTGATATCGGCAAAGCGTAATAGTGGGCGACAGCTCGCGCGTACTTCGGGTTTGGCCGCAAAGCTGATGCTTTAACGAAATGATAAATAGGTAAAGGAGAGCAAACGCAGGTTTGTGGCCTTTGTAAATGTTGGACAATAAATAGATCTGCGAATCCGGTGGTATAGTTGTTGATGTTCATATCTTATATTCTCTGATAGCGCGCATCGGAGTGCTCTCGCAGGTTAGTGTCTGGCTTCCTGTTTAGTCCACGATGCACTGAAGATCCAGAGTCAGGGCGAAAGAGCTGCGCGTGTCCTGAGGAAGACGCGTGGATGCGATGCAAATTCAACTTTTAATGTCTAGTTATTGGCGAAAAGCGCTTAGTAGCTTCTTTTTAGGTAACCAGAAAGACTCTGGTCATAGATGCAATGTACCGGAAAGTAGCATCTTACAGCTTATAACTGCACATAAGGTAACTCGACGCCCCCGTCGCATCTTGGTTACTTAAACAGCGGGTTCCCGATCTTATTCACAGAGTGATGCTTGACACTTTACAATTCGCGTATCCTATGTGGTTTTTTCGCTAGTTTTCAAAAAGGCAAACTGCAGTTAAAATTTTAAATGGCTGTATGTTCTTATTGAAAAAAGATTCGGCAGAGGCAGTTAAGACTGCTTACGTATGGGAATGCGAAAACATGTCATTTAGGGAAGACAGAGGTTTGGTTGCGGTTTGCGAATTTAGTTTATTAAATGCGATGGATTTCCTGGAGAAAATTTGCCACTTCGATAGATAGATAGACTATCTATCTATCTATCTATCTATCTATCTATCTATCTATCTATCTATCTATCTATCTATCTATCTATCTATCTATCTATCTATCTATCTATCTATCTATCTATCTATCTATCTATCTATCTATCTATCTATCTATCTATCTATCTATCTATCTATCTATCTATCTATCTATCTATCTATCTATCTATCTATCTATCTATCTATCTATCTATCTATCTATATCGTCGTTTCTATTTCTATTTCGTCGATATGGTCGTTTCTTTACCTTGATAGGCTCACCGCGCCCGGCTTCGCATAACATCGATTCCCACAGGGCATGGAATCTGCCTGCTTTTTCAGGTGGTCAGTCTTCGCTTTTTCGAATTTTAAGCACCACGCACACACACAGACAGGCGTGTATGACATCACCCGGAACGTTGTACGACGAACGGTTGCGTCACAATTTTGGTGCGAATTGCACCTGCGAGAGCACTCCGCGAGAGCACTCCGATGCGCGCGAGAATATGAGAAATGAAGAACTATGGGGCCACAGGATTCGCAGATTTATTTATTGTCCAACCTTTAAAAACGCCACAAACCTGCATTTGCTCTCCTTTTCCTATTCGTCATTTCGTTAAAGCACCAGCTTTGCGGCCAAACCCGAAACGCGTGCGAGCTGTCGCCCGCCATTTCGCTTTGTCGATGTAAGCAAACCGCAACGTGTTTTCTGGACGCGCGTGAGACCGCAGGTACGAGCGAAACGGACACGTCAAGTGAGCGGACTCTCGCCGCCGGTCAGGCACAAACGAAAGACAAGACGAGCAGTCATATCGGGCTGCGCTCCAGCTGTCGTAAGCCGCCGCAAACATACCGAGATATCAGAGCACATCAGTTCGCGGCGCTGGCGTCAGTCCAAGCCGCTCCGGACACGCTGCGGAGCGTACGTGTTAAGCGTGCTGACGGCTGTACACCTTCCTTTTCAATGTAGTACAAATTGTATGTAGTCCGGAAAGATCTTTGGATTGATGCCTGGCTCAACTCTCCGTACTCAGCGTAGCGCCGTTCTCGAAAGCGATTTTGGAAACGCAGTCGTGCAAATTCCCATGGCAACTTGACAAACCAAAGCTTATCATTGTTGCACCGTCCGAAGCTGAGGCCGAGGGGTTTAATCGCACGCTATTATCGCTGCATGTGACGCGGGTAGCGCTTCACTTTAACGGTATTTATTTTTGCAGCCAGGCACGACTTAGTTCTACAGTCTCCCACCAGAGGACGGAAACAAAAACTCAAACCTTAGTTTAGATTATTTTTTTACAGTGTTGCTGTTGAAATATTGTTATAATATATCGCTTTGAAAAAGAGTTAGCAATCTGTTGCACATTCAATAAGTATTCGGGTTTACAGTAAGAGTGTATTCCTTCAACAACATACCTAGGTACATACGTGCGTCTTTGTGCTACGTATATAAAAGAATAAAGACAAAGGAAAACTACTTCGCCACTTCATGCGCGCAATGCACCAAAAACGCAGAATTTCGCCGCACCACTGAGAGCAAGCAACATACAGTGCTCGAAGGCCGCTTATATACAGGCCTCTATAATTGCGGTAGAGAAGTGAAATCGCAAACAGGGCCCCTATAAAGTAAAGCTATTCCAATTTGTTTTTATTCCAATCTCCTGACGTCATATTTACGTAACCGTCAATGCAAGTATTGTTCGGTGACCCGTGGCGTTGGTTACGGAGGCCAATGGAAAGCTTTCGTAGTTATACGAGGTCACTTTGGTTTGCCTCTGAAGCGAATAGCATTGCCTACCACGACACGTTTTTCTTGTCTAATTAGCGGACCAGAGGCGAGGAGTATACGCAGAAGTGTTGAGCATTTCAGTGGGGGCGAGTTACCGCAGTGAAAGTATATAACCGGCTGAGGAGCGCAGTGCAGACGTCGCCGATTGGCCCGCTTGCCTTTGCTTAGCTTTCGCTTTCTGGTAGAATAACGCGGGGACATGCTACTGAAGGATAAAAATGCCGCTTAAACGAACCCTCAGGGTAAAAAAGGTGGTAGAGCGATGTCGTGCACCCATTACAAAAAGTATGCGGACCACGGGGTTGCCTAAAAAAATTTAATTTTTTCGTTATTAAGACGCGTAAACGGAAACTAATGAGTGCGCTAGAAAACTCGCAATGCCAAATTTGGACTGCAGTCTTTAATTTCAATGTGCATTCACAGACACAGGAGAAAATGAGTTTTATCGGCAATCGCTTTTCCGTATAATTTTAGTGACGAGTGTGGGTGCCGAAAGGGCTCGAAAGCATCATCTGCCAGGCATTATATCTTATTATTCACATGTAAATCCTTTCTCCACTGCAGCTCCGAGCATCCAGTGCCGGATCGATCGGCGGGCAGCCATCATCTGTTCATTTCGGAACGGGGGAGTCTCCAGCTATTCCGGAAAAGATTTAATTTTTTTACGCCACTTGAAGTGGTGAATTTTTGTGGATTTGTGACATTGCGTGACTATAGCAGGCGAAGTGGGCACAGCCCAAACACATTTGACCAATAGCGGACGACTGATGGTGAAATAAGGCGCAGAATCGGAAATCGGTATTTTTCTTTTGTTCGGTCTAATCAATCATAATACGTCATATGAGTTGACAAGCGAAGTGGGGGTGGCCCGAAAAAATTTCGACCCTTCGTGGAGGCCAGATTGCAGAAATGGAATAGAATAATTTGGAATATTTTTGCGGTCTTACGCCCACAGATGTTTCGGCATGTCAGGGCCAAGTGAAGTGAAGGCAAGCAAAATGTAAAAAAATAACAACTTTGTGCTAGGCATTCTTTTCACAAAAGGATTCATTGAACTTGTAAGAAAGACCACTGCCTCTTAGACGAACCAAACGTTATTGTACCTTAACGACTTAATAATTTGCCATCTCATTTGAAGAACAACCGCATCAAAACTTCGGACTGTAAGAATAAACTTGTTCGGAAAAGCGCGGTTAAGAGCAACCTTCGTTTAAAATATTACATTAGAAATACAAGTAGGAATGTTTGTATCAAGAAAAGTAATCCTTTCCGACACCGAAATCGACAAAAACGCCTCTCGCACGCCGAAATGGCGCAGACCTCAAATCACTGAGAAAGAGCTCGCTTGACCCTTTAGCAAAATCTGAGAGGTTAGGCAGCACCCGCGCACAATTGAAATATCGCAGGCCGTGGTTTGGGATTCACTGCACACGCCGTCTGCTTAAATGCGACTTGCGGGCTCTAATACGAAAAAAAAAAGAAGCAGACAATTACCAGCCAATTTTTGCCAACACTGCTATGATAGCCTGGTGCTACTAATTTAGAATCGACCTAGCCAAGTTTAAACTTCGTTGCGGCTGGACATTAAACGGGACATACAGTGTCGTTTGGTCTTGAATACATTATTTTCGAGGTGGCGTCGACGCTTCGGGCGGTACGGTGTGTGAGTCAGGGCTCAGTTTTCCATCGGCATCCAGACGTATATATCTGCACGAGGGGCTGGCCACTCAGCAGAGTTTCTGTATTTTTCTCAAGACTAATGAACGGCAAAATCAGTTGCGCAATATTTAGTATGCCTGCTAACGCAACCAAATAACTCTGTGTCGCGTTTTCCTGGGTGACGCGTTTTCTTCCCCTTTCTACTGTCTTCAATGCGCCCACAGTATACGCTGTGCATGTGGCTGTTCACATCGCGAAGGCGATGTCAGCCAAGGCACGTCACCTAGGCTGAGAAACACGTACGGGTTTCCTTTATCGCTTCGTTATACAATCCGGTGGCTAAGAACTTTGCTTTTCTTTCGCTACTTTGAGGAGACAATGACAGTGGCTCGTGGCTTACACAAGGCGATACTTTTACTGCAAGACCATGCTTGACCACCATACGGTCTAGCGGCTGGTCACACGGAAGACTACAGATTGCGAGGCAAAAGTGGCTACAGCGACTTTGGGCTTTCGCGTATTATATCCACGGCGCACAGACAACACGCAGCAACACATTTTCTCCATCGCTTGATTCTTAAGTTGGCTCGCTTGTTTCTTTTCTTTTCGAAATATTTACGTATCAGTTGTATGTTTATAGTATTTCAAAAATAAAAATAAATTATGGGGTTTAATGTGCCAAAACAGCAATCTGATTATGAGGCACGCCCTAGTGGAGCACTCCGGAAATTTGGAACGCGTGGGTTTCTTTCACGTGCACCTAAATCTAAGTACCCGCGGGGGTTTTCGCATTTCGCCCCTGTCGAAATGCGTCCGCCGTGGCCGGGATTCGATCCCCCAACCTCATGCTTAGCAGCCCAACACCGTAGCCACTAAGCAATCACGGCTAGTGTGTCGTACTTCTTTTTTTCATCCTGCACGCTTTTATCTATAACACGTAGTTTCGTACGAACTTTCTCGCAGCTATTACTCCTGTTATATTGTGCCTTTTTTATGGTAGGTGTATATGGGTCAGATGTCCATACAGAAGTGAAACAGTAAAGAAGCCGGCAGCCTTTAGCATTGCTTGTCGTCTTCGAATTCACAGAAAGCTACCAGTGGTGCTGTCCGCTTCATGACTCAATACATGCAGATTTTAGAAATATATCTTTTATATATCACTCAGCTACGAAGTTCAAGACTTGGTGCAGCTTTTTATCTTGTATCTTCTTTTTCTATATGATTTCAAGTTATATTTGACTGAATGTAAAGTGTGATTATGCGATCCATATATTTGCTCTTCACAGTCTCCATATTTATACATTCTCTCTCTATCTCCTAACAGCTCTGACACTCCTGGTGTCAGTAGCTTTGACTGTGATGCCGAATTGCCCAGAACTGGGTGCTAACGGTCAGGCTACATGATCCTCTACAAGCTCCGACATCGGTATTTGACGAAACTTCTACAATACCTTCGCTGCACGTATATTTAACGTTGAAAGATTACGCTACATGATTACCTCAAACCGGCCTAGGCAGTAGTTGATCGTAACACGTTGGCTTGCACGACCAAATAGGTGACGTACAATCGCGGTGTCTCTTACGAGATAAGATGGCGTAACCGGAATAGTAATAAAAGAGGCCACACATTGACTGCGGTGTTTCAGCTGGACTGGTGTTTTGCTTACCTCGCGTGTAGCCTCCAAATGCAGCTGCTCGGTGTAGCCCCGCCGTACGTGTCGCCGTTGCTCTCAGCCTTGATGGCGTTCTGCATCGTCAACGCGCACGGCAGCGTGTCACGTGGGTGGATGAGTAGCCTGCCGCCCAAGACGTCGAGGCTGTTCTCGGCATAAGGCACGTGGTCGCACTCGACGAACTGCACACTCATGGTCGCGGCCGCTTCGGCTCCATGCGTGGTCGCATCTCGCGCACTGCGTTGACAATACATGACGACAATGAACACTGCTGTTGAAATGCACATTCGTCGAGCAAGGCTCCGAGGAACGCTGCAACTCGTCTCACGAAACCTGCCGTGCTTTATTCTAAGTTATCAGCGGCTGACGAATAAAAACACTAACGATGTCACCACCCATCTGGGAAGCAGGAAAAATTGTGCTGAATATACATAGTAAGTTGGTTCTCGAAATCCAACTGCCATGTATTAAGATATACCGTAATTTATTCGAATTCATCCTAACCATACCAAAATATTTTATAGATTGCCAAAATATTATTCGGCGTGTTGCAAGAATTGCTATTTTCTCTTGTATATAAAACTTGATGTTAAGCAGTGACCGAAATGTGCTCACGAAGCGGTATTGAAGGTTAGCTATTCGATTTTATTTATTCAGACACGACTTCATTCCAACCAATAAAGAAATGTACAAAAAATACAAAAAGTGTTCTAACACAATACTCCCCAGGTGCACTGTGATCACTACCTCATGCACCACTCGCTTTAGTGTCACTTTTTCCTGCCGTAGTTTCAAGCACTTTTGTCGTGTGTTCAATCTTGACATTATTTCCATAAAGGGGCAAAAGCCTGCACTTCATCCTTTGATACCCCACTTTTGTCTATGACTCAGTGAGGTGTCAGAAAAGCTACCTCTTGTGACAAGAAAGTGTCTCAATGCAGGTTTTTTAATTGTTTATTTGCCCCTTTTGATCCTTACGCAAATTCTATGGTACCAGAGAGCGGCATGGTATATACACAGGAGGTCCCATTTAGCACGTACTAAAAAATGTTGTTGTAGATGTTGTTCTCGTGGATATTATTATTATTATTATTATTATTATTATTATTAATGATGCAATGCTATCTAACGAAGTGATGGCGTCTAGCTGTGAGGAGAGTTGAAATCAGCTGGGAAACTAAAACTACGACCGAACGAATGAATAAAAATGATAGGCGCAATATCCGCGCGTAGATGATACAAACCTCCCAATTTGCGGACGTGTTTTCTTTGGCAACTGTCGTGTTGTTCTCTCCTTCTCCAGGCTTTTTGTAAAAGAATAGGAATAATTGGCCTTTCGGCGGGTTTTATCTTCTTTCTGCCAGACTAGTGCCGATACGAGACATTGCCGAATTCGCACAAGTCCATTCGAGTCCATTCGTTGTATTTACGGTATATAGCGGAATACGACCGACTGAGTGAGCCCACTTGCTCATTTGAAGCGTAAAAAAGTTTAAAAACCATTTCAAATGCGTTAAACATTTACGAATTCTCGACTCGGCAGCAAAAAGATTTCTCTTTGTTTTTGCATGCTGTTTTTGTTAGGACGCGTATCTGAAACGTATAAATGTGCTCTGTCAATTTATAGCTTAACTTGTTCCAGTATTTAAGATTGGTTTGCATTAGTCCAGCTCACAAATTGGCGGTGTTTTACAGAGCGGTTTATAAAATATTGCTACGGAACAGTATTTGCGATGACAAAGAGGCAAGCGGGGTGAAGACGACGACAACAACGATTAGAGGCTAGCGCGGGCTGTTGCCTCTTGGCCAAGAGCGGCGTATTCCCTTGTTAATATACTTGTATATAGCTTTTCGTATGCGTCTCCCTACTTAACATATCTGGTGGAGGTGGACGTTCCCTGTACCTCGTCACGGAGCTTCGCAGTGGACGGTACGTCGAGCCTTCCTTCATGGCTCCCGGCGACGACAACCCGACTCCGCCGGCTCCGACACCTGCTGTCACTTCGACGACCTACATCCCGCTCCCCGCTCCCCGTGATCCTGCCGTATTCTCTGGCAAAGATGGTGAAGACGCCGAGGACTGGATTAGTCTGTACGGACACGTCAGCCGCAATAACCGGTGGGACCCTACTATCATGTTCGCCAACGTAGTCTTTTACCTCGGTGGCACAGCTAGAGTTTGGTTTCGGACGCACGAAGATGAGCTCACCAGTGGGATTCGCTTAAGCAAAAGCTCCAAGACTTGTTCGCAAGCCCTACGGTCACCAACTTGCCGCGCAGAAGGCGCTTTCCGGACGTGTGCAGAGGTCAACAGAGCCCTACCTCACGTACATTCAGGACGTCTTGGCTCTGTGCCGCAAAGTTGACATGTAACAATATAGCCTTTATGCGCTTTATATTTATCAGCGTTTACGTGACTTTAGTGAACTGCGATATCGTTGTTTTTAGTTAGAGTTGTAATTGATTTTCCTGAATTTAACACTGACTACTTAATTGAAGAATCCTCCTCAGAGAGTCCGGATATTCGAACGTTTCTCATTAAACTGCAACAAAAATCAAATTCCCGATATATTGCATGCAAAGCAAAACATATTCTCCGTTCCAATGAATTTCGTTAGGAACTCCTCTATAGTTAAACTTGCTCTTACGGAATGGAGAATTTCAGCAGGGACATTAGCGTAGACGCCTCGAATTATATAAAGCAAGGTAACACGGAGCAGCCACGCATCGTCGTGAAGTTTGCGAGGCATATGACGTTTTACCAGCGGCAATGCATCGAGGATAAAATGAAATTCTGCAGTTTTACGTGCCATAATGCCGATCTGATTATAAGGCACGCCGCAGTGCAAAAAACTGCAGATCTACAGATTAATTCTGCAGTCTATGGAATAAGTTCAACCACCTGGAGATCTTTGCCGAGCGCCCAATGCACGGTAGATGGGCGTTTATGCCTTTCGCCCCCATTGAAATTCGGCCACCGCGCCCGCAATTTGATTCCACTACATCGTGCTTAAAAGCACAACGCCAAATCCACTAAGCAACCTCGGCTGGTGCAAGCGCAGAGGATAGTACGCACGTCCAAATTACGGTTAATAAGCAATAGACGTGTCAAAGGGACAGCGTTCGTGGAAGTTGCATACTCTTCCTCGTAAACTGATGACGATCAACGCATAGTTGCAGATGCTGAATAACCGCAGAACGATGCCTCGGCTAATCATGCGAGAGACTAATTCAACGTGACATATAATCATTTCGCTTAATAATCATCTGGGCATTTCAACATTGCGCTCCGATGGAATATGAACGCAAGCGTGGAAAGTGTGCGGCTGCCGACGCAGTTTATTCCTTTAAATATAGTAAAAATTGTAATATTAAGCGCGCTGTTATGAAAGTGAATTCATTCTAACCATTCAAAAACCGTCTGTTAACGTGTTACAAGGCGTACAATTTCGCCCATCGATCGTGTTATTACGTAATACCAGCTCAATAATGCGCTACATGGCGGATTGCTATATGAGAGGTATGCCTGATTTGTACCACTCTGTACTACTAAAAAAGTTACACGATGTCTTTCTTTGCGAGGCAAAACAACCCATCAATGTGATTTTCACAACAATATAGAAATCCAATAAAATTTGTCTGTCCACTGAGGATGTTCTTTGGCCAAACATGACCCTTGCGCCACGAAACACCACACATAATAATAATGATAATAATAATAATAATAATAATAATAATAATAATAATAATAATAATAATAATAATAATAATAATAATAATAATAATGATGATGATGATGATGAGGATGTTCGCAGTGGTCCTGATATTTGATATAGAAAACACCGAATTGATCGTTACCTGTGTATTAGTCGGCGCACGGTGAACCTCGAGGCTACCACCGTCTGGTGCCAGGCTCCTTGCGTGGTCCATGATACTTGCATGGTCTTACACTGAGCCATGGTGTCCTTGACGCCCATGTCAACGAGCGGGTACCACTCGGCCCTCGGGTACAGCCTCCGGGGTTGTCCTGTGAGGCTGCCGGAAGTGCGTTCGTCGACCTTGGACCAGGGCTGGAGCACAAGGTCCCGATTGTCTGGGAGGACGTCCTCGATGGCCGAGTTGCTGGACGCGTAGGACACGTCATCCTTGGCCCCATCTGGAAGTGCGGCGAGTGCAATCGACGAAGGCGTCTTGCGGGATGGCGTCTCTTCCGACATGGTTGACAGGTAGCCTTGGAGGAGATGGTGAATTTCGATGCCGCTAGGTACACCCATCACCATGACATGTAGTAGGACGATGCAGTTACTTTCTGCGATGGTTCTAAGTGCGTCCGCCAGGATTAGCTGCGTGCTCGAAAGCGCGAGAGAAATTCTCTTTTGTCGCGTGAGCCTCGCGTGCCAGCGCGCGAGAGAGTCGCCTTCGTGTCGCTCTTCTTTTTCCTCGCTTCCATTTGTAAACCTTGTTTAGCGAGTCATGGCGCTTTGCTAATAGGCTCTTTTTTGGCCCACTCGTGAGCTGCAGCTGTGACTGAAATCAGCTGAATAAAGAGTGTGTCAAAGCCGGCAGCCAGTAAAAAAAAAGTGGAGTGGGGCGGCACAATGGCGCCCATGTTGACTATTCGGATTTCCGTATTGAAAGACATGTAAAACGCTCAAATAGTTTTATGAGACTACCGCTGTAGAGATTTGGGTAAAATTTGTTGCATTTAGTAGATAAAGTTACAGGCTATCTATTTCGGGAAGCACAATATGATATTATTGCTTTGCATATTTCTAAATATCATTGATAAGAACGGCTAAGTCGAAAAAATATACACACGCAAATATTACACATATATAGTTCTCCAGCAAGAACAGAGAACGCACTTCTATCAAGTGCATCTCTTAGAGCAGATAAAGCGAGCAAACGTGATATAGGAAACAATAGTCTACGTGAAATTATTACAATGTTAACAAGTGTATTGCAGAAAGTCATAATAAAACATAGTGCTATAGTTCAGAAAAGTGTGTCATAGATCACGTTTATCCACTCTAGCCGTATTATTAGGCGTAGTTTAGTGATCGGTAATATTGTTTTTCATTGCAGAATTACAGAGTTGTAAACATGTAGCTTGGCTTTCTTGCATTTTGAAAATATCTCAGAAAATTGATATTACCTTTTTCTTTGAAATGCAGCAAACCACATCGAAATTACTGTTGTGGTGTCTAAGCAAAAATAAATCTGGCAGTTTCGCACGAGGGGAAGCATCAATTGCGATAGCAAATTATTAGGCTGCTATACGGAGGGAGGATGGTACTTTTATCGGCCGTAAACTTGTAAACATTCGCATATTCACTAAATTCACAAGCATGGTTTTATGCGCGCGCAGGGAAACATCAACACATCTCAGTCCTTGACTGCGGACAGTCGCTGTCAAAATGTTGGCGTCACGAAGAGCGGCATATGCAGGGAGAGAATTGACTATAGTTCTGCCTCTCACTTCAAGGCGTACTAAGCAGGGCAAGCACCGCGCACACTAAACCACCAGCCAACGCCACACCTTCGACTATGCACCGACCGCCTGTCGCTTTCACGATAGGGCCGGCGCGACCGCGCTAATCCGTGCCATACGCAGACGCCGCCATAGGAGAACGTGCCTTCTCCTCCATGCGCCCCTCTTCCGGTGCCTTCCAAGGGTGGAAGGCACCGCCTTCCACCCTTGAGCGAGCGAGATAGACCAGCCATCTTCGGCTCATCCTCGCCCGCTCTCACTCGCACCTATAGCATGCAACTCGCGGCCACGCGGTTATCGCACTTGGACATAATACGGAATATCACGGACATGGTGACGGCGGAAATGTTCCTGGAAGTCTCTATATAATTGCTTTTGGAATGAAACGATGAGGGCTCCCGAGCTAAAGTTTTGGCATGCCCCACATACTATTAGCCGAGGTAAAGCGTGTTCAAAGGTGTGAAATTGTCAGGGCAGTCAAACAATGCAAGACGTCAACGTGAATTCCTCCCTGTCTATCTGCAGACTCCGTGAAGCGCCTGCAGCCTGCACCTTCGAAGGCGTATCACCTCTTTCTAGTGACTTGTATCGTTGTATCATTCTTGTATTGTTGACTCGTATCAATCCCCGTCCAGAAGGCAAGAAGTGCCCACGTGGGCACTACGCACACATCGTTGTGCAGGGGAGCGCGCCGTCTGCTTCATCGTCATCATCATCATGATCATCATCGAAAGTATTTATTGGTTTCTATTTACAGGGTGTGCTGTGGCCATCTGTCAGGGTCTTTTTTGACACTCTTTCCTGGGTTTAGCAGGGGCGGGACCCTTTGTCCAGGGCTCCAGCTGTTTCAGCTGGCCTGCGTGCTCGCTACACGAGACTAATTTGGTCCTAGCAGTGGTAGCCGGCCAGCAGTGCCTGCCATTGTTCCCCACTTGGATTTAAGATATTGGGGACTGTTGTCATATGTTGGCATGCCCGTGAGATCTGATACATTTTGGGCTCCGGGTATTTAGCTGCGCATCTGGCGTGGTACACGTTTTACTGGGTAGACTTATGTTGGGCAAGGTTCCTGCCTGTAGTTGTCTCGAATGAGGGACCTCCGCCCTCGGGAGTGATTTATGTCGGGGGGGGGGAGAGATATCGTATCCTGGTTCTCCTGCAGTAGTGTGCCAACAAATTCGACTATTCAATTGGTACAGAAGGTCCACTTTCGAGTGTATATCTTTCGGGTACTCGGATTGTATACCGTTGAGCCACCCTGTCCGTCTCTTCGTTCCCCGGCATTCCTGCATGTCCCCGCACCCACAGGATCTTGTGTTGGATCGCCTGTGGCTGTGTTGTATGAAGTGTTACGCCGCCTCTCAACTCGAGGAATACACGGAGTGTGCGGTGGCCTGTTCTGCCGTTCAGGAAATGTCGGCAGGCGTCTTCTGAATCCATTGGAATGGTTAGTGATTTGCTGGTTCTGAAGCTCTCGGCCGCAGCTAGAGGGATGGCTCTACAGCTTGAGTCACGCTTCTTCCGTTTATTGAGCCGCTTGCAGTTTCGGAAAGGCTTGCGTTGATGACCATGGCCATTCCGCATCCTCGTTCGGGATTTTGTGAGGCTGCGTACACATATACTACGTCGTTTTTGGTGGAGAACGTGCGTTTGATGTCAGTGCATTGGAAGTCTTCAGCTGATGTCGCGTCCGTTGGGCCCCTTCTTTTAAAATATGTTTGCGAAACTTTCACAAAGCTTTTATTACAACATACAAAACATATTTCGTGTTAATAATTTTTGCACGGCATATGCATTCTGTGGAAACATAAACAAATGAAAGAAGGCTCCCCAGGATTTGACCACTTGAGTCTGTCTTTGCCGTGCGCCCATGAGGTGACGTGCAAGTGATGTTAGTCAATCAAACTAGACGCATCCCTGGGGTTAAATGTCATGTCTCCACACGACTAGTTGATTTATCAGACGGGGTCTGCAGAGCTCGCGATTCACGCTGCTCATCGGGAGTCCTAACTATCCATTGCCTACCCATAGCGGTGGTGCGACAACGGATAGTGACGTCACATCCCACGTCGCAAGCTACCCTCGCTGCGGGTTCTTGCTCAGGCCCAACTCCGACGCGGCCTATTCATCATCATCATCATCATCAGCCTAGTTACGCCCACTGCAGGGCAAAGGCCTCTCCCATACTTCTCCAACTACCCCGGTCATGTACTAATTGTGGCCATGTTGTTCCTGCAAACTTCTTAATGTCATCCGCCCACCTAACTTTTTGGCGCCCCCTGCTACGCATCCCTTCCCTTGGTATCCAGTCCGTAACCCTTAGTGACCATCGGTTATCTTCCCTCCTCATTACATGTCCGGCCCATGCCCATTTCTTTTTCTTGATTTCAACTAAGATGTCGTTTACCCGCGTTTGTTGCCTCACCCAATCTGCTCTTTTCTTATCCCTTAACGTCACACCCATCATTCTTCTTTCCATAGCTCGTTGCGTCGTCCTCAATTTCAGCAGAACCCTTTTCGTAAGCCTCCAGGTTTCTGCCCCATATGTGAGTACTGGTAACACACAGCTGTTATACACTTTCCTTTTGAGGGATAGTGGCAACCTACTGTTCATGATTTGAGAATGCCTGCCAAACGCACCCCAGCCCATTCTTATTCTTCTGGTTATTTCAGTCTCATGATCCGGATCCGTGGTCACTACCTGCCCTAAGTAGATGTATTCCCTTACCACTTCCAGTGCTTCGTTACCTATCGTAAACTGCTGTTCTCTTCCGAGACTGTTCAACATTACTTTAGTTTTCTGCAGATTAATTTTTAGACCCACCCTTCTGCTTTGCCTCTCCAGGTCAGTGAGCATGCATTGCAATTGGTCCCCTGAGTTACTAAGCAAGGCAATATCATCAGCGAATCGCAAGTTACTAAGGATTTCTCAATTAACTCATATCCCCAATTCTTTCCACTCCAGGTCTCTGAATACCTCCTGTAAGCACGCTGTGAATAGCATTGGAGAGATCTGTCTCCCTGTCTGATGCCTTTCTTTATTGGAATTTTGTTGCTTTCTTTATGGAGGACTACGGTGGCTCTGGAGCCGCTATAGATATCTTTCAGTATTGTTACATATGGCTCGTCTACCCCCTGATTCCGTAATGCCTCCATGACTGCTGAGGTTTCGACTGAATCAAACGCTTTCTCGTAATCAATGAAAGCTATATATAAGGGTTGGTTATATTCTGCACATTTCTCTATCCCTTGATTGATAGTGTGAATATGGTCTATTGTTGAGTAGCCTTTACGGAATCCTGCCTGGTCCTTTGGTTGACAGAAGTCTAAGGTGTTCCTGATTCTATTTGCGATTACCTTAGTAAATACTTTGTAGGCAACGGACAGTAAGCTGATCGGTCTGTAATTTTTCAAGTCTTTGGCGTCCCCTTTCTTATGGATTAGGATTATGTTAGCGTTCTTCCAAGATTCCGGTACGCTCGAGGTTATGAGGCATTGCGTATACAGGGTGGCCAGTTTCTCTAGAACAATCTGACCACCATCCTTCAAAAAATCTGCTGTTACCTGATCCTCCCCAGCTGCCTTCCCCCTTTGCATAGCTCCTAAGGCTTTCTTTACTTCTTCTGGCGTTACCTGTGGGATTTCGAATTCCTCTAGGCTATTCTCTCTTCCACTATCGTCGTGGGTGCCACTGGTACTGTATAAATCTCTATAGAACTCCTCAGCCACTTGAACTATCTCATCCATATAAGTAACGATATTGCCGGCTTTGTCTCTTAACGCACACATCTGATTCTTGCCTATTCCTAGTTTCTTCTTCACTGTTTTTAGGCTTCCTCCGTTCCTGAGAGCCTGTTCAATTCTATACATATTATAGTTCCTGATGTCCGCTGTCTTACGCTTGTTGATTAACTTAGAAAGTTCTGCCAGTTCTATTCTAGCTGTAGGGTTAGAGGCTTTCATACATTGGCGTTTCTTGATCAGATCTTTCGTCTCCTGCGATAGCTTACTGGTTTCCTGTCTAACGGAGTTACCACCGACTTCTATTGCGCACTCCTTAATGGTTCCCATGAGATAGTCGTTCATTGCTTCAACACTAAGGTCCTCTTCCTGAGTTAAAGCGGAATACGTGTTCTGTAGCTTCATCCGGAATTCCTCTAGTTTCCCTCTTACCGCTAACTCATTGATTGGCTTCTTGTGTACCAGTTTCTTCCGTTCCCTCCTCAAGTCTAGGCTAATTCGAGTTCTTACCATCCTATGGTCACTGCAGCGTACCTTGCCGAGCACGTCTACATCTTGTATGATGCCAGGGTTCGCGCAGAGTATGAAGTCGATTTCATTTCTAGTCTCACCATTCGGGCTCCTCCATGTCCACTTTCGACTAACCCGCTTGCGGAAAAAGGTGTTCATTATCCGCATATTATTCTGTTCTGCAAACTCTACTAATAATTCTCCTCTGCTATTCCTAGAGCCTATGCCATATTCCCCCACTGACTTGTCTCCAGCCTGCTTCTTGCCTACCCTGGCATTGAAGTCGCCCATCAGTATAGTGTATTTTGTTTTGACTTTACCCATCGCCGATTCCACGTCTTCATAAAAGCTTTCGACTTCCTGGTCATCATGACTGCATGTAGGGGCATAGACTTGTACCACCTTCAATTTGTACCTCTTATTAAGTTTCACAACAAGACCTGCCACCCTCTCGTTAATGCTATAGAATTCCTGTATGTTACCAGCTATTTCCTTATTAATCAGGAATCCGACTCCTAGTTCTCGTCTCTCCGCTAAGCCCCGGTAACACAGTACATGCCCGCTTTTTAGCACTGTATATGCTTCTTTTGTCCTCCTAACCTCACTGAGCCCTATTATATCCCATTTACTACCCTCTAATTCCTCCAATAACACTCCTAGACTCGCCTCACTAGATAGCGTTCTAACGTTAAACGTTGCCAGGTTCAGATTCCAATGGCGGCCTGTCCGGAGCCAGGTATTCTTAGCACCCTCTGCAGCGTTACAGATCTGACCGCCGCCGTGGTCAGTTGCTTCGCGGCTGCTGGGGACTGGGGGCCAGGGTTTGATTGTTGTATTCATATAGGAGGTTGTGGCCAAGTACTGCACCAGGGTGGCCAATCCTGCTCTGGTGAGAGAGTGCGTTACCGGTTCTGGTCACCGGGATCAGGCCGCACTCCAGGCCTGTTTGTGCAATTTTCTCAACACACGGTTTTTTTTTTAGGTGGAGAATTGCGCGGCACCGGGATGTGAATCACGGTCCTCTTGCACTGGAGACGGATACTCTACCGTCCCCGTAGGAGTTAAATTAAAAATTGAATTATGGTGTTTTGCGTGACAAAAACCACTTTCTGATTATGCACGCCGTAGTGGAGGACTCCGAAAATTTCGACAACCTGGAGTTCTTTAACGTGCACCTAATTCTAAGTACACGGGTGTTTTCGCATTTCGCCCCCATCGAAATGCGGCCGCCGTGGCCGGGGTCCGATCCCGCGACCTCGTGCTCAGCAGTCTAACACCATGACCACTGAGCAACCACGGCGGGTCCCGCAGGAGTTGTACGCCTCATTTAACCTACAGTGGTGCCCTATTTGATCAGTCAAGGTGGACCAATCTGAGCTCGGTTATACCGCATGGATGGCACTCGGCTAGTGAACCTGGTATTTATGACCTGCACATGTGTGGCCACACATAATTGAGGATATATAATTTTTTTTAGCGGGGTTTCCGTACAGTGATAAAAGGAAGGAAAATACATTAAAAGAAAGAAAAAAAAAGGGAAAAAATGTAACATAACATGTGATTTGAACTCCTGATCCTTCAATGTTGCCCGGAAAGGTAGCTCAGTCGGTTGGTTCGTCAAGCCAACGGTTACTTTCAAGCGCCAAAGCTCCTGCTCCGAGCCTCATACTTATGTGGAAAGGGACTGGTGTTGTCCGCGGCAGTCGATTTGGTGTTGTCCGCGGCAGTCGACACTATCTCGCGCGTTTTTATAGCGACGTACATCAGAACCGACTCGTCGTTCCACAACAACCATTTCCTGAGTGATCGCCAGATATATGCCGAATAACTTCCTGTCATTCAATAAGAATGTCTCTCTTTCATGCAGCCTACCAATTCGCGCTGTTTCGGTTTAGACAAAACAATTTATCATTCGAGGCGCACTTGCCAAGTTTGCCTCCAATTAAAACTGCCTGCGATGCCTATAGTGCAGCTCTTATCTCACTCAACATACACAGCTCTATATACGTGCATCCGGTGCAATGCTTTCCGTTGTATCAGCAATTTCAATGTCATGGCCGATCATGTAAGCAAAAGTAGCTGTTTACTATTTACAATATCCAGAATTGATCAAACGTGAAGTTGTCACCGGCATTCTGAGTGGCAGGAAGGCATAATTTCTTGGAAAAATGGCCGCCAGAGGAGCAGCGTGAACTCGAGCGGCTTTATAGACTAGGAAAACTGCCTTAAAATATTTAGACTTGAGGGGAAGCTTCGTTAACAAACTATAACACGGCAATCAGCGCTCGTATACGACGAGAGAAATTATTGAGACGTGGAAAATTCCCTTGAAATAAATCTGGTTTGCGAGACAAATGCTTGTATGTATTGAATCTCTTAAAAGATGAGGGGGGGAAATATGCGCTCACCGAGAGGGCATCGTCAGCACGAGACCACCGCCAGGCACCTTACTGAGATGTAGAGAGCTTCGCGGCCGGAACTAAGTCTCCCCTCTCCGCCGGCCCAGGGTGGAAAACGCGCTTTCCGATCGCTCAAGGTTGCGCGGACATTGCATAGCTCTAGCGTCTAGGAAAGAGCTTAAACAGGTGCGGGGGCGGCACGCATAGCGTGGGAAGCTAGCCGCCGGAATAGCTATCTCAAGTACTGCTGCTGGCGAGGGCGAAATACCTTCGTGTAATTATAATAACCCTAATAGGACTTCTTTCAAAGAAAAAAAAAGAGAATAAAAAGAAAAGGGAAACGGCTCAGAAGGCTATACTACGACAGCTATGACTGATACTTTTCTATATATATGTATTCATCTCATCTATGGGATCGCATGCGCGCGCTGTTGGTTTTAAAGCGCAACCGTGTTAGGGAAACGGAAGGCGATATAAGCATGTGTGTCCATGACACGCACACGACAAACTGCCTTACAATATTTAGAATTGATATATATATCCACACACAAAAGCCAATATAGGCTGCTCGACACTATCTCGCGCGTTTTTATAGCGACGTACATCAGAACCGACTCGTCGTTCCACAACAACCATTTCCTGAGTGATCGCCAGATATATGCCGAATAACTTCCTGTCATTCAATAAGAATGTCTCTCTTTCATGCAGCCTACCAATTCGCGCTGTTTCGGTTTAGACAAAACAATTTATCATTCGAGGCGCACTTGCCAAGTTTGCCTCCAATTAAAACTGCCTGCGATGCCTATAGTGCAGCTCTTATCTCACTCAACATACACAGCTCTATATACGTGCATCCGGTGCAATGCTTTCCGTTGTATCAGCAATTTCAATGTCATGGCCGATCATGTAAGCAAAAGTAGCTGTTTACTATTTACAATATCCAGAATTGATCAAACGTGAAGTTGTCACCGGCATTCTGAGTGGCAGGAAGGCATAATTTCTTGGAAAAATGGCCGCCAGAGGAGCAGCGTGAACTCGAGCGGCTTTATAGACTAGGAAAACTGCCTTAAAATATTTAGACTTGAGGGGAAGCTTCGTTAACAAACTATAACACGGCAATCAGCGCTCGTATACGACGAGAGAAATTATTGAGACGTGGAAAATTCCCTTGAAATAAATCTGGTTTGCGAGACAAATGCTTGTATGTATTGAATCTCTTAAAAGATGAGGGGGGGAAATATGCGCTCACCGAGAGGGCATCGTCAGCACCAGACCACCGCCAGGCACCTTACTATTCGGCCTATGCCAGGCACCTTACTATTCGGCGTACTATTCGGCCTATTCGGCCTATGCGGCCTATTCAAATACATGTAAAACGTAAAAACGTTTTTCTGAGATAACCCCTGGACCGATTTTCATGAAAATTGTTGCATTTGAAAGAGAAAGTTAAATTCTAATGACTATTGGAAGCCGAATTTCGATTTAGGGCCTGAATTTTGTTACAAGAATTATCTAAAATACGGAAGTTTGAAAAAAAAAACAGAAGAAGGAAGTTTAAAAATTCATAGCTCTGCATAAACAACAGATATCGCGGTTCTGTGAACGGCATCCATTAGATCATTAAAAGCGGACAAATTTGATATGTCATTGTACTTCTTACGCGAATTTCTTACGTTGGTTACAAGAGTTCTGCAAGAGCTGTATTTCCATGACAATAAATTTTTTGAGATTCATGTCTAGCATATCAATTTTGTCCGCTTTATATGTACTATTGGATGCATTTCAGAGAATCGTATTATCATTTTTCGTTGATGAGTTAGAGTTGTAAACTTGAATAGTTTCGTTTTCTGAACATTTTCGATTTTTGCCTATGTTTAATAAAAAGTTGACAACCTAAATCAAAAATTCGAAACGAACAGTCACTAGATTTTAAGTTTTCTTTTAAATGCAACAAACCTCGTCAAATTTGGTGCGGTGCTTGCCGACAAAAACGAAGTCTCATTTCACATGTGTTTAGATACGACCACCCGAGCTAAAGCTTCCTCTTAAGCGCGAAACGTATGTGGGGAACCCTACGTGCTTCGCATTTTTAGCAGAAGCGCCTTATCATCAATTACGTGGTTTGGATGCCTCTTTCGTGCTTGTTCTTTTTCGAAACGAATGCTGTCTTATATGTTGTACGCGTGATTTAAAAGCATGACTGCACTTGTCGCCTCAATCTCTGAAGGTTTCTTTAGAGCGCACCTCTTAGGTGCCTGTTCCTGCGTTGAGTGTCGGCGTGCTCGGAGTAACCGCAGCAGGGGGATGAAAGACGGCGATAGCGCATAGAGCGTGAGGAGGAAAGCGGAGAAGGAGGTGCAGCCGAACAATCAAGGGGAAGGAGGAGGGTATGGCGAAAGGGTGAGAATAAAAGCGTAGTGCCGCAAACGACGGGCTCTGCGGCGACGACCGCTGCGTGATCGCGCTAGAATAGTGCGCCGTTGACTGTTCGCCTACGACGCCATCGAGAACGCATAAGGCGAGCGCGTCCACAGATATACCTTATATGGAAGCAAAGCGCTGCATGAGTGGAGGTCCGCCAGCGGTGTCTGCTGTGTCTCGCGCCCACGCGTAACCCACGCGCTGCCTCTAGTGATCTCCGGATTAGCGAGGGAGTCTCGCCATACTTTGCTCGGTTTGCGATGTGCCGCACGAGACATATTGTCCGCGCCAGCCACGTTACTCACAGCGTTCTCTTGCTAATATTATCCTTGAGCCTATATCATAACACGAAATATTCAAGTGCATACTTCTTTCATTAAGAGAACTGCCCTCAAATTTCACATTAGGGAGTATCGTAATCATCGATGAAATTTTCTTTATCTCGCGTGAAGACATCGTCGCGAAAAATCCCGAAGAACTAGAGGCTAACATCGTCGACGTAAAAAAAGAAAGAAATATGTCAGCTGCCGCGTTTTTTCGCACCCTACCCAAAATAGCGCATCTCCTTGGAGTTGGCACGGAACGAATGGCGATAGCTCGTGGTGCGTGATGAAGAGCGCGTGTTGAGGAGCGTGCGGTCTTCAGTCCAGGACTTCCGCGGCTCTGTCTTCTCCCGCGCCCGCCGTACGAGCTCACTTTGGTCCCGCGGGTGCCACTGTATGAGTGTGGGGTTTGTGAAGTGGGAAGAAAATCGGGGAGAGGCCGCGGAGTGAGTGTGTGCGTAAGAAATCCACGGTTGTGTGATTAAAGTTTGGGGTACGCGTCATAATATGGACATTTACAGAAGTGCAGGGTGGGACGTATTCTGAGAAAAAGGATTACATAGAGAACGGTGTTTGTACATGTCGCCAAGGGACAGTTTCCTCTTCTGTGAGAGATTCTAAAGGCGGGAAGCAAATTTGGCCTGAGAGGCGGCACTCCGGTAGACTAGTGTTTTATTGGGAGAATATAGGTTCCTTCCTGATTGCAGCGTGCTATTTTTTGCGGTCCTCGGAGCCACGTGTTCTAGCTGCAGCATGTACGCGCTGGTTACCGCGACGAGATTCGTGTTCGCTGGTCCATAGAATGATTATGTCAGGTGTCGTTGGTAATGCGTGCTGGAAAATTCTTTGGAGCGGGATAGTAATGCGGGTACAGGAATAATTTCTCTTGGTATATTCTAAGAGGCAGATTCTAAATATTGTAACCGGGTAAAATTTTTGTAATCTGTCTCTTTGAATCTGCATCTGTATATTCATGAGAAATAAATAGAGGAAATATGGCAGTGACTGCATAAAATAGCAACCCAATTACGAGGAAATCATCCACTTTCGCAGAAGTAATCGGAGATGGATTGGGAAACGTTGCTTTGCTGTAGCCCTACACTGATGTTAAACGCGGGAGCACAACAGTACTATACAAGGTCAACGCAAGATTTCGAAGCTTTCGTCACAAGTCGTTTCCGTTTAATAGAAAACCATTCGGAAAATCAAAGTGCTCAAAAAACTACAGTTCATTACTAATGTAGCACAGTGCAGTCGCTATAACACCGGGTCTGCGGAAGCAAAAAAAAAAAAATAAAGAGAGAAGGAAATCCTTCTCAAACGAAAGCTTTCCTTCATCCGCTTCCAGAGGTACCGATGCGCATGAAAGGCAGCACACTTCGTTGATAAAAGACAGGCAGCTCATATTACGATAAGTACAATGACCTCTTTGTTGATAAATAATTTATGCTGAACCCTTCGTTAAGCTACTCTGAGGGAGCTAGTTTAGTTCCCTTCGATGCAGTAAAGTTGTGATTTCTCACAGGACGAACAAAATGCCAAGTTCCCTTGAGGTGACAAACTTGTCGATGGCTTTGTCCCGGTTCCCACCAACCTGCTCAGACATATTCAAATGTAAAGCACTACATTCGCGAATTTCGTTTCTGTGAATGCGAATATAACAATATGAACTCCCGCGTACGCGGGTGTTGCCAGAATAGAAGCAGCTCACGTCAGCTCCCGAGAATATACGTTCCGGGCCCAGGCATTAAATCAGCCAGACACCATTGCAGCAACAGCTACGCTAGCTGCGCGGCATCGACTTCCAACTTTTCACGACATCTGTAGCCGCTACCGCCTAGGACATATAACCTTCCCGCAGCTAATAAACAAATCCCTGCGCAGGTGCGATGTGCTGTGGCCACTGCTGTAGGCCCACACCTTGCCCTCTCCTTCATTTCATCCACCCCTTTCTCTGCCCCTTCTCTAGCTGCACATTTTACTCAACAACTAAGTCAATCTTAATCACATCATGTTGGGCTACCCTAAGCTTCTCCCTCCCTCGTTCGTCCGTAAATTAATAGGCAGCGAGGAACAGCGGGAGGCTGCCTTGCGTAATTACAGGTGCGATATCCAGGAGGCTATCCTTGAGAGGGCTGATAGGGTTGCGAGGAACTACCATGTGTAGCACCCTCCTCCTGCTTTCCCTCTGCCCCTTTTTTCGATACCATCGCCTTCACGACGACGACATCAATGCAGCATAAGCCGCAATTACGCGAGAGCGGGAAGTGCCAGATATTTGGAGGTCGAATAAGAGCTCTCGTTATCAAATGATGAGCATATACCAAAAATGTGTCTGAAAAGGGCGAGTTTTTATGTTCCCCGGCATGACATGAATTATAACTGAAAGAAATCGTGAATGCATGCTTTGAGCTACGCACAGCGTTACCTAAAGCGTAGAAACGGGATAGAGCTCACGTGCTAGCACAGTTTAAAACAAGTTAAAAAAATGAAAGGAAAAGTTATGCGTATACCACTCACTGCAGGAAGTGATGTAAGTGAACCTTTCTATGTGTTTTACTTTGAATGACGGTTGGCGGTGATGTTCATGAGGAATGCTTAATTTATTCAACGAATAGTCCTATACTAGTGGAGAGTTGATGTTAATTAGCGTTATCGTGCGTGCACCACTGCGGCTTGTCGGCGTAGTACACAGTGCTTAGAGCGAGACGCGTTTTCGTGAGTTGTATTTCTGCGCCATTGTCCATAACCTCGGAGAACGTTAGCATTGTCATTGCCTCACACGGGAAATAGCATCGTGGCTCAAGCGTTAAACTTTATTTGAATTATGGGGCTCTACGTGCCAAAACCATAATCGGATTTTGAGGCACGGTTCAGTGGCCAATTCTAAAGTAATTCTGACCCCCTAGAGTCTTTAATGTGCCCTTAAATCTGAGTGCGCGAGCATGTTTGTACATCACCCCAGTGAAAATGCGGCTGCCATGGTCGGTATGGAACCCGCGATCTTGCGCAATGCCACAGACGCACAGCTGCGGAGGCGGGCACAGAAGTGTTTTCACGTGCGACCGTTTACACAGTTTTGACTTGATGCCGCAGTACTTTATTGCGGCTTTGCGTCAATACGCCGTGTCATTTGTCCGCTTGACATATTTACATGGTGTTTTTTAGAAATGGGAGAAACTGTACCGAACCTTGAACCTAAACTTACCAATTTTTTCCGCAACTGCTGTCGTGTGTAATAATACTAGCGCTTTCCTCGCCTTCTGCCTTCGCCTTTGCCCCCTCCCGCCCTCCCCCCCATATATATATATATATATATATATATATATATATATATATATATATATATATATATATATATATATATATATATATATATATATATATATATATATATATATAACGTTAACTCGTTTCACACGTGCGACGGTTCTACCAATACCACCCATAACAGGTTTAGGTCCCAGCACTGCCTGATGTCTGCGACCCTACGTCATCAAAAGACGCACCTCACCTTGGCTGCCAGGCTTGTCCATCGGTGCGCCCTGGCACAGAAACATAGTTTTTGCTTGCCATTGCAATCATGGATATATTGTCGTGGCGCGTTAAACAGTGCACCCAGTTGATTTTGTTGAATGGTGTGCGCGTCGAAATGTGCCTGTAGTTGCTTCCCGTGTTAGTTCAGTCAATCCGTTTGTTGGATCAAGTTGTGCGCGATTTCTCGTCCTCTCCAAAATCCCCTCACTCGCCATCTCCCGCATATGATTTGAAGATCTGCATTTTATTAATGGCGTTATATTACCATCAACATGCCTAACAAGTGTGTTCCCAACATCGGGGAAATTGCGACCCAAAATGCTACCCGCGTGCGTTCAGCATTCATTTAGGATAATTGTCAGTGCTCTAAGTAGATACGCTGTATATACCACAAGGTCTCATTCCTTCTCAACACTACAGGGCGAGTATTGTCAAATACTTTTTAATTAGGGTTGACGCGAACGCTATTTAGTACGGTTTTCACAGAGTATTTAACCGGTGCCAAATAACGACTTCTAGCGAAAGTATGATCATGTGTCGAGTAGAAGAGTTTTACTTAAATGCAGGTAACATCCTTAACACGCCAACACACGGTACCATAGGGATAATGAAGGTTACTTGAGGTTCAAGCATATTTTGACCAAATACAGAACATAAATGTTTTGCAAAGGCATCAGCAGGGTTCGGGAGATCGCCATTTTCATCATCAATACATACGTCTTGGGCTCTTTTTTCAACAGTGAGAGCACACGTTGCTCCAGAAATATCTTGATTTATCTGTCTTGCTGGATTTAACACTTTCAATGTGGTTGAAGTTATCATTGTTATAATAAAACATGCAAAGGTAATGACAGCGCCTAAATTCAAGTTTCTACATACCTAGGCCTGTTTCCCCCGCTTCTCTGTGTGCGCTGTCCTTTAGATTTATTGTCGTTTTAGAACTTTACAAAACCAGTGAGGGAACTGACATATTGAGCAGTTTTGTATGTCTGAATATGCGCAAGCCAACTTTCATGACCTTCGTAAACCGATTAAATCAACATCAGCTGTCCCATCTACGAACGACCAGTAAATGATTTCAAGATAGGGGTACAAGCTTACGTATCGTCACCGAGGGAAACGTTCACGCTGCACTTCGTATTATCCGAATGGATACTGCGTTTGTGGGCTGCCAGAGTAAAAAAGAAACGTTTGAGTGGGGTGGGGGTATAATTGTAATAATAAAAATAATAATCCGGGATATCATATCCTTGTGCTTCTACTTCATCGTTATAACCATTACCCCTTCCGAACGTACACTCTGCAAGTCCTGGCAGCTTTAGGATGACTTCGTTTCGAGCAACGTGGCGTGCAATTCCAGCCAACCCTGTGCTTTCGTGTATTAGACTACATTGCAGGATATTACAGCCAAGCACACGAACAAAACCATCTGTCTGGTCTGGCCACATTGTCGCGAGGCAAGATTGTCGAGATGACATCGTAGCTTTTGAACGGTATAGCTATCAATAAAAAAGCAGAATTGCAGTGAGAAATCGAGTGCAGGGCTCATTCGATTTCGCCCATTACCATCACCCACAAATACCATGCTCCAGGAATCTAACATAGCAACATATTTCGATCGCAAAAAACTGTATTTTAAACACATATTACAACGCTATTTTCACACCAATACATTGAAAAAACGAAAAATATTACGAAAGAAAAGCCCGCGCAGTCGCCGGAAGCGGGGCCACAGTATCGCTGCACTATCGTCAAGGCGATAGCGGCACCGCGACTAGCTCGCAGCGGTTGCCGAGGATGTCCTCGCCAATCCCTGCGCAGGCACGCCAGCCTTTAAACATAGTGGAGGCGGCAGTGCTCCCCCAAACGTCTCATGTGGCCATCGCGCCAGCGAACCGAGTGCACTCTGATGTCGCTGGTCACGTGGTCAGCAGAGAACGTACGGCCAGCGACTCAGCTTGGATAAGCGCAGCTGACGTGGCGTTAAGGCCGCCTGCAGAGCTTGGGGCAGTTGTGCCGCTGCAGCTGTGACGAGGTGGAGCCGAGTAGACGGCAGCCACACGTGCGGCAACGTGCGAGACGACGGGCGACTCCTGTCGGGATTGTCGTACTGCAGTCTACTCTGTTGGTGGCCAACCTGATGGAAGAAGGGAGAAGATGCAATTGTGTGTGACTCAGCCACGAGGAGATTCAATGTCCTCTTAGCAAACGAAAAATGTAAAGAATTGTTGCAGCACGTGTACGTATACTCTATCGAGGTAAACAACATTTTGATAGGATAGGATAGGAATGACTTTTATAAAGTGCCGGCAAACGACGATTTAACGAGTCGTGACGCTGGCCAAGCGTCGACCCGGGGTTACACCCTACTCTGCACTAGCCCAGTTGGGCCCGTTTGTAGTGGGTCACGAGGCTTGTGCTTTTCAAGCTGCTAATGATGTGTTTGTTCTGCGCACTTAATCGAATATAGTTCAAAACAGCTATCATCTTTTCAATGTCTTTAGAACGAGTAAAGGACAGATTTATCTTTTACAAATAAAAAAAAAGAAGGTTTGTCTATATGACGGAGCTCTGCCAAAGGAATAGTTATGTGCTGACGAACCTTTCGAGAGCGTAACTGTAGAAGACACGGGGCTTGCAATGAACAACAGCAGCATACACGAACATGGACGAGTACGTATGCTATTCGAATTACTTCAACCACTCTCTCACCTAAACCGTAAACGGTGAAATAAAACGCTGTCTAATGCTTTCTGCAATATGGGGCCCTATAACCTAAAACTATTCCAATATGTTTCTATTCCAATTTCCTGACGTCAAATTTGCGTAACCACCAACGCAAGCACCGGGCGATCACCCAAAGGGTTGTCTGAACAGACCAAACGCTCTCCTCGTTCATAGGAGGTCACTTTCGTTTGCTTGAAAAACGAATAACATTGCCTACACTGAGTGGCTTGTCGTATCTAATTGGCTGACAAGAGGCGAGGAGAACGCTCAAGTGGAGAGGGATTCGATGGGGCCGAGTCACTGCACTGAAAGTCGATAACCAGATGAAGAGGGTGGTGCCGGCGTCTACGATTGGTCGGCTTTCCCTTACTTAGCTTGCGGTGGCTGGTGGAAAATCGCGGCGGCATGCAACGGAAGCTCAAGACTGACGGTAAAACGGACCCTCAGCAAAGAAGAGTTGGCAGAATGAGGGGGTAAACGTGCCGAAAGTGCTCGAAAACGTTACACGGCCACGCAAGAAGTTTTATTATACGCATATACGCCGATGCTCTCCGGCAGGTGCGAGTAGCCAGCGTCTGAGCGATCGGCGGCAGCCATCTTTTATTGCTTTCAGAGCGGGGCAGCCTGCGGCTATTCCGAAGAAAATTCAGTTTTGTTCGGCATATTAGTGCATCTTTATCGCGTACACGTCACTTTCACGCGGTGAGTTCTTGCGGTTTTGTGACGTCGCGCGACAGGCAGGTGAAGTGGGTGCAGCCCGAAAACTTTTACCAATAGCCGAGGGCTAATGGCGAAAAGGGGTTGAATCAGAAATAACTGTTTTTCTTTTTTCTGTCAAATAATGCATAATCAGTGTGTACACATCATATCAGATGGGGAGGTACCGCGGTTTTCGTGACGTCGCGTGACAGACAGGTGAAGTGGGAGTGGTCGAAAAAAGTTTTTGACCAATCGTGGAGGGCTGATGGCAGTATTGGAATAGAAAAGTTTGGAATAGTTTTGCGTTATAGCGCCCATGTATAACGAATTTGCAGTCGACGTGAAATAGGCGTTGTAGAGCTTTGCGGACATGGAAACTCAGTTGTCAGAAGCCCGCAAGGTGGAGAAAAGGTCATGAAAGAGAACATTGTCATCCACCCGAAATTTCGCATTTTTTGAGAATTTAACAAAAGTGGAAGCTAAATAAAAATTCGCTTTCTGAAATCTCGTTTTCACTGTTTCTTTTAAGTTCAACTCTAGTATGATGCTTTATAGGAGACCCTTCACTGTTTTTCAGAAACAAAACTTCTCAGCTTTTGAAAAATTAGTCCTGGTCGGAAGAGATTGACCTCCTGATCAACGCCTTTCATTGGCGGTCTTTCTACCGTCTGAGTTAATGAGGAAGTTAGCAGATCGCAGCAGGAAGGTGAATTAATCGACATCTCCAAGCACGTGGACACAGAACATGGGAAATCAGTGTTACTCAAGCGCGCAAGGTGGAGGAAGGTCCATGAAAGGGAAAATTGTCATTCACCCAAATCAGTATGTTTCGATTTGTCGATTGATTAGCCTTCGTGCTGCGTGCACATGAGCTTAAGCTGGACTCCTGGTTATCTCAGATGGTGTAAAGACCACCCGGAAAGGCGTCGGTACTGGCTTTATTCTGCGAACCTGGACGAATTTTCTTGAATTGCGAAGCTTTCCTTTATAGGCAGCTCATCTGGCCACGTAGCAGCCGGCGTCCCAAACGGCCGCTGGGCGAAACTTGCGCATATTCTTTAGAACGAGCGGGTTTCTCACGAATACCTGAAGGTACAGGGCAAATATTGGAAAAGGCAGGTGACAAAGACGTTCTAGTAAACAAGCCACACGAGAGAAATGCAGTGATTAGGTTGTGGGAAGCTGGAATTTTATTCCCACCGGGGTTAAAGATCCAGCTTTGGAACCATATGGAAATCACGAAACGTTTGTCTCGATTTTCGAGGCAAAAACTGTCACTGTAATAAAACTAGGGAAGCGGTAAATTGTCATCATCATCATAATAATCGTAATCATCATCATCATCAGCCTCTTTTATCCACTGCACGATGAAGGCCTCTCCCTGCGATCTCCTATTACCCTGTCCTGCGCCAACCGCGAATTTCCTAATGTCATCGCTCGACCTAGTCTTCTGTCGTCCTCGACTGCGTTTGTCTTTTCTTAGTACCTATTCTTTAACCCTAATGGTACAGCGGTTATCTAAACTTCGCATTACATGACCTGCCCAGCTCCATTCTTTACTCTTGATGTCAATTAGGATATCGTAAATACGCGTTTGCTCTCTGATCCAAACCTCTTTCTTTTTGTCTCTTGACGTTATGCCTAGCAATCTTCGTTCCATCGCTCTTTGCGCGGTCCTCAACTTGTTCCCAAGCTTCTTTGTCAGTCTCCAAGTCTCTGCCCCATATGTCAGCACTGGTAAAATGCCCTGATTGTACAGCCGTCACCACGCTTAACAAGAACGCTCCGCAGCGTGGCCGGACCGGCTCGGACTGACGCCAGCGCCGGGAAGTGATGTGCTCTGTTATATCGGTATGTTTGCGGCAGCTTACGATAGCTGGAGCGCAGCTCGGTATGACTGCTCGTCTTGTCTTTCGTTTGTGCCTGACCGGCGGCGAGAGTGCGCTCACTTGACATGTCCGTTTCGCTCGTGCCTGCGGTCTCACGCGCGTCCAGAAAACACGTTGCGGTTTGTTGGTATCGGCAAAGCGTAATAGTGGGCGACAGCTCGCGCGTATTTCGGGTTTGGCTGCAAACCTGGTCCTTTAAAGAAATGATAAATAGGAAAAGGAGAGCAAACGCAGGTTTGTGGCCTTTGTAAAGGTGGGACAATAAATAGATCTGCGAATCTGGTGGTATAGTTGTTGATGTTCTTCATTTCTTATATTCTCTGATAGCGCGCATCGGAGTGCTCTCGCAGGTTAGTGTCTGGCTTCCTGTTTAGCCCACCATGCACTGAAGATCCAGAGTCAGGGCGTAAGAGCTGCGCGTGTCCTGAGGAAGACGTGTGGATGCGATGCAAATTAAACTTTTAATGTCTAGTTATTGGCGAAAAGCGCTAAGTGGCTTCTTTTTAGGTAACCAGAAAGACTCTGGTCATAGATGCAATGTACCGAAAGGTAGCATCTTACAGCTTATAACTGCACATAAGGTAACTCGACGCCCCCGTCGCATCTTGGTTACTTAAACAGCCGGTTCCCGATCTTATTCACAGAGTGATGCTTGACACTTTACAATTCGCGTATCCTATGTGGTTTTTTCTCTAGTTTTGAAAAAGGCAAACTGCAGTTAAAATTTTAAATGGCTGTATGTTCTTATTGAAAAAAGATTCGGCAGAGGCAGTCAAGACTGCTTACGTATGGGAATGCGAAAACATGTCATTTAGGGAAGACAGAGGTTTGGTTGCGGTTTGCGAATTTAGTTTATTAAATGCGATGGATGTCTTGGCGAAAATTTGCCACTTAGATAGATAGATAGATAGATAGATAGATAGATAGATAGATAGATAGATAATCTAGATAAATAGATAGATCTATCTATCTGTAGATCTATCTATAGATCTATCTATAGATCTATCTAGATAGATAGATAGATAGATAGATAGATAGATAGATAGATAGATAGATAGATAGATAGATAGATAGATAGATAGATAGATAGATAGATAGATAGATAGATAGATAATCTAGATAAATAGATAGATCTATCTATCTATCTAGCTAGCTAGCTAGCTAGCTAGCCAGCCAGCCAGCCAGCCAGCCGCCTACGTCTTGGTGCTCTCATGGTCGTTTCTTTACCTTGATAGGCTCACCGCGCCCGGCTTCGCATAACATCGATTCCCACAGGGCATGGAATCTGCCTGCTTTTTCAGGTGGTCAGTCTTTGCTTTTTCGAATTTTAAGCACTACGCACACAAACAGACAGGCGTGTATGACATCACCCGGAACGTTGTACGACGAACGGTTGCGTCACAATTTTGGTGCGAATGGCACCTGCGAGAGCACTCCGCGAGAGCACTCCGATGCGCGCGAGAATATGAGAAATGAAGAACTATGGGGCCACCGGATTCGCAGATTCATTTATTGTCCAACCTTTAAAAACGCCACAAACCTGCATTTGCTCTCCTTTTCCTATTCGTCATTTCGTCAAAGCACCAGCTTTGCGGCCAAACCCGAAAGGCGTGCGAGCTGTCGCCCGCCATTTCGCTTTGTCGATATAAGCAAACCGCTACGTGTTTTCTGGACGCGCGTGAGACCGCAGGCACGAGCGAAACGGACACGTCAAGCGAACGCACTTTTGCCGCCGGTCAGGCACGAACGATAGAAAAGACGAGCAGTCATATCGAGCTGCGCTCCAGCTATCGTGAGCCGTCGCAAGCATACCGAGATAACAGAGCACATCACTTCGCGGCGCTGGCGTCAGTCCAAGCCAGTCCGGACACGCTGCGGAGCGTACGTGTTAAGCGTGCTGACGGCTGTACACCTTCCTTTTCAATGTAGTACATGTTCTATGTAGCCCGGAAAGATCTTTGGATTGATGCCTGGCTCAACTATCCGCACTCAGCGTAGCGCTGTTCTCGAAAGCGATTTTGGAAACACAGTCGTGCAAATTCCCATGGCAACTTGACAAATAAAAGCTGATTATTGTTGCACCGTCCGAAGCTGAGGCCGAGCGGGTTAATCGCACGCTCCTATCGCTGCATGTGAAGCGGGTAGCACTTCACTTTACCGGTATTTATCTTTTTCAGCCAGACACGACTTAGTTCTACAGTCTCCCACCAGAGGACGAAAACAAAAACTCAAACCTTAGTTTCGATTATTTTGTTACAGTGTGGCTGTTGAAATATTGTTATAAAATATTGCTTTGAAAGAGACGTACCAATCTGTTGCACATTTAATAAGTATTCGTGTTTATAGTAAGAGCGTATTCCTTCGACAACGTACCTAGGTACATACGTGCGCCTTTGTGCTACGTATATAAAAAAATAAAGACAAAGAAAAGCTACTCAGCCATTTCATGCGCGCAGTACACTTAAAACGCAGAATTTCGCCGCACCACTGAGAGCAAGCAACATACAGTGCTCGAAGGCCGCTTATATGCAGGCCTCTATAATTGCGGTAGAGAAGTGAAATAGCAAACAGGGCCCCTATAAAGTAAAGCTATTCCAATTTGTTTTTATTCCAATCTCCTGACGTCATATTTACGTAACCGTCGACGCAAGTATTGTTCGGTGACCCGTGGCGTTGGTTACGGAGGCCAATGGAAAGCTCTCGTAGTTATACGAGGTCACTTTGGTTAGCGTCTAAAGCGAATAGCATTGCCTACCACGACACGTTTTTCTTGTCTAATTGGCGGACCAGAGGCGAGGAGATACGCAGAAGTGTTGAGCATTTCAGTGGGGGCGAGTTACCGCAGTTAAAGTATATAAACGGATGAGCAGCGCAGTGCAGACGTCGCCGATTGGCCCGCTTGCCTTTGCTTAGCTTTCGCTTTCTGGTAGAAGAACGCGCGGACATGCTACTGAAGGGTAAAAATGCCGCTTAAACGAACCCTCAGGGTAAAAAAGGTGGTAGAGCGATGTCGTGTACCCATTACAAAAAGTATGCGGACCACGGGGTTGCCGAAAAAAATTTAATTTTTTCATAATTAAGACGCGTAAACGGAAACTAATGAGTGCGCTAGAAAACTCGCAATGCCAAGTTTGGACTGCAGTCTTTAATTTCAATATGTATTCACAGACACAGGAGAAAATGAGTTTTATCGGCAATCGCTTTTCCGTATAATTTTAGTCACGGGTGTGGGTGCCGAAAGGGCTCGACAGCATCATCTGCCACGCAAGATATCTTATTATTCACATGTAAATCCATTCTCCACTGCAGCTCCGAGCATCCAGTACCGGATCGATCGGCGGGCAGCCATCATCTGTTCATGTCGGAACGGGGGAGTCTCCGGCTATTCCGGAAAAGATATAATTTTTTTACGTCACATTGAAGTGGTGAATTCTTGTGGATTTGTGACGTTGCGTGACTAGCAGGCGAAGTGGGCGCATCCCAAACACATTTGACCAATAGCGGACGACTGATGGTGTAAAAAGGCGCAGGATCGGAAATCGGTATTTTTCTTTTGTTCGGTCTAATCAATCATAATACGTCATACGAGTTCACAAGCGAAGTGGGGGTGGCCCGAAAAAATTTTGACCCTTCGTGGAGGCCTGATTGCAGAAATGGAATAGAATAATTTGGAATATTTTTGCGGTCTTACGCCCACAGATGTTTCGGCATGTCAGGGCCAAATGAAGCGAATGCAAGCAAAATGTAAAAAAATAACAAATTTGTGCTAGGCATACTTTTCACAAAAGGATTAATTGGACTTGTAAGAGAGACCACTGCCTCTTAGACGAACCATACGTTATTGTACCTTAACGACTTAATAATTTGCCATTTCATTTGAAGAACAACCGCATCAAAACTTCGGACCGTGAAAATAAACTTGTTCGGCAAAACGTGGTTAAGAGCAACCTTCGTTTAAAATATTACAGTTGAAATACAAGTAGGACTGTTTGTATCAAGAAAAATAAGCCTTTCCGACACAGAAACCGACAAACACGCCTCTCGCACGCTGAAATGGCGCATACCTCAAATCACTGAGAAAGAGCTCGCTTGACCCTTTAGCAAAATCTGAGAGGTTAGGCAGCACCCGCGCACAATTGAAATATCGCAGGCCGTGGTTTGGGATTCACTGCACGCGCCGTCTGCTTAAATGCGACTTGCGGGCTCTAATACGAAAAAAAAAAGAAGCAGACAATTACCAGCCAATTTTTGCCAACACTGCTATGATAGCCTGGTGCTACTAATTTAGAATCGACCTAGCCAAGTTTAAACTTCGTCGCGGCTGGACATTAAACGGGACACACAGTGTCGTTTGGTCTTGAATACTTTATTTTCGAGGTGGCGTCGACGCTTCGCGCGGTAGGGTGTGCGAGTCAGGGATCAGTTTTCCATCGGCATCCAGACGTATATATCTGCACGACGGGCTGGCCACTCAGCTGAGTTTCTGTATTTTTCTCAAGACTAATGAACGGGAAAATCAGTTGCGCAATATTTAGTATGCCTGCTAACACAACCAAATAACTCTGTGTCGCGTTTTCCTGGGTGACGTGTTTTCTTCCACTTTCTACTGTCTTCGATGCGCCCACAGTATATGCTGTGCATGTGGCTGTTGACATCGCGAAGGCGATGTCAGCCAAGGCACGTCACCTAGGCTGAGAAACACGTACGGGTTTCCTTTATCGCTTCGTTATACAATCCGGTGGCTAAGAACTTTGCTTTCCTTTCGCTACTTTGAGGAGACAATGACAGTGGCTCGTGGCTTCCACAAGGCGGTACCTTTTCTGTAAGACCATGCTTGACCACCATACGGTCTAGCGGCTGGTCTCACGGAAGACTACAGATTGCGAGGCCAAAGTGGCTACAGCGACTTCGGGCTTTCGCGTATTATATTCACGGCGGACCGACAACGCACTGCAACACATTTTCTCCATGGCTTCATTCTTATGTTGGCGTGCTTGCTTGTTTTCTTTTCGAAATATTTACATATCAGTTGTAGGCTTATGGTATTTCTAAACTAAAAATAAGTTATGGGGGGTTACGTGCCAAAACAACAATCTGATTATGAGTCACGCCCTAGTGGAGCATTCCGGAAATTTGGAACGCGTGGGTTTCTTTCACGTGCACCTAAATCTAAGTACACGGGTGTTTTCGCATTTCGCCCCCGTCGAAATGCGTCCGCCGTGGCCGGGATTCCACCCCCCAACCTCATGCTTAGCAGCCCAACACCGTAGCCACTAAGCAATTACGGCTAGTGTGTCGTTACTTCTTTTTCTCATCCTGCACACTTTTATCTATAACACGTAATTTCGTACGAACTTTCTCGCATCTATTACTCCTGTTATATTGTGCCTTTTTTATGGTAGGTGTATATGGGTCAGATGTCCATAGAGAAGTGAAACAGTAAAGAAGCCGGCAGCCTTTAGCTTTGCTTGTCGTCTTCGAATTCACAAAAAGCTACCAGTGGTGCTGTCCGCTTTATGACTCAATACATGCAGATTTTATAAATATATCTTTTATATATCACTCAGCTACGAAGTTGAAGACTTGGTGCAGCTTTTTACCTTGTATCTTCTTTTTCTATATGATTTCAAGTTATATTTGACTGAATGTAAAGAGTGATTATGCGATCCATATATTTGCTCTTCACAGCCTGCATATTTATACATTATCTGTATATCTCCTAACAGCTTTGACTGTGATGCCGAATTGCCCAGAACTGGGTGCTAACGGTCAGGCTACATGACCCTCTACAAGCTCCGACATCGGTATTTGACGAAACTTCTACAATACCTTCGCTGGACGTATATTTAACGTTGAAAGATTACGCTACATGATTACCTCAAACCGGCCTAGGCAGTAGTTGATCGTAACACGTTGGCTTGGCACGACCAAATAGGTGACTTACTATCACGGTGTCTCTTACGAGATAAGAAGGCGTAAATGGAATACCAATAAAAGAGGCCGCACATTGACTGCGGTGTTCTAGCTGGACTGGTGTTTTGCTTACCTCGCGTGTAGCCTCCAAAGGCAGCTGCTCGGTCCAGCCCCGCCGTACGTGTCGCCGTTGCTCTCAGCCTTGATGGCGTTCAGCATCGTCAACGCACACGGCAGCGTGTCACGTGGGTGGATGAGTAGCCTGCAGCCGAAGACGTCAAGGCGATACTCGGCATAAGGCACGTGGTCGCACTCGACGAACTGGCCACTCATGGTCGCGGCCGCTTCCACTCCACGCGAGGTCGCATCTTGCGCACTGCGTTGACAACACATGACGACAACGAACACTGCTGTTGAAATGCACATTCGTCGAGCAAGGCTCCGAGGAACGCTGCAACTCGTCTCACGAAACCTGGCCTGCTTTATCCTAAGTTATCAGCGGCTTCCGGATAAAAACACTAACGATGTCATCACCCATCTGGGAAGCAGGAAAAATTGTTCTGAATATACATAGTAAGTTGGTTCTCGAAATCCAACTGCCATGTCTTAAGATATACCATAATTTATTCGAATTCATCCTAACCATACCAAAAATATTTTATAGAATACCAAAAAATTATTCTGCGCGTTGCAAGAATTGCTATTTTCTCTTGTATTTAAAACTTGATGTTAAGCAGTGACCGAAATGTGCTCACGAAGTGGTATTGAAGGTTAGCTATTCAATTTTATTTATTCAGGCACGACTTCATTCCAACCAATAAAGAAATGTACAAAAAAATAAACAAGTGTCCTAACACAATACTTCCCAGGTGCACTGTGATCACTACCGCATGCACCACTCCCTTTGCTGTCAGTGTTTTTCCTGCCGTAGTTTCAAGCACTTTTGTCGTGTGTTCAATCTTGACATTTTTTTCATAAAGGGGCAGAAGCCTGCACTTCATCCTTGATACCCCACTTTTGTCTATGACACAGTGTGGTGTCAGAAAAGCTACCCCTTGTGACAAAAAAGTGTCTCAATGCAGGTTTTTAAATTGTTTATGCCCCCTTTTGATACTTACGCAATTTCTATGGTAGCAGACAGCGGCATCGTATATACACAGGAGGTCCAATTTAGCACGTACTAAGATATGTTGCTGTATATGTTGTTCTGGTGGCTGTATTATTATTATTATTATTATTATTATTATTATTATTATTATTATTATTATTATTATTATTATTATTATTATTATTATTATTACTATTATTATTAATTATGCAATAATTTCTTGGCCCATAGCCTGGAACCCTTTCTGAAGCAGTACTATCTAACGAAGTGATGGCGTCTAGCTGTGAGGAGAGTTGAAATAAGCTGGGAAACCAAAACTACGACCGAACGAATGAATAAAAATGATAGGCGCAATATTCACGCGTAGATGATACAAACCTCCCAATTTGCGGACGTGTTTTCTTTGGCAAATATCGTGTTCTTCTCTCCTTCTCCAGGCTTTTTGTAAAAGAATAGCAATGATTGCCCTTTCGGCTGGCTTTATCTTCCTTCTGCCAGACTAGTGCCGATACGAGACATTGCCGAATTCGCACAAGTCCATTCGATGCCCTCAATCGTAACTCCATGCTCGGCCTTGGGACGTGAGGATTAAGCGATGAAATTCGTTGTATTTACGGCATATAGCGGAATACGACCGACTGAGTGAGCCCACTTGTTCATTTTAAGCGTAAACGAGTTTAAAAACCATTTCAAATGCGTTCATGAAAATGTTTAGCACAACGTTTACGAATTATCGACTCTGCAGCAAAAAGATTTCTCCTTGTTTTTGCATGCTGTTTTTGTTAGGACACGTACCTGAAACGGATAAATGTGGTCTGTCAATTTATAGCTTATGTTAAGTTGTTCCGTTATTCAAGATTCGTTTGCATTAGTCCAACTCACAAATTAGCGGTGTTTACAGAGCGGTTTATAAAATATTGCTACGGAACAGTATTTGCGATGACAAAGAGGCAAGCAGGGTGAAGACGACGACAACAATGATTAGAGGCTAGCGCGGGCTGTTGCCTCTTGGCCATGTGCGGCGTATTCCCTTGTAAATATACTTGTATATAGCTTTTCGTCTGCGTCTCCCTACGTAACATATCTCGTGGAGGTGGACGTTCCCTGTACCTCGTCACGGAGCTTCGCAGCGGACGGTACGTCGAGCCTTCCTTCATGGCTCCCGGCGACGACAACTCGACTCCGCCGGCTCCGACACCTGCTGCTACTTCGACGACCTACATCACTCTCCCCGCTCCCCGTGATCCTGCCGTATTCTGGGGCAAAGATGGTGAAGACGCCGAGGACTGGATTAGTCTGTACGGACACATCAGCCGCAATAACCGGTGGGACCCTACTATCATGTTCGCCAACGTAGTCTTTTACCTCGGTGGCACAGCTAGAGTTTGGTTTCGGACGCACGAAGATGAGCTCACCAGTGGGATTCGCTTAAGCAAAAGCTCCAAAACTTGTTCGCAAGCCCTACGGTCACCAACTTGCCGCGCAGAAGGCGCTTTCCGGACGTGTGCAGAGGTCAACAAAGCCCCACCTCACGTACATTCAGGACGTCTTGGCTCAGTGCCGCAAAGTTGACATGTAACAATATAGCCTTTATGCGCTTTATGTTTATCAGCGTTTACGTGACTTTAATGAACTGCGATATCGTTGTTTTTAGTTAGAGTTGTAATTGATTTTCCTGAATTTAACACTGACTACTTAATTGAAGAGTTCACGCTGCTCCTCTGGCGGCCATTTTTCCAAGAAATTATGCCTTCCAACCACTCAGAATGCCGGTGACAACTTCACGTTTGATCAATTCTGGATATTGTAAATAGCTACTTTTGCTTACATGATCGGCCATGACATTGAAATTGCTGATACATCGGAAAGCATTGCACCGGATGCACGTATATAGAGCTGTGTGTGTTGAGTGAGATAAGAGCTGCACTATAGGCATCGCAGGCAGTTTTAATTGGAGGCAAACTTGGCAAGTGCGCCTCGAATGATAAATTGTTTTGTCTAAACCGAAACAGCGCGAATTGGTAGGCTGCATGAAAGAGCGACATTCTTATTGAATGACAGGAAGTTATTCGGCATATATCTGGCGATCACTCAGGAAATGTTTGTTGTGGAACGACGAGTCGGTTCTGATGTACGTCGCTATAAAAACGCGCGAGATAGTGTCGAGCAGCCTATATTGGCTTTTGTGTGTGTATATATATATCAATTCTAAATATTGTAAGGCAGTTTGTCGTGCGCGTATCATGGACACGCATGCTTATATCGCCTTCCGTTTCCCTACCACGGTTGCGCTTTAAAACCAACAGCGCGCGCATGCGATCCCATAGATGAGATGAATACATATATATAGAAAAGTATCAGTCATAGCTCTCGTAGTATAGCCTTCTGAGCCGTTTCCCTTTTCTTTTTCTTCTCTTTTTTTTTTCTTTGAAAGAAGTCCTATTAGGGTTATTATAATTACACGAAGGTATTTCGCCCTCGCCAGCAGCAGTACTTGAGATAGCTATTCCGGCGGCTAGCTTCCCACGCTATGCGTGCCACCCCCGCACCTGTTTAAGCTTTTTCCTAGACGCTAGAGCTATACAATGTCCGCGCAACCTTGAGCGATCGGAAAGCGCAAAAGTCGACTGCCGCGGAAAACATCAGTCCCTTTCCACATAAGTATGAGGCTCGGAGCAGGAGCTTTGGCGCTTGAAAGTAACCGTTGGCTTGACGAACCAACCGACTGAGCAACCTTTCCGGGAAACATTGAAGGATCACGAGTTCAAATCACATGTTATGTTCCCTTTTTTCCCTTTTTTTCTTTCTTTTAATGTATTTTCCTTCCTGTTATCACTGTACGGAAACCCTCCTAAAAAAAAATTATATATCCTCAATTATGTGTGGCCACACATGTGCAGGTCATAAATACCAGGTTCTCTAGCCGAGTGCCATCCATGCGGTATAACCGAGCTCAGATTGGTCCACCTTGACTGATCAAATAGGGCACCACTGTAGGTTAAATGAGGCGTACAACTCCTGCGGGACCCGCCGTGGTTGCTCAGTGGTCATGCTGTTAGACTGCTGAGCACGAGGTCGCGGGATCGGACCCCGGCCACGGCGGCCGCATTTCGATGGGGGCGAAATGCGAAAACACCCGTGTACTTAGAATTAGGTGCACGTTAAAGAACCCCAGGGGGTCGAAATTTTCGGAGTCCTCCACTACGGCGTGCATAATCAGAAAGTGGTTTTTGTCACGCAAAACACCATAATTCAATTTTTAATTTAACTCCTGCGGGGACGGTAGAGTATCCGTCTCCAGTGCAAGAGGACCGTGATTCAAATCCCGGTGCCGCGCAATTCTCCACCGGAAAATACAAAAAAAAAACGTTTGTTGAGAAAATTGCACAAACAGGCCTGGAGTGCGGCCTGATCCCGGTGACCAGAACCGGTAACGCACTCTCTCACCAGAGCAGGATTGGCCACCCTGGTGCAGTACTTGGCCACAACCTCCTATATGAATACAACAATCAAACCCCGGCCCTCAGTCCCCAGCAGCCGCGAAGCAACTGACCACGGCGGCGGTCAGATCTGTAACGCTGCAGAGGGTGCTAAGAATACCTGGCTCCGGACAGGCCGCCATTGGAATCTGAACCTGGCAACGTTTAACGTTAGAACGCTATCTAGTGCGGCGAGTCTAGCAGTGTTAGTGGAGGAATTAGAGGGTAGTAAATGGGATATAATAGGGCTCAGTGAGGTTAGGAGGACAAAAGAAGCATATACAGTGCTAAAAAGCGGGCATGTACTGTGTTACCGGGGCTTAGCGGAGAGACGAGAACTAGGAGTCGGATTCCTGATTAATAAGGAAATAGCTGGTAACATACAGGAATTCTATAGCATTAACGAGAGGGTGGCACGTCTTGTTGTGAAACTTAATAAGAGGTACAAATTGAAGGTGGTACAGGTCTACGCCCTTACATGCAGTCATGATGACCAGGAAGTCGAAAGGTTTTATGAAGACGTGGAATCGGCGATGGGTAAAGTCGAAACAAAATACACTATACTGATGGGCGACTTCAATGCCAGGGTAGGCAAGAAGCAGGCTGGAGACAAGTCAGTGGGGGAATATGGCATAGGCTCTAGGAATAGCAGAGGAGAATTATTAGTAGAGTTTGCAGAACAGGATAATATGCGGATAATGAACACCTTTTTCCGCAAGCGGGTTAGTCGAAAGTGGACGTGGAGGAGCCCGAATGGTGAGACTAGAAATGAAATCGACTTCATACTCTGCGCGAACCCTGGCATCATACAAGATGTAGACGTGCTCGGCAAGGTACGCTGCAGTGACCATAGGATGGTAAGAACCCGAATTAGCCTAGACTTGAGGAGGGAACGGAAGAAACTGGTACACAAGAAGCCAATCAATGAGTTAGCGGTAAGAGGGAAACTACAGGAATTCAGGATCAAGCTACAGAACAGGTATTCGGCTTTAACTCAGGAAGAGGACCTTAGTGTTGAAGCAATGAACGACTATCTCATGGGAACCATTAAGGAGTGCGCAATAGAAGTCGGTGGTAACTCCGTTAGACAGGAAACCAGTAAGCTATCGCAGGAGACGAAAGATCTGATCAAGAAACGCCAATGTATGAAAGCCTCTAACCCTACAGCTAGAATAGAACTGGCAGAACTTTCTATGTTAATCAACAAGCGTAAGACAGCGGACATCAGGAACTATAATATGGATAGAATTGAACAGGCTCTCAGGAACGGAGGAACCCTAAAAACAGTGAAGAAGAAACTAGGAATAGGCAAGAATCAGATGTGTGCGTTAAGAGACAAAGCCGGCAATATCGTTACTAATATGGATGAGATAGTTCAAGTGGCTGAGGAGTTCTATAGAGATTTATACAGTACCAGTGGCACCCACGACGATAGTGGAAGAGAGAATAGCCTAGAGGAATTCGAAATCCCACAGGTAACGCCAGAAGAAGTAAAGAAAGCCTTAGGAGCTATGTAAAGGGGGAAGGCGGCTGGGGAGGATCAGGTAACAGCAGATTTGTTGAAGGATGGTGGTCAGATTGTTCTAGAGAAACTGGCCACCCTGTATACGCAATGCCTCATAACCTCGAGCGTACCGGAATCATGGAAGAACGCTAACATAATCCTAATCCATAAGAAAGGGGACGCCAAAGACTTGAAAAATTATACACCGATCAGCTTACTGTCCGTTGCCTACAAAGTATTTACTAAGGTAATCGCAAATAGAATCAGGAACACCTTAGACTTCTGTCAACCAAAGGACCAGGCAGGATTCCGTAAAGGCTACTCAACAATAGACCATATTCACACTATCAATCAAGTGATAGAGAAATGTGCAGAATATAACCAACCTTATATATACCTTTCATTGATTACGAGAAAGCGTTTGATTCAGTCGAAACATCAGCAGTCATGGAGGCATTACGGAATCAGGGTGTAGATGAGCCATATGTAAAGATACTGGAAGATATCTATAGCGGCTCCACAGCCACCGTAGTCCTCCACAAAGAAAGCAACAAAATCCCTATAAAGAAAGGCGTCAGACAGGGAGATACGATATCTCCAATGCTATTCACAGCATGTTTACAGGAGGTATTCAGAGGCCTGGAGTGGGAAGAATTGGGGATAAAAGTTGATGGAGAATACCTTAGCAACTTGCGATTCGCTGATGATATTGCCTTGCTTAGTAACTCAGGAGACCAATTGCAATGCATGCTCACTGACCTGGAGAGGCAAAGCAGAAGGGTGGGTCTGAAAATTAATTTGCAGAAAACTAAAGTATTGTTTAACAGTCTCGGAAGAGAACAGCAGTTTACGATAGGTAGCGAAGCACTGGAAGGGGTAAGGGAATATATCTACTTAGGGCAGGTAGTGACCATGGATCCGAATCATGAGACTGAAATAACCAGAAAAATAAGAATGGGCTGGGGTGCGTTTGGCAGGCATTCTCAAATCATGAACAGCAGGTTGCCACTATCCCTCAAAAGGAAAGTGTATAACAGCTGTGTGTTACCAGTACTCACATATGGGGCAGCAACCTGGAGGCTTACGAAAAGGGTTCTGCTGAGATTGAGGACGACGCAACGAGCTATGGAAAGAAGAATGATGGGTGTGACGTTAAGGGATAAGAAAAGAGCAGATTGGGTGAGGCAACAAACGCGGGTAAACGACATCTTAGTTGAAATCAAGAAAAAGAAATGGGCATGGGCCGGACATGTAATGAGGAGGGAAGATAACCGATGGTCACTAAGGGTTACGGACTGGATTCCAAGGGAAGGGATGCGTAGCAGGGGGCGGCAGAAAGTTAGGTGGGCGGATGACATTAAGACGTTTGCAGGGACAACATGGCCACAATTAGTACATGACCGGGGTAGTTGGAGAAGTATGGGAGAGGTCTTTACCCTGCAGTGGGCGTAACTAGGCTGATGATGATGATGATGATGACTTAATTGAAGAATCCTCCTCAGAGAGTCCGGATATTCGAACGTTTCTCATTAAACTGCAACAAAAATCTAATTCCCGATATATTGCATGCAAAGCAAAACATATTCTCCGTTCCAATGAATTTCGTTAGGAACTCCTCTATAGTTAAACTTGCTCTTACGGAATGGAGAACTTCAGCAGGGACATTAGCGTAGACGCCTCGAATTATATAAAGCAAGGTAACACGGAGCAGCCACGCATCGTCGTGAAGTTTGCGAGGCATATGACGTTTTACCAGCGGCAATGCATCGAGGATAAAATGAAATTCTGTGGTTTCACGTGCCATAATGCCGATCTGATTATAAGGCACGCCGCAGTGCAAAAAACTGCAGATCTACAGATTAATTCTGCAGTCTATGGAATAAGTTCAACCACCTGGAGATCTTTGCCGAGCGCCCAATGCACGGTAGATGGGCGTTTATGCCTTTCGCCCCCATTGAAATTCGGCCACCGCGCCCGCAATTTGATTCCACTACATCGTGCTTAAAAGCACAACGCCAAATCCACTAAGCAACCTCGGCTGGTGAAAGCGCAGAGGATAGAACGCACGTCAACGTTACGGCTAATCAGCAACAGACGTGTCAAAGCAGCAACATTCGTGGAAGTTCCATACTCTTCCTCGGAAATTGACCACGATCAACGCATAGTTGCAGATGCTGAATAACCGCAGAACGATGCCTCGGCTAATCATGCGAGAGACTAATTCAACGTGACATATAATCATTTCGCTTAATAATCATCTGGGCATTTCAACATTGCGCTCCGATGGAATATGAACGCAAGCGTGCAAAGTGTGCGGCTGCCGACGCAGTTTATTCCTTTAAATATTGTAAAAATTGTAATATTAAGCGCGCTGTTATGAAAGTGAATTCATTCGAACCATTCAAAAACCGTCTGTTAACGTGTTACAAGGCGTACAATCTCGCCCATCGATCGTGTTATTACGTAATACCAGCTCAATAATGCGCTACATGGCGGATTGCTATATGAGAGGTATGCCTGATTTGTACCACTCTGTACTACTCAACAAGTTACACGATGTCTTTCTTTGCGAGGCAAAACAACCCATCAATGTGATTTTCACAACAATATAGAAATCCAATAAAATTTGTCTGTCCACTGAGGATGTTCTTTGGCAAACATGACGCTTGCGCCACGAAACACCACAAATAATAATAATAATAATAATAATAATAATAATAATAATAATAATAATTATAATAATAATAATAATAATAATAATAATAATAATAATAATAATAATAATAATAATAATAATAATAATAATAATGAGGATGTTCGCAGTGGTCCTGATATTTGATATAGAAAACACCGAATTGATCGTTTCCTGTGTATTAGTCGGCGCACGGTGAACCTCGAGGCTACCACCGTCTGGTGCCAGGCTCCTTGCGTGGTCCATGATACTTGCATGGTCTTACACTGAGCCACGGTGTCCTTGACGCCCATGTCAACGAGCGGGTACCACTCGGCCCTCGGGTACAGCCTCCGGGGTTGTCCTGTGAGGCTGCCGGAAGTGCGTTCGTCGACCTTGGACCAGGGCTTGACCACAAGGTCCCGATTGTCTGGGAGGACGTCCTCGATGGCCAAGTTGCTGGACGCGTAGGACACGTCATCCTTAGCCCCATCTGGAAGTGCGGCGAGTGCAATCGACGAAGGCGTCTTGCGGGATGGCGTCTCTTCCGACATGGTTGACAGGTAGCCTTGGAGGAGATGGTGAATTTCGATGCCGCTAGGTACACCCATCACCATGACAGGTAGTAGGACGTTGCAGTTACTTTCTGCGATGGTTCTAAGTGCGTCCGCCACGATTAGCTGCGTGTTCGAAAGCGCGAGAGAAATTCTCTTTTGTCGCGTGGGCCTCGCGTGCCAGCGCGCGAGAGAGTCGCCTCCGTGTCGCTCTTCTTTTTCCTCGCTTCCATTTGTAAACATTGTTTAGCGAGTCATGGCGCTTTGCTAATAGGCTCTTTTTTGGCCCACTCGTGAGCTGCAGCTGTGACTGAAATCAGCTGAATAAAGAGTGTGTCAAAACCGGCAGCCAGTAAAAAAAATGTGGAGTGGGGCGGCACAATGGCGCCCATGTTGACTATTCGGATTTCCGTATTGAAAGACATGTAAAACGCTCAAATAGTTTTATGAGACTACCGCTGTAGAGATTTGGGTAAAATTTGTTGCATTTAGTAGATAAAGTTACAGGCTATCTATTTCGGGAAGCACAATATGAAATTATTGCTGTGCATATTTCTAAATATCATTGATAAGAACGGCTAAGTCGAAAAAATATACACACGCAAATATTACACATATATAGTTCTCCAGCAAGAACAGAGAACGCACTTCTATCAAGTGCATCTCTTAGAGCAGATAAAGCGAGCAAACGTGATATAAGAAACAATAGTCTACGTGAAATTATTACAATGTTAACAAGTGTCTTGCGAAAGTCATAATAAAACATAGTGCTATAGTTCAGAAAAGAGTGTCATAGATCATGTTTATCTACTCTAGCCGTATTATTAGGCGTAGTTTAGAGATCGGTAATATTGTTTTTCATTGCAGAATTAGAGTTGTAAGCATGTAGCTTGGCTTTCTTGCATTTTGAAAATATCTCAGAAAATTAATATTACCTTTTTCTTTGAAATGCAGCAAACCACATCGAAATTAATGTTGTGATGTCTAAGCAAAAAGAAATCTCGCAGTTTGGAGAGGAAAGCAAAACCGCACAGTCCCCACCAGCGACGAGTTAAAGCTCCACGTCTACCTCGAGGGGAAGCCGATACCGGAAAAGACGCTCATCAGAATCCTGGGGATGTGGATACAGTCAAACCAACGCTGCACCCACACGCTCGCCCTACTCAAGGCATCCACCCTACAAGTGGCCCGCATGATCACGCGCATCTCACACAGACGCCACGGCATGCGAGAGGAGGACACACTCAAGCTGGTCAGAAGCTTGGTCGTCAGCCGAGTGGCATACACCCTTCCATACTACAATCCCATCAAGAGTGAGGTACAACAGGCGGACGCGATTCTACGCAAAGCCTACAAAACCGCACTCCACCTTCCCCACAACACCTCAACCGAAAAGCTCCTAGCCTTAGGACTACACAACACCTTCGACGAATTAAAAGAGGCGCAACTAGTCTCCCAACAACGCAGACTACAGCAGACCCCATCTGGCAGGGAGCTCCTGAAGAAACTAGGCTGCACCGATCAACTTCAAGAGATACAGAGGACCGAAACAATTCCGGACGAGTATCGCAACACACTGAAAGTAGCACCAATACCCCGGAACATGGATCCCAACCTACACAAAGCGCGCAGAGAAGCGAGGGCTGAATACCTACAAAAGACACTAGCACCCCAAGAAACGACAGTATACGTGGACGCATCCACGTACGCCAGAGCAGCGGGGCAGAGCAACAGCAACGCGGTAGCAACAGTGATTGATTCGAACCTACGCGAGATCACCAGCGCATCACTACAAGGCTGTACGATAGTCGAGGCTGAAGAAGCGGCCGTCGCTCTAGCGGCAGCGGAGGGATATCGGTCTAAACGGTCTCTAACAATCCTTACAGACTCGCAAACAGCGTGCCGCAACTACCTACGCGGCTGAATAGGGCACGGAGCGCTCCGCATACTCCGCTCCGGAGACCCCATAACAGAACGACAAACAAAAGAAGAACCAATTAGGCATACGATAGTATGGACGCCGGGACACACGGGAGTGGCAGGGAACCAAGAGGCGGACAGGATAGCTCGAGGGTACACTTATTACCGAGCATCCAACATAGGCGACCTCGAGGAGACCGAACCTGTACCCCAAGACTATTCGGCGATACTAAATTACTACAAGGGCTGCAGAAAGCGGTATCCACCACCGCACAACTCCCTTAGCAGAGAGGACTCTGTCGCGTGGAGGCAGCTACAAACGGGCTCGTACCCTAACCTAAACGTACTCAGCAAAATTTATCCCACACAATACAATGACAAATGCCCCTGGTGCCACGAAACACCCACGCTGTATCACATAACGTGGGCATGCCAGAAGATAGACGTGGTACCCGTTATACCAAACCCGAGTGCGGAGCAATGGGAGGGAGTGCTCTCCAGCGATCGCCAGGTCGACCAAGAAGGTCTGATTCGGCGAGCACAACTGGCAGCAGCATCCAGCGGAGCCCTGGACTAAGGGCAACCGACCGTTGTGCTAGAAGATGGACGATTCCATCTGAAGACCGCAGAAGACCAGTGAATCTAGAGCTGATAAAGTTTTTCACTCACTCACACTCGCAGTTTCGCACGAGGCGAAGCATCGATTGCGATTGCAAATTATTAGGCTGCTATACGGAGGGAGGATAGTACTTTTATCGGCCGTAAACTTGTAAACATTCGCGCATTCACTAAATTCACAAGCATGGTTTTATGCGCGCGCAGGGAAACATCAACACATCTCAGTCCATGACTGCGGACACTCGCTGTCAAAATGTTGGCGTCACGAAGAGCGGCATATGCAGCGAGCGAATTGACTATAGTGCTGTCTCCCACTTCAAGGCGTACTAAGCAGGCCAAGCACCGCGCACACTAAACTACCAGCCAACGGCACACTTACGACTATGTACCGACCGCCTGTCGCTTTCATGATAGGGCCGGTGCGACCGCGCTAATCCGTGCTATACGCAGACGCCGCCATAGGAGAACGTGCCTTCTCCTCCATTCGCCCCTCTCCCGGTGCCTTGCGCGTGATGGAAGACACGCGCAAGGCACCGCCTTCCACCCTTGAGCGAGCGAGATTGATCACCATCTTCGGCTCATCCTCGCCCGCTCTCACTCGCACCTATAGCATGCAGCTCGCGGCAACGCGGTTATCGCACTTGGACATTATACGGAATATCACGGACACGGTGACGGCGGAAATGTTCCTGGAAGTCTCTATATAATTGTTTTTGGAATGAAACGATGAGGGCTGCCGAGCTAAAGCTTTGGCATGCCCCACATACCATTATCAGATGTAAAGCATGTTCAAAGGTGTGAAATCGTCAGGGCAGTCAAGCAATGCAAGACGTCATCGTGAATGCTTTCCTGTCTCTCTGCAGACTCCGCGAAGCGCCTGCAGCCTGCCCCTTCGAAGACGTATCACCTCTTTCCAGTGACTTGTATCGTTGTATCATTCTTGTATTGTTGACTTGTATCATTTCCCGTCCAGAAGGCAAGAAGGGCCCACGTGGGCACTACGCACACATCGTTGTGCAAGGGAGCGCGCCGTCTGCTTCATCATCATCATCATCATCATCATCATCATCATCATCATCATCATCATCATCATCATCATCATCATCATCATCCAAAATATTTATTGGTTTCTATTTACAGGGTCTTTTGTGGCAATCTGTCAGGGTCTTTTTTGACACTATTTACTAGGTTTAGCAGGGGCGGCACCCTTTGTCCAGGGCTCCAGCTGTTTCAGCTGCCCTGCGTGCTCGCTGCACGAGACGAATTTGGTCCTAGCAGTGGTAGCCGGCCAGCAGTGCCTGCCATTGCTCCCCACTTGGATTTAAGGAATTAGGGACTGTTGTCATATGTTGGCATTCCCGTGAGATCTGATACATATTGTGCTCCGGGTATTTAGCTGCGCATCTGGCGTGGTACACGTTTTACTGGGTAGACTTATGTTGGGCAAGGTTCTTGCCTGTAGCTGTCTCGAATCAGTGACCTCCACCCTCGTGAGTGATTTATGTGTGGGGGGGGGGGGGGGATATCGTATCCTGGTTCCCCTGCAGTAGTGTGCCAACAAATCCGACTATTCATTTGGAACAGAAGGTCCACTTTCGAGTGTATATCTTTCGGGTACTCGGATTGTATATCGTTGAGCCACCCTGTCCGTCTCTTCGTTCCCCGGGATTCCTGCATGTCCCCGCACCCACAGGAGCTTGTGCTGGATCGGCTGTGGCTGTGTTGTATGAAGTGTTACGCCGCCTCTCAGCTCTATGAATACACGGAGTGCGCGGTGGCCTGTTCTGCCGTTCAGGAAATGTCGGCAGGCGTCTTCTGAATCAGTTGGAATGGTTAGTGATTTGCGGGTTCTGAAGCTCTCGGCCGCAGCTAGAGCGACGGCTCTACAGCTTGAGTCACGCTTCTTCCGTTTATTGAGCCGCTTGCAGTTTCGGAAAGGCTTGCGTTGATGACCATGGCCATTCTGCGTCCTCGTTCGGGATTTTGTGTGGCTGCGTACACATATACTGCGTCGTTTATGGTGGAGAACGTGCGTTTGATGTCAGTGCATTGGAAATCTTAATCTGATGTCGCGTCCGTTGGGTCCCTTCTTTTAAAATATGTTTGCGAAACTTTCACACAGCTTGTAATACAACTTAAAAAAAACATATTTCTTGTTGTTGCAGCTTGTTGTTGTTGTTTCTCTCTATGTTGCAGCTCAAACATGAAGTGCTAAACGATCGTTCCCGTAACATGAAAGCCATCCTCGGACTCGACCTCACTCAAGCCTTTGATAACATTTCCCATGCAGCTATCCTTGACCAGGTCTCCAACCTCCTCCTGGGAAAGCGAGCCTACAATTACATTCGTGACTTTTTCTCCAATCGCACGGCCACCCTCTGGGCCGGGGATTTACGTTCACGCCAGCTTCCCCTTGGCAGCAAAGGCACCCCGCAAGGTTAAGTTATCTCTCCCATGTTCTTTAACTTAGTTGTGATTGGCCTTGCCCAGCAACTACAACGAGTCGACAATATCAACCATACCATCTACACCGACGACATCACCATCTGGTCGTACCGAGGCAGTGATGGTCAAGTGGAGTCAGCCCTCCAAACGGCGATTGACACGGTTGAAGCCTATCTCCAAGGGAGCGGACTGCGCTGTTCGCCGGCTAAATCGGAGCTTCTGCTCTACAAGCCCATTCAGCGGGGTCGCCCTCCCAAACACCAATCTGATCACCGACCCTGTGACGCCATCACCCTACGCCTTCAAGATGGCAGTCCTATCCCACACGTCCCTAGTATCCGGGTCCTCGGTCTCACCATCTCTACCAACGGCCCCAATGCATTGGCTCTGAACAAGATCTGTGCCCAATCTCAAAACACCCTACGACATCTTAAACGTATCTCTAACCGACGAGGGGGACTCAAAGATGAAAGCCTTCTCCGCCTCGTCCAATCCTTTGTGATATGTCACATTACCTACGTTGCTGCGTACCTCAACTGGTACCGGGCTGAGCAAGACAAGCTCGACACCCTCATACGAGGGGTCTACAAGCAAGCACTTGGCCTCCCGCATTGCACCAGCACTGAACTCTTCAACCAACTGGGAGTTCACAACAACCTTTCCGAACTCACTGAAGCCGAACAACACTCTCAGCTTGAACGGCTCACCCTTACTGAAACGGGACGCTTTATTCTATCCACGCTTGCTTCACCTACCATCAGCAACAGGGCCCCAAACAACCGATCCCGACCGACATCCGTAACTGGATCTACATAGACCCTATCCCTAGAAACATGCACCCTGAATATAACAGGGTCCGGCGTCAAGCTCGGGCCGGAGCTATCATAACCTTCCCCCTGCCTCACCCCCCGCCGAACCTTCCCCCCGCCTCACCCCAAGTTCAGCCGGGCGCAGGCTATCACCCTGCGTCTGTTACAAACAAACACGTACCCTTCACCCGCCTGCCTCCACCTTATATTTCCAGACGTCTCCACTATCCCCAACTGCCGGTGCTGTGGCATTCGCCCGGCTACGCTTCCACATATGCTGTAGGAATGCCAAGCACAGTAGACACAGACTAACACCACGACTCTCTCGTCGAGGTTGCATGAGGCTCTGCGGAGCTCCCCCCTCGACGGTCAAACCTGGGCGACCCAGCACGCCCATGAGGTGGCGGCGAGGCAAGCCCTCAACGTCCCTTCATGGGAGGCTTAGGCCCCGCCATTATAAAGTGCTGGTTGTACAATAAATGTTTATTCCTCCTCCTCTTTACGCACTGTGGGAATCGATGTAAGCGAAGGTTTCTGTGCTGGATGCTTTGATTGATGATAATTAGCGGTAATATTTAAGGTTAAGCGTAATTTCTTCGACGTTTAGTCCATCACGAGATGGGTGTGTTGATGTTAGACATTACCTTGCGGGCACCGGTGCTGTTTGTCTGCTTAGTACACAGAACACGCATGGAGAGGTGTTTACTTGAGCCGTTGTTGTGCGCCATATCCTCTGTGAAGGTTAGCATTGTCATTGCCTCACACGGAAAATAGCATAGTGGCAGAAGTGTTAAACTGTATTTGAATTATGGGGCTGTACCTGCAAAAACCATAATCGGATTATGAGGCACGCCTCAGTGGCAAATTCTGAAGTAATTTTGACCCCGTGGAATCTTTAATGTGCCCTTTAACCTTATTGCGCGAGCGTACTTGTATATCACCTCCGCGGAAATGCGGCTGCCACGGTCGGGATGGAACCCCCAATCTTGCGCAATGCCACAGGCGTACAGAGACGGAGGCGGGCGCAGCATGTGGATTTCACGTGCGACAGTTTCCGTAGTTTCGCCCTGACGCCACAGTACTTTATTGCGGCTTTGCGTCAATACGCCTTGTGTCATTTGATCGCTTGACATATTTGCGTGGTGTTTAGTTTTCAGAAGTACGAGAAACCGTGCCCGACCTTGAACCTCAACTTACCAGTTTGCCCGCAACTGCTGTCGTGTGTAGTAGTAGCGCTTCCTCGCCTTCTCACTTCGCCTTTTCCCTCTCCCACGAACCCGCCATATATATACGTATATATGCGTACCGCGAGCGAAGAGTGTCAACGCAGTCATTCACTCATTGCGCGGCTGCGTCGGTTCTACCAAAACCACCTGGAAGAAGTTAACGTCGAAGCACTGCCTGATGTCTGCGACCCTACGTCATCGAATGGAGCCGATCCAAATAACGCACCTCACCCTGGCCGTCGGGATTGTCCAAACAATGTTCCCTGGCACGGGAACATTGTTTGCTTGTCATCGCAATCGTATATCTATTGCCGATAGCCCGTCAAAAAGTGCGGCCAGTAGCTTTTGTGTGTTAGATGAGCCAGTTCCCTTGTTGGATCAAGTTGTCTACAATTTCTCGTGCTCTCCATGATCGCGTCACTGCGCATCTCTCCATATAATATGAAAAAAGGTCCGCATTTTATTACTGGCGTTATATAAGCATCGGCGTGCCCAAGAAGTGTTGTGTTCCCAACAATCGGGGGAAAGCACGACGCAAAATGCTAGGTGCATGCGTTCAGCTTTCCCTGCCATAATCGTCTGTGCTCTTAGTGGATACGCTGTATGTACCACAAGATCTCATTACATCTGAGTACTACAGTGCGACTATTGTCAAATACATTTTAATTAGGGTTCACCCGAACGCTCTTTAAAAATATGTTGTTAGCAGAGCATTTAACCACTACGAAAGAATTACTTCTAGCGAAATTATTAGCGTGTGTCGAGCAGACATATGTTGCTCACATGCAGGTAAGATCCTTTACGCACGAACACACGGTACCAGAGTGAGAATGAACGTTACTTGACGTAGAAGCATGTTTAGACCAAATACAGAAGATAAATGTTTTGCAAAGGCATCAGCAGTGTTCGAGACATCGCCATTTTCATCGTCAATACACAGATCTTGAGCGCTCTTTTTTCAACAGTAAGAGCACACGCAGCTCCAAAATAGTTTCGTTTACCTCTCTTGCTGGCTTCAGCACGTTCAAGGTGGATGAAGTGATGATGGTTACAATAAAATTGCAAAGGTAATGACAGCGCCTAAATTCAAGCTTCTACATATCTAGGCCTCATTTGCCTCGCTTTTCTGTGTGTGCGGTCTTTCAGGTTTATTGTCATTTATAGTTCTTCACAAAAGCAGTGAAGAATTTTGAGCCGTTTTGTAGGTAGGAATATGGGCAAGTTTAATGGCCTGCGTAAACCAAAGAAATCAACGTCAGCTGTCACATCTACTAACGACCAGTACAAGTTTTGAAGATAGTGGTACAAGCCGAGGCAAAAGTTCACGCTGCGCTTTGTGTTCTTTAGGTAACGGAGACTGCGTTTGCGAGCTACCAGAGTTAATGGAAATCTTAAGTAGGGGTCAAACTTATAATAATAATAATAATAATAATAATAATAATAATAATAATAATAATAATAATAATAATAATAATAATAATAATAATAATAATAATAATAATAATTAACGTAATCATATCCGTGTTCTTCTACTTCATCTTCAGAAGCCTTACCCTGTCAGGAGTTGCCGTCCGCAAGTCCCTCTTAAGTTTGAGCGATACGAACACATTTCTCTGTATGCATGAGTATGCGTTCGTATCCTCCAAGGAATCCTTAAAAAGGAAGGAATTCGTTTGGAGCAACGCGGCGTGCAATTCCAGCGAGCCCTTTGCTTCCGTGGATTAGATTACATTGCAGGATATTAAAGCGGAACACACGAACAGAACCACTTTACTGCCCTGGTCACCATTTAACGAAGCAGACTTCTCGAGATAACGTCGAAGATTTTGAACGGCATATTTATGGAAAAAAAAGTAGAGGCACACTGAGAAATAGGGTGCAGGCCTCCATTAATTTCGCCTATTACCATCGCCCACACATAGCATGCTCAAGGAATGAAGATAGCAACGTATTTCGATCGCAAAAAACTGTATTTTAAACTCATGTAACGATACTACTTTCACAGAAATACGCCGAAAAAAATAGAAAAAGTTACGAAAAAAAAGTGCACCCACTCCTGGCAAGCGGCACCACAGTTTCGTTGCACTATCGTCGCGGGATAGCGATACGGCGACTAGCTCGCAGCGGTTGCTGGGGGCGCCCTCGCCAAGCCTTGCGCAAGGCGGCCATCCCGTGAACGCAGTGCAGCCGGCAATGCGTTCCCATACGTCTGGTGGGGCCATCGCGCCTGTGATCCGAGTGCACTTTGATGTCGCTGGTCACGTGGTCAGCAGAGAACGCACGGCCAGCGACTCAACTTGTTTAAGCGCAGCTGAGGAGGCGGTAAGGCCGCCCGCAGAGCTTGGGGCAGCTGTGCCGCTGCAGCTTTGACGAGGTGCAGCCGAGCAGACGCCAGCCACACGTGCGGCGACGCAGGAGACGACGGGCGACTCCTGTCGGGATTGTCGCACTGCCGTCTGCTCTGTTCGGGGCGAACCTGATGGAAGAAGGGAAAAGATGCAATTGTGTGTGACTCAGCCACGAAGAAAGCCGATGTCCTCTTTCCCAAACAAAAATTAAATGAAATGTTACCGCAGGTGAACGTATACTCCATCGAGGTAAACCACGTTTTAGTGGTTTGACCTTGTGTGAAGCTGCTAATGGTGTTATGCGCAATTAACCGAATATACTTCGAAGTCGCTATCATCCTTTCAATCTCTTCAGAACATTTATCTTTTACAGATCTAATAAGAAGGTTTGTCTATATAAAGGAGCTGTCCCAAAGGAATAGTTATGTGCTGACGAAGCTTTCGAGAGCGTAACTGTAGAAGACACGGGGCTTGCAATGCAGAACACAAGCATACGCGAACATGGATCAGCACGTATACTATTCGAATTACTTCAACCACTCTATTACCGAACGGTAAACGGTGAAATAAAACGCTATGTCTAATGCTTTCTGCGATATGTATAGCGTATTTGCAATGGAAGAGAAATAAGCGTTGTAGAGCTTTGCGGACATGGAAACTCAGTTGTTGGAAGCACGCAAGGTGGAGAAAGGCTCATGAACAAGAAAATTGTCATCCACCTGGAATTTTGAATTTTTTTTTCAGAATTCAAGAATTCAAGAAAAGGGGAAGCGAAATAAAGATTTGCTTTCTGAAATCTCGTTTTCACTGTTTTTTTAAAGTTCAACTGTAATATGATGCTTTAAAGCAGACAATTCACCGTTTTTCAGAAACCAAACTTCTGAGCTTATGAAAAATTCGTCCTACTCCGGAGAGATCGACCTCCTGACGAACGCCTTTCATTGGCGGTCTTTCTACCGTCTAAGTTAACGCGGAAGTTAGCACATCGCAGCATGAAGGTGAATTATTGGACATCTCAAAGCACGTGGAGACTGACCACGGGAAATCAGTTCTACTGAAGCGCGCAAGGTGGAGGAAGGTTCATGAAAGGGAAAATTGTAATCCACCCTAGTCCATGTGTTTCGATTTGTCGATTGATTAGCCTACATGATGCGTGCACTTAAGCTGGACTCCTGGTTATCTAAGATGGTGGAAAGACCACCCCGAAAAGGCGTTCGTACTCGCTTTGATCCGCGAACGTGAACGAATTTTTCTTGAATTGCGCAGGTTTCTTTTATAGGCAGCACATCTGGACACGTAGCAGCTAGCGTCCCAAGCGGCTGCCTGGCGAAGCTTGCGCGTTTTCTGTAGCACGAACGGGTTTCTCACGATTATCTGAAGGTACAGGGCAAATATTGGCAAAGGCGGGTGACAGAGACGTTCTAGAAAACAAGCCACACGAGAGAAATGCAGTGATTAGGCTGTGGAAATCTGGAATTTTGTTGCCACAGGGGTTAAAAATTCAGCTTTGGAAGGTTATGGAAATGACGAAACGTATGGCTCGATTTTCGAGGCACAAACTGTCACTGTAATAAAACTGGAGCAGCTGTCGATATAGTCGGGAAATTGGGATACTACTACTACTACTACTACTACTACTACTACTAATAATAATAATAATAATAATAATAATAATAAAAATTAGCGTTTTTATATCCACTGCAGGACGAAGGCCGCTCCCTGCGATCTCCAATTACCCCTGTCCTGCGCCAATCGCTTCCAACTAGCGCCCGCGAATTTCCTAATTTCATCGCTCCACCTAGTCTTTTGCCGTCCTCTACTGCTCTTCCCTTGTCTTGCTACCCATTCTGTAACCCTAGTGGTACAACGGTTATCTAACCGGTGGATTACAAGACCTGCCCAGCTCCATTTTTTTTCTCTTGGTGTCAATTAGAATATCATCTATGCCCGTTTGCTCGCTGATCCAAACCACTCTCTTTCTGTCTCTTAACGTTATGCCGAGAAAGCTTCGTTCCATCGCTCTTTGCGCGGTCCTTAACTTGTTCTCAAGCTTCTTTGTCAGTCTCCAAGTATCTGCCCCATATGTCCGCACTAGTAAAATGCACTGATTCTACACCTTCCTTTTCAATGTAGTATAAATTGTATGTTGTCCGAAAACATCTTTTGATTGTTGCCTGGCTCAACTCTCCGCAGTCACCGTAGCGCTGTTCTCGAAAGCAATTTTGGAAACACAGTTGCGCAACTTCCCATGGTACCTTCTTAATCCAAAGTTTATCATTGTTGCACCGTCGGAAGCAGAGGCCGACCGGTTTAATCGGACGGTCCTATCGCTGCATGTGAAGCGGGTAACGCTTCCGTTCCACGGTATTTATTTTTTTCGGCCAGGCACGACTTAGTTCTACAATCTCCCACCAGAGGACGGAAACAAAAACTCAAACCTTAGTTTCGATTATTTTTTTACAGTGTTTCTGTCGAAATATTGTTATAAAATATTGCTTTGAAAAAGACGTAGCAATCTGTTGCACATTTAATAATTATTCGCGTTCATAGTAAGAGTGTATTCCTTCGACAACATACGTAGGTACATACATGCGTCTTTGTGCTACGTATGTAAACAAATAAAGACAATGAAAAGCCACTTTGCCATTTCATGTGCGAAATGCACCTAAAACGAAGACTGTACGTGGCCCACCCACTGGGAGCAAGCAACACACGTTGCTCGAACGCTGCTTATGCAGGCCTCTATAATTGCTGCAGAGAAGTGAAATAGCAAACGGGGGCCCAATAAAGTAAATCTATTCCAATGTGTTTTTATTCCAATCTCCTGACGTCATATTTACGTAACCGTCGACGTAAGCATTGTTCGGTGACCTATGGCGTTGTTTACAGAGGTCAATGGAAAGCTCTCGTAGTTATAGGAGGTCACTTTGGTTTGCTTCTGAAGCGAATACCATTGCCTACCATGACACATTTTTCTTGTCTAATTAGCGGACTAGAGGCGAGGAGTACGTAGAAGTGCAGAGCGTTTCAGTGGGGGCGAGTTACCACAATGAAAGTATACAACCGGACGAGGTGGCAGAGCCGGCGTCGCCGATTGGCCCGCTTCGTTTTGCTTAGCTTTCGCTTTGTGGTAGAAGAGCGTGGGAACATGGTACGGAAGGGTAAAAATGCCACTAAAACGAACCCTAAAGATAACAAAGGTGGTAGAACAATGTCGCGCACCCGTGAAAAAAAGCATGCGGATTACAGGGTTGCCAACAAAACGGAATTTCTTCGTAATTAAGACGCGTAAACGGAAACTAATGAGTGCGCTAGAAAGCTCGTAGTGCCAAGTTCGGACTGCCGTCTTTAATTTCATTCTGGATTCACGGGCGCAGGATAAAATAAGTTTTATCGGCAATCGCTTTTCCGTATAACTTTAGTCACCTGTGTGGGTGCCGAAAGGACTCGAAAGCATCATCTGCCACGCAAGATATCTTATTATTCACTTGTAAATCCATTCCCCACTGCAGCTCCGAGCATCCCAGTGCCTAGGCTATCGGCGGGCGGCCCTCATTTGTTCATTTAGGAACGGGGGAGTCTCTAGCTATTCCGGAAAAGATTTCATTTTTTTTTACGTCACCTTGAAGCGGTGAATTCTTGTGGTTTTGTGACATTGCGTGAACAGCAGGCGAAGTGGGCACAGCTCAAGCACATTTGACTAATAGCGGACGGCTGATGGCAAGAAAGGCCCAGAATCTGAAATTTTTCTTTCATTCGGTCTAATCAATCATAATGCGTCATATGAATTGAACAGTTTTCCTGACCTCACGTGACAGACAAACGAAGTGGTGGGGGTCCGAAAAAATTGCGACCAATCGTGGAGGCCTGATTGCAGAAATGGAATAGAATAATTTGGAATAGTTTTGGATTAGAACGACAGAAAGCTGAGCTAGTTGGTACGGATTCATTCAGTTTTGGGTTATTGCGCCCCCGGATCTTTGGGTAGGTCAGGACCAACTGAAGCGAAGGGAAGCAAAATGTAAGAAAACCCATTAGTGCTAAGCATTCCTTTCACAAAAGCATTCATCGCATTTCACTGCCTCTTAGAGGAACCATACATTGTTGTACTTAAATTTTAGTAATTTGCCATTTCATTTGAAGAACAACCGCATCAAACCGACGTACTGTAAAAATAGCCTTGCTTAAAAAAGCGCGGTTAAGATCAACCTTCGTTCAAAATATTTCATTTGAAATACAATTAGGCTTGTTTGTATAAAAAATAAGCCTTTTCGACACCGAAACCGACAAAAAAGCCCTCGCTCGCCGAAATGGCGCAGACCTTAAATCACTGAGAAAGAACTCGCTTGATCTTTCGGCAAAATCTGAGAGCTTAGGCATCACCCGGGCACAATTGAAATATCGCAGGCGTGGTTTGGCATTGGCGGCCACTTGCAGTCTCTAATACAAAAAAAAAAAAACGCAGACAATTGCCAGCCAATCGTTCCCAACACTGCTATGATAGCAATGGTGTTACTCATTTAGGATCAAAGTAGCCAAGTTGAAACTTCGTTGCGGCTGGGTTTTAAACGGGAGATACAGTGTAATTTGGTGTTGAATACTTTATTTTCCAAACGACCTCGACGCTTCGAGCGGTACGGAGTGTGAGTCATGCCTCAGATTTCCATCGGCATCAAGATGTATACATCTGCACGAGGGGCTGGCCACTCAGCTGAGTTTCTGCATTTGTCTCAAGACTAATGAACGGGAAAATCAGTTGCGCAATATTTAGTATGCGTCCTAAGAGACCCAAATAACCCTGTGTGGCGTTCTCCTGGGTGGCGTGTTTTCCGCCACTTTCTACTGTCTTGAGTGCGCCCACAGGATACGCTGTGCATGTGGCTGTTGACATCGGGAACCCGATGTCAGCCAAGGCACATCGCCTAGGCTGAGAAACACGTTTGGGGTTCCTTTATCCCTTCGTTCTACAGTCGGGTGGCAAATAACTTTGCTTTTCCTTCGCTCCTTTAAGGACACTATGACAGTGACTCGTAGCTTCCACAAGGTGATACTTTTTCTGTAATACCATGCGTGACCACCATATCGTCTAGCGACTACTCTCACGGAATACTACAGATTGCGAGGCAAAAGTGGCTACAGCGACTTTGGGCTTTCGCGTATTATATTCACGGCGGACCGACAACGCACTGCAACCCATTTTCTCCACGGCTTCATGCTTAAGTTGGCGTGCTTGTTTGTTTTCTTTTCGAAATATTTACATATCAGTTGTAGGCTTATGGTATTTCTAAAATAAATATAAGTTATGGGGTTTTACGTGACAAAACAACAATCTGATTATGAGGCACGCCCTAGTGAAGTACTCCGGAAATTTGGACCTCGTGGGTTTCTCTAACGCGCACCTAAATCCAAGTACACAGGTGTTTTCCAATTTCGCCCCCGTCGAAATTCATCCGCCGTGGCCGGGATTCAATCCCGCAACCTCATGCTTACCAGCCCAACACCGTAGCCACTAAGCAATTACGGCGAGTGTGTCGTACTGCTATTTCTCATCCTGCATGTTTTTATCTATAACACGAACTTTCTCACATCTATTACTCCTCTTATATTGTGCCTTTTTCGTGGTAGCTGTATATGGGTCAGGTGTACACAGAGAAGTGAAACAGTAAAGAGGCCTGCAGCCTGTTGCTTTCATTCTCGTCTATGAATTCACGACGAGTTACCAGTGGTGCTGTCCGCTTTATGACTCAATACATGCAGCCTTTAGAAATACATCCTTTATATATTACTCAGCTACAAAGATCTTGTATCTTCTTTTTCAAAGATTTCAAGTGTTCAGTGACTTAAAGAAAAGACCCATTATGCGAACCAGAAATTTGCTCTTCACAGTCCGTATATTTATACATTATCTCTATATCTCCTAACAGCTTTGACTGTAAGGCCAAATTGCCCAGAACTGGGTGCTAGCGAACCGGCTACATGCCCCTCTACAAGCTACGACATCGGTATTTGACGAAACTGCAACAATCTCTTCTCTGAACGTATATTTAACGTTGAAAGATTACGCTACATGATTATCTCAAACCGGCCTAGGCATTAGTTCATCGTGACACCTTGGCTTACGCGAGCATATATGCGACTTAGTCACGGTGTCTCTTACGAGATAAGATGGCGTAAATGCAATACTAATAAAAGAGGCTGCACATTGACTGCAGTGTTTTAGCTGGACTGGTGTTTGGCTTACCTCACACGTAGCCTCCAAATGCAGCTGCTTGGTCTAGCCACGCTGTACGTGTCGCCGTTGCTCTCAGCCTTGATGGCGTTCAGCATCGTCGACGCGCACGGCAGCGTGTCACGTGGGTAGATGCGTAACCTGCAACCCCAGACGTCGAGGCGGCACTCGGCAGAAGGCACGTGGTCGAACTCGACGAACGGGCCACTCATGGTCGCGGCAGCTTCAGCTCCACGCGTGCTCGCATCCCGCGCACTGCGTTGACAATACATGACAACAATGAACACTGCTGTTGAACTGCATGTTCGTCAAGCAAGTCCTCGAGGAACGCTGCAGCTCGAATCACGAAACGTGTCCTGCTTTATTCTAAGTAAACAGTGCGTTCCGAATTGAAACACTAAGGACGTCATCACCCATCCGGGAAGCAGGAAAAATTGTGCTGAATACAGATAGTAAGGTTGGTTCTGGAAATCCAACTGCCATGTATTAAGATATACCGTAATTTATTCTAATTCATCCTAACCATACCAAAAATGTTTTATAGATTGCCAAAAAATTCTTTTGCGTGTTCCAACAATTGCTATTTTACCGTGTATGTAAAACTTCATTTTAAGCCGCGACCGAAAAGTGCTCAAGAAGCGGTATGGAGGGTTCGCATTTTTTTATCCGATTTTATTTATTCAGGCACGACTTCCTTCTAACTAATAAACAAAAGTACAAAAAATAAAAAAAATTGTCCTAACACAATACTTCCCAGGTGCAGTATGATTACTACCTCATGCAGCACTCGCTTTACTGTCAGTTTTTCCTGCCTTAGTTTCAAGCACTTTTGTTGTGTGTTGAATTTTGGCATTATCTTCATAAACGGGCAGAAACCTGAACTTCACTCTTTGATACCCCGCTTTTCTCTATGTGACTTAGTGTGGTGTCGGGAAAGGCGCCCTTTGGGACAAAAAAATGCCTCAATGTACGTTTTTTTATTTATTTATTTCCCTTTTTTCCCGTTACGGAAATTTTATGGCACCAGAGAGCGGCATGGTATATACACAGGAGCTCCAATTAAGCACGTACCCAAAAATGTTGTAGTTGTTCTCGTGGCTATTATTATTATTATTATTATTATTATTATTATTATTATTATTATTATTATTATTATTATTATTATTATTATTATTATTGTATGCAACCGTGCTAATTTCTTGGCCCATACGCTGGAACCCTTCCTGAAGCGACTCTGTCTAACGAAGTAATGTCATTTAGCTGTGAGTAGAGTTGAAATCAGCGGGGAAACCAAAACTACGAATGAACGAATGAATAAATAAAAATTATAGGCGCTATATTCACGCGTATATGATACAAACATCCCAATTTGCGGACGTGTTTTCTTTGGCGCATATCGTGTTCTCTCCTGCTCCAGGCTTTTTGTAAAAGAATAGCAATTATTGCCCTTTTGGCGGGCTTTATCTTCCTTATGCCAGTCTAGGGCCGATATGAAACATTGCCGAATCCGCAGAAGTCCATTCGATGCCCTTAATCGTATCTCCATGGTCGGCCTTGGGACGTGAGGATTAAGCGATGAAATTCGTTGTATTTACGGCATATTGTATTTACGGCATGTTGTATTTAGGCTACCTACGCAGAAACTTTTACGCCGTTCCTGCATCTTTAAAACTGACGCTTTACAAAACACTCGTTCGATCAAAATTAGAGTATGCCTCGGCCATCGGGGATCCCCCTCAAGTATCACTAACCCTCTCCCTCGAGGCCATTCAGAACCGCGCGTGCCGCTTTATTCTATCTAATTACTCTCGTCATGCTAGCGTAACACTCATGAAGCAAACCCTTAACATACCCGGACTTTCAGTACGTCGTGCATACAGTCGCCTCTGCCTTTTCCACAAGATTTAAAACAACCAGGTATTAAAACCAAAACTTCTTACTCGTCCTTCCTACTTTTCATCCCGCAGCGATCACCTTCATAAAGTTTTCGTGCCATCTTGTCGCACGAACGCGTACTATTACTCTTTTTTACCTCGCACCTGCAATGACTGGAACCACCTCCCCGCATCGGTCGCTACTATTATAGACTCATCGGGGTTCAAGACTGCTGTTCTCGATGCCATCTAACAAATGTTTTATTCATTCATCTGCATTTTTTTTCTATGTATATGTACCACTCCTTTCTGTAGCGCCTACGGGCCTTGAAAGTATTTAAAATAAATAAATAAATAAATATAGCGGAATACCACCGACTGAATGAGTGAGCTCACATGTTTGCTTGAAGCGTAAACGAGTTGAAAAACTATTTCAAATGCGTTTATAAAAAGGTTTTGCACAAAGTTTACGAATTCTAGACTCTGCAGCAAAAGGATTTCTTCCTTTTTAGTATGCTGGTCCTGTTAGCACGGGTACCTGAAACGGATAAATGTGACTTGTGAATCTATAGCTTATCTTAAGTTATTCCAGAAGTTACGATTGGTTTACGTTAGTCCAACTCACAAATTAGCGGTGTTTCAAAGAGCGGTCGGTAAAATATGCTCTTTATCTGCTTTATGTTTATCACCGTTTGCGTAACTTTAACGAAGTGGGATATCGTTTCTTTTCTTTTTCTGTTTTAGAGTTGTAATTGATTTTCCTGAATTTACCATTGACAACTTAATTGAAGAATCTTCCTCAAATTCCTCAGATTCAAATGTTTTTCAATAAAATGCAACAAACATTAAATTCGGTATATTGCATGCAAACCAAAATATATTCTCCGTTCCATTGAATTTCGATTGCTTCTCATCTAGTTCAACTTACACGAACGGAATGGAGGATTTCAGCAGGGACAATAGCGTAGACACCTCGAATTATATAAACCAAGGTAACATGAAGCAGCTACGCATCGTCGTGAAGTTTGCGAGGCATATGACGTTTTGCCAGCGGCAATGCATCGAGGATAAATGGAATTCTGCGCTTTCACGTGCCATAATTCCGATCTGATTATAAGGCACGCCGCAGTGCAAGAAACTACAGATCTACAGATTATTTGTACAGTCTACAGATTAAATTCAACAACCTGGAGATCTTTATCGAGTGCCCAATGCACAGTACAGGGGCGTTTTTGCATTTCGCCCCCACTGAAATTCGGCTGCCGCGTCCGGGATTTGATTCCACTACCTCGTGCTTAGAAGCACAATACCAAAGTCAATAAGCAACCACGGCTGGTTCAAGCGCAGAGGATTGCACGCACGTCAAAGTTACGGTTAATAAGCAATAGACGTGTCAAAAGCACATCCATTCGTGGAAGTTCCATACTCTTCCTCCGAAATTGACCACGATCAACGCATAGTTGCAGATGCTGTATAACCGCACATAGATGTGTCGGCTAATTATGCGGGAGACTAATTTAAAGGGACATATAATCAATTCGCTTAATAATCACCTGGGCAATTCAACATTGCGCTTCTCTGGAATATGAACGCAAGTGTGCAATGGGTGCGGGTGCCGACGCACTTCATTGCTTTAACTATCATAAATGTTCCAATATTCAGCGTACTGTTATGAAAATGAATTCGTTCCAACCGTAGAAAAACCGTCTGTTAGCTAAACGTGTTTTATCGTGTACAATCTCACCCATCGATCGTCCTATTACGCAATACCAGCTGAGTAATGCGCTACATGGCCGATTGCTATATCACAGGTATTCCTGATTTGTTCTACTCTGTACTACTCAACACGTTACACGCTGTCTTTCTTTTCTTTGCGAGCCAAACACCCCGTCAATGGAAGTTTCACAACAGTACAGAAATAAAATAAAATTTGTCTGTCGACTGAGGATGTTCGCAGCGGTCCTGATATTTGATATAGAAAACACCGAATTGACCGTTACCTCTTTGTTAGTAGGCGCACGGTGAACCTCGAGGTTACCACCGTCTGGTGCCAGGCTCCTTGCGCGGTTCCTGATACTGGCATGGTCTTGCACTGAGCCACGGTGTGCTTGACGCCCATGTCAACGTGCGGGTTCCACTCGGCCCTCGGGAACAGCCTGCTGGGATGTCCTGTGAGCCTGCCGCAAGTGCGTTCATCGACCTTGTACCATGGCTTGAGCACAAGGTTCCGATTGTCGGGGAGGGCATCCTCGATGGCCAAGTTACTAAACGCGTAGGACACGTCATCCTTGGCCGCATCTGGAAGTGCGGCGAGTGCAATCGAGGAAGGCGTCTTGCGGGATGGCGTCTCTTCCGAGATGATTGACAGGCTGCCTTGGAGGAGACGGTGAATTTCGATGCCGCCAGGTACACCGACCCCCATGACAGGTAGTTGGACGATGCAGTTCCCTTCTGCGATGGTTCTAAGTGCGTCCGCCACGATTAGCTGCGTGTTCGAAAGCGCATGAGAGATTCTCCTTCGTCGCGTGGACCTCGCGTGCCAGCGCGCGAGTGCGCGGCCTCCGTGTCGTTCTTCTTTTTCCTCACTTCCATTTCTAAACCTTGTGTATAGCGAGTTATGTCGCTTTGCTAATATGCTCTGCTTTGGCCCACACGCGAGCTCTAGCCGTGAGTGAAATAAGCTGAAATAAGAGTTTTTAAAATCGGCAGCCAGTAAAAAAAAACGGGGGGGGGGGGGGGGCGACACAATGGCGCGCATGTTGACTATTCTGATTTCCGTATTGAGAGACATGTAAAACGCTGATATTCTTTTATGAGACAGCTGCTGTACATATTTTGGGTAATATTTGTTGCATTTAATAGATAATGTTACAGACTATCTAGTTCGGCAAGCACAATATCAAATTACGGCTGTGCATATTTCTCAAAATCTTTCATAAGAACGGGTAAGTCGAAAAAATATACACATGCAAATTTTACACATCTGCAATTCTAAAGCGAAAACAGACAACGCACTTGTATCATATGCATCTTTTAGAGCACATAAAGCGGGCAAACGGGATATATGAAATAATAGTCTACGTGAAATCGTTACAATGTTTACAAGTATCTTGCGAAACATATAATAAATATAGTAGTACAGTTTAGAAACATGTGTAATAGATCACGTTTATTTGCTCTAGGCGTACTATCAGGAGTACTTTAGTGATTGGAAATATTATTTTTCCTTGCTGAATTACAGAGTTGTAAACATGGCGCTTGGCGTTCTTGCATTTTGAAAATAGTGAACTTTACTATAAGAACACTGGCGGAGTAAGTAAGGAATGTGTCTACTGCACTTGATGTTACCTTTTTCTTTGAAATGCAAGAAACCGCATCGAAATTACTGTTGTGGTAGCAGAGTAAAAAGAAATCTGGCAGTTTCGCACAAGGCGAAGGATAGATTGCTATAGCAAATTATTAGGCTGCTATACGGATGGAGGATAGTACTTTTATCGGCCGTAAACTTGTAAACATTCGCGTATAAATTAAATTAACAAGGATGGTTTTATGCGCGCATAGGTAAACATGAACACATCTCACTAGATGACGGCGGACACTCGCTGTCAAAATGTTGGCGTCACGAATAGCGGCATATGCAGCGAGCCAATTGACTTTCGCGCTGTCTCTCACTTCAACGCGTACTAAACAGAGCAAGCACCGCGCACACTAAACCATCAGCCAACGGCACACCTGCGACTGTGTACCGACCGCCTGTCGCCTTCACGATAGGGCCGGCGCGACCGCGCTAATCCGTGCCATACGAAGACGCCGCCAGAGGAGAACGTGCCTTCTCCTCCATTCACCTCTCTCCCGGTGCCCTGCGCACGATGGAAGACGGTCCGCTTGCTCCCCGCCTTCCACCCTTGAAGGAGCGAGATCGAGCAAGCATCTTCGGCTCATCCTCGCACGCTCTCACTCGCACCTATAGCATGCAGCTCGCGACCACGCGGTTATCGCACCTTGACTTTATACGGAATATCATGGCGACGGTGACGGCGCAAATGTGCCTGGAAGTGTCTATATAATTGCTTTTGCAATGAAACGATCAGGGCTCCCGAGCCAAAGCTTACGCATGCCACACATACTGTTAGCAGAGGTAAAGCGCGTGCAAAGGTGCGAAATCGTCAGGGCAGCCAATTAATTCAAGATGTCAACGTGAATTCCTCCCTGTATATCTGCAGACACCGCGAAGCGCCTTCAGCCTCCACCTTCGAAGGCGTATCACCTCTTTCTAGCGACTTGTATCGTTGTATCATTCTTGTATTGTTGACTTGTATCATTCCCCGTCTAGAAGGCAAGAAGGGCCCACGTGGGCACTACGCACACATAGTTGTGCAGGGCAGCGCGCCGTACGCTTCATCATCATCATCATCATCATCATGAACATCATCGAAAATATTTATTGGTTTCTATTTACAGGGTCTTTCGTGGCAATCTGTCAGGGTCTTTTTTGACACTCTTTTTCTGGGTTTAGCAGGGGCGGCACCCTTTGTCCATGGCTCCAGCTCTTTCAGCTGCCCTGCTTGCTCGCTGCACGAGACCAATTTGGTCCTAGCAGTGGTAGCCGGCCAGCAGTGCCTGCCATTGCTCCCCACTTGTATTTAAGATATTGGGGGCTGTTGTCATATGTTGGCATTCCCGTGAGATCTGATACATTTCGGGCTCCGGGTATTCAGCTGCGCATCTGGCGTGGTTCACGTTTTACTGGGTAGACTTTGGGCAAGGTTCCTGCCTGTAGCTGGCTACAATCAGTGACCTCCGCCCTCGTGAGTGATATAAGTGGGGGGGGGGGGGAGGATATCGTATCCTGGTTCCCTTGCAGTAGTGTGCCAACAAATCCGACTATTCATTTGGAACAGAAGGTCCACTTTCGAGTGTATAGCTTTCGGGTACTCGGATTGTATACCGTTGAGCCACCCTTGGGCCCTATAACGTAAAACTATTCCAATATGTTTCTATTCCAATTTCCTGACGTCAAATTTGCGTAACCGCTGACGCAAGCATCGGGTGGTCACCCATAGGGTCGTCTAAGTAGACCAATCAAACGCTCTCCTCGTTCATAGGAGGGTACTTTTGTTTGCTTGAAAAACGAATAACATTGCCTACACTGAGCGGCTTGTCTTATCTAATTGACTGACAAGAGGCGAGGAGCACGCTCAAGTGGAGAGGGATTCGATGGGGCCGAGCCACAGCACTGAATATAGATAACTGGATGAAGAGGGTGTTCGCGACCGAATGACGACGGCCTCATTGCGACGAAGTGATGATGGAATGTCATCGATTAAATGACTAAAGAGGTGTTACAATATAATGACGACGAGTGTATGACGATGATGGCATCGATACATCTGTATGATGACGATCTTGTGAAGAAGACCGCGTGGCGAGCCTTGTTTGACGACGTTGTAAGACGACGATGGCGTGACGCTGACCGCGTGACATCAACTGTATAAGCATTGGATGACGACGATTACGTGAGATAGCTTGGCGACGACTTGGTGTGACGACGCTGATGTGAAAATGACGGCGTCACAAGCATGGCGAGGCGACCACGGCCCACATCCAGTGGCACGCACCCCTGGAAACTGCAGACTGCACAATCTCTGGGTTCGGCGCGCTTGTGCGGACGGCGCCAGCGACCCAAAACTTAGAAACGAGCTAAGCAAAACTAACACTTAAAGATAACTTGCCGATTGTTATGCCCGAACCCACGCCCTCCGCAGAGAGCGTGGGTACGGCTCATAACGCTCCTACTTACCTTTTTTTTTTATCTCACACTGTCTCCTATTACAACGTAGCTGTATGTAACTATGATGCCATAGAATTTTCGTGTCCGCATACAAAACTATCTTCATCAATGGCTCATATTCCCGTAATTAAGCAAAAAATGCAATGGCTGATAGCGCTTTGAGCCAGAGGCTACAAGCACTCAGCAAAGTGAAGCGAACAGTTTTTACATTATTTCTAATCACGCATGTAACATACACAATGGCATGTCAAAAACTGTCATTATCAATGACTCATACCCCGGTTGGCAATGGCTCATAGGCCCGTTAGCAAGCAAGCAAATTCAATGGCTAGTAGCCGCGTAAGGTAAAGGGCTACTCAATTGCGTTGGTACTATCTGTGGGGTCGATGTGGATGATTTCAATGTGTATATTTCGGAACAGAAAAGGGAGTGGTTTACCCGTTTCGTGTTGTAGGAATATTGCTTGCGATGCCACACCGATCCGGCCCAACCGACGCACCAGTGCCGTACGTGCATTAATTTGACATAATCATAGCACGTGTTTGCAGTTGAGAGTATGCAGACCAGTGTACATCACAGTGACTACAAAGCCATTGTGACCGTCGTTACTAAGTGACAATCAAATATTATTCCAGCGCAGTTGTTCTCGGAGAGAGTAGTCATTATTCGAAAATTCGAATATTTTTTAAATCTTATCGAATACTTTACGTTGACCACTGTACACTGCTGGAAAAAAGAAAAAAAACAAGTGTTTGCACTAACTGTTAAAGCGAAAATCTCGTTCTTTGAAGCTAAAGTCATGATAAAGGATTATCATGAGCGAAAATCTCCTTCTTTGAAGCTAAAGTCATGATAAAGGATTATCATGACTTTCGCGAAGAAGTAATGCCGATGTGACGCTGGTGGGGCCCGTATCTCAGAGGCCTCAGGAGTTCTCCTTGCCCACGCATAGTGGTCCCGCCATGACCCCTGCCGCCTCCATGGTGGAAGCAGCCAGTGCTGCTCCATCGCCTTCAAGGGCACTATAGACAGCAGACCAGCAGGCCGCCAAAATCACCCAAAACCCAAGGCCTGAGACACGTGTTTCGGTGCGCAACTCTTGGTTCTCCAGCGCCTCAGAGATAGCAATGCTAGTCGACGCAAAAACCCAGTGTTATCGACGCCGAACGACAAGCGCTCCCTCCAGCGCGGAAACAGGGACAAGGTCCCTATAACCACGTTAACTAAGAAAGCGATAGCTTGAAGGTTATCGCTCTTTTCTTTCAGTATTCCTCAGAACTACGTCACCGTACATCGTTCTTATCTCTTCTTCCCTCGTATTGCCATTTTTTACGTTTTAGTTTCAAAATGGATTTTATTATCCAGGGGAATACCAGGGGGCTCTTACGACACTTGGGTGACATCAAGTCCATGTTAAGTACATTCTCTCCTGTGGCATTGTGCTTATAGGAAACAAACCTAAGCGAAAAACATAAGATTCTTTTAAAAGCCTGTACGGTGCGACCGTACTCAGGCGAACCGGCTTTCGGGTGCTGTAGCCATTGTTCTGCACGGTGTTATCGCAGCTGGAGAAGCTGTCATAAACAGTCACGTAGAGGCCGTTGCTGTCGCCATATTAGCACACAATACCATCCCCATTTGTTCAATATACATTCCACCGCATTCGCTATTTACTGTAGTAGATTTACTGTAAGAGGCGCGCCATAGTGACTGTAAGAGGTGGATAAATGTTGAGCACCGGTGATTCTTTAGCGTGAACCCAATGCGCGGTGCACGGGCGTTTTTAAATTTTGCTCCCATCGGAAACTGTGTATGTCTAACTGGCAGTGATATACGTAGTAGTTGGAAGATTGAAGCATAGTGACCACCGCACTATGAAAAGAAGCACGTGCACGTGAATTTGCCTTAAAATTAATTACTCGGTGGCCTGGTATCCATATTTAGTGAACTAAACAGAAATTACGTGAATCTTATGAATCACATGTGTTCAAAGGGGCCGAATTTGTGGACTTCTCCACTGCACTGCATTCAAAACTAGAATCAGTGGCAATGATTATTCTTGTAGCTTTTATGGGGAATATTCAGAAGCTAAGACTATATAACCAAGTGTTCTGCCTAGAAAAGTGAGCGTGTAGTCTGGAAGATGAAGCTTATTCGATAGGCTAGTGTAGAGCAGCCGAGTAGAATCCTGCGACTGCCTGCTCTTCTCATGACGAAGGTTCGGTCGCTTTCTCAGGCGCTTTGAGCGGCTATAGAAAGGGCTTTCGTAAGGTTTGGTGGCGCTGGCGTGAACTGAAATCAATCCATTCTTCCAGTCACGGATGCTTGAGACATCGGGAGAATTCTGCACGTTTCTGCATTACTCATCTTTGCGTCAGGCCGGAAATTTCTATCCAAACCCCGTGTTTGCTGATGTATGGTGAGGAAACCAAGGAAGCCAAAACATTTTGGAGACGATAGGAAATGAAAGCTTCCCTTCATCAGCTTCTGACTCCATTTCACGCGTCGAGGCGGTTCAGACTCCGCGTGCTGAGAGCGAATAGCGACACGTCAGCGCAGTATGATGTTGCAACAGCAATTGACGTTGATGGCCGCACCCAAGGGTGTTTTTTGTTACATGCTGTCGTGGAAGTTATGTCGCAAAGCTGAAGTCTGACCACCACCGTCTTGGGAGGAGACAGTGAAACATTGGCTTATAGTGAAGAAAACAAATCGCTTTCTTCGCAGTCGCTGGGAGTTTACTAAGATTATTTTTCCAATGCAGATAGAGGTCAACGTGCATATCTCTGTTACTGGTCTCGCGATGAAGTCTGAGTCTCGTGACAAATTTTATTGGGGTTCGTGCATAATCACTCAGCAGAAGATAATGCTTTACTCGAGAATAGCCAGCTTTTATTTCATAAATAACCTCGCATTAAATGAAGAGCCAATTAACTTGATCTGTATGTGGACATCACCCACCATTGCAGGGCTCTAAATGTTTTAACCTCTTAATGTTTAACGTGTCTAGAGATAAGCCGGAACCATGTAGTACCAAAATGTCATAGTCTTTTTGCTCATTCTTGGCAATCATTTTACATCCTTGCGCTCCTACAAACTACATAGAAGTAAAAGCGGACAGCAAAGTTTTTCTACGTAAGCCCTACATACTAATTGCAATGAAAGCAGCCAGAAACACCTCATTATGAATATCGGACGAGTTACGGTCGCATCAGCAGAAATTTCGCTGACTTAATCTGCGATGGGAAATAAATACGAAGGTAGAATGTAACCGTTTTGTTGCACAAAACACGCTCGCTGGAAGCGCTGTAGAAAAAAAAAGGCATTTGACAGTGCAGTTTCAATATTGGCGAGGTCCAAGCTGCAGGATGGCAGGATGCATGAGCTGGGGGGGGGGGGTGCAGAAAATGATCACAAGGTATAAATGCTGGGCATAAGAGCAATCGCGCTGTGCACCCCTTTCACTACGCCACTATTCTCTTTGTTTTGGACGCTTGAAGAAATTTGCTTGAGGTAGAAAAATATTCCATACCAAAATATCCCACGCTGCTTATATGACCCCATGCTCAAAGCTTCACAAGTGTTTATTCGCCGTCAATTTTCTGCTACCTGGGTTGATCCCAAGTTGTCTTATGGAAGGGATACTTGAAGTTGTTAAGTTTGTGAAAAAAGCTGCAATACCGAAAATTTTTACCTCTTGCAGAAAAGTCCCATAGGCGATACCAATGCGCACAAAAGGCAGCAGGCTTCGTTGATAAAAGACAGACAGTTCTTACTACGAAAAGTGCAGTGACGTATTCCCTTCGTTAAGCTACTGTGAGGGAGTTGGTTTAGTTCCCTTCGATGCAGTGAACTTGTGATTTCTGACAGGACGAACAAAATCACAAGTTCCCTTCAGGTGACAAACTTTCCTATTACTTCATCGCCACTCCCACCTATCCGATCACACAGATTCAAGTGTATACGGCTGCATTGGCGCACTTCGTTTCTGTGAATGGGAACATAACTATTTGGACTGCCGCGCACGCTGGTCTTGCCAGAAACGGAGCGGCTCACGCCAGCGTCCGAGGATTTACGGTCCGGGCGCAGGCATTAGATGAGCCAGATTCCGTTGCGGCAACGGCTACATTAACTGCGCGCTATCGTCTTCCAACTTTTCACGACATCTGTAGCCGCTACCGCCTAGAAAGTTTAATATTCCCGCAGCTAATAAACAAATCCTCGCGCAGGTGCGAGGCGCTGTGGTGACAGCGCCACTCACACCTTGCCCTCTCCTTCACCTCACCGACTCCTCTCTCTACCCTTCACCTAGCTGTATATTTTGCTCCACAACCAAAGCAAATTTTAATCACATCATATGGGGGTACCCGAAGCACCCCCCACCCTTGTTCCTCCGTAAATTAATAGGCAGCGAAGAGCAGGGGGTAGCTGCCTTCCTATGCTCCTGGTGCGATATCGTGGGCTCGTTGAGAATGTTGCGAGGGGCGGCCATGCGTAGCACCCTCCCCCTTTTGTCCCTCTGCCCCTTTTCTTCCAAAAGAAAATAAATGTTTTCAGCTTCCCCTCCCCCTCCTGCCACCACCACGTCGACGTCAATGCAGTATAAGCCGCACTTAAGCGGAAGTGCAAGATATATATAAGCGGTTTAAGAGCTCTCCTTATCGATATGACGAGCATACCCAAAAGTGTGTGCCTGAAACTGGCGAGTTTTTGTGTTCCTTTGCATGTCATGAATTACAACTGAAAGAAATCCTGGATGCATGCTCCGAGCTACGCACAGGGTTACTTAAAGTGAAGTAAGAGTATCGAGCTCCCCTGCTGGCACCGTTTAACACAAGGTAAAAAAATTCTGCAGATCGCAGGCACAGTGTGAATCAATGTAAGGAAGGTTTCTGTGCTGGATGAGTTGATTGACGATAATTAGCGGTAATCTTTACGGTTAAGCGTAATTTCTTCGACGTTTAGTCCATCACAAGATGGGTGTGTTGATGTTAGACATTACCTTGCTGGCACCGGTGGTGTTTGTCTGCTTAGTGCACAGAACACGCATGGAGAGGTGTTTACTTGAGCCGTTGTTGTGCACCATATCCTTCGTGAAGGTTAGCATTGTCATTGCCTCACACAGAAAATAGCATAGTGGCAGAAGTGTTAAACTGTATTTGAATTATGCAGCGGTACCGGCAAAAACCAAAAACGGATTATGAGGCACGCCTCAGTGGCAAACTCTGAGGTAATTCTGAACCCCTAGAGTCTTCAATGTTCCTTTAAATCTGCGCTAGCGTATTTGTATATCACCTACGCGGAAATGCGGCTGCCACGGTCGGGATGGAACGCCCAATCTTGCGCAATGCCACAGGCGTACAGCTACGGAGGCGGGCGCTGCAGTGCGGATTTCACGTGCGACCGTTTCCGTAGTTTCGCCCTGACGCCACTGTACTTTATATCGGCTTTGCGTCAGTACGCCGTGTGTCATTGGACCGCTTGACATATTTGCGTGGTGTTTAGTTTTCAGAAGTAGGAGAAACCGTGCCCGACCTTGAACCTAAACTCAACAGTTTGCCCGCAACTGCTGTCGTGTGTAGTAGTAGCGCTTCCTCGCCTTCACACTTCGCATTTTCCCTCTCCCACGAACCCCCCATATATATACGTATATATGGGTACCGCGAGCGAAGAGTGTCAACGCAGTCATTCACTCATTTCGCGGCTGCGTCGGTTCTACCAATACCACCTGGAAAAAGTTAACGTCGAAACACTGCCTGATGTCTGCGACCATACCTCAACGAATGGAGCCGATCCAAATAACGCTCCTCACCTTGGCCGTCGGGATTGTCCAAACAATGTTCCCTGGCACGGGAACATTGTTTGCTTGTCATCGCAATCGTATATCTATTGCCGATAGCCCGTCAAATAGTGCACCCAGTAGCTTGTGTTTGTTAGATGAGCCAGTTCCCTTGTTGGATCAAGTTGTCTGAAATTTCTCGTGCTCTCCATAATCGCGTCACTGCGCATCTCTCCATATAATATGAATAAAGGTCCGCATTTTATTACTGGCGTTTTATAAGCATCGGCGTGCCTAAGAAGTGTTGTGTTCCCAACAATCGGGGGAAAGCACGGCGCAAAATGCTAGGTGCATGCGTTCAGCTTTCCCTGCCATAATCGTCTGTGCTCTAAGTGGATACGCTGTATATACCACAAGACCGCATTACATCTCAGCACTACAGGGCGAGTATTGTCAGATGCTTTTTAATTCGGGTTCACCCGAACGCTCTTTAAAAATATGTTGATAGCAGAGCATTTAACCACTACGAAAGAATGACTTCTAGCGAAATTATTATCGTGTGTCGAGCAGACATATGTTACTTACATTCAGGTCACATCCTTTATGCACGAACACACGGTACCAGAGTGAGAATGAAGGTTACTTGACGTAGAAGCATATTTAGACCAAGTACAGAAGATAAATGTTTTGCAAAGGCATCAGCAGTGTTCGAGACATCGCCATTTTCATCGTCAATACACACATCTTGAGCGCTCTTTTTTCAAGAGTAAGAGCACACGCAGCTCCAAAATATTTTCGTTTACCTCTCTTGCTGGCTTCAGCACGTTCAATGTGGATGAAGTGATGATTGTTACAACAAAATTGCAACTGTAATGACAGCGCCTAAATTCAAGCTTCTACACATCTAGGCCTCATTTGCCTCGCTTTTCTGCGTGTACTATCTTTCATATTTATTGTCATTTATAGTTCTTCACAAAAGCAGTGAAGAATTCTGAGCCGTTTTGTAGGTAGGAATATGCGCAAGTTTAATGACCTGCGCAAACCAAGGAAATCAACGTCAGCTGTCACATCTACATTACAAGTTTTGTAGATAATGGTACAAGCCGAGGCAGAAGATGACGCTGCGCTTTGTGTTCTTTAAATAACCGAGACTGCGTTTGTGAGCTACAAGAGTTAAAGAAAAACTTAAGCAGGGGTCAAACTTTTAATAATAATAATAATAATAATAATAATAATAATAATAATAATAATAATAATAATAATAATTCGGGTAATCATAATCCGTTTTTCTACTTCATCTTCATAACCCTTACCCCGTCAGGAGTTGCTGTCCGCAAGTTCCTCTTAAGTGTGAGCGATACGAACACATTTCTCTGTATTTATGAGAGTATGCGTTCGTATCCTCCAAGGAATCCTTAAAAAGGAAGGCTGAATCCTCGTGCCTTTAGAAGGAATTCGTTTGGAGCATCGCGGCGTGCAATTCCAGCGAGCCCTTTGCTTCCGTGGATTAGATTACATTGCAGGATATTACAGCCAAGCACACGAACAGAACCACTTGTCTGCTCTGGCCACCATGTAACGAAGCAGGCTTCTCGAGATAACGTCGAAGTTTTTTGAACGGCATTGTTATGGAAAAAAAAGTAGAAACACAGTGAGAAATAGGGTGCAGGGCTCCTTCAATTTCGCCTATTACCATCGCCCACACATCGCATGCTCAAGGAATGAAGATAGCAACGTATTTCGATCGCAAAAATCTGTATTTTAAACTCATATAACGATACTACTGTCACAAAAATACACCGAAAAATATAGAAAAAGTTACGAAAGAAAAGTGCACCCGCTCCCGGCAAGGGGCGCCACAGTTTCGTTGCACTATCGTCGCTGGATAGCGACACGGCGACTAGCTCGCAGCGGTTGCTGGGGGCGTCCTCGCCAAGCCTTGCGCAAGGTGGCCATCGCGTGAACGCAGTGGAGCCGCCAGTGCGTTCCCATACGTCTGGTGGGGCCATCGTGCCAGCGATCCGAGTGCACTTTGATGTCGCTGGTCACGTGGTCAGCAGAGAACGCACGGTCAGCTCCTCAGCTTGTTTAAGCACAGCTGAGGTGACGGTAAGGCCGCCTGCAGAGCTTGTGGCAGTAGTGCCGCTGCAGCTGTGACGAGTTGCAGCTGAGTAGACGACAGCCGCACGTGCGGCGATGCAGGAGACGACGGGCGACTCCTGTCGGGATTGTCGCACTGCCGTCTGCTCTGTTCGGGGCGAACCTGATGGAAGAAGGGAAAAGATGCGATAGTGTGTGACTCAGCCACGAAGAAAGCCGATGGCCTCTTTCCCAAACGAAAAATTAAAGCAAATGTTACCGCAGGTGAACGTATACTCCATCGAGGTAAACCACATTTTAATGGTTTGACCTTGTGTGAAGGTGCTAATGGTTTTATGCGCAATTAATCGAATATACTTCAAAGTCGCTATCATCCTTTCAAACTCTTCAGAACATTTATCTTTTACACATCTAATAAGAAGGTTTGTCTATATGAAGGAGGCCTGCCAAAGGAATAGTTATGTGCTGAAGAAGCTTTAGAGAGCGTAATTGTAGCAAAAGAGACGGGGCTTGCAATGCAGAACACCAGCATACGCGAACATGGATCAGCACGTATACTATTCGTATTACTTCAACCACTCTATTACCTAACGGTAAACGGTGAAATAAAACGCTATGTCTGCGATATGTATAACGTACTTGCAGTGGAAGTGAAATAGGCATTGTAGAGCTTTGCGGACATGGAAACTCAATTGCTGGGAGAACTCAAGGTGGAGGAAGGCTCATGAAAGAGAAGATTGTCATCCACCAGAAATTTCACTTTTTTTGTCAGAATTAAAAAAAAAAGCGGAAGTTAAATAAAAGTTAATTTTCTGAAATCTCGTTTTCACTGTTTCTTTTAGGTTCAACTGTATTAAGACACTTTAAAGGAGACCCTTCACCGTTTTTCAGAAACAAAACTTCTCAGCTTATGAAAAAATTCGACCTAGTCCGGAGAGATCGACCTCGTGACCAACGCCTTTCATTGGCGGTATTTCTACTATCTGAGTTAACGAGGAGTTAACAGATCGCAGCATGAAGGTGAATTATTGGACATCTCAAAGCACGTGGAGACTGACCTTGGGAAATCAGTTCTACTGAAGCGCGCAAGGTGGAGGAAGGTTCATTAAAGGGAAAATTGTAATCCACCCTAATCCATGTGTTTCGTTTTGTCGATTAATTAGCCTACATGCTGCGTGCGCTTAAGCTGGATTCCTGGTTATCTCAGATGGTGGAAAGACCACCTCGAAAAGGCGTTCGTACTGGCTTTGATCCGCAAACGTGAACGAATTTTTCTTGAAATGCGAAGGTTTCTTTTATAGGCAACACATCTGGACACGTAGCAGCTAGCGTCTCAAGCGACTGCCTGGCGAAGCTTGCGCTTTTTCTGTAGCATGAGTGGGTTCCTCACGATTACCTGAAGGTACAGGGCAAATATTGGAAAAGGCAGGTAACAGAGACGCTCTAGAAAACAAGCCACACGAGAGAAATGCAGTGATTAGGCTGTGGAAAGCTGGAATTTTGTTCCCACAGGGGTTAAAAATTCAGCTTTGGAAGGCTATGGAAATGACGAAACGTATGGCTCGATTTTCGAGGCACAAACTGTCACTGTAATAAAACTGGGGCAGCTGTCGATATAGTCGGGAACTTGTCATACTACTACTACTACTACTACTTCTACTACTAATAATAATAATAATAATTTAATAATAATAATAATAATCAGCCTTTTTATGTCCAGTGCAGGACGAAGGCCTCTCCCTGTGATCTCCAATTACCCCTATCCCGCGCCAACCTATTCGAACTAGTGCCCGCGAATTTCCTAATTGCATCGCTTGCCCTAATCTTCTACCGTCTTCGACTGCGTGTCCCTTCTCTTACTGCCCATTTCTGTAACCCTAATGGTCCAATGGTTATCTAAACTGCGCACAACATGACCTGCCCAGCTCCATTCTTTACTCTTGATGTCAATTGTAATATCATCTATGCCCGTTTGCTCTCTGATCCAAACCGCTCTCTTTTTGTCTGTTAACGTTATGCCTAGCAATCTTCGTTCCATGGCTCTTTGCGTGGTCCTCAACTTGTTCTCAAGCTTCTTTGTCAGTCTCCAAGTCTCTGCCCCATATCTCAGCACTGGTAAAATGCACCGATTGCACACCTTCCTTTTCAATGTAGTATAAATTGTATGTAGTCCGGAATGACATTTTGATTGATGGCTGGCTGAACTCTCCGCAATCAGCGTAGCGCTGTTCTCGAAAGCGATATTGGAAACACATTCGTGCAAATTCCCATGGCCCCTTCTTAATCCAAAGCTGATCATTGTTGCACCGTCGTAAGCTGAAGCCGAGGGGTTTAATCGCACGCTCCTATCGCTGCATCTGAAGCGGGTCGGGCTTCACTTCCACGGTATTTATTGTTTTCAGCCAGACACGACATAGTTCCACGGTCTCCCACCAGAGCACGGAATCAAAAACTCAAACCTTGGTTTCTATTATTTTTTTTACAGTGTTGCTGTTGAAATATTGTTATAAAATATTGCTTTGAAAGAGACGTAGCAATCTGTTGCACATTTAATAAGTATTCTTGTTTATAGTAAGAGCTTATTGCTTTGACAACATACCTAGGTACATACGTGCGTCTTTGTGCTACGTATATAAAAGAATAAAGCCAAAGAAAGGCTACTCTGCCATTTTATGCGCGCAATGCACCTAAAATGCAGCATTTGTCGCCGCCAACGAGAGCAAGGGCGCTATAACGTAAAACTATTCCAAACCTTTCTATTCCAATTCTGCTATCAGCCCTCCACGATTGGTCAAAAACTTTTTTCGACCACGCCCACTTTACCTGTCTGTCACGCGTCGTCACGAAAACCGCGATACGTCCCCATCTGATATGATGTGTACGCACTGATTATGCATAATTTGACAGAAAAAAGAAAAACACTTATTTCTGATTCGACCCTTTTTCGCCATTAGCCCTCGGCTATTCGTAAAAGGTTTTCGGGCTGCACCCACTTGACCTGCCTGTCACGCGACGTCACAAAACCGCACAAACTCACCGCGTCAAAGTGACGTGTGCGCGATAAAGATGCATTAATATGCCGAACAAAACTGAACTTTCTTCGGAATAGCCGCAGGCTGCCCCGTTCCGAAAGGAATAAAAGATGCCTGCCGCCGATCGCTGAGACGCTGGCTACTCGCGCTTGCCGGAGAGCATGGGTGTATTTGCGTATAATAAAACTTCTTGCGTAGCCGTGTAACGTTTTCTAGCCCTTTGGGCACGTTTACCACCTCATTCTGCCAACTCTTCTTTGCTGAGGGTCAGTTTTAGCGTCATTCTTAAGCTTTCGTTGCATGCCGCCGTGATTTTCGACCAGCCACCACAATCTAAGTAAGTGAAAGCCGACCAATCGCAGACGCCGGCTCCACCCTCTTCATCCGTTTATCGATTTTCAGTACACTGGCTCTGCCCCAGTGAATCCCTCTGCACTTGAGCGTTCTCCTCGCCTCTTGTCAGCCAATTAGATACGACAAGCCGCTCAGTGTAGGCAATGTTATTCGTTTTTCAAGCAAACAGAAGTGACCTCCTATGAACGAGGAGAGTGTTTGATTGGTCTGTTCAGACAACCCTGCGGACGATCGCCCGGTGCTTGCGTCAGTGGTTACGCAAATTTGACGTCAGGAGATTGGAATAGAAACATAATGGAATAGTTTTACGTTATAGGGCCCCAAGCAACATACAGTTCTCGAAGGCCGCTTATACAGGCCTCTATGATTGCGGTAGAGAAGTGAAATAGGAAACGGGGGCCTTATAAACTAAGTCTATTCCAATCTGTTTTTATTCCAATCTCCTGACGTCATATTTAAGTAACTGTCGACACAAGCATTGTTCGGTGATCCGTGGCGTCGTTTATGGAGGCCAATGGAAAGCTCTCGTAGTTATAGGAGGACACATTACTTCGCTTCGAAACCAAATAGCGTTGCCTAACTTGACACGTTTTTCTTGTCTAATTGGCGGACCAGAGGCGAGGAGTATACGCAGAAGTGGCGAGTATTTCAGTAGGGGCGAGTTACCGCAGTGGAAGTATATAACCGGATGAGGAGCGCAGTGCAGGCGTCGGCGATTCGCCCGCTTCGCTTTTCTTTTCTTTCGCTTTTTGGTAGAAGAACGCAGCGAAATGTTACGGAAGGGTAAAAATAGCGCTTAAACGAACCTTCAGGGAAAAAAAGGTGGTAGAGCGACGTCGTGTACCCGTTACAAAAGATATGCGCACAACGGGGCTGCCGAAAAAAGCTGTATTTATTCGTAATTGAGACGCGTAAACGGAATATAATGAGTGCGCTAGAAAACTCGCAATGCCAAGTTTGGACTGCAGCCTTTAATTTTAATCTGCATTCACAGAAGAAGAATAAAATGAGTTTTGTCGGCAATCGCTTTTCCGTATAACTTTAGTAAGGGGTGTAGGTGCCGAAAGGGCTCGACAGCATCATCTGCCACGCAAGATATCTTATTATTCACATGTAAATCCATTCTCCACTGCAGCTCCGAGCATACCGTGCCGGATCGTTCGGCGGGCAGCCATCATCTGTTCATTTCGGAACGGGGGAGTCTCCAGCTATTCCGAAAAAGTTCAATTTTTTGTGAATTTTTGTGGTTTTGTGACATTGCGTCACTATAGCAGGCGGAGTAAACACATTTCACCAATAGCCGACGGCTGATGGTGAAAAAAGGTGCGGAAACGGAAATGGGTATTTGTGTTTTGTTCTGTCTAATCAATCATAATACGTCATATGAGTCATATGAATTTTCCCTTTATTCATTACTTCTCTCCACCTTGCGCGTTTCCGCAGAACTACTACGTCGACGCTACATGATTACCTCAAACCGGCCTAGTCACTAGTTCATCGTGACACGTTGGCTTGCACGACCAAATAGGCGACTTGCAATCGCGGTGTCTCTTACGAGATAAGATGGCCGTAAATGGAATACTAATAAAAGAGGCCGCACATTGACTGCGGTGTTTTAGCTGGACTGGTGTTTGGCTTACCTCACATGTAGCCTCCAAAGGCAGCTGCTCGGTCTCGCCCCGCCGTACGTGTCGCCGTTGCTCTCAGCCTTGAAGGCGTTCAGCATCGTCGACGCGCACGGCAGCGTGTCACGTGGGTGGATGCGTAGCCTGCAGCCTAAGACGTCGAGGCGGTACTCGACAGAAGGCACGTGGTCGCACTCGACGAACTGGCCACTCATGGTTGCGGCCGCCTCCGCTCCACGCATACTCGGATGTCGCGCACTGCGATGACAACACATGACGACAATGAACACTGCTGTTGAACTGCACGTTCGTCAAGCAAGACTTCGAGGAACGCTGCAGCTCGAATCACGAAACGTGTCCTGCTTTATTCTAAGTAACCAGCGCCTTCCGAATCGAAACACTAACGATGCATTCACCCATCCGGGAAGCAGGAAAAGGGCTGAATACAGATAGTAAGTTGGTTCTCGAAATCCAACTGCCATGTATTCAGATACAGCATAATTTATTCTTGCTCATCCTAACCATACTGAAAAGGTGTTATAGATTGCCAAACAATTATTCTGCGTGTTCCAACAAGTGCTATTTTACCGTGTATCTAAAACTTGATTTTAAACCGCGACCGAAAAGTGCTCAAGAAGCGGTATGGAAGGTTCGCATTTTTTTTATCCGATTTTATTTATTCAGGCACGACTTCGTTCCAACTAATAAAGAAATGTACAAAAAATAAAAAAAATTGTCTTAACACAATACTTCCCAGGTGCAGTATGATTACTACCTCATGCAGCACTCGCTTTACTGTCAGTTTTTGCTGCCTTAGTTTCAAGCACTTTTGTTGTGTGTTGAATTTTGGCATTATCTTCATAAACGGGCAGAAACCTGAACTTCACCCTTTGATACCCCGCTTTTCTCTATGTGACTTAGTGTGCTGTGGGGAAAGGCGCCCTTTGGGACAAAAAAATGTCTCAATGCATGTTTTTTAATTTATTTATTTGCCTTTTTTCCCCTTACAGAAATTCTATGGTACCCGAGAGCGGCACGGTAAATACAAAGGAGCTCCAATTAAGCACTTACCCAAAAATGTTGTAGTTGTTGTTCTCGTGGCTATTATTATTATTATTATTATTATTATTATTATTATTATTATTATTATTATTATTATTATTATTATTATTATTATTATTGTAGGCAACCGTGATCATTTCTTGCCCCCTAGGCTGGAACCCTTCCTGAAGCAATTCTATCTAACGAAGTAATGTCATTTAGCTGTGAGTAGAGTTGAAATCAGCGGGGAAACCAAAACACGAAGGAACGAATGAATAAATAAAAATTATAGGCGCTATATTCACCCGTAGATGATACAAACATCCCAATGTGCGGACGTGTTTTCTTTGGCGCATATCGTGTTGTTCTGTCCTTCTCCAAGCTTTTTGCAAAAGAATAGCAACAATTGCCCTTTCGGCGGGCTTTATCTTCTTCTAGACTAGTGCCTATACGAGACATTGCCGAATTCGCACAAATCCATTCGATGCCTTTGCTCTGGCTTGGGACGTGAGGATTAAGCGATGAAATTCGTTGTATTTACGGCATATAGCGGAATACGACCGACTGAATGAGTGATCTCACATGTTTGCTTGAAGCGTAAACGAGTTGAAAAACTATTTCAAATGCGTTCATAAAAATGCTTTGCACAAAGTTTACGAATTCTAGACTCTGCAGCAAAAAGATTTCTCCCTTTTTAGTATGCTGGTCCTGTTAGCAAGGGTACCTGAAACGGATAAATGTGCTTTGTGAATCTATAGCTTATCTTAAGTTATTCCAGAAGTTACGATTGGTTTGCATTAGTCCAACTCACAAATTAGCGGTGTTTCAGAGAGCTGTTGATAAAATCTGATCTTTATCTGCTTTATGTTTATCACCGTTCGCGTAACTTTAACGAACTGGGATATCGTTTCCTTTTTTTTTTGTAGTTAGAGTTGTAATTGATTTTCCTGAATTTAACATTGATAACTTAGTTGAAGAATCTTCCTCGGAGTGCCCGGAGATTCAAATGTTTTTCAATAAAATGCAACAAACGTTAAGTTCGGTATATTGCATGCAAACCAAAATATATTCTCCGTTCCATTGAATTTCGATTGCTTCTCCTCTAGTTAAACTTACTCTAACGGAATGGAGGATTTCAGCAGGGACAATAGCGTAGACACCTCGAATTATATAAAGCTAGGTAACATGAAGCAGCTATAGTCGTCGTGAAGTTTGCGAGGCATAAGACGTTTTGTCAGCGGCAATGCATCGAGGATAAATGGAATTCTGCGGTTTCACGTGCCATAATTCCGATCTGATTATAAGGCACGCCGCAGTGCAAAAAACTACAGTCTACAGATTAAATTCAACCACCTGGACCTTTTTACCGAGTGCCCAATGCACAGCACATGGGCGTTTTTGCATTTCGCCCCCATTGAAATTCGGCCACCGCGCCCGGGATTTGATTCCACTACCTCGTGCTTAAAGCACAACACCAAAGTCAATAAGCAACCACGGCTGGTGAAAGCGCCGAGGATAGAACGCACGTCAACGTTACGGCTAATCAGCAACAGACGTGTCAAAGCAGCAACATTCGTGGAAGTTGCATACTCTTCCTCGGAAATTGACCACGATAAACGCATAGTTGCAGATGCTGAATAACCGCACACAGATATGTCGGCTAATCATGCGAGAGACTAATTTAAAGGGACATATAATGAATTCGCTCAATAATCATCTGGGCATTTCAACATTGCGCTTCTTTGGAATATGAACGCCGGTGTGCAATGTTTGCGGCTGCCGATGCATTTCATTTCTTTATATATCGTAAATGTTCTAATATTAAGCGTATTGCTATGAAAGTGAATTCATTCCAACCATATAAAAACCGTCTGTTAGCTTAACGTGTTACAACGTATACAATCTCACCCATCGATCGTGTTATTGCGCAATACCAGCTGAATAATGCGCTACATGGCCAATTGCTATATGACAGGTATTCCTGATTTGTACTACTCTTTACTGCGCAACACGTTACACGCTGTCTTTCTTTTCTTTAGGAGGCACAGCAAGCCGTCCGCGGGATTTTCACGACAGTATAGAAATAAAATGAAATTTGTCTGTCGACTGAGGATGTTCGCAGCGGTCCTGATATTTGATATAGAAAACACCGAATTGACCGTTACCTCTTTGTTAGTAGGCGCACGGTGAACCTCGAGGTTACCACCGTCTGGAGCCAGGCTCCTTGCGCGGTTCCTGATACTGGCATGGTCTTGCACTGAGCCACGGTGTGCTTGACGCCCATGTCAACGTGCGGGTTCCACTCGGCCCTCGGGAACAGCCTGCTGGGATGTCCTGTGAGCCTGCCGCAAGTGCGTTCATCGACCTTGTACCATGGCTTGACCACAAGTTCCCGATTGTCTGGGAGGACGTCCTCGATGGCCAAGTTACTAAAGGTGTAGGGCACGTCATCCTTGGCCCCATCTGGAAGTGCGGCGAGTGCAAACGAGGAAGGCGTCTTGCGGGATGGCGTCTCTTCCGAGATGATTGACAGGCAGCCTTGGAGGAGACGGTGAATTTCCATGCCGCCAGGTACACCGATCCCCATGACAGGTAGTAGGACGACGCCGTTGCTTTCTGCGATCGTTTGAAGTGCGTCCGCCACGATGAGGTGCGTGTTCGAAAGCGCGCGAGAGATTCTCCGTTGTCGCGTGGGCGTCGCGTGCCAGCGCGGGAGGGCGTGGCCTCCGTGTCGTTCTTCTTTTTCCTCTCTTGCATTTGTAAACCTTGTGTATAGCGAGTCATGGCGCTTTGCTAATATGCTCTGCTTTCGTCCACACGCGAGCTTCAGCCGTGAGTGAAATTAGCTGAAATAAGAGTTTGTAAAACCGTGCAGCCAGTAAAAAAAAGGGGGGTGGGGGCGACACAATGGCGCGCATGTTGGCTATTCTGATTTCCGTATTGAGAGACATGTAAAACGCTGAAATTCTTTTATGAGACAGCCGCTGTACAGATTTGGACAATATTTGTTGCATTTAATAGATAAAGTTACAGACTATGTAGTTCGGGAAGCACAATATCAAATTACGGCTGTGCATATTTCTCAAAATCATTCATAAGAACGGGTAAGTCGAAAAAATATACACATGAAAATGTTACACATCTACAATTCTAAAGGAAAAACAGACAACGCACTTCTATCATGTGCATCTTTTAGAGCACATAAAGCGGGCAAACGGGATATATGAAATAATAGTCTACGTGAAATTGTTACAATGTTTACAAGTATCTTGCGAAACTTATAATAAATCTAGTAGTATAGTTTAGAAACATGTGTCATAGATCACGTTTATTTGCTCTAGGCGTACTATCAGGAGTACTTTAGTGACTGGAAATATTGTTTTTCCTTGTTGAATTACAGAGTTGTAAACATGGCGCTTAGCGTTCTTGCATTTTGAAAATATTGAACTTTACTATAAGAACACTGCCGGAGTTAGTAAGAAATGTGTCTACTGCACTTGATGTTACCTTTTTCTTTGAAATGCAGGAAACCGCATCGAAATTACTGTTGTGGTAGCAGAGTAAAAAGAAATCTGGCAGTTTCGCACGAGGCGAAGCATCGATTGCGATAGCAAATAATTAGGCTGCTATACGGAGGAAGGATAGTACTTTTATCGGCCGTAAACTTGTAAACATTCGCGTATTGAATAAGTTCACAAGCATGGTTTTATGCGCGCACACACACACAAAAAAAACATGAACACATCTCAGTCCATGACCACGGGCACTCGCTGTGAAAATGTTGGCATCAGGTAGAGCGGCATATGTGGCGAGCGAATTGACTATAGTGCTGCCTCTCACTTCTACGCGTACTAAGGAAGGCAAGCACCGCGCACACTAAACCATCAGCCAACGGCACACCTGCGACTGTGTACCGACCGCCTGTCGCCTTCACGATAGGGCCGGCGCGACCGCGCTAATCCGTGCCATACGCAGACGCCGCCAGAGGAGAACGTGCCTTCTCCTCCATTCGCCTCTCTCTCGGTGCCTTGCGCACGATGGAAGACGACGCGCTTGCTCCCCGCCTTCCACCCTTGAACAAGCGAGATCGAGCAACCATCTTCGGCTCATCCTCGCACGCTCTCACTCGCACCTATAGCATGCAGCTCGCGACCACGCGGTTATCGCACCTTGACTTTACACTGAATGTCATGGCGACGGTGACGGCGCAAATGTGCCTGGAAGTGTCTATATAATTGCTTTTGCAATGAAACGATCAGGGCTCCCGAGCCAAAGCTTACGCATGCCACACATACTGTTAGCAGAGGTAAAGCGCGTGCAAAGGTGCGAAATCGTCAGGGCAGCCAATTAATGCAAGACGTCAACGTGAATTCCTCCCTGTATATCTGCAGACTCTGCGAAGCGCCTGCAGCCTCCACCTTCGAAGGCGTATCACCTCTTTTTAGTGACTTGTATCGTTGTATCATTCTTGTATTGGTTGACTCGTATCATTCCCCGTCCAGAAGGCAAGAAGGGCCCACGTGGGCACTAAGCAAACATCGTTGTGCAGGAAAGCGTGCCGTCTGCTTCATCATCATCATCATCATCATCATCATCATCATCATCATCATCATCCGAAACATTTATCGGTTTCTGTTTACAGGGTCTTCCGTGGCAGTCTGTCGGGGTCTTTTTTGATGCTCTTTACTGGGTTTAGCTGGGCTGGGACACTTTGTCCAGTGTTACAGTGGTTTCAGCTGCCATGCGTGCTCGCTGCACGAGACTAATTTGGTCCTAGAGGCCGTCGTCGGACTGCAGAGCCTGCCATTGCTCCCCACTTAGATTTATGATTTTGGGGACTGCTGTCATATGTTGGTATTCCCATGTCATCTGATACATGGGTATCAGTGGTATACATGGGAATCTGCGGGTATTTAGCTGCGCATCTGGCGGGTTGCACGTCTTACTGGGCAGATTTAGGTTGGGCAAGGTTCCTGTCTGGAGCTGTCTCGAATCAGTTACCTCCGCCCTCGTGAGTTGTCTATGTAGGGGAGGATATCATATCCTGTTTCCCCTGCAGTAGTGTGGCAATAAATCCGAGTATTCACTTGGAACAGACGGTGGACTTTCGAGTTAGGATTCTTCAGGTACACGGATTCTGTACCGTCGAGTAACCCTGTCCGTCACATCGCTCCCCGCCATTCCTGCATGTCCCCGCACCCACGGGATCTTGTTTCGATCGGTTGTGGTTGTGTTGTGGGGAGTGTTGCGCCACCTCTCATCTCGAGGAGTACACGGTGTGTGCGGTGACCTGTTCTGCTGTTCAGGAAATGTCGGCAGGCGTCTTGTGAATCAGTTGAAATGGTTATTGACTTGCCGGTTCTGAAGCCCTCCGCCGCAGCTAGAGCGACGGGTCCTCAGCTTGAGTCACGCTTGTTCAGTTTATATAGCCGCTTGTAATTGCGGAAAGGCTTGAGTTGATGACCATGTCCATTCTGATTCCTCGTTCCGGATTTTGTGCGGCTGCGTCCACGTAAGCTAAGCCTTTTTGTTGGAGAATGTGCGTTTGGTGTCAGTGCGTTGGTTGTCTTCAGCTGATGTCGCGTCCGCTGGGTTCCCTTTTTCAAATATGTTTGCGCAACTTTCACAAAGCTTGTAATTGAACTTACAAAACATATTTCTTGTCAATAATTTTTGCACGGCATATGCACTCTGTGGAACGATAAACAAATGAAAGAAGGCTCCCTACGATTTGACCACGTGAGACTGTCTTTGCCGTCCGCCCATGAGGTGACGTGCAAGTGATGTTAACCAATAATTATAGATGCGTCCCTCGGGTTAAATGTCATGTCTCTAAACGACTAGTTTATTTATGAGACGGGGTTGGCAGTGCTCACGAAGAGTACAAGCTTGGCCGAAATCCAGGGCTTCCTTCATAGCGCCCCTGCTCTTTGATGTCTCCTCGGGCCTTATTCTAGCGCTTTGACGGTACCGTACCACATATGCAATCAACACATAATCAAACCAAGAAAAGATAGGGGAAATATTTCTTGTTTTACTTGGATTGTATAATTGATAAGCTAAACGAAAATCAAAGTCGACGAAAAAACACGTAGTACGGTTAGAGTTTGTAGTGCAAATATTCAAGCGGTAGGCTGCAGTCTGGGCAAGGCGTTTTCGATCCCTTTCTCGGCATGCCTAAATCGCTTGAGCATCTTGAAGGTCGCGCTTATTTCTTGAAGTTTCATTCTGAAAAAATAATTTTTCATAGCGTTCTCGTTTAAACTACTACGCTCATATTTAATTCTCGAGCTCTCACAGAAGTTCTGAGGATACTTTAGCGCATACTAAGGTGCTATGAAGACGAAGGCATAACCGTTGCAGGACGGTACCGAAATAATGAAGATTGTATAACGAGGACAGCACTACGATGACGGCATGATGATAATGGGATGAGGGCCGAGCGTATGACGTTGTTGCCTTGACGACAACGACATGACGATGACGGTATGACGAAAATCGGATGAAGAATCTGCAATGACGACAATGGAAGGGCCATGATGTCTTCACTATGACGATATGACGAGGACTGCATGACAATGAATGTATGTCAACGACGAAATGACGGCGATGGCATAACGCTGGCATGTTCGCGACCGAATGACGATGGCGTCATTGCGACGAAGTGATGATGGAATGTCATCGATTAAATGACTAAAGAGGTGTTACAATATAATGACGACGAGTGTATGACGATGATGGCATCGATGCATCTGTATGATGACGATCTTGTGAAGAAGACCGTGTGACGAGCCTTGTTTGACGACGTTGTAAGACGACGATGGTGTGACGCTGACCACGTGACATCAACTGTATAAGCATTGGATGACGACGATTACGTGAGATAGCTTGGCGACGACTTGGTGTGACGACGCTGATGTGAAAATGACGGCGTCACAAGCATGGCGAGGCGACCACGGCCCACAACCAGTGGCACACACCCCTGGAAACTGCAGACTGCAGAATCTCTGGGTTCGGCGCGCTTGTGCGGACGGCGCCAACGACCCAAAACTCAGAAACGAGCTAAGCAAAACTAACACTTAAAGATAACTTGCCGATTGTTATGCCCGAACCCACGCCCTCCGCAGAGAGCATGGGTACGGCTCATAACGCTCCTAGTGACCCGCTTTTTTATTTTACGCTGTCTCTAATTACAACGGACCTGTATGCAACTATGATGCCACAGAATGTTCGTGTCCGCATTCAAAAACTATCATCATCAATGGCTCATACGCCCGTAAGTAAGCAAAAAATGCAGTGGCTTATAGCCACATCAGTGAGAGGTTACAAGCACTCAGAAAAGTGAAGCGAACAGTTTTTACATTCTTTCTAACCACGCGTGCAACATACACAATGGCATGTCGAAAATGTCTTCATGAATAGCTCATACCCCGGTAGGCGATGGCTCATACCCCAGTTAGTAAGCAAGCAAATTCAATGGCTCATAGCCGCGTAAGGTAAATGGCTACTCACTTGCGATGGTACTATCTGTGGGTTCGTTGTGGGTGATTTTAATATGTATGTTTCGGGACGGAAAAGGGAATGGTTTACCCGTTTCGTGTTGTAGGAATATTGCTTGCGATGCAACACCGATCCGGCCCAACCGACCCACCAGTGCCGTACCTGCGTCAATTTGACATAATCATAGCACGTGTTTGCAGTTGTGAGTATGCAGACCAGTGTACATTACAGTGAATACAAAGCCATTGTGACCCTCGTTACTAAGTGACAATCAAATATTATTCCAGCGCAGTGGTTCTCGGAGAGAGTAGACATTATTCGAAAATTCGAATATTTTTTAAATCTTATCGAATACTTTACGTTGACCACTTTACACTGCTGGAAAAAAGAAAAAGGAGTGTTTGCACTAACTGTTAAAGCGAAAATCTCGTTCTTTGAAGCAAAATTCATGATAAAGGATTATCATGACTTTCGCGAAGAAGTAATGCCGATGTGACGCTGGTGGGGCCCGTATCTCAGGGGCCTCAGGAGTTCTCCTTGCCCACGCATAGTGGTCCCGCCGTGACCCCTGCCGCCTCCATGGTCGAAGCAGCCGGTGCTGCTCCATCGCCTTCATGGTCCCTATAGACAGCAGACCAGCAGGCCGCCAAAATCACCCAAAACCCTAGGCCTGAGACAAGTGTCTCGGCGCGCAACTCTCGGTTCTCCAGCGCCTCAGAGATAGCGATGCTAGTCGACGCAAAAACCCAGTGTTATCGACGCCTAACGACAAGCGCTCCCTCGAGCGCGGAAACAGGGAAAAGCTCACTAAAACCACGTTAAGTAAGAAAGCGATAACTTGAAGGTTATCGCTCTTGTCTTTCAGTCTTTCTCAGAACTACGCCACCGTACATCGTTCTTATCTCTTATTCCCTCGTATTGCCATTTTTTACGTTTTAGTTTCAAAATGGATTTTATTATCCAGGGGAATACCAAGGGGCTCTTACGACACTTAGGTGACATCAAGTCCATGTTAAGTACATTCTCTCCTGTGGCATTGTGCTTATAGGAAACAAACCTCAGCGAAAAACATAAGATTCTTTGAAAAGGCTGTACGGTGCGACCGTACTCAGGCGAACCGGCTTTCGGGTGCTGTAGCCATTGTTCTGCAGGGTGGTATCACAGCTAGAGAAGCTGTCATAAACAGAGAGGCCGTTGCTGTCGCCATATTAGCACATAATACCATCCCCATTTGTTCAATATACATTCCACCGCATTCGCTATTTACTGTAAGAGATTTACTGTAAGAGGCGCGCCATAGTGACTGTAAAAGCTGGATAAATTTTGAGCACCGGTGATTCTTCAGCGTGAACCCAATGCGCGGTGCGCGGGCGTTCTTGCATTTTGCTCCCATCGGAGACTGTGTATGTCTAACTGGCAGTGATATACGTAGTAGTTGGAAGATTGAAGCATAGTGACCACCGCACTATGAAAAGGAGCACGTGAAGGTGAATTTGCCTTAAGATTAAATGCTCGGTGGCCTGATATCAATAGTTAGTGAACTAAACAGAAATTACGTGAATCTTATGAATGACATGTTTTCAAAGGGGCCGAATTTGTGGTCTTCTCCACTGCACTGCATACAAAAGTAGAATCAGTGGCAATGATTATTCTTGTAGCCTTTATGGGGAATTTTCAGAAGCTAAAACTATATAACCAAGTGTTCTGCCTAGAAAAGTGCGCTTTTAGTCTGGAAGACGAAGCTTATTCGATAGGCTAGTGTAGAGAAGCCGAGTACAATGCTGCGACTGCCTGCTCTTCACATGACGAAGGTTCGGTCGCTTTCTCGGGCGCTTTGAGCGGCTATAGAAAGGCCTTTCATAAGGTTTGGTGGCGCTGGCGTGACCTGAAATCAATCCATTCTTCCAGTCACGGATGCTTGAGACATCGGGAGAATTCTGCACGTTTCTGCATTACTCATCTTTGCGTCAGGCTGGAAATTTCTATCCAAACCCCATGTTTGCTGATGTATGGTGAGGAAACCAAGGAAGCCAAACCTTTTTGGAGACGATAGAAAATGAAAGCTTCCCTTCATCAGCTTCTGACTCCATTTCATGCGTCGAGGCGGTTCAGACTCCGCGTGCTGAGAGCGAATAGCGACACGTCAGCGCAGTATGACGTTGCAACAGCCATTGACGTTTATGGCCGCACCCAAGGGTGTTTTTTGTTACATGCTGTCGTGGAAGTTATGTCGCAAAACTGAAGTCCGACCACCACCGTCTTAGGAGGAGACAGTGAAACATTGGAGTATAGTGAAGAAAACAAATCGCTTTCTTCGCAGTCGCTAGGAGTTTACTATGATTATTTTTCCAATGCAGATAGAGGTCAACGTGCATATCTCTGTTACTGATCTCGCGATGAAGTCTGAGCCTCGTGACAAATTTTATTGGGGTTCGTGCATAATCACTCAGCAAAAGATAATGCTTTACTCGAGAATAGCCAGCTTTTATTTCATAAATAACCTCGCAACAAATGAAGAGCCAATTCACTTGATCTGTATGTGCACATCACCCAACATTGCAGGGCTCTAGATGTTTTAACCTCTTAATGTTTAACGTGTCTAGAGATAAGCCGGAACCATGTAGTACCAAAATGGCATAGTCTTTTTGCTCATTCTTGGCAATAATTTTACATCCTTGCGGTCCTACAAACTACATAGAAGTAAAAGCGGACAGCAAGGTTTTTCCACGTGAGCCCTACATACTAATTGCAATGAAAGCAGGCAGAAGCAGCTCATTATGAATATCCGACGAGTTACGGTCGCATCAGCAGAAATTTTGCTGACTTAATCTACGATGGTAAATAAATGCGAAGGTAGAATGTAACCGGTTTGTTGCACAAAACACGCTCTCTGGCAGCGCTGTAGAAAAAAAGAGGCATTTGACACTGCAGTTTCAATATTGGCGAGGTCCAAGCTGCAGAATGGCCGGATGCATGAGCTTAGGGGGGGGGGGGGGGAGGGGGCAGAAAATGACCACAAGGTATAAATGCTGGGCATAAAAGTAATCGCGCTGTGTCCCCCTTTTACTACGCCACAATTTTTTTTTTGTTTTGGACGCTTGAAGAAATTTGCTGGAGGTAGAAAAATATGCCATACCAAAATATCCCACGCTGCTTATTTGACCCCATGCTGAAAGCTTCACACGTGTTTATTTACCGTCGATTTTCTGCTACCTGGGTCGATTCCAAGTTGTCTTATGGAAGGGATACTTGAAGTTCTTAAGTTTGTGAAAAAAGCTGCAGTACTGAAAATTTTTACCTGTTGCAGAAAAGTCCCATAGGCGATACCAATGCGCACAAAATGCAGCAGGCTTCGTTGATAAAAGACAGACAGTTCATACTACGAAAAGTGCAGTGACGTATTTGGTGATAAATAATTTATGCTGAACCCTTCGTTAAGCTACTGTGAGGGAGTTGGTTTAGTTCCCTTCGATGCAGTGAACTTGTGATTTCTGAGAGGACGAACAAAATGACAAGTTCCCTTCAGGTGACAAACTTTCCTATTACTTCATCGCGACTCCCACCAATCCGATCACACAGATTCAAGTGTATATGGCTGCATTGGCGCACTTCGTTTCTGTGAATAGGAAAATAACAATTTGGATTGCCGCGCACGCTGGTCTTGCCAGAAACGGAGCGGCTCACGCCAGCGCACGAGGATTTACGGTCCGGGCGCAGGCATTAGATGAGCCAGATTCCGTTGCGGCAACGGCTACATTAACTGCGCGCTGTCGCCTTCCAACTTTTCGCGACATCTGTAGCCGCTACCGCCTAGAAAGTTTAATCTTCCCGCAGCTAATAAACAAATCCTCGCGCAGGTGCGAGGTGCTGTAGTGACAGCGCCACTCACACCTTGCCCTCTCCTTCACCTCATCGACTCCTCTCTCTACCCTTCATCTAGCTGTATATTTTGCTCCACAACCAAAGCAAATTTTAATCACATCATATGGGGGTACCCGAAGCACCCCCCACCCTTGTTCCTCCGTAAATTAATAGGCAGCGAAGAGCAGGGGGTAGCTGCCTTCCTATGCTCCAGGTGCGATATCGTGGGCTCGTTGAGAATGTTGCGAGGGGCGGCCATGCGTAGCACCCTCCCCCTTTTGTCCCTCTGCCCCTTTTCTTCCAAAAGAAAAAAAAAGTTTTCAGCCTCCCCTCCCCCTCCCACCACCACCAAGTCGACGTCAATGCTGTATAAGCCGCACTTAAGCGGAAGTGCAAGATATCTATAGGCGGTTTAAGAGCCCTCCTTATCGATATGACGAGCATACCCAAAAGTGTGTGCCTGAAACTGGCGAGTTTTTGTGTTCTTTTGCATGTCATGAATTACAACTGAAAGAAATCATGGATGCATGCTCCGAGCTACGCACAGGGTTACTTAAAGTGAAGTAAGAGTATCGAGCTCCCCTGCTGGCACCGTTTAAACCAAGTTAAAAAAAATTCTGCAGATCGCAGGCACAGTGTGAATCGATGTAAGGAAGGTTTCTGTGCTGGATGCTTTGATTGATCATAATTAGCGGTAACCTTTACGGTTAAGCGTAATTTCTTCGACGTTTAGTCCAACACGACGTGGGTGAGTTGATGTTAAACATTAGCTTGCGGGCACCAGTGCTGTTTTTCTGCTTAGTACGCAGAACACGCATGGAGAGGTGTTTGCTTGAGCCGTTGTTCTGCGCCATATCCTTCGTGAAGGTTAGCATTGTCATTGCGTCACACGGAAAATAGCATAGTGGGAGAAGTGTTAAACTGTATTTGAATTATGGGGCTGTACCTGCAAAAACCATGATCGGATCATGAGGCACGACTCAGTGGCGAACTCTGTAGTAATTCTGACCCCCCACAACCTTTAAAGTGCCCTTTAACCTTAATGCCCGAGCATATTTGTATATCACCCCTGTTGAAATGCGGCTGCCACGGTCGGGATGGAACCCGCGATCTTGCGCAATGCCACAGACGCACAGCTGGAGAGGCGGGCACAGAAGTTTTTATTTCACGTGCGACCCTTTCCGTACTTTCGCCTTTATGCCACAGTACTTTATTCCGGCTTTGCGTCAGTACGCCGCGTGTCATTTGTCTGCTTGACATATTTGCGTGGTGTTTAGTTTTCAGAAGTAGGAGAAACCGTGCCGGACCTTGAACCTAAACTCACCAGTTTGCCCGCAACTGCTGTCGTGTGTAGTAGTAGCGCTTCCTCGCCTTCTCACTTCGCCTTTTGCCTCTCCCACGAACCCCCCATATATATACGTATATATGGGTACCGCGAGCGAAGAGTGTAAACGCAGTCATTCACTCATTTCGCGGCTGCGTCGGTTCTACCAATACCAACTGGAAAAAGTTAACGTCGAAACACTGCCTGATGTCTGCGACCATACCTCATCGAATGGAGCCGATCCAAATAACGCTGCTCACCTTGGCCGTGGGGATTGTCCAAACAATGTTCCCTGGCACGTGAACATTGTTTGCTTGTCATCGCAATCGTATATCTATTGCCGATAGCCCGTCAAATAGTGCACCCAGTAGCTTTTGTGTGTTAGATGAGCCAGTTCCCTTGTTGGATCAAGTTGTCTACAATCCTCCATAATCTCCATAATCGCGTCACTGCGCATCTCTCCACATATGTAAAAAGGTCCGCATTTTATTACTGGCGTTATATAAACATCGGCGTTCCTAAGAAGTGTTGTGTTCCCAACAATCGGGGGAAGCACGATGCAAAATGCTAGGTGCGTGCGTTCAGCTTTCCCTGCCATATTCGTCTGAGCTCTAAGTGGATACGCTGTATATACCGCAAGATCTCATTACATCTCAGCACTACAGGGCGAGTATTGTCATATCCTTTTTAATTAGGGTTCACCTGAACGCTCTTTAAATATATATTGTTAGCAGAGCATTTAACCACTACGAAAGAATGACTTCTAGCGAAATTATTAGCGTGTGTCGAGGAGACATATGTTACTTACATTCAGGTCACATCCTTTACGCACGAACACACGGTACCAGAGTGAGAATGAAGGTTACTTGATGTAGAAGCATATTTAGACCCAATACAGAAGATAAATGTTTTGCAAAGGCATCAGCAGTGTTCGAAACATCGCCACTTTCATCGTCAATACACATCTTGAGCGCTCTTTTTTCAACAGTAAGAGCACACGCAGCTCCAAAATATTTTCGTTTACCTCTCTTGCTGGCTTCAGCACGTTCAAGGTGGATGAAGTGATGATGGCTACAATAAAATTGCAAAGGTAATGACAGCGCCTAAATTTAAGCTTCTACATATCTAGGCCTCATTGTGCTCGCTTTTCTGTGTGTGCGGTCTTTCAGGTTTATTGTCACTTATAGTTCTTCACAAAAGCAGTGAACACTTTTGAGCCGTTTTGTAGGTAGGAATATGCGCAAGTTTAATGACCTGCGTAAACCAAAGAAATCAACGTCAGCTGTCACATCTACTAACGACCAGTACCAGAGTTAAAGGAAAACTTAAGTATGGGTCAAACTTATAATAATAATAATAATAATAATAATAATAATAATAATAATAATAATAATAATAATAATAATAATAATAATAATAATAATAATAATAATAATAACGTAATCATATCCGTGTTCTACTTCATCTTCAGAACCCTTACCGTGTCAGGAGTTGCCGTCCTCAAGTCCCTCTTAAGTGTGAGCGATACGAACACATTTCTCTGTATGCATGAGAGTATGCGTTCGTATCCTCCAAGGAACCCTTAAAAAGGAAGGCTGAATCCTGGCGCCTTTAGAAGGAATTCGTTTGGAGCAACGCGGCGTGCAATTCCAGCGACCCCTTTGCTTCCGTGGATTAGATTACATTGCAGGATATTAAAGCGGAGCACACGAACACAACCACTTGTCTGCCCTGGTCACCATTTAACGAAGCAGACTTCTCGAGATAACGTCGAAGATTTTGAACGGCATATTTATGGAAAAAAAAGTAGAAGCACACTGAGAAATAGGGTGCAGGCCTCCATTAATTTCGCCTATTACCGTCGCCCACACATAGCATGCTCAAGGAATGAAGATAGCAACGTATTTCGATCGCAAAAAACTGTATTTTAAAGTCATGTAACGATACTACTTTCACAGAAATACGCCGAAAAAAATAGAAAAAGTTACGACAAAAAAGTGCACCCACTCCTGGCAAGCGGCGCCACAGTTTCGTTGCACTATCGTCGCGGGATAGCGACACGGCGACTAGCTCGCAGCGGTTGCTGGGGGCGGCCTCGCCAAGCCTTGCGCAACGTGGGCATCCCGTGAACGCGGTGCAGCCAGCAGTGCACTAGCATACGCCCAGTGTGGCCATCGCGCCTGTGATCCGAGTGCACTTTGATGTCGCTGGTCACGTGGTCAGCAGAGAACGCACGGCCAGCGACTCAACTTGTTTAAGCGCAGCTGAGGAGGCGGTAAGGCCGCCTGCAGAGCTTGGGGCAGCTGTGCCGCTGCAGCTGTGACGAGGTGCAGCCGAGCAGACGGCAGCCACACGTGCGGCGATGCAGGAGACCACGGGCGACTCCTGTCGTGATTGTCGCACTGCCGTCTGCTCTGTTCGCGGCGAACCTGATGGAAGAAGGGAAAAGATGCAATTGTGTGTGACTCAGCCACGAAGAAAGCCGATGTCCTCTTTCCCGAACGAAAAATTAAAAGAAATGTTACCGCAGGTGAACGTATACTCCATCGAGGTAAACCACGTTTTAGTGGTTTGACCTTGTGCGAAGCTGCTAATGGTGTTATGCGCAATTAACAGAATATACTTCAAAGTCGCTATCATCCTTTCAATCTCTTCAGAACATTTATCTTTTACACATCTAATAAGAAGGTTTGTCTATATGAAGGAGCTGTCCCAAAGGAATAGTTATGTGCTGACGAAGCTTTCGAGAGCGTAACTGTAGAAGACACGGAGCTTGCAATGCAGAACACAAGCCTACGCGAACATGGATCAGCACGTATACTATTCGAATTACTTCAACCACTCTATTACCGAACGCTAAACGGTGAAATAAAACGCTATGTCTAATGCTTTCTGCGATATGTATAGTGTATTTGCAATGGAAGAGAAATAAGCGTTGTAGAGCTTTGCGGACTTCGAAACTCAGTTGTTGGAAGCACGCAAAGTGGAGAAAGGCTCATGAACAAGAAAATTGTCATCCACCTGAAATTTTGAATTTTTTTTTCAGAATTCAAGAAAAGAGGAAGCGAAATAAAGATTTGCTTTCTGAAATCTCGTTTTCACTGTTTTTTTAAAGTTCAACTGTAATATGACGCTTTAAAGCAGACAATTCACCGTTTTTCAGAAACCAAACTTCTGAGCTTATGAAAAATTCGTCCTACTCCGGAGAGATCGACCTCCTGACGAACGCCTTTCATTGGCGGTCTTTCTACCGTCTAAGTTAACGAGGAAGTTAGCACATTGCAGCATGAAGGTGAATTATTGGACATCTCAAAGCACGTGGAGACTGACCACGGGAAATCAGTTCTACTGAAGCGCGCAAGGTGGAGGAAAGTTCATTAAAGGGAAAATTGTAATCCACCCTACTCCATGTGTTTCGATTTTTCGATTGATTAGCCTACATGATGCGTGCACTTAAGCTGGACTCCTGGTTATCTCAGATGGTGGAAAGACCACCCCGAAAAGGCGTTCGTACTCGCTTTGATCCGCGAACGTGAACGAATTTTTCTTGAATTGCGCAGGTTTCTTTTATAGGCAGCACATCTGGACACGTAGCAGCTAGCGTCCCAAGCGGCTACCTGGCGAAGCTTGCGCGTTTTCTGTAGCACGAACGGGTTTCTCACGATTATATGAAGGTACAGGGCAAATATTGGCAAAGGCAGGAGACAGAGACATTCCAGAAAACAAGCCACACGAGACAAATGCAGTGATTAGGCTTTGGAAAGCTGGAATTTTGTTCCCACAGGGGTTAAAAATTCAGCTTTGGAAGGTTATGGAAATGACAAAACGTATGGCTCGATTTTCGAGGCACAAACAGTCACTGTAATAAAACTGGCGCAGCTGTCGATATAGTCGGGAAATTGGGATAATAATAATAATAATAATAATAATAATAATAATAATAATAATAATAATAATAATAATAATAATAATAATAATAATAATAATAATAATAATAATAATAATAATAATCAGCGTTTTTATGTCCACTGCAGGCCGAAGGCCTCTCCTTGCTATCTCCAATTACCCCTGTCCTGCGCCAATCCCTTCCAACTAGCGCCCGCGAATTTCCTAATTTCATCGCTCCACCTAGTCTTCTGCCGTCCTCTACTGCTCTTCCGATGTCTTGCTACCCATTCTTTAACCCTAGTGGTACAACGGTTATCCAACCGGTGGATTACATGACCTGCCCAGCTCCATTTTTTTCTCTTGGTGTCAATTAGAATATCTTCTATGCCCGTTTGCTCTCTGATCCAAACCGCTCTCTTTCTGTCTCTTAACGTTATGCCGAGAAAGCTTCGTTCCATCACTCTTTGCGCGGTCCTTAACTTGTTCTCAAGCTTCTTTGTCAGTCTCCAAGTATCTGCCCCATATGTCCGCACTAGTAAAATGCACTGATTCTACACCTTCCTTTTCAATGTAGTATAAATTGTATGTTGTCCGAAAACATCTTTTGATTGTTGCCTGGCTCAACTCTCCGCACTCACTGTAGCGCTGCTCTCGAAAGCAATTTTGGAAACACAGTTGCGCAACTTCTCATGGTACCTTCTTAATCCAAAGCTTATCATTGTTGCACCGTCGGAAGCAGAGGCCGACCGGTTTAATCGGACGGTCCTATCGCTGCATGTGAAGCGGGTAACGCTTCAGTTCCACGTTATTTATTTTTTTCGGCCAGACACGACTTAGTTCTAGCCTCCCACCAGAAGACGGAAACAAAAACTCAAACCTTAGTTCCGATTATATTTTTTACAGTGTTTCTGTCGAAATATTTTTATAAAATATTGCTTTGAAAAAGGACGTAGCAATCTGTTGCACATTTAATAAGTATTCTTGTTTATAGTAAGAGCGTATTCCTTCGACAACATACCTAGGTACATACGTGCGTCTTTGTGCCACGCATATAAAAAAATAAAGACTAAGAAAAGCCACTTTTCCATTTCATACGCGAAATGCACCTAAAACGCAGAATTTAGCCTGGCCACTGATAGCAAGCAAAATACGTTGCTCGAGCGCTGCTTATGCAGGCCTCTGTAATTGCTGCAGAGAAGTGAAATAGCAAACGGGCGCCCAATAAAGTAAATCTATTCCAATGTGTTTTTACTTCAATCTCCTGACGTCATATTTACGTAACCGTCGACGTAAGCGTTGTTCGGTGACCTATGGCGTTGTTTACAGAGGTCAATGGAAAGCTCTCGTCGTTATAGGAGGTCACTTGGGTTTGCTTCTGAAGCGAATAGCATAGCCCACCATGACACATTTTTCTTGTCTAATTAGCGGACTAGAGGCGAGGAGTACGTAGAAGTGGAGAGCGTTTCCGTGGGTCCGAGCTAGCGCCGTGATAGTATACAACCGGACGAGGTGGCAGAGCCGTCGTCGGCGATTGGCCCGCTTCGTTTTGCTTAGCTTTCGCTTTGTGGTACAAGAGCGTGGGAACATGCTACGGAAGGGTAAAAATGCCACTAAAGCGAACCCTAAAGATAACAAAGGTGGTAGAGCAATGTCGCGTACCCGTGAAAAAAAGCATGCGGATTACAGGGTCGCCAACAAAACGGAATTTATTCGTAATTAACACGCGTAAACGGAAACTAATGAGTGCACTATAGAAAACTCGTAATGCCAAGTTTGGACTGCAGTCTTTAACTTCATTCTGCATTCACAGACGCAGGAAGAAATGAGTTTTAACGGTAATCCCTTTTCTGTATAATTTTAGTCACGGGTGTGGGTGCCGAAAGGGCTCGAAAGCACCATCTGCCACTCAAGATATCTTATTATACACTTGTAAATCCATTCTCCACTGCAGCTCTGAGCATCCAGTGCCGGAGCTATTGGCGGGCAGCCATCATCTGTTCATTTCGAAACGGGGGAGTCTCCGGCTATTCCGGAGAAGATTTAATTTTGATACGTCCCTTTGCAGTGGCGAATTTTGTTTTTCGGTTTTGTGACATTTCGGGACCAGGAGACGAAGTGGGCACAGCCCAAACACATTTGACTTATAGCGGAGGGCTGATGGTGAAAAAGGCGCAGAATCCGAAATGAGTATTTTTCTTTTGTTCGGTCTAATCAATCATAATACGTTATATGGGTTGAAGAGTTTTCCTGACATCACGTGACAGACAAACAAAGTGGGGGTAGCCCGAAAAAATTTTGACCAATCGCGGAGGCCTGATTGCAGAAATGGAATAGAATGATTTGGAATATTTTCGCGTTATTGCGCCCCCTGATCTTTTGGTAGGTCAGGACCAACTGAAGCAAAGGCAAGCAAAATGTAAGAAATAACAAATTAGTGCTAGGCATTCCTCACACAAAATGATTCATCCGACTTGACTGCCTCTTAGACGAACGATACATTATTTTACGTTAAGGACTAAAAAAATTGCCATTTCATTTGAAGAACAACCGCATCAAAACTTCGGACTGTAAAAATAGCCTTGTTTAAAAAAGCGCGGTTAAGAGCAACCTTCGTTCAAAATATTTTCTTTGAAATACAATTAGGCCTGTTTGTATAAAAAAATAAGCCTTTTCGACACCGAAACCGACAAGAACGCCCTCGCCCGCCGAAATGGCGCAGACCTTAAATTACTGAGAAAGAACTCGCTTGACCTTTCGGCAAAATCTGAGAGCTTAGGCATCACCCGGGCACAATTGAAATATCGCAGGCGTGGTTTGGCATTGGCGGCCACTTGCGGTCTCTAATACAAAAAAAAAAAACGCAGACAATTACCAGCCAATCGTTACCAACACTGTTATGATAGCATGGTGTTACTCATTTAGAATCAAAGTAGCCAAGTTGAAACTTCGTTGCGGCTGGGTTTTAAATAGATACAGTGTCATTTGGTGTTGAATACTTTATTTTCCAAACGACCTCGACACTTCGAGAGGTACGGAGTGTGAGTCATGCCTCAGTTTTCCATCGCCATCCAGATGTATACATCTGCATGAGGGACTGGCCACTCAGCTGAGTTTCTGCCCTTGTCTCAAGACTAATGAACGGGAAAATCAGTTGCGTAATATTTAGTATGCGTCCTAAGAGACCCAAATAACCCTTTGTGTGGCGTTCTCCTGGGTGGCATGTTTTCTGCCACTTTCTGCTGTCTTGAGTGCGCCCACATGATACGCTGTGCATGTGGCTGTTGACATCGGGAACTCGATGTCAGCCAAGGCACATCGCCTAGGCTGAGAAACACGTTTGGGGAACCTTTATCGCTCCGTTCTACAGTCGGGTGGCTAACAACTTTGCTTTTCCTTCGCTCCTTTAAGGACACAATGACAGTGACTCATAGCTTCCACAAGGCGATACTTTTTCTGTAATACCATGCGTGACCACTACATCGCCTAGCGACTTGTCTCACGGAACACTACAGATTGCGAGGCAAAAAGGGCTACAGCGACTTTGGGCTTTCGCGTAATATATCCACGACGGACAGACAACACGCAGCAACACATTTTCTCCATCGCTGGATTCTTAGGTTGGCGTGCTTGTTTGTTTTCTTTTCCAAATATTTACATATCAGTTGTATGCTTAGTGAATTTCTAAAATAAAAATAAAATATGGGGTTTTACGTTACAAAACAACAATCAACTCTGGAAATTTGGACCGTGTGGGTTTCTCTAACGTGCACCTAAATCCAAATACACAGGTGTTTTCCAATTTCGCCCCCGTCGAAATTCGTCCGCCGTGGCCGGGATTCCATCCCGCAACCTCATGCTTAGCAGCCCAACACCGTAGCCACTAAGCAATTACGGCGAGTGTGTCGTACTTCTATTTCTCGTCGTGCGTGCTTTTATCTATAACGCGTAATTTCGTACGAACTTTCTCACATCTATTACTCCTCTTATATTGTGCCTTTTTCATGGTAGGTGTATATGCGTCAGGTGTACATAGAGAAGTGAAACAGTAAAGAGGCCCGCAGCCTCTTGCTTTCATTTTCGTTTATGAATTCACGAAAGGTTACCAGTGGTGCTGTCCGCCTTATTACTCAATACATGCAGGCTTTAGAAATATATCCTTTATATATTACTCAGCGACAAAGTTCTAGACTTTGTGCAGCTTCTTTTTATCTTGTATCTTCTTTTTCAAAGATTTCAAGTTTTCTGTGACTTCAATAAAAGACCGATTATGCGAACCAGAAATTTGCTCTTCACAGTCCTTTTATTTATACATTATCTCTATATCTCCTAACAGCTTTGACTGTAAGGCCAAATTGCCCAGAACTGGGTGCTAGCGAACCGGCTACATGCCTCTCTACAAGCTCCGACATCGGTATTTGACGAAAGTGCAACAATCCCTTCTCTGAACGTATATTTAACGTTGAAAGATTACGCTACATGATTGCCTCAAACCGGCCTAGGCATTAGTTCGTCGTGACACCTTGGCTTACACGAGCATATATGTGACCTACGATCACGGTGTCTCTTACGAGATAAGATGGCTTAAATAGAATACTAATAAAAGAGGCCGCACATTGACTGCAGTGTTTTAGCTGGACTGGTGTTTTGCTTACCTCGCGCGCAGCCTCCAAAGGCAGCTGCTCGGTCTAGCCACGCCGTACGTGTCGCCGTTGCTCTCAGCCTTGAAGGCGTTCAGCATCGTCGACGCGCACGGCAGCGTGTCACGTGGGTGGATGCGTAGCCTGCAGCCCCAGACGTCGAGGCGGTACTCGACAGAAGGCACATGGTCGCACAAGACGAACTGGCCACTCATGGTCGCGGCCGCCTCCGCTCCTGGCGTACTCGGATCTCGCGCACTGCGTTGACAATACATGACAACACATGACAACAATGAACACTTCTGTTTAACTGCCCGGTCGTCAAGCAAGGCTCCGAGGAACGCTGCAGCTCGTCTCACGAAACGTGTCCTGCATTATTCTAAGTAACCAGTAACCTGCGCCTTCTGAATCGAAACACTAACGATTTCATCACGCATCCGAGAAGCAGGATAAATTGTGCTGAACACACATAGTAATGTTGGTTCTGGAAATCGAACTGCCATGTATTAATATATACCATAATTTATTCTAACTCACCCTAACTATACTGAAAACGTTTTATAGATTGCCAAAAAATTATTCTGCGTGTTCCAACAGTTGCTATTTTCCCCTGTATTTAAAACTTAATGTTAAGGTGCGACCGAAAAGTGCTCAGGAAGTGGTATTGAAGGTTAGCATTTTTTTATCCGATGTTATTTATTCAGGCAGGACTTCATCCCAACCAATGAAGAAACTTAAAAAGCTAAAAATGTGTCCTAACACAATACTTGCCAGGTTCACTATGATCACTCGCTTTATTGTGAGTTTTTCCTGCGACAGTTTTAAGCACTTACAAGCAATTCTGTAATTTTTTTTCATAAAGGGGCAAGGGCTGAACTTCATTCTTTGATACCCCGCTTTTGTCTATGTGACTAAGTGTGGTGTCGGAAAAGCTACCGCCTGTGACAAAGAAGTGTCTCAATGCACATTTTTTTTAATAGTTTATTTGCCTTTTGTGTCTTACGCAGTTTGCATGGTAGCAGACAGCGGCATCGTATGTACACAGGAGCTCCAATTTAGCACGTACCCAAAAATGTTTTGATGTTGTTCTCCTGCCAATTATATTATTAATATTATTATTATTATTATTATTATTATTATTATTATTATTATTATTATTATTATTATTATTATTATTATTATTATTATTATTATTATTATTATTATTATTATTATTATTATTATTATTATATGCAGCCATGCTAATTTCTTGGCCCGTAGGCTGGAACCCTTCTTGATGCAATTCTATCCAATGAAGTGATGTCATCTAGCTTTGAGGAGAGTTGAAATCTGCTGGGAAACCAAAACCACGAAGGAACGAATGGATAAATGAATATGATAGACGCTATATTCAGGCGTAGATGTGATACAAACCTCCCAATTCGCAGTCGCGTTCTCATTGGCACATATCGTGTTCTCTCCTTCTCCAGGCTTTTTGTAAAAGAATAGCAATAATTGCCCTTTCGGCGGGCTTTATCTTCCTTCTGCCAGACTAGTGCCGATACGAGACATTGCCGAATTTGCACAAATCAATTCGATGCCCTCAATCGTAACTCCTTGCTCGGTCTTGCGACGTGAGGATTAAGCGATGACATTCGTTGTATTTACAGCATATAGAGGAATACGGCCGACTGAGTGAGCCCACTTGTTCATTTGAAGCGTAAACGAGTTTAAAAACTATTTCAAATGCGTTCATAAAAATGTTTAGCACAAAGTTTACGAGTTATTGGCTCTGCTCCAAAAAAATATTTTTCTCTTGTTTTGTATGCTGTTGCTGTTAGCTCGGGTAGCTGAAACGGACAAATGTGCCCTGTGAATTTATAGCTTATCATACGTTGTTCCAGTTTTTACGTTTGGTTTGCGTTAGTCGAACTCACAAATTAACGGTGTTTTACAGAGCGGTTTATAAAATATAATCTTTATCCGCTTTATGCTTATCAGCGTTTACGTAAATTCAACGAACTGGGATATCGGTTTCATTTTTTTTTTGTTGGAGTTAGAGTTGTAATTGATTTTTGTGAATTTAACATTAATTGCTTAATTGAAGAATCCTCCTCAGAAAGTGCGGAGATTCTAGCGTTTTTCATTAAAATGCAACAAAAATCAAATTCCCGATATACTGCATGCAAAGCAAAACATATTTTGCGTTCCAATGAATTTCGATAGGATCTCCTCTAGTTAAACCGAATGGAGGATTTCAGCAGGGACAATAGCGTAGGCACCTCGAATTATATAAAGCAAGGTAACACGAAGCAGCTACGCATCGTCGTGAAGTTTGCGAGGCATATGACGTTTTACCAGCGGCAATGCATCGAGGATAAAATGAAATTCTGCGGCTTCACGTGCCATAATACCGACCTGATTATAAGGCACGCCGCAGTGCAACAAACATTTCTACAGATTAATTCTACAGTCTATGGATTAATTTCAACAACCTGGAGATCTTTACCGAACGCCCAATGCACAGTACACGGGCGTTTTTGCATTTCGCCCCCATTGAAATTCGGCCACCGCGTCCGGGACTTGATTCCACTACCTCGTGCTTAGAAGAACAACGCCGAAGCCACTAACCAACGACAGCAGGCGCAAGCGCAGAGGATAGGGCGAATGTCAAAGTTACGGTTACAAAGCAATATGCGAGTCAAATCCACACAATTCGTGGAAGTTGCATACTCTTCCTCGAAAAGTGATAGCGATCAACGCATAGTTGCAGATGCTGAATAACTGCACATAGTTCTTCCGGCTAATCATGCTAGAGAACAATTTAAAGTGGCATATAATGAATTTGCTTAATAATCATCTGGTTATTTAAACATTGCGTTCCGCTGGAATATGAACGCAAGTGTGCAATGTGTGCGCCTGCCGACGCATTTCACTCCTTTAAATATCGTAAATGTTCTAATATTAAGCGTAATGTCATGAAAGTAAATTCATTCCTACCATACAAAAACCGTCTGTTAGCCTAACGTGATACAATTGATCGTGTTATTACGCAATACCAGCTGAATAATGCGCTTCATGGCCAATTGCTATATGACAGGTATTCCTGATTTGTACTACTCTGTAATAATCAACAAGTTACACGCTGTCTTTCTTTTCTTCGCCAGGCAAAACAATCCGTCAATGGGATTTTGACAACAGTACAGAAATAAAATAAAATTTATCGGTCCACTGAGGATGTTCGCAGTGGTCCTTATATGTGACATAGAAAATACCGAATTGATCGTTACCTCTGTATTAGTTGGCGCATGGTGAAAATCGAGGCTACCACTGTCTGGTGCCAGGCTCCTTGCACGGTCCATGGTACTTGCATGGCGTTACACTGAGCCACGGTGTCCTTGACGCCCGTATCAACGAGCGGGTACCACTCGGTCCTCGGGAACAGCCTCCGGGGTTGTCCTGTGAGGCTGCCGGAAGTGCGTTCATTGACCTTGTACCACGGCTTGAGCACAAGGTCCTGATAGTCTGGGAGGACGTCCTCGATGGCCAAGTTGCTGAACGCGTAGGACACGTCATCCTTGGCCCCATCTGAAATTTCGGCGAGTGCAATCGACGAAGGCGTCTTGCGGGATGACGTCTCTTCCGACATGGTTGACAGGCAGCCATGGAGGAGACGGTGAATTTCGACGCAGCCTGGTACACCGATCCCCATGACAGGTAGTAGGATGATGCCGTTCCTTCCTGCGATCGTACTAAGTGCGTCCGCCACGATTAGCTGCGTGTTCGAAAGCGCGAGAGAGATTCTCCGTTGTCGCGTGGGCCTCGCGTGCCAGCGCGCGAGGGCGTGGCCTCCGTGTCGCTCTTCTTTTTCCTCGCTTCCATTTCTAAGCCTTGTTTAGCGAGTCATGGCGCTTTGCTAATAGGCTCTATTTCGGCCCACTCGCGTGCTCTAGCGGTGAGTGCAATTAGCTGAAATAATGTTTTGTAAAACCGGCAGCCAGTAAAAAAAAAGGGGGGGGGGCGACACAATGGCGCACATGTTGACTATTCGGATTTCCGTATTGAATGACATGTAAAATGCTGAAATACTTTTATGAGACAACCGGCATACATATTTGGGCGATATTTGTTGCATTTAATAGATAAAGTTACAGGCAATCTTGTTCGGAAAGCACAATATCAAATTATGGCTGTGCATTTTTCTAAAAATGATTGACAACAACTGGTAAGTGCAAGAAATATACACACGCAAATTTTACAAATCTTCAACTCTGCACGAAAAAGAGATAACGCAGTTCTATAAAGTGCATCTGTTAAAGCACATAAAGCGGACAAACGCGATATATAAACTCATAGTGTGCGTGAAACTGTTACAATGTTTTCGAGTCTGTTGCGAAAGTGATCATAAAAAAATAGTGATATAGTTCAGAAAGGTGTATCATAGATCATGTTTATCCGCTTTAGGCGTATTATTACGTGAATTAATATCGTTTTTCATTGCTGAATTACGGAGTTGTAAACATGGGGCTTGACTTTCTTGTATTTTGAAAATATAGAACATGATTATAATAACACTGGCGGAGTAAGTAAGAAATGTATTTGCTGCGCTTGATATTATTACTTTACGTAGTACGTAGTACGTATCCTCTTTACGTAGTATGCTGCACTCCGCATCGAGCCACAAGGAAGTATTGGTGCTGCTGGTGGACAGGAACACGACCCCAAACATTCTTCGCTACTGTGTGTTTTATTATTTATTAATAGCTTTATTACTGTGTATTTATTTCATTTCATAGTCCGATAAATTGTTGTTACGATAACGTTGTAGCTCGACCTTTTGTCGAAGGATCAAATACATGAATAATAAGTGCATTGCCATTGCCAAATATGCTGCAAACGAATTTTTGAACGCTGCGCACTCTCAAGACAAGTAAAATATGTATTTCTTTCATAAAATATTATACTCGTATGCTCAAACATTGTGCCCGAAATAACTGAGTTACTAAGCAAGGCAATATCATCAGCGAATCGCAAGTTACTAAGTTATTCTCCATTAACTCTTATCCCCAATCCTTCCCAACCCAGGTCTCTGAATACCTCATATAAACACGCTGTGAATAGCATTGGAGAGATCGTATCTTCCTGCCTGACGCCTTTCTGAATTGGGATTTTGTTGCTTTCTTTATGGATGAATACGGTGGCTGTGGAGCCGCTATAGATATCTTTCAGCATTTTTACATACGGCTCGTCCACACCCTGATTACGTAACGCCTCCATGACTGCGGAGGTTTCGACCGAATCAAACACATATTTTGAGTAATTGCACCGAAATTATAGTAGCAACAAAGAGCACGTATAAAAAGCAGGAGTTCTGCAAGATATGCTAGGGCCAGTCAAATGAAAGTGAGCCACTGCGAATATATGACAAACGGGTAACTTAATTTAAAAGTAGTCTCCATGAGCTGTTAGACATTTGTCCCACTGACTTACGAATCGCAGGATTCCCGTCTCATAAAGTTCCTTGGGTTGCTGCTTCACAAATCCTGTAACTGACTCTTTCACGTCATCGTCCGAGACGAATCTGGTTCCCTTGAGCTGTTTCTTCAAATGCCCCAAAATGCGGAATTATCAAGGCGACAGGTCTCGACTGTATGGAGGATGTTGCAGTACTTCCCACTTGAACTTGGCCAGTTTAAGTTAACCACATCAGCCACGTGGGGACGGGCACTGTCATGGAGCAAGATGACACCATTCTTGAATTTTCCACGTCGTTTGTTCTTGATTGCGACATGCAGTCGTTCCGGCGTTTCAAAATATGGGAAACGATTAATAGTCTCTCCAGGTTAAGCAAAATCCATCAGTAATGAGCCCTGACGATCGAAAAAAAAAGAGTCAGCACCTTTCCGGGAGAAATGACGGCCTCTTATTTCTTTGGGGGTGGTGAATTGAAATCTTTCCACTATAAGCTTTGCCTTTGTGTTTCAGGCTCGTAGTAGTGACACCATGATTCGTACCTGATCCTAATTGCAGACAAGGAGTCGTCACCTTTATTGTGATACCGGATTAGATGAGTCAAGGTAGCGCTGTACCTGTCCGTCTTCTCGCGGTGGTTCAAAATCTTGCGCATCCATTGCGAACACAAGAGCCGATAACCGACATGTTCATGAATTATGGTTTGACCCGAACCGTGATTGATGTTCGCACAACCTGCCAATTCATCGATGCTTATCCTCCGTTCTCGACTAATCAGCTCTTGAACCTTTGCAGTTGTGTTGGGGGTGATTGCATGGTGGCTTCGGCCCGGTTTGGACGGTCTTTGCAACTTTCATTTCCGTCTTTGAATCGTTCCCTCCAACGCTTCACAGTGGCCCATAATATGCAATGTTCAACGTACACCGCAGCCATACGGCGACTAATTTCTTTTTGGGAAACACCTTCAGCTTTCTGAAACCTCGCTGTTCAACTTTTCGAGGCAACCGTTAGACCATGGCGACCGGGCAAGAACGAGACGACTTCTAGGGAGAAACTTGCATGGTTTATTCAATGGTTGGGGAAAGATAAGAAGAAGAGAATGAAGTGAAAAGGTGCATTGCGGGGCCCTTTAAATAGGGCTACTAAAGCTGTAGGCTGGACCTTGCTCATATCAACGTCACGAGACTCACACTGCGTGTGTTTTGGAAGGGTGGCTGCTCCCACTCTCTCCGGTGACGTTGTTTTGCGGCTGGTCCCACTTTCTCCGGTGAGCCTAGATGGGCTCGCCTACGTAGGTGGCATTCAGCAGGTGAAGTTGTAAGTTCTCGTCGAGGCTTTGTAGCAGGTTCTACTTTCGGTGGACCTTTCTTCTAGGCGACGTTGGTTCTCGGAAAGTGCTGACAGTGCGTGGAAGGGGTGCCTCTTTGAGTCACACCGTTTCTGAAAAGGGTACTCCCGCACACACGCAAAGTGGCCTGTGAACACTTCGGGGCGTCCGCTCGACCGGCATCCACTCGAAACAACCATAACAAATTAGGAGTCCATTCTTCGTTTCACTGAGGCATCGTGGTCGAGCATCCTTTTTGCCCGGGGTGCTACACACCAACCGTAACAGTATCCTACATCGGCGAGAGTGAGTGAGTGATTGGAACAACTTTATTTGGTCCACTATAGACGCAAGCAAACTCAACGTCACCTAGCTAGGCGAGACAAAATTTTCCGGAGAGGTTGCGCTCAAGCGAACCTGTTTCAAGCGTCAAATCCCCGCAGTGATAGCGGTGAGCGACCATTGTTTTTTTTTCTCGTCTGCTAGCCAGAAAGCATCGAAAACTCTGGAAGGCCAAACTTCACTCGGCCAGAGAAAACGAACGCGCACCGAAGTGCACCACGCGGTGGTCAGGGCAACACGAGAAAAACGCATGCGCTCTGGTTGGCTCTGGCAGTTCGCGGGTAGCGACAACAAGAAAATTGAAGAGGCTCAAAGTGTCCTCCCGAATAAAAGTTAAAATAGAAAAATAAATAAGAGCGTAGTTACCTTTGCTGGTTTTCGTCTCTTGATATGGATGCTTTGGCGCAAAGAATGCTGACATCGTTTTGTTTCACACGACGGTAAAAACGAACCACCACAATGCTTCGTCTCATCGGACCTGGCTGCGTACTTTGTCAGGTTGTCTGATGGTGTGTTCGTTTCGTTTGTCTAGTTGTATGGTCTGATGTATGACCTTAAAAGAATCAGTGCACCTTTGGCGTCAACTGTTTATAACAACATTAAACCCACAAAGTTCCGCAATTGAAAATCTAAATAAAGCACGACTTTGGAAATGTCAGTCCACCATCCACTCCATAGATTCCACGGCCGCTACAAGATGCCACGACGAGCCCGTTCCATTTCAAAACGACCTTGAAACTTCGTGCTTAGAAGGGACTCCTTGCGTTATGCGACTCCTGGCCTATGGGCGTTGCCGCGAAATCCAGCCCGAGTTCGCAGTGTTGGAGCTGAAATGTCTTTTCGAGCGTGAAAAATATATTATAGACAAAATCTGGCACGATTTTCGACTCCTGAGCTTGTTTCGGTCGGCGGTAAATGACAGCACGGAAAAATTTCGGGGGGGGGGGCAGAGGAGGAGGAGGAGGGGCTGAAGCCCCATAAACCGCCCCAATACTGGCTGCGACCCTTGTAATAACAACGGCGTGCTGGTGACTTACAGTGGCAGTGGCAGTGGTGGCCGATGTTCCTTTTGCAGCGCACATACTACGAACGTAAACAGCCTATTCCCGAATAAACGACCTAGGGCTTGAATGTCTTTATTGGTCGTTTACACGTCCTTGCCTGACATTTGAATGCATTTTCGCTTACCTTAAATTTCTCTAGCGATTTCGTTTTCTGTAAGCTTTGCTCCCATACAATATAAAGAAAAGGCAGTTGTGCCCGAGCGGTTAAGGCGACTGACTAGAAATTCATTGGAGTCTCCCCGCTGGATTCCAGTGCTGGAATCCCATGGCACTACGACCAGCGGCAGCAGGCCGCCATAGGTAGTATTGCCGTTTCTTTTCTCTTTGACGCTCCTCGTATTCACGCTTCTCATTGGAGTTCTATAATAACTATGCATTGCCTTCCCGTAGCGGTGGGGCGACAACAATACACTAAGTTGCAAGGCTGTATCTTTTATATATGGGAGAACAGCGACGTCGCACTCCACGTCGAAAGTTGCCCTCGCTGTAGCAGCTTCCGCAAGAGTACACTTTAAGCGGCAAACGTATGCAGGGAGCGCAACGTTCTTCGCATTGTTAATACGAGTGCGTTATCATCAATTACGTGGTTTGGATGCTTCCTTTGTGCTTGTTCTTTTTCGAAACGGATGCTGTGTTGTATGTTGTGTGCGTGATATGATATGAGTTTGTATGCACTTTTCGCTTCAATTGATGAAGTATCTTTAGAGCGCAGCTCTTAGATGCCAGTTCCTGCGTTGAGTGTCGGCGTGCTCGGCGTAACCTAAGCGGGGGATGAAAGACGGCGATAGCGCAGAGAGCGCAAGGAGTAAAGCGTAGGAGGTGCAGCTGAACCATGAAGGGGAAAGAAGTGGAGGAGGGTATGGCGAAAGCGGGAGAATAAAAGCGTAGTGCCACACACGACGGGCTCGGCAGCGATGACCGCTACGCGATAGCACTATAGAATAGTGCGCCGTTGTGTCTTCACCGACGACGCCATCGAGAAGGCATACGGCGAGCGGGTCGACGGATAACATATATGGAACCAAAGCACTGCGTGAGTGGAGGTCTGCCGGCGGCGACTGCGGTGAATCTCGCCTGCGCGTCACCCATGCGCTGCCTCTCTTAATCTGCCTATTAGTGGGGCAATCGGGCCACACTTAGATCCGTTTGCCATGTGCCGCTCGAGACAGAATGTCCGCGCCTGCCATGCTACCCACGGCGTTATCTTGCTAATATAATCCGTGTACCTATATAATAATCCAAAATATTTACACGCATACATCTTTCATGTATAGATCTGCTCTCAAGTTTCGCATTTTAGAGTATCGTAATCATCGGTGAAATTTTTTTGTTTCCCGTGAGGACAGCGCGAAAAATTCGAAGAACTAGAGGCTAATATCTTCGGCGTAAACTAAAGAAATAAATCATCTACCACGTTCTTTTGCACCCTACCCAAATTAGCCTATTGCCTTGGGGTTGGAACGGAACGAACGCCGATAGCTCGTGGTGCGTGATGAACGCATGTTCAGGAGAGTGCGGTCTTCAGTCCAGGACCCCCGCGGCTCTGTCTTCACCAGCGCCCGCCACACGAGCTCACTTTTGTCACGCGGGTGCCACTGTACGAGTATGGAGTTTGTGATGGGGGAAGAAAGTGGGGTAGGGGCCGGAGTGAGGTGTGTTCGTAAGAAATCCACGGTTGTGTGAATAAAGGATGGGGTAATGGTCATAGTGTGGACATTTGGATGAGTGCAGGGTGGGACGCATTGCGCAAAAGAGGATTACATAGGGGAAGGTGTTTGTAAATGTCGGCGACTGAGGGTATCGTCTTGTGTGAGAGATTCTGAACACGCGAAGCAAATTTGACCTAAAAGGCGGTATTCCTTTAGACTAGTGCTTTATAGGGAGAAAATAGGTTTTATCTTTATTGCAGCGTCCTCCTTTTCGTGGTCCTCGGCGCCGTGTGTTCTAGCTACAGCGTGTGCGCGCTGGTTACCGTGACAAGATTCGTGTTTGCTGGTCCATGCAATGATTATGTCTGGTGTCATTGGTTATGCGTGCTGGAAAATTCTTTGGACCTCCATAGTATTGCGGCTACGGAAATAATTTCTGCTTGTGGATTCTGAATATTGTAACCAGGTAAAATTCTTGCTCTCTGTCTCTTTGAATCTGCATGTCTATATTCATGAGAAATAAATCAAGAAAATATAGTAGTGATTGCATAAATTAGCAACACAAATACAAGGAAATCTTCCCCTTTCGCAGAAATAATCGGAGATGGATTGAAAAAAAGTTCCTATTGCAGTAGCCCAAACCGATGTTAAAAGCGGGTGCACAACAGTACTACACAAGATGAACGCAAGATTGCGAAGCTTTCGTCACAAGTCGTTTTCGTTTAATGGAAAACCGTTCGGAAAATCAAAGTGTTCAAAAGACTACAGTTCATTACTAATCTATTACAGTGCAGTCGCTATAGCACCGGGTATGCGGAAGTATAAAAACAAATCCTTCCCATGTGTATGCTAATCTTAGCAACTTAGGCATACCGGCGGTGAAGCTGCATCAGCGTGTTCACTCGCTGTTCGGAGTTGCTAGGGGATTGTTTGCTGGCTGTCTATTGATGATTGCGTACCGACGCGTTGGCTCCCACTGCGTGTCGGCTCTCAAGCAGGATTTGTTGCTGCACCACGCAGTCGGCTTTCGCTGCGCAGCCGTGAAAACTTCAAGCGTACTTCCAACGTGAGGTCTATAATACGCCCCCTAAGAAGCGAAATCAGGAATTACCGGCTATAAAGACCGCTCATCGAAGTTGTTGTTCTTACTCCAGAGAGGAAAGCTAGCTCCCTATTTTATAATCACTGATAATAACGTTCCAAATAAAAAAGCCTGGACAACGGGTCATGTTGTCCTGCTGACGCTTCTTTGATGAACATTTGGTACCGAGCACAACCCCTCACACCGTCAGCTTTCACCATGGGCACCTGAAAACGCTGGTGGAAACTTCTTTAATAGCTCCACTCTAAAATGAACTGGTGGGAAGGGCGCGCCCACCAAGGTTTATAATGAAACTGCACATTGTCGTGTAGGACACGACCGCTTCTTCGAAGAATGCTGTTGATGTAGAAATACTATGCATTTTGTTAGTGAAAGGCGTTTTCTGTCTTCGTTAAAGAAAACTAACGATATTAAAATTAAAATTTATTATGGGGTTTTATCTGCCCTAACCACATTCTCATTTCGAGGCACGCCATAGTGACTCTAAGAGGTGGATAAATTTTGAGTACCGCGGTTTCTTGAACTTGATCCGAATGCGCGGCAGACCGGCGTTCTTGCATTTTGCCGCCATCGAAAGCTATGTTACCTAACTGGCAGTGATATAAGTAATAGTTGGAACGTGGAAGCATAGTGACCACCGTACAATGAAAAGAAGCACGTGGAGGTGAAATTCCCTTAATGTGAATGGCTAGGTGGCCTGGTAGCCATAGTAAGTGAACTAAGCAGAAATGATGTGAAGCTTATGAATAACATGTGTTTAAAGAAGCCAAATATGTGGCCTTGGCCAATGCACTGCCTACAAAAACAGAATATGTGACAATAAATATCCTCGTATCTTTTATGTGTAATTTTCATACAGCAAAAACCACATAACTAATTGCTCCACCTAAATAAATGTGCGTGTAGTCAGGAAGAGGAAGCTTATATGATAGGCTAGTCTAGACAAGCTTAGAACATTCCTGCGACTGCCTGCTCTTCACATGAGGAAGCTTTGGTCGCTTTCTCATGCACTATAAGCCGGTATTCAAAGCACTTTCATAGGCTTTGGGGGCACAGCCCTGAACTGAGATCAATTCAATCTTGCAGTCACAGATGCATGAGACATCGGGAGAATTCTTCGCGTTCATTTAGGATTCATCTTAGTGTCAGGCCGAAATTTCTATCGAAACCCCGTGCTTGCTGATGTATTGTCAGGAAACCAAGAAAGCCAAAACTCGAATCTGCCGACAGGATCACCAGGTTTGGAGATCTCCCTGGTCATTGTTCTACGCTTTTTGGAGACGATATAAAATTAAAGCTTTCCATCATCAGCTTCCGACTCTATTTCACGCGTCGAGCCACTTCAGACTCCGCGGGATGAGAGCGAATAGCGACACGTCAGCGCAGTATGTCATTGCAACATCAATTGACGTGTATGGTCGCAGCCAACGGTGTTTTTTGTTTACGTGCTGTCGTGGAAGTCATGTCGCAAAACTGAAGTCCCACCGCCGCCATCTTAGGAGGAGACGGTGAAACATTGGCTTTCGTCACAGTCCCTAGGAGTTTAATATGATTAATTTTCCAATGCAGATAGAGGTGAACGTCCATACCTCTGTTACTGGTTTTAGGATGAAGTCTGAGCGTTCTGACAAATTTTGGGGGGTTCATGCAACATTACTTAGAAGCATCTGATGCTTTAGTCGAGAATCGCCAGCTTGTATTTCAGGAATAACTTCGAATTAAATGAAAAGGCAATGCACTTCACCTGTATATGGACATCACCCAACAAGGATCTAAATGTTGAAGCTCTAAATATGTAACGTGTCTAGCAATAAGCCGAAACCATGTAATATCAAAATGTCCTAGGTTATTGTTCTTTCTTGGAATTTTACATTTTTGCGGCCGCGCAACCTACACAAAAGTTAAAACGGACAGCAAGGTTTTTCTACGTACGCCCTACATGCTAATTGCAATGAAAGCAGGCACAATCACCTCATTCTGAAAATCTGACGAGTTACATTCGCATCAGCAGACGTTTTGCTGACATAAACTGCGATGGTATACGATTGAGAAAGTAGAATGTAACTGGTTTATTATACAAAACAAGTTTGCTGACAGCGGTATAGAAATAAAAAGGCATATGACGCTTCAGTTTCGATATTGGCGAGGTCCAAGCTGCAGAATGGCAGGATGCATCAGGACGCCCATATAAATATATATATATATATATATATATATATATATATATATATATATATATATATATATATATGGGCACCGCGAGCGAAGAGTGGAAACGCTGTCATTGATTCGTTCCACGACTGCATCGGTTCTACCAATACCGCCTGGAAGAAGTTAGCCTCGAAGCACTGCCTGATGTCTGCGACCTTACGCCATCGAATGTAGCCGATCCAAATAACGCACCTCACCTTGGCTGTCAGGCTTGTCAAACGGTGCGCCCTGGCACGGGAACATTGTTTTTACTTGCCATTGCAATCGTAGATCTATTGCGTGACTCGTTATAAACTGTGCGCCCAGTAGATTTTGTTGAATGCTGTGCGCGTTGAAATGTGTCTGTAGTCGCCTTCCCGAGTTAGTTCAGTTTGGATAACGTCTCCAATTTTTCGTGCTTTCCAAAATTGCGTAACTGCCCATCTCCCCATATAATTTTAACAAGGTCCGCATTTTATTAATGGCGTTATATTACCATCGACATACCTAAGAAGTGTTGTGCTCCCTAAAATCGGGCACAGCACGGCGCAAAATTCGACGTGCGTGCGTTCAGCATTCCTTGGGATAATCGTCTGTGCTCTAAGTGGATATGCTCTAAATACGACAAGATCAAATCACTCCTTCTCAGCAGTACAGAAGGAGTATTGTACCAATCTTTTTTCACCAGGATTGACCCGAACGGTCTTCAATAATATGTTGTTCGCAGAGTATTTAACCGGTAGCAAAGAATCACTTCTAGAGAAAGTATTATCGTGTGTCCAGCAGAAATATGTTACTTGCATGCAGGTAACATCCTTTGCACACGAACGCACGGTACCAGAGTGAGAATGAATATTACTTGAGGTAGAAGCATATTTAGATCAAAGACCGAACAGACATGTTTGATTTACCTCCCTTGCAGGCTTCAACACGTGCAATGTGGATTAAGTGACCATTGTTATAATAAAATTGCAAAGGTAATGACCGCGCCTAAATTGAACTATCTTGATATCTAGGCCTGTTTGCCCCGCTTTTCTGTGTGCGCGATCTTTCAGGTTTATTGTCGTTCTTAGTACTTCACAAAACCAGTGAGGAATTTTGAGCCGTTTTGTAGGTACGAATATGCGCAAGTCAACTTACATGACCTTCGTAAAACAATTAAACGATCGTCAGCTGGCACATATACGAACGACCAATAAATGTTTTCAAGATAGTGGTACATGCCTACGTATAGTCCCTTAGGGAAAAGTTCACGCTGCGCTTCGTATTGTTATCGGAACGGATACTCTGTGGGCTACCAGAGTTAAAGGAACACTTAAGCAAGGCTCGAACTTATAATAATAATAATAATAATAATAATAATAATAATAATAATAATAATAATAATAATAATAATACAATTAATAATCCGGGTAATCATTTTCTTGTGCTTCTACTTCATCCTTGCGTATGTAAGGATGAAGGATGCGTAAGGATATAAGGATGCGTATGCCCTCCTTTGCGTATGTAACTGTGTGCTCGAATTTGCGTCTGTCCTCTAAAGGATCCTTAAAAGCGAAGGCTGAATCCTGGTGTCTTTATAGGGACTTTGTTTCGAGCAACACGGCGTGAAATGTCAGCCAACCCTGTGCGTCCGTGGGTTAGAGTACATTGCAGGATATTACAGCCGAGCACACGAACAGAACCATTTCTCTGGTCTGGCCCCCAAGTCGCGAGGCAAGGTTGCCGAGATCACGTCGTCGCTTGGAAACGGAATAGTTATGAAAAAAAAAAACAGTGGCAGCAAGAAATAGAGTGCAGGGCTCATTCGATTTCGCCCATTCCTATCGCCCACAAATACCATGCCCCAGGAATAAACATAGCAACATATTTCGATCGCAAAAAACTTTATTCTAAACTGATATAACAACACTACTTACACACCTATACATTGTAAAAATAAATAAATATACGAAAGAAAAGGGCCCGCACTCGCCGCAAGCGGCGCCACAGTATAGCTGCACTATCGACAAGGCCACGGCGACACGGCGACTAGCTCGCAGCGGTTGCTGGGGACGGCCTCGCCAAACCCTGCGCAGGTACGCCAGCGCTTGAACGTAGGGGAGACCCCAGTTAGCTCCCATACGTCTGGTGTGGCCATCGTGCCTGCGATCCGAGTGCACTTTTAAGTCGCCGGTCACGTGGTCCGCAGGGAACGTACGGTCTGCGACTCAGCTTGGATAAGCGCAGGTGAGGTGGCGGTAAGGCCGTGTGCAGGGCTTGGCGCCGTTGTGCCGTTGCAGCTGTGACGAGGTGCAGCTGAGCAGGTGGCAGCTACTCGTGTGGCGATGCACGAGACGACACGTGACTCCTGTCGTCATTGTGCGCCGTTGCAGGCGCACCCCGCCGTCCTGCCGTCTACACTGTGCGGGCAGAACCTGATGGAAGAAGGAAAAAAGATGCGATTGTGTGTGACTCACCCACGAGGAGAGTCAATGCTCTCTTTCCCAAATGGGAAAATTTAAAAAAATGTTTGATCAGGTGAACGCACTAAATCGCAGTAAACAGCCTTATGATGGATTGAGCTTGTCTGAACTGCTAATGATGCGTTCTCCGCAGTTAATCGAACATACTTCGAACTACCTATGATCCTTTCAATGTCTTTAGAATGAGTGAAAGATAATTTTATCTTTTACACTTCTAGGAAAGAAGGTTTGTCTATATGAAGGAGTTCTGCCGTAGGAACAGTTATGTACTGAAGAAACTTTAGAGAGCATAACTGTAGAAGAGGAGGCGGCGCTTTCAATGCGCAACAGCAGCATAAGCGAACATGGATGTGCACGTATACTTTTCGCGTTACTTCAACCACTCTCTCACCTAACCGAAAACGAAGAAATAAAACGCACTGTCTAATGCTTTCTGCGATATGTACACGCATTTGCAGTAGGAAAGAAATAGGTCTTGTCGATCTTCGCGGACATCGAAAATCAGCTGTACGGAACACGCAAGGAAGGTCGACGTAAGAGAAAATTGCCATGCACCCGACTGTAGTATGAAGCTTTAAAAGAAACTGTTCACGGTTTCTCAGAAACAAAGCTTCCCAGCTGACGAAAGATTCGTCCTTGTCCGTAGTGATGGATTTCGGAACCAGCGTCTTTCAGTGGTGGTCTTTGTACCATTTGACTTAACAAGGAGGTTAGCAGATCGCAGCAAGAAGGTGAATTAATCAAATCTCCAAGCACATGGTCACTGAACATCGGAAATCAGTTCTACTGAAGCGCACAAGGTCTCGGAAGGGTCATGAAAGGGAAGATTGTCGTCCACCCTAATCCATGTGTTTCGTTTTATCGATTGATTAGCCTTTGTGCTGTGTGCACTTAAGCTAGACTTCTGGTTATCTCAGATGATGGAAGGACCACCCCGGAAAGGCGTCGGTACTGGCTTCGATCCGCGAACCTGGATGAATTTTTCTTCAATTGCGAAGGCAGGTTGCGAACGTAGTTCCCGCGCCTACTAGGGCGCCCCTCGCGGTGGCGAGCGCGGAACCGGCAGGATACGACCGGCCCGCTTTCGTTCGGAAAGCCTGTTCGTGCACTGTTTCGCGCGTAGCTGTTGCCTTTTCTGAGCAATGCCGTAGAGCAAACCGAGCTGTTGCGTAGTGGGCTGCAACAGCACGTACAGCAACTCACGAGGAACAAAGTTTTACAGGTTTCCAAGCCGACTGTATCAAGCAGAAAGGCGTCAACACTGGATAGCGCTCGTCCGACGGCATAAGCTGTTTTATGTTCCGGCGCTATGCCAAGTGCGTTAACGCTGAATTCTTTGCTTTTGCAGCAATGATGGTAGCAACGGGACACCTGCAGTGCCTACCAGGATATGCAGCAAACAAAGTAGTTTGTTTCCTCACTGTACCGCAGTAAAGCTGTGGAACTCTTTCCCAATCCTCTCCCATTCAAACAGCGCCAAGGCTTGCTGAGAGATTTGAGGAGGGGTTGCAGCTGGCTGAGGTGGCGTACACCCTTCTGCGCCTAGCATATCAACGAAGGGGCAGTTGAGATCACCAAAAATTTTTAACGACGTGGTTTATTGGAACCTCCTTTGCACGCACTGAAAAATCGCAACATAGAAGTATCGCACTTCCAGTAACTTGGGCGAAAATATCTTCCCAGCGTAGCCTAACACAACTGATAAGTTCCTCCCCTTTATTTGTGTTTGGGGAGAGCAACGTTAGAATACCTCGGGTAGGTCTTACGAGTCGTTCGTACGCCCCGCGTTCTTGGATGAAATGCTTTGGATTCGCATCTGCCGTCCTGTATGTACAGGGAAATTAACGCGGCGTACTTGGACTTCCCTGCGATGCCAGCATGGCAATCGCAGCTCCCCGCTAGAATTTGTCTCCTGTCGCCGATCTTCAAGAATCAAATGTCACCTATAATTTCATGCATCCACACCGTAGATAACGAAGTAACTCACGCTGAGCTTCACGCATCTCGCTGGTGCGCTATTTTTCGTTTGCGGAATACACCTAGCAATCACTTCCGATCAGTGCGAGTTCAACACTTTCCTCACGTCGTAGACATGCCCCACTTCAAATAGACGACCTCCTTTCTCTAAATTCTTTTCACGAAAAAAGCTGTCAAGATCTTGTAATTCCCGAAACCCGGTTAAAATTAATATCAGCACGCTGTTTCGCGCCATCGCTACCGTTTGACAGGGCGCCAAACACGCAGCGCGAGCTGCTGACGTCGTGAGTAATCCTACCGCATTCTCGTAACTGTTCGTCAGATGGCGCTAGGGGTCGGAAAGACATGGCGCCGCCTAGCACTTGCAACGTGCCCATAGGCAGCTTTTCTGGATACGTAGCAGCTAGCGCCCGAAGTGGCTGCTGAGCGAAGCTTGTGCGTTCTCTGTAGAACGAGCGGGTTTGTGACGAATAGCTGAAGAACAGGGGTAATATTGGAAAAGGCGGGTGACAGAGATGTTCTAAAAAACAAGACACACGAGACAGATGTAGTGATTAGGCTGTGGAAAGCTAGAATTTTGTCCTCACAGAGGTTAAAGATGCAGCTTCGGAAGCCTAAGGAAATGATGAAGCACTTGGCTCGACTTTTCAGGCAAAAACTGTCGCTGTAATAAAACCATGGCCACTGTCGATATAGCCGGCAAATTATATGTAGTTCGAAAACATCTTTACGTTGATAGCTGTCTCGACTTTCCGCAATCAGCGTAGCGCTGTTCTCGAAAGCGATTTTTGAAACACAGTCGTGCAAATGCCCATAACACTTTGATAATCGAAAGGGTGTGATTGTTGCACCGTCGGAAGCAGTGACCAAGTGGTTTAATCGCATGTTCCTTTGGCTGCATGTTAAATTTGTAGTGCTTTACTTCCGCGGTATTTAACTTTTTCAGCCTCACACGACTTAGTTCTGCAGTCTCCCACCGGAGGACACAAACAAAAACTCCCGCCTTAGTTTCGAATATTTTTTAATGTGTTGCTGCTGAAACATTGTTATTAAATATTGCTTTAAAAATATTTAGCAATCTTTCTCATCTCCTGACTGGAAGCTTACCATTATCAATGAAAAGTAAGGTGTACAATCAGTGCATTTTACCAGTGCTGACATATGGGGCAGAGGCTTGGAGACTGACAAGAAAGCTTGACAACAAGGTAAGGACCGCGCAAAGAGCGATGGAACGAAGGTTGCTAGACATAACGTTAAGAGACAGAAAGAGAGAGGTTTGAATCAGTGAGCAAACGGGCGTAGACGATATTGTAATTGACATCGAGAGAAAAAAATGGAGTGGGGCAGGTCATGTAATATGCCGATTAGATAACCGTTGGGCCATTAGGGTTACAGAATGGGTACCAAGAGAAGGGAAACACAGTCTAGAATGGCAGGAGACTATGGTGGAGCGCCGAAATCAGGAAATTCGCGGGCGCTAGTTGGAATCGGTTGGCGCAGGATAGGGGTAATTGGAGATCGCAGGCAGAGGCCTTCGTCCTGCAATGGACATAAGACAGGCTGATGATGACGATGAAAGCACATTTAGAATCAACCTATTCAAGTTGAAACTTCGTTGCGGCTGGACTTTAAACGGGACACACATGGCCATAGGCATTGAATACTTTAGTTTCGACGCGACCGCGACCCTTCGGACGGTATGGAGTGCGAGTCAGGGCATTCTGCATTCGCGCATGCACTTGAAGTTTGCCACACGCATCCAGATGTGTATATGTGCGTGAGGACACTGACCACTCTCCTGAGTTTCGGGATTTTTCTCACGACTAATGAAGCGCAAAATCAGTTGCATAATATTTAGCATGCTTCCTAAGAGAACAAAATAACTCGTTGTGTCGCGTTATCCTTGGCGCCGTGTTTTCTTCCATTTTCTACTGTATTCAGTGCGCTCACAGGAAACGCTGTGCATGTGGCTGTTGACAACGCGAAGGCAATGTCAGCCAAGGCACAACGCCTAGACTGAGAAACACGTATGGGTTTCCTTTGTGGCTTCGTTCGACATTCGGGTGGCTAACAACTTTGCCTTTCTTTCGGTCCTTTGAGGACACAGTGACAGTGACTCGTAGCCTCCACAAGGCGATACTATCTTTTTAAGACCATACTTGACCACCGCATGGTCTAGCGACTGGTCGCAAGCAAGACTACAGATTGCGAGCCAAAAGTGACAAAAGCGACTTTGAGCTTTCGCATATTATATCCACGGAGGACCGACAACGTGCACCAACACATTTTCTCCATCGCTTCATTGTTATGTTGGCGCGCTTGTTTTTTTTTTCTAAATATTTGCATACCAGTTGTATGCTTGTCGTATTTCTATTTCTCATTGTGGGCTATTACATTTATAACATGTATTTTCGTACAAAGGTTCTTCTCCCATCAAATACTCCAGGTATAATATGTCTTTTATACATGGTGGCTGTATGTATGGTTCAGGTCTCCATAGGAATGTGAAACAGTAAAGAAAGCCGCAGCCTCTTGCTTTCCTTGTCGACTTCAAAGTTACGAAAAGTTAACAATGGTACTGTCCGCTCTTTAACTCTGTACATACAGCCTACATACCGTTTCCATATTACTCAGTTACGAAGCTGTTAACTTGGCGCAGCTTTTTTACCTGTCTTCTTTTTCTAAGATTTCAAGTTGTATGTGACTAAAAGAAAAGACTGATTATCCGAACCAGAAATATGCTCTTAACAGTCCATACATTTGTACATTCTCTGTCTCCTAACAGCTCCGACTGTAAAGCCAAATTCCCTATTACTGGGTGACACGTTGGCATACACGAGCAAATAGCTGGCCTACAACCACAGTGTCTCTTAGGAGATACGATGGCGAAAATGGAATAGCACTGAAAGAGGCCGAACAATGACTGCATTGTTTCAGCTGGACTGGTGTTTGGCTTACCTCGCGTGTAGCCTCCAAATGCAGCTGCTCAGAGTAGCCAAGCCGTCCGTGTCGCCGTTGTTACCAGCCATGGTGGATTTCAGCATTGTCAACGCGCACGGCAGTGTGTCACGTGGGTGGATGCGTAGCCTGCAGCCGAAGACGTCGAGGCTGTACTCGGCAGAAGGCACGTGGTCGTAATCGACGAACTGGCCACTCACGGTGGCGGCCGCTTCCGCTCCACGCGTACTCCGATCTCGCGCACTGCGTTGACAATACGTGAAGACAATGAACACTGCTGTTTGAATTTTTCTCTTCGATTTTATTTATTCAGACACGACTTCATTCCAATCAATAAAGAAACGTAACTAAAGAAGTGTCCTAACACAATACTTGCCACGTGCACTGTGATCTCTGCACCATGCGCCGCTTACTTTATTGTGAGTTTTTCCTGCCACAGTTTGAAGCTCTGTCAAGCAATTTTGCCATTCTTTTTTTGCGTAAAGGGGCAAAAGCCTGAACTTCATCCTTTGATACCCCGCTTCTTCCTAAGTGACTTAGTGTGGTGTCAGAAAAGGTGCCCTTTGGGACAAAAAAGTGTCTCAATGCACATGTTTTGATTGTTGATTTGCGTTTTTTATTCTTACGCAATTTGTATGGCAGCAGACAGCGGCATCGTATATACAAAGGAGCGCAAATTTAGTACGTACCCAAAAATCTTGTTCTTGTTGTTTTAATTCTTGAATATTATTATTATTATTATTATTATTATTATTATTATTATTATTATTATTATTATTATTATTATTATTATTATTATTATTATTTGCGGATGCACCCATTTTTTTATACCTGTGATCGCACACGAGGATGTATCAATATAATAACACTGAATCATGGGCTGGAACCCTTCCTGAAGCAACACTACTCAATAAACTGGTGTGGTCTAGCTGTAAGGAGAGTCGAAATCTGCTGGAAAACCGAAACTACGAAGGAACGAACGGATAAATAAAGTTTATGGACGATATATTCACGCGTACATGATACAAACCTCCCATTTTCCGGACGGGTCCTCTTTGACACATATCGTGTTCTTCGCTCCTTCTCCAGTCTTTTTGTAAAAGAATAGCAATAATTGCCCTTTCGGCGGGCTTTATCTTCCTTCTGCCAGACTAGTGCCGATACGAGACATTGTAGAATTCATTCAAGTGCATTCGATGCCCTTAATTGTAGCTCCTTGCTTGGCCGTGGGAAAAGAGGATTAAGCGATGAAATTCGTTGTATTTACGGCATATAGCAGAATACGACCAGCTGAGTGAGCCCACAAGATCATTTGAGGCGTAAACGAGTTTAACAGCTATTTAAAATGCGTTCATTAAAATGTTTAACACAACGCTTACGAATTACGACACAACGCTTACGCTTGTTAGGACGCGTACCTGAAACGGAAAAATGTGCTCTGTCAATTTATAGCTTATGTTAAGTTGTTCCAGTATTTAAGATTGGTTTGCAGTAGTCCAACTTACAGCTTAGTCGTGTTTTATGGAGTGGTTTAGAAAACACAATCTTTATCCGCTTCAGGCTTATAATCGTTTACGTAGTTTATTTGAACTTCGATATCGCTTTCCTTTTTGGAGTTGGAGTTGCGATTTTCCTGAATTTAACGTTAATTACTTAAATGAAAAATCCTCTCCAGAGAGTCCGGAGATTCTAACGTTTTTCATCGAAAAGCAACAAACATCAAATTTGGTCTATTCCATGCAAAGCAAAACTAATTCTCCGTTTCAATGAATTTCGATAGGATCTTCTGAGGTTCAGCACATCATTTCATAACAAGGCTACAAAACACTGACATTCCTTGGAGTAGCTAGCAATCCAACCACGCATGTCTGACATGAATATCGGAGACCAATCTTAACCTTACTCATACGAAATAGAGGATTTCAGCATGGACCATAGTGTGGACCCTCGAATTACATAAAGCAAGGAATCTGAAGCAGCTGCGCATTGTCGTGAAGTTTGCGAGGCATATGACGTTTTATTAGCAGCAATGCATCGAGCATAAAATGAAATTCTGCGGTTTTACGTGCCAAAACTCCGATCTGATTATAAGGTACACCGCAGTGCAACAAACTACAGATATACAGATTAATTCTACAGTCTATGGATTAATTTCAACCACCTGGAGATCTTTACCGAGCGCCCAATGCACAGTACACGGGCGTTTTTGCATTTCGCCCCCACTGAATTGCGGCAGCTGCGTCCGGGATTTGATTGCACTACCACGTGCTTAGAAGAACAACGCCGAAGCCACTAACCAACGACAGCAGGCGCAAGCGCAGAGGATAGGGCGAACGTTTAAGTTACGGTTAATAAGCAAAAGACGTGTCAAAGCCGCAACAAGCGCAGAAGTTGCATACTCTTCCTCCGAAATTGATAACACTTTACGCAGAGTTTCAGAAGCTGGATAACTGCACATCAACGCGCCGGCTACTCATGCGAGGGAATAATTTAAAGTGGCATTTAAAGAATTCGCTTAACAATAATCTGGGCATTTAAATATTGCGCTCGGCTGGAATTTGAACGCAAGTGAGCAATATGTGCGACTGCCGACGCACTTCTTTCTTTTGAATATCTTAAATGTTTTAATATTCGGCGTACTGTTATGAAAGTGAATTCATTTCAACCATACAAAAACCATCTGCTAGCTTAACGTGTTACAACGTGTTCAATATTGCCCATCAATCGTGCCATATCGCAATACCACCTGAATAATCCGCTACATGGTCAGTTGCTATAACACAGGTATTCCTGATTTGTACTACTCTGTACTACTCAACAAGTGACGCGTTGGTTTTCTTTTCTTTGCGAGACAAAACAAACCATGAACGAGATTTTTTCCCCAGTATAGAAATAAAATAAAATTGGGCTGCCCACTGAGGATGTTCGCAGTGGTCCTGATAAATGAAATAGAAAAAACCGAACTGATCGTTACCTCTGTATGAGTAGGCGCACGGTGAACCTCGAGGCTTCCACCGTCTGGTGCCAGGCTCCTTGCACGGCCCATGGTACTTGCATGGAGTTACACTGAGCCACGGTGTCCTTGACGCCCAAGCGAAGGAGCTGGTACCACTCGGTCCTCGGGAACAGCCTCCTGGGTTGTCCTGTCTGACTGCCGCAAGCGCTTTCATCGACCTTGTACCACGGCTTGAGCACGAGGTCCCGATTGTCGGCGAGGACGTCCTCGATGGCCAAGTTGCTGAACGCGTAGGACACGTCATCCTTGGCGCCATCTGGAAGTGCGGCGAGTGCAATCGAGGAAGGCATCTTGCGGGATGGCGTCTTTTCCGAAATGATTGACAGGCTGCCTTGGAGGACACGGTGAATTTCGACGCCGCCAGGTACACCGATCCCCATGACTGGTACTAGGATGATGCCGTTCCTTTCTGCCATGGTTCTAAGTGCGTCCGCCGCGATTAGCGGTGTGTTCGAAAGCGCGAGAGAGATTCTCCTTTGTCGCGTGGGCCTCGCGTGCCAGCGCGCGAGAGAGTCGCCTCCGTGTCGTTCTTCTTTTTCTTCTCTTCCATTTCTAAACCTTGTGTAGCGAGTTATGGCGCTTTGTTAATAGGCCATACTTTGGCGCGCTCGCCAGCTCTAGCGGTCATTGAAGTAAGCTACTGTGGAGCGTGTAAAAGCGGCAGTCAATAATAAAAAAAACAGGATACGAGAGCATGTATTTGGCATATTCGGACTTTCCTATTGAAAGACGTGAAACGCTGAAATACTTTCATGAGACAACTTCTGTACAGATTTGGACAAAAAGTTTTGCATTTAATAAATAAAGTTAGGGGTTATTTAGTTCGGTAAGCAGGATATGAATTTATGGCTGGACATTTTTATAAAAAAAGATTAATAAAAAGTGGTAAGTCTAAAATATATATGTACACAAATTTGACATATGCGTAACTCGTAACCAAAAACAGATAACGCTGTTCTATAAAGTGCATCTTATAGAGCACATAAAGCGGACTAACCTTAGATATAAATTCATAGGGTTTTGTGAAACTTACAATGTATATAAGCATCTTGCGAAAGTCACAATAAAAAATAGTGGCATAGTTCAGGAAGGTGTATCGCTGATACCATTTTTCCGCGTTAGGCATACTATTAGGTGTTGTTTGGGGATTCGTAATATTGTTCTTGATTGCTGAATTACAAAATTATAAACATGATTCTTGACTTTGCTGTATGTTTAAAATATCGAAAATTATTATTAAAGCACCGGTGGGGCAAGTAAGAAAGGTATCTGCTAGTCATCCTTGATATCACATTTTTCTTTGAAATGCAACAAACCTCATCGAAATTACTGTTGTGGTTGCCGAGGAAAAACAGATCTGGTAGCTTCCCACGAAAGGCGAAGCAACGATTGCATTAGCAAATTATTGGACTGCCAGACGGGGTGAGGACAGTACATTAATATCGGGCGTTATCTGCGAAAATTTGCGTATTAACTAATTTAACCAGCTTTGTTCTATGCGCGCACAGGTAAAGATGAACACATCTTTCTCGATGACCACGAACACTCGCTGTCAAAATGTTGGCGTGACGAAGAGCGGCGATGCAGCGAGCCAATTGAATCTAGTGCGGCCTCTCTGTTCAACGCTATGCCTAGCAAAAACGGCGCACACGAAACCATCAGCCCTCGGCATACCACAGCCGGGCTAGAGGGGCGACGCGCGCGCTCTTTGTTACGGCCTGCGCGCCAGAGGAGTCAACGAAAGTGTGCATTCTGGAGGACTGGTTGCCCCGCTCTCCGAGTGGTTGCGCTTCCACTGAACCGGTCGATTTAGGCACCACTGGCCTCCTTGAAGCCCTTGGGTTCAGCGGTAGCAGTGGTAAAGTAAACATGTCCGCAGTAGGCATTAGTAAGATGCGATTAGAGGATTGGTGGAAGAAAAGTAGGGAAACTACAAAAAAAAACGGAAAAGTACAAATGCAAAGTTCGCAATAGGGTACCAGAAAATTTGGGTATGGGCGATCACTTTTTTTTCTTTTTTTTCTTTTTTAACCTATGTAGCACATTAGGAGGTAAAATAGCAAGAACTTCGCGGCGCAAACCACCGCCCCATTCCAAAGGGGACGCTCATAACATCCATTCATCCCTCTACTGGTTCCTGGACTTACTTGTGGAAATACGGTTCTTTGCTTGAACTCAGGGTTACAATCAGGATTCGATGGCAACCAAAGGCCAGTGGGACGCCTCGCATTGGGCGCTCACTGGAAGACTACAAATGAAGATGTGCAGGGTGATATGGGCTGGAAAACTTTTAAAGTGAGGGAAGCTCACAGCAAAATTGAATATGAAGAAGAACTGAGGAATATGTAAGAAAGTAAACGGGCTGGAGGAGTTTTGAGGTATTTGGGCAGAAAAAACTATGATTCTGGAGGAAAAGAACTCGGAAGCTTACCAGCAAGTATGCGGCCTCTAGGGTGAGCAACACAGCAAAAAAGAATGTCAAGCGGAAAGTAAGGGAGGCTGAAATAATCTCATGGGTGGCGGCAGTGGAAAAGAAACCAGTCATGAGTAACTATACTTAAGAGGAAAAAGCCGAAATCAGGAAAGAAACAGTTTATGATAACTCAAAGGGAAGCTCATTACTTTTCGATGCGAGATAGGGATGCCTTAGAACACGCACCGATAAAGCGAGATATAATGACGAACAAACAAGAAGCATGTGCTTGCTGAGGTAAACCTAGGGAAACGATGGAGCATGTTTTATTAGAATGTGAAGACGTCTGCGGAGCGGTAGATTCAGGCACCACTGGCCACCTTGAAACCATTGGGTTCAGCGCGAGCAGGGGGAAAGTAAACATGTCCGTAGTCGAGACTGGTAAGAGGCGATTTGATGATTGGTGGAAGTAGGGAAACGACGAAATTTTCGACTCCTGAGCTTGTTTCGGTCGGCGGTAAATGACAGCACGGAAAAAAATTTTTTTTTTGGGTGGAGAGGTGGGGGGAGGAGGGGCCAAAGCCGCATAAGTCCCCCTGCCCCCATATTGGCTACGACCCTTGTGGTAAGAACAGCGTGCTGGTGACTGAGAGCGGGAGTGGTGGCCGATGTTCCTTCTGCAGCGCACATACTACGAACGTAAACAGCCTAGTCCCGGACAAACGACCTAGAGCTTGGATGTCCTTATTTATTTTATTTATTTATTTACATATACTGCCATCATGCAGTGAGTGCATACATATGTCAATCAATTGAAGAATACATTTGAGTAGCAAAAAGAAAAAGAACAATAGAAAAAACAATATCAGGAATAGCTAGTTGATTAATGAAAATGATTAGGTAATATGTTGGCAAATACATCACTTGGTAACTGGCGCAAGGACCCCTCAAGGCCATTCCAAATCACAATTGTATGCGGAAAAAAGGAAAACTTAAAACAATCAATCGTTGCATTCAAAGGAACAATGTTAAGATGGCGACTTCTTGTGGTGGGCCGAGAAGAAGGGTTAGTGAAAACAATAGGTGCATTGGCATAAGTTTTCCCATGAACAATTTTATTTAGCAGAACAACACGGTCACAAGTACGTCTATGGACCAGTGGCTTTAGTAGTAGCTTACTCGTATGCGATGTCGGTGAGAAATGCCGGTCATAACGATTATATATAAACCTTATGGCCTTTTTGTGAATAGACTCAAGCATGTCTATGTCTTTGGAATGATGTGGCGACCACACTACCGACGCGTAATCAAGTAGGGGCCTTATTAGTGATCTAAATGCCGTTAATTTACATTCGTAAGTTGCATCTCGTAAGTTTCTTTTAAGAAAACCCAGTTTTCTCAACGCCTTGTTGGTTATACAGTTAATGTGAGCATGCCATTTTAGATAAGGGGAGAAAGTAACACCAAGGTGTTTGAACGTGTGGACGCTTGCAAGCTTGTGCGCTTCATTAAAATATGTAAATTGTAATATCATTATTGTAATATTGTAATAGTAATATTATTATTATTATATTATTGTTATTGGTTGCTTACACGTCCTTGCCTGACATTTGAATATATTTTCGCTTACCTTAAATTTCTCTAGCGATTTGGTTTTCTATAAGCTTCGCTCCCATCTAATATAAAGAAAAGGTAGTCGTGCTCGAGCGGTTAAAGCGACTGACTAGAAATTATTTGGGGCCTCCCCGGCACAGGTTCAAATCCTGACGAAAGCGTGATTTTTATTTTCGACTCTGGGTTCTATCTTGCGCAGTGTTGAAGGTGAAGCGGGTCTTGTGCATTTAGTTAGACATATCACTTTAAATATTACTCATCAAAAACCGCAGTTTAGGCGAATGATCGAGTGCGATATAAAAACAAAAATCACACGAAGCAATGTACGTAGTTTTATAGACAATATAAACTACATGAATCATTTTCTAACTTACGAAAGAATCATGGTGGGACGCGCGCAGATACAAAGATAAGCCGATGATAGTCACGCTCCTGAACACGCCAGCGCAGCCGCAGCACTCTCTGCCACAACGACGGCGTGAAAAGTTGCGCCGGCAGCGGAGAGTGAACGCTTCGTGCGTCCTCTCGCTTCACCACGTCTCAGAAACGTACATTACTCGACCTCCAACGCTAGAACAATTTTGGCTCGCCCTTCACTTTGGAAGTCCCCGCTGTAATCACTTGTAACATGCGGCGCGCAGGACGCGTATGCGCTAAATAGAGAAGCCCGCGCGATCTGCGATGCTCTCCGCCCCTATTGCGCGTCCTTTAATGTGACTTCCAAAATAGGGCGCGCAGGAATGCGGCAAACATCACGGAAACGCCCTTCTCACCTCAAATTTGCGAACTAGCCCTTCCACCCGCAGCCATACCCTCGGAGCATACCTCGCCTTACGCGCACTGCGACCACTCAATCCTGTCTCAATAACTCAATACGGAACATCAAGGTGGAGACTAAACACGCCTGGAATGTTCATATATAATTCCTATCGCAACAATAAAAAAAATTTAGTCTCCATTCCGGCCTGTGAAAGTCTAAATCCAGCGAAGCTGTAGAAAACCGCCACTGCAAGTGCTGAGCATGGTATGCAATGCTTTATTGCTCAATTCCTCCTGTGGCCCGTTATTCAGCCACAAGGAAATGTGGACCTGCGGATTTTCCCAGTGCTGGAATCGCATGGCAATACGACCAGCGGCAGCAGGCTGCCAGAGGTCGTATCGCCGTTTCTTTTCTCTTTGGCGCTCCTCGTATTCACGCTGCTCATTGGGAGTACTAACTATGCATTGCCTTACCATAGCGGTGGTGCGACAACAATGAACTAAGTTGCAAGGCTGGTTCTGTTTTATATGAAAGGATAGTGACGTCGCACCCCACGGCGAAAGTTGCCCCCGCTGCTGCAGCTTGAGCAAGAGTACGCTTTAACCGGCAAACGTATGCGGGGAGCGCAACGTTCTTCGCATTGTTGGTAGGAGCGCCTTATCATCAATTACGTGGTTTGCATGCTTCCTTTGTGCTTGTTCTTTTTCGAAATGGACGCTGTGTTGTGTGTTGTATGCGTTATATGAAATGAGCTTCTATGCACTTCTCGCTTCAGTTGATGAAGAGTCTTAAGAGCGCATGCAGCTCTTATGTGACAGTTCCTGCGTTTACTGTCGGCGTGCTGGGCGTAACCTAAGCGGGGAAACAACGACGGAGATAGCGCGGAGAGCGCGAGGAGGAAAGGGGAGGAGGAGGTGCAGTTGAACCATGAAAGGGACAGAAGTGGAGAAGGGTGCGGCGAAAGCGTGAGGATAAAAGCGTAGTGCCACACACGACGGACTCGGCAGCGACGACCACTACGTGATTGCATTAGAATAGGGCGCCGTCGTCTCTTCACCGATGACGCCATCGAGAAGGCATACGGCGAGAGAGTCGCCGGATAATATATGTGGAACCAAAGCACTGCGTGAGCGGAGGTCCGTCAGCGGCGACTGCTGTGAATCTCGCCTACGCGTCACACACGCGCCCCATGTCGTGATCTCCCTATTAGCGAGGCAGTCGCGCCACTCTTCGGTCCGTTTGCAATGTGCCGCACGACACAGACTGCCCGCGCCAGCCACGCTACCCACAGCGTTATCTTGCTAATATAATCCGTGTACCTACATAATAATACAAAATATTCACACGCATACTTCTTTCGTGTATAGAGCTGCGCTCAAGTTTCGCATTAGAGAGTATCATAATAATCGGTGAAATTCTTTTGTTCTTCTCGTGAGGACATCCTCGCGAAAACTTCAAAAAAACTAGAGGCTAATATCTTCGGTGTGAAATAAAGAAATAAATCATCTACCATGTTTTATCGCACCCTACCGAAATTAGCGTATAGGCTTGGAGTTGGAACGAATGGAACGCCGATAGCTCGCGGTGCGTGATGAAGAGCACGTGTTCAGGAGTCTGCGGTCTTCAGTTCAGGACCCCCGCGGCTCTGTCTTCACCCGCGGCCGCCACACGAGCTCACTTTGGTCACGTGGGTGCCACTATAGGAGTATGGAGTTTGTGATGGCGGAAGGAATTCGGGGAAGGGCCGGAGTGAGGTTTGTTCGTAAGAAATCCACGGTTGTGTGAATAAAGGATGGGGTAATGGTCATAATGTGGACATTTGTAGGGAGTGAAGGGTGGGACGCATTGCGTAAAAGAGGATCACATAGGGGAAGGTGTTTTCAAATGTCGGCCACTGACGGTATCGTCTTGTGTGAGAGATTCTGAACACCCGAAGCAAATTTGGCCTGAGAGGCGGTATTCCTTTATAGCCTAGTGCTTTATAGGGAGAATATAGGTTTTATCTTTATTGCAGCGTCGTCCTTTTTGCGGTCCTCGGCGCCGTGTGTTCTAGCTACATCGTGTACGCGCTGATTACCGTGACAATATTCGTGTTCGTTGGTCCATACATTGATTATGTCTGGTGTCATTGGTTTACGTGCTGGAAAATTCTTTGGACCTCCATAGTATTGCGGCTACGAGAATAATTTCTGCTGGTGGATTCTAAATATTGTAACAGGGTAACATTTTTTATCTCTGTCTCTTTGAATCTGCACATCTATATTCATGAGAAATAAATCGAGAAAATATGGTAGTGACTGCATAAATTAGCAACACAATTACAAGGAAATGTTCCTCTTTCACAGAAATAATCGGAGAGGGATTGGAAAAAGTTCCAATTGCTGTAGCCCAAACCTTTGTTAAAAGCGGGAGCACAACAGTACAACACAGGATGAACGCAAGATTGCGGACCTTTCGTCACAAGTCGTTTTGTTTAATGGAAAACCGTTCGGAAAATCAAAGTGATCAAAACGCTATAGTTCTACACTAATGTAGTACAATGCAGTCCCTATAAGACCGGGTCTTCCCATGTGTATGCTAATGTTATCAACTAAGGCATACAGTTGCCGAAACTGCATCACGGTTTTCTGTCGTATTCGGAATTGCTAGAGTTTGTTTGCTGGCTTTTTACTGAACATTCCGTACCGACGTGTCGGTCATACTGCCGCGTGTCGGCTCTCAAGCTGGCTTTGTTGCTGCACCATGCAGACGGCTTTCGCTGCCGCAACCGTCGTAACTTCAAGCGTACTTCCAACGTGAGGTCTATAATACGCCACCTAAGAAGCGAAATCAGGCATTACTGGATAAGAAGACCGCTCATCGAAGTTGTTGTTCTTACTCCAGAGAGGAAAGGTAGCTCCCTATATTATAATCGCGGATAATAACGTTCCAAATAAAAAAGTCTGGACTACGAGTCATGTTGTGCTGCTGACGCTTCTTTGATGAACATTTGGTACCGAGCACAACCCCTCACACCGTCAGCTTTCACAATGGGCGCCTGAAAATGCTGGTGGAAACTTCTTTAATAGCTCCACTCTAAAATTAACTGGTGGGAAGGGCGCGCCCACCAAGGTTTATAATGAAACTGCACATTGCCGTGTATGACACGACCGCTTGTTCGAAGAATACTGTAGATGTAGAAATACTATGCATTTTGTTAGTGACAGGCGTTTTCTGTCTTCGTTAAAGAAAACTATCGATATTAAAATTAAAATAAATTATGGGGTTTTATCTGCCTTGACCACATTCTCATTTCGAGGCACGCCATAGTGACTCTAAGAGGTGGATAAATTTGGGTACCGCAGTTTCTTCAACTTGATCCGAATGCGCGGCAGACGGGCGTTCTTGCATTTTGCCGCCATCGAAAGCTATGTTACCTAACTGGCAGTGATATAAGTAATAGTTGGAACGTGGAAGCATAGTGACCACCATACAATGAAAAGAAGCACGTGCAGGTTAAATTCCCTTAAGGTGAATGGCTCGGTGGCCTGGTAGCCATAGTAAGTGAACTAAGCAGAAATGATGTGAAGCTTGTGAATAACATGTGTTCAAAGAGGCCAAATATGTGGCCTTGGCCAATGCACTGCCTACAAAAACAGAATATGTGACAATAAATATCCTCGTAAATTTTATGTGTAATTTTCATACAGCAAAAACCACATAACTAATTGATCCACCCAAATAGGTGTGCGTGTAGTCAGGAAGAGGAAGCTTATATGATAGGCTAGTCTAGAGAAGCTTAGAACATTCCTGCGACTGCCTGCACCTCACATGAGGAAGCTTTGTTCGCTTTCTCATGTACTATAAGCCGCTATTCAAAGCACTTTCATAGGCGTTGGTGGCACAGCCGTGAACTGAGATCAATTCAATCTTACAGTCACAGATGCATGAGACATCGGGAGAATTCTTCGCGTTCATTTAGGATTCATCTTAGTGTCAGGCCGAAATTTCTATCCAAACCCCGTGCTTGCTGAGGCATTGTCAGGAAACCGAGAAAGCCAAAACTCGAACTACCGACAGGATCACCATTTGAGGAGATCTCCCTGGTCATTGTTCTGCGCTTTTTGGAGACGATATAAAATTAAAGCTTTCCTTCATCAGCTTCCGACTCTATTCCACGCGTCGAGGCACTTCAGACTCCGCGGGATGAGAGCGAATAGCGAGAAGTCAGCGCAGTATGTCATTGCAACATCAATTGACGTGTATGGTCGCAGCCAAGGGTGTTTTTTTGTTACATGCTCTCGTGGAAGTTATGTCGCAAAACTGAAGTCCCACCGCCGCCATCTTTGGAGGAGACGGTGAAACATTGGCTTTCGTCACAGTCCCTAGGAGTTTAAAATGATTAATTTTCCAATGCAGATAGAGGTGAACGTCCATACCTCTGTTACACGTTTTAGGATGAAGTCTGAGCTTTCTGACAAATTTTGGGGGGTTCATGCTTCATTACTTAGCAGAATCTGATGCTTTAGTCGAGAATCACCAGCCTGTATTTCAGAAATAACTTCGCATTAAATGAAAAGGCAATGCACTTCACCTGTATATGGACATGACCCAACAAGGATCTAAATGTTTAAGGTCTAAATATGTAGCGTGTCTAGCAATAAGCCGAAACCATGTAATACCAAAATGTCATAGGTTATTGGTCTTTCATGGAATTTAACATTCTTGCGGCCGCGCAACCTACACAAAAGTTAAAACGGACAGCAAGGTTTGTCTACGTACGCCCTACATGCTAATTGCAATGAAAGCAGGCACAATCACCTCATTCTGAACATATGACGAGTTACGTTCGCATCAGCAGACGTTTTGCTGACATAAACTGCGATGGTATACGATTGAGAAAGTAGAATGTAACTGGTTTATTGTACAAAAGAAGTTTGCTGACAGCGGTATAGAAATAAAAAAGGCATATGACACGCTTCAGTTTCGATATTGGCGAGGTCCAAGCTGCAGAATGGCAGGATGCATCAGGATGCCCATATATATATATATATATATATATATATATATATATATATGGGCACCGTGAGCGAATAGTGGAAACGCTGTCATTGATTCGTTCCACGACTGCATCGGTTCTACCACTACCGCCTGGAAGAAGTTAGCGTCGAAGCACTGCCTGATGTCTGCGACCCTACGTCATCGAATGTAGCCGATCCAAATAACGCACCTCACCTTGGCTGTCAGGCTTGTCAAACGGTGCACCCTGGCACGGGAACGTTGTTTTTACTTGCCATTGCAATCGTGGATCTATTGTCGTGGCTCGTTATAAACTGTGCGCCCAGTAGATTTTGTTGAATGCTGTGCGCGTTGAAATGTGTCTGTAGTCGCCTTCCCGAGTTAGTTCAGTCGATTGGTTTGTTCGATAAACTCTGCAATTTCTCCTTCTCTCCAAAATTGCGTAACTGCCCATCTCCCCATATAATTTGAACAAGGTCCGCATTTTATTAATGGCGTTGTATTACCATCGGCATAGCTAAGAAGTGTTGTGCTCCCTACAATCGGGGAAAGCACGGCGCAAAATTCGATGTGCGTGCGTTCAGCATTCCTTGGGATAATCGTCTGTGCTCTAAGTGGATACGCTCTAAATACGACAAGATCAAATGACTCCTTCTCAGCAGCACAGAAGGAGTATTGTACCAATCTTTTTTCACCAGGATTGACCCGAACGATCTTCAATAATATGTTGTTCGCAGAGTTTTTGACCGGTAGCAAAGAATCACTTCTAGAGAACGTATTATCGTGTGTCCAGCAGAGATATGTTACTTGCATGCAGGTAACATCCTTTACACACGAACGCACGGTACCAGAGTGAGACTGAATGTTACTTGAGGTAGAAGCATATTTAGATGAAAGACCGAACAAACATGTTTGATTTACCTCCCTTGCAGGCTTCAACACGTGCAATGTGGATTAAGTGACCATTGTTATAATAAAATTGCAAAGGTACTCATAGCGCCTTAATTGAAGTTTCTTGATATCTAGGCCTGTTTGGCCCTCTTTTCTGTGTGCGCGATCTTTTAGGTTTATTGTCGTTCTTAGTACTTCACAAAACAAGTGAGGAATTTTGAGCCGTTTTGTAGGTACGAATATGCGCAAGTCAACTTAGATGACATTCGTAAAACAATTAAACGATCGTCAGCTGGCACATATACGAACGACCAATAAATGTTTTCCAGATAGTGGTACAAGCCTACGTATAGTCCCTTAGGGAAAAGTTCACGCTGCGCTTCGTATTGTTATCGGATCGGATACTCTGTGGGCTGCCAAAGTTAAAGGAACACTTAAGCAAGGCTCGAACTTATAATAATAATAATAATAATAATAATAATAATAATAATAATAATAATAATAATAATAATAATAATAATAATAATAATAATAATAATAATAATAATAATACAATTAATAATAATCCGGGCAATCATTTTCTTGTGCTTCTACTTCATCCTTGCGTATGTAAGGATGAAGGATGCGTAAGGATATTAGGATGCGTATGCCATCCTTTGCGTATGTAACAATGTGCTCGAATTTGCGACTGTCCTCTGAACGATCCTTAAAAAGGAAGGCTGAATCCTGGTACCTTTATAGGGACTTGGTTTCGAGCAACGCGGCGTGAAATCCCAGCCAACCCTGTGCGTCCGTGGATTAGACTACATTGCAGGATATTAGAGCCGAGCACACGAACAGAACCATTTCTCTGGTCTGGCCCCCAAGTCGCGAGGCAAATTTCCGAGATCACGTCGTCGCTTTGTAACGGAATAGTTATGAAAAAAAAAAACAGTGGCAGCAAGAAATAGAGTGCAGGGCTCATTCGATTTCGCCCGTTACCATCGCCCACAAATACCATGCTCCAGGAATCTAGCATAGCAACATATTTCGATCGCAAAAAACTTTATTTTAAACACATATATCAACACTACGTTCACACCAATACATTGAAAAAATAAAGAAAATTACGAAAGTAAAACGGCCGCACTCGCCGCATGCGGTGCCACAGGATAGCTGCACTATCGTCAAGGCGACGGCGACACGGCGACTAGCTCGCAGCGGTTGCTGGGGACGGCCTCGCCAAACCCTGCGCAGGTACGCCAGCGCTTGAACGTAGGGGAGACCCCAGTTAGCTCCCATACGTCTGGTGTGGCCATCGTGCCTGCGAACCGAGTGCACTTTTAAGTCGCCGGTCACGTGGTCAGCAGGGAACGTACGGTCAACGACTCAGCTTGGATAAGCGCAGTGAAGGTGGCGGTAAGGCTGCGTGCAGGGCTTGGCGCCGTTGTGCCGTTGCAGCTGTGACGAGGTGCAGCTGAGCAGGTGGCAGCCACACGTGTGGCGATGCGCGAGACGACACGTGACTCCTGTCGTCATGGTGCGCCTGCAACGGCACACCCCGCCGTCCTGCCGTCTATGCTGTGCGGGAAGAACCTGATGGAAGAAGGAAAGAAGATGCGATTGTGTGTGACTCAGCCGCGAGGAGAGTGAATGCTCTCTTTCCCAAATGGGAAAATTTAAAAAAATGTTTGATCAGGTGAACGCACTAAATCGCAGTAAACAGCCTTATGATGGTTTGAGCTTGTCTGAACTGCTAATGATGCGCTCTGCGCAGTTAATCAAATATACGTCGAACTACCTATCATAATTTCAATGTCTTTAAAATGAGTGAAAGATAATTTTATGTTTTACACTTCTAGGAAAGGAGGTTTGTTTATATGAAGGAGTTGTGCCGTAAGAACTGTTATGTACTGAAGAAACTTTGGAGAACATAACTGTAGAAGAAGAGGCGGCGCTTTCAATGCGCAACAGCAGCATACGCGAACATGGATGAGCACGTATACTTTTCGAGTAACTTCAACCACTCTCTCACCTTACCGTAAACGAAGAAATAAAACGCACTGTCTAATGCTTTCTGCGATATGTATACGCATTTGCAGTGGGAAAGAAATAGGTCTTGTCGAGCTTCGCGGACACGGAAAATCAGCCGTACGGAACACGCAAGGAAGGTTGATGTAAGAGAAAGTTGTCATCCACCCGACTGTAGTATGAAGCTTTAAAAGAAACTGCTCACGGTTTCTCAGAAACAAAGCTTCCCAGCTGACGAAAGATTCGTCCTTGTCTGTAGCGATGGATTTCCGAACCGGCGCCTTTCATTGGTGGTCTTTGTACCATTTGACTTAACAAGGAGGTTAGCAGATCGCAGCAAGAAGGTGAATTAATCAAATCTCCAAGCACATGGACACTGAACATCCGAAATCAGTTCTACTGAAGCGCACAAGGTCTCGGAAGGATCATGAAAGGGAAGCTTCTCATCCACCCTAATCCATGTGTTTCGATTTATCGATTTATTAGCCTTTGTGCTGTGTGCACTTAAGCTAGACTTCTGGTTATCTCAGATGATGGAAGAACCACACCGGAAAGGCGTTGGTACTGGCTTCGATCCGCGAACCTGGATGAATTTTTCTTCAATTGCGAAGCTTTCTTTTATAGGCAGGTTGCGAACGCAGTTCCCGCGCCTACTAGGGCGCCCCTCGCGGCGGCGAGCGCGGAACCGGCAGGATACAACCGGCCCGCTTTCGTTCGGAAAGCCTGTTCGTGCACTGTTTTGCGCGTAGCTGTTGCCTTTTCTGAGCAATGCCGTAGAGCAACCCGAGCTGTTCCGTAGTGGGCTGCAACAGCACGTACAGCAACTCACGAGGAACAAAGTTTTACAGGTTTCCAAGCCGACTGTATCAAGCAGAACGGCGTCAACACTGGATAGCGCTCTTCCGACGGCATAAGCTGTTTTATGTTCCGGCGTTATGCCAAGTGCGTTAACGCTGAATTCTTTGCTTTTGCAGCAATGATGGCAGCAACGGGACACCTGCAGTGCCTACCAGCATATGCAGCAAACAAAGTAGTTTGTTTCCTCACTGTACCGCAGTAAAGCTGTGGAACTCTTTCCCAATCCTCTCCCATTCAAACAGCGCTAGGGCTTGCTGAGAGATTTGAGGAGGGGTTGCAGCTGGTTGAGGTGGCGTACACCCTTCTTCGCCCAGCATATTAACGAAGGGGCAGTTGAGATCACCAAAATTTTTGACGACGTGGTCTATTGGAACCTCCTTTGCACGCACTGAAAAATCGCAACATAAAAGTATCGCGCTTCCAGTAACTTGGGCGAAAATATCTTCCCAGCGTAGCCTAACCCAACTGATAAATTCCTCACCTTTGTTTGTGTTTGGGGAGAGCAACGTTAGAATACCTCGGGGAGGTCTTACAAGTCGTTCGTACGCCCCACGTTCTTGGATTCGCATTTGCCGTCCTGTATGTACAGGGAAACTAACGCGGCGTACTTGCACTTCTCTGCGATGCCAGCATGGCAATCGCAGCTCCCCGCTAGAATTTGTCTCCTGTCGCCGATCTTCAAGAATCAATGTCACCTATAATTTCATGCGTCCACACCGTAGATAACGAAGTAACTCACGCTCAGCTTCACGCATCTCGCTGGTGCGTCATTTTTCGTTTGCGGAATACACCTATAGCAGTCACTTCCGATCAGTGCAAGTTCAACACTTTCCTCACGTCGTAGACGTGCCCCACTTCAAATAGACGACCTCCTTTCTCTAAATTCTTTTCACGAAAAAAGCTGTCCAAATCTTGTAATTCCCGAAACCCGGTTAAAACTAATATCGGCACGCTGTTTCGCGCCATCGCTAACGTTTGACAGGGCGCCAAACATGCAGCGCGAGCTGCTGACGCCGTGAGTAATCCTAGCGCATGCGCGCAACTATTCGTCAGATGGCGCTAGGGGTCGGAAAGACATGGCGCCGCCTAGCACTTTCAACGTGCCTATAGGCAGCTTTTCTGGATACGTAGCAGTTGGCGCCCCAAGTGGTTGCTGAGCGAAGCTTGTGCGTTCTCAGTAGAACGAGCGGGTTTGTCACGAATACCTGAAGTACAGGGGGAATATTGGAAAAGGCTGGTGACAGAGATGTTCTAAAAAACAAGACACACGAGGCAGATGCAGTGATTAGGCTGTGGAAAGCTAGAATTTTGTCCTCACAGAGGTTAAAGATGCAGCTTTGGAAGCCTATGGAAATGATGAAGCACTTGGCTCGACTTTTCAGGCAAAAACTGTCGCTGTAATAAAACTATGGCCACTGTCGATATATCCGGCAAATTATATGTAGTTCGAAAACATCTTTCCGTTGATAGCTGTCTCGACTTTCCGGAATCAGCGTAGCGCTGTTCTCGAAAGCGATTTTTGAAGCACAGTCGTGCAAATGCCCATGGCACTTTGATAATCGAAAGGGTGTCATTGTTGCACCGTCGGAAGCAGTGACCAAGTGGTTTATTCGCATGCTCCTATGGCTGCATGTCAAATGGGTAGTGCTTTACTTCCGCGGTATTTACTTTTTTTCAGCCTCACACGACCTAGTTCTGCAGTCTCCCACCGGAGGACACAAACAAAAACTCCAGCCTTAGTTTCGATTATTTCTTATAGTGTTGCTGTTGAAGCATTGTCATTAAATATTGCTTTGAAAAATAATTAGGAATCTTTCTCATCTCCTGACTGGAAGCTTACCATCATCAATGAAAAGGAAGGTGTACAATCAGTGCATTTTACCAGTGCTGACATATGGGGCAGAGACTTGGAGACTGACAAAGAAGCTTGAGAACAAGTTGAGGACCGCGCAAAGAGCGATGGAACGAAGGTTGCTAGACATAACGTTAAGAGACAGAAAGAGAGTGGTTTGAATCAGTGAGCAAATGGGCGTAGACGATATTGTAATTGACATCGAGAGAAAAAAATGGAGTCGGGCAGGTCATGTAATGGGCCGGTTAGATAACCGCTGGGCCATTAGGGTTACAGAATGGGTACCAAGAGAAGGGAATCGGAAGAGTTGGAATCGGTTGGCGCAGGAGAGGGGTAATTGCAGATCGTAGGGAGAGGCTTTCGTCCTGCAATGGACATAAGACCGGCTGATGATGACGATGAAAGCACATTTAGAATCAACCTATTCAAGTTGAAACTTCGTTGCGACTGGACTTTAAACGGGACACACATGGCAATAGGTATTGAATACTCTAGTTTCGAAGCCACCTCGACCCTTCGGACGGTATGGAGTGCGAGTCAAGGCATTCTGAATTCGCGCACGCACTTGAAGTTTGCCACAGGCATCCAGATGTATATATGTGCGTGAGGGCAGTTACCACTCTGCTGAGTTTCTGGCTTTTTCTCAAGACTAATGAAAGGGAAAATCAGCTACACAATGTTTAGCCTGCCTCCGAAGAGAACCAAATGACTCTTTGTGTCGGGTTCACCTAGGTGGCGTGTTTTCTTCCATTTCTACTGCATTCAGTGCGCCCACAGGAAACGCTGTGCATGTGGCTGTTGACACCGCGAAGGCAATGTCAGCCAAGGCACAACGCCTAGGCTGAGAAACACGTATGGGTTTCCTTTGTGGCTTCGTTCTACAGTCGGGTGGCTAACAACTTTTCCTTTCTTTCGGTCCTTTGAGGACACAGTGACAGTGACTCGTAGCCTCCACAAAGCGATACTATCTTTGTAAGACCATACTTGACCACCACATGGTCTAGCGAGTGGTCTAATGCAAGACTACAGACTGCGAGGCAAAAGTGACAACAGCGACTTGTGCTTTCGCGTATTATATCGACGGACGACCGACAACGCGCAGCAACACATTTTCTCCATCGTTTCATTGTTATGTTGGCGCGCTTGTTTTTTTTTTCTAAATATTTGCATACCAGTTGTATGCTTGTCGTATTTCTATTTCTCATTCTGTACTCTTACATCTATAACATGTATTTTCGTACAAATATTCTTCTCCCATCAATTACTCCAGGTATAATGTGTCTTTTATACATGGTGGCTGTATGTATGGTTCAGGTCTCCATAGGAATGTGGAACACAAAAGTAAGCCGCAGCCTCTTGCTTTCCTTTTCGACTTCGAATTTACGAAAAGTTGCCAATGGTACTCTCCCCTCTTTAACTCTGTACATACAGCCTACATATCGTTTCCATATTACTCAGTTACAAAGCTGTAAACTTGGTGCAGCTTTTTTACTTGTATCTTCTTTTTCTAAGATTTCAAGTTCTATGTGACTGAAAGAAAAGACGGAATATGTGAACCAGAAATATGCTCTTAACAGTCCATACATTTGTACATTCTCTGTCTCCTAACAGCTCCGACTGTAAAGCCAAAATCCCTGTTACTGGGTGACACGTTGGCATACACGAGCAAATAGCGCTGGCCTACAACCACAGTGTCTCTTAGGAGATACGATGGCGAAAATGGAATAGTAATAAAAGACGCCGAACAACGACTGCATTGTTTCAGCTGGACTGGTGTTTGGCTTACCTCGCGTGTAGCCTCCAAATGCAGCTGCTGAGAGTAGCCACGCCGTCCGTGTCGCCGTTGTTCTCAGCCATGGTGGATTTCAGCATCGTCAACGCGCATGGTAGCGTGTCACGTGGGTAGATGCATAGCCTGCAGCCGAAGACGTCGAGGCTGTACTCGGCAGAAGCCACGTGGTCGCACTCGACGAAGTGGCCACTCACGGTGGCGGCCGCTTCCGCTCCACGCGTACTGCGATCTCGCGCACTGCGTTGACAATACGTGAAGACAATGAACACTGCTGTTAGAATTTTTGTGTTTGATTTTATTTATTCAGACACGACTTCATTCCAACCAATAAAGAAACTTAACTAAAAAAGTGTTCTAACACAATACTTGCCACGTGCACTGTGATCACTACAGCATGCGCCGCTCACTTTATTGTGAGTTTTTCCTGCCACAGCTTGAAGCACTTTCAAGCAACTCTGGCATGTTTTTTTTCGTAAAGGGGCAAAAGCCTGAACTTCATTCTTTGATACCCCGCTACTTCCTAAGTGACTTAGCGTGGTGTCGGAAAAGGTGGCCTTTGGGACAAAAGAAGTGTCTCAATGCAGGTTTTTAAATTGTTTATTTGCCCCTTTTGATCCTCACGCAATTTGTATGGCAGCAGACAGCGGCATCGTATATACACAGGAGCGCAAACTAATAACGTACCCAAAAATGTTGTTCTTGTTGTAATTCGTCTGTAATATTATTATTATTATTATTATTATTATTATTATTATTATTATTATTATTATTATTATTATTATTATTATTATTATTATTATTATTATTTTCGGGTGCACCCATTTTTTTTATACCTGTGTTCGCACACGAGAATACATCAATACAATAACACTGAGTCATGGGCTGGAACCCTTCCTGAAGCAATACTATTACATAAACTGATGTGGTCTAGCTGTAAGGAGAGTCGAAATTAGCTGGGAAACCGAAACTACGAAGCAACGAATGGATAAATAAAAATGATGGACGCTATATTCACGCGTACATGATACAAACCTCCCAATTTGCGGACGGGTTCTCTTTGGCACATATCGTGTCCTTCGCTCCTTCTCCAGTCTTTTTGTACAAGATTAGCAATAATTGCCCTTTCGGCGGGCTTTATCTTGCTTATGCCAGACTAGTGCCGATACGAGACATTGTAGAATTCACACAAGTGCATTCTATGCCCTTAATCGTAACTCCTTGCTTGGCCGTGGGAAGAGAGGATTAAGCGATGAAATTCGTTGCATTTACGGCATATAGCGGAATACGACCGACTGAGTGAGCCCACAAGATCACTTGAGGCGTAAACGAGTTTAACAGCTATTTAAAATGCGTACATAAAAATGTTTAGCACAACGTTTACGAATTCTCGACTCCGCAGCAAAAAGATTTCTCCCTGTTTTTGCATTCCGTTTTTTTAGGACGCGTACCTGAAACGGATAAATGTGCTCTGTCAATTTATAGCTTATGTTAAGTTATTCCAGAATTTAAGATTGGTTTGGAGTAGTCCAACTTACAGCTTAGTGGTGTTTTACGGAGTGGTTTAGAAAACAATCTTTATCCGCTTCAGGTTTATAATCGTTCACGTAGTCTATTTGAACTTCGATATCGCTTTCTTTTTTGGAGTTGGATGTGTGATTTTCCTGAATTTAACATTAATTACTTAAATAAAAAATCCTCCCCAGAGAGACCGGAGATCCTAACGTTTTTAATTGAAAAGCAATAAACATCAAATTTGGTCCATTCCTATCAAATCAAAACTAATTCTCCGTTCCAATGAATTTAGATAGGATCTTCTGGGGTTCAGCACATCATTTTAGAACAAGGCTGCAAAACACTGACATTCCTTGGAGCAGCTAGCAATCCAACCACGCATGTCTGACATGAATATCAGAGACCAATCTTAACCTTACACATACGAAATAGAGGATTTCAGCATGGACCATAGTGTCGACACCTCGAATTACATAAAGCAAGGAATCTGAAGCAGCTACGTATTGTCGTGAAGTTTGCGAGGCATATGACGTTTTGCCAGCAGCAATGCTTCAAGGATAAAATTATATTCTGCGGTTTTAAGTGCCGAAATTCCAATCTGATTATAGGACACGCCGCAGTGAAGGTCTACAGATTAATTTCAACCACCTGTAACTCTTTAACGAGCACCCAATGCACGGTACATGGGCATTTTTGTATTTCGCCCCCACTGAATATCGGCAGCTGCGTCCGGTATTTGATTGCACTACCACGTGCTTAGAAGCACAACGCCGAAGCCACTGACCAACCACAGCAGGCGCAAGCGCAGAGGATAGGACGAAGGTCAAAGTTAAGGTTAATAAGCCATAGACGCGTCAAAGCCGCAACATGCGCAGAAGTTGCATACTCTTGCTCCGAAAATAATGGGCTTAATTATAATCTGGGCATTTAAATATGTCGCTCGGCTGGAATGTAAACGCAAGTGAGCAATGTGTGTAACTGCCGACGCACTTCTTTCTTTTAAATATCTTAAATGTTCTAATATTCAGCGTATAGTGATGAAAGCGAATTCATTTCTACCATAAAAAAACCATCTGCTAGCTTAACGTGTTACAACGTGTTCAATATCGCCCATCAATCGTGTTATTACGCAGTACCAGCTGAATAATCCGCTACATGGTCAATTGCTATAACACAGTTATTCCTGATTTGTACTACTGTGTAGTACTTAACAAGTTACACGTTGGTTTTCTTTTCTTTGCGAGGCAATACAGCCCCTCATTCCGATTTTCACAACAGTACAGAAATAAAATAATATTTCTTTGTCCACTGAGAATGTGCGCAGCGGTCCTGATATATGATATAGAAAACAACGAATTGGATCGTTACCTCTGTTTGAGTAGGCGCACGGTGAACCTCGAGGCTACCATCGTCTGGTGCCAGGCTGCTTGCACGGTCCATGGTACTTGCATGGCGTTATACTGAGCCACGGTGTCCTTGACGCCCAAGCGAACGAGCGGGTACCACTCGGTCCTCGGGAACAGCCTCCTGGGTTGTCCTGTGTGACTGCTGCAAACGCGTTCATCGACCTTGTACCATGGCTTGAGCACAAGGTCCCAATTGTCGGGGAGGACGTCCTCGATGGCCAAGTTGCTGAACGTGTAGGACACGTCATCCTTGGCCCCATCTGGAAGTGTGGCGAGTGCAATCGAGGAAGGCGTCTTGCGAGATGGCGTCTCTTCCGAGATGATTGACAGGCTGCCTTGGAGGAGACGGTGAATTTCGATGCCGCCAGGTACACCGATCCCCATGACTGGTAGTAGGATGATGCCGTTCCTTTCTGCCATGGTTCTAAGTGCGTCCGCCACGATTAGCTGCGTGCTCGAAAGCGCGAGAGAGATTCTCCTTTGTCGCGTGGGCCTCGCGTGCCAGCGCGCGAGGGCGCGGCCTCAGTGTCGCTATTCTTTTTGCTCTCTTCCATTTCTAAACCTTGTGTATAGCGAGTCATAGCGCTTTGCTAATAGGCCATCCTTTGGCCCGCCCGCGAGCTCTAGCGGTCATTGAAGTAAGGCACTGTGGAGCGTGTAAAAGCGGCAGTCAATAATAAAGAAAACAGGATACGAGAGCTTGTATTTGGAAAAATCGGACTTTCCTATTGAAAGACGTGAAACGCTGAAATACTTTCATGAGACGACCGCTGTACTGATTTGGACAAAAAAGTGTTGCATTTAATAAATAAATTAGGGGTTTTCTAGTTCGGGAAGCAGGATATGAATTTATGGCTGGACATTTTTATAAAAAAAAAAGATTAATAGAAAGTGGTAAGTCCAAACAAACATATAGACACAAATTTCACAAATGCGTAACTCTGAACCAAAAAACAGATGACGCAGTTCTATAATGTGCATCTGATAGAGCATATAACGCGGACAAATCTTAGATATAAATTCATAGGGTTATGTGAAACTTACAATGTATATAAGTGTCTTGCGAAAGTCAAAATACAAAATAGTGGCATAGTTGAGGAAGGTGTATCATTGATACCAATTTTCCGCGTTAGGCGTACTATTAGGAGTAGTTGAGAGATTCGTAATATTGTCCTTGATTGCTGAATTATAAAAATTATAAACATGATGCTTGACTTTGTTGCATATATAAAATATCGAAACTTATTATTAAAACGCCGGTGGGGCAAGTAAGAAAGGTATTTGCTAGTCTTCCTTGATATCACCTTTTTTCTTTGAAATGCAACAAACCTCATCGAAATTACTTTTGTGGCTGCCGAGGAAAAAACAAATCTGGTAGCTTCCCACGAAAGGCGAAGCAACGATTGCATTAGCAAATTATTAGACTGCCAAACGGGGTGAGGACAGTACTTTTATATCGGGAGTAAACTGCGAACATTTGCGTATTAACTAATTTAACCAGCTTTGTTCTATGCGCGCACAGGTAAAGATGAACACATCTTCCTCGATGACCACGATCACTCGCTGTCAAAATGTTAGCGTCACGAAGAGCGGCCGATGCACTGAGCAAATTGAATCTAGTACGGCCTCTCGCTTCAACGCTATGCCTGCCAAAAACGGCGCACACGAAACCATCAGCCCTCGGCATACCACAGCCGGGCTAGAGGGGCGACGCGCGCGCTTTTTGTTGCGGCCTGCGCGTCAGAAGAGTAAACGAAAGTGTGCATTCTGGAGGACTGGTTGCCCCGCTCTCCGAGTGGTTGCACTTCCACTGAACCGGTCGGTTTAGGCACCACTGGCCTCCTTGAAGCCCTTGCGTTCAGCGGTAGCAGTGGTAAAGTAAACATGTCCACAGTAGGCATTAGTGAGAGGCCAAGAACTCGGAGAACTGACAGAGTCACGTAGTGCAGCATTGTAATCATTGTAATGAGCACTGCAATCGTTGCACCTGTAGAGGATTGGTGGAAGAAAAGTAAAGAAACTACAAAAAAAAACGGACACGTACAAATGCAAAGTTCGCAATAGGGGACCAGAAAATTTGGGTATGGGAGATCACAGTGTTTTTTTTTCTTTTTTTTTTCTTTTTAACCTTTGTAGCACATTAGGAGGTAAAATAGCAAGAGCTTGGCGGCGCAACCCACCTACTCGTTCCAAAGGGGGACGCTCATAACATCCATCCATCCCTCTGCTGGTTCCAGGGGTGCTATGCAGGATGCGCCGAGTTTCTCGTTCACCCGAGTTTTACCCGAGTTTGCTCGACGGCAGTCAGTGAACGGAGATAGCGCGGAACGCGCAAAAGCTACAGGCAAGAAATTATGTAGACAAAAAGCCGCGTATGACAACATGAGCGCACCCTGCGCGGCACGCTGCTTCCACGTTTCAAGCGCAGAAGGCTGCACAACGAAGCGCGCCAGCGCCGCGTATTGTTATCAACGGATTATCGCAACTTAGCAATACTGTGACTGTGCCGCTGTCTGTCTGCACACTTGCCGTGAGCCGCTTGCCACGCCTTTCCCGGGCGCGTCAAGGGCGTGCCTCCTCTTTCGGCGACTATCCTTCTATCCTCGATCGAATGCGAACAGGGTACATGCGGCGCATTCTTGCACCTACGCTTTCGCTCAAACGAATACGTTAAAATACAACAAATAAAATAACGAACATTTTTATTTCTTTAAGTGTCTGTTTTTCGTTTTGAATGCTAGAAATTTGTGATGACAAACGGAGATCGAGCAAATTATTAAATTTTGCACTTCTTGCCGCGAGTGGCGACAGTGAGGCGAAAGCTTAGAAGCGGGTACATTGAAGCGGGTCGCACGCACGAGGCAGTTCATACGGTGAGAAGTCGCCTAGGGGCGCTACAGTGCTATTCTCAATAATGTCAGTGATTACCGCTCTTTCTCTATTAGGGGAATAGAAACGCAGCGCCGTGGTACGGCTGTTCTTTGCAGGCGCCTTAAGGCCTCCACTTTACCAACTAAAAACGACATACTAGTCATAAATGCGGGAGCAACGGCTGTCGATGCAAAATGGCGGTCCGTAGTGCCCGTAGTGACGCAGTTTAGTGAAAATGTACCAGTTTATCTTTGTGCGCGAAGCCTCGGCGATGCATTGCGAAGAAGTGCGTGCTTCCCATCGACACAATTCATCGCTTGTCATCGCTTGCCCAGTGAAAGTGCCTCTGAGCGCATGTACGCAGTAGTTGAGTGTTTTGTGCGCACCAAGGTGCTTGCGGATTACTTATGCTGGAGCCAGCAGCGATCGCAGAAGGATATCGTAACGACACCGCCGCAATCGCATTTTGGCAGGTGAGGGCTCTTGTGTGCGGTTATGAAATGAGACTTCGAATTGAGGAAGGTGTTGGAACTGTTCAGTGCGCAGTGCTTGTGATGAAGAAATGCCATTGCACTGGGTCTAGAAGAGCGAGCGATTCTCGGACGCTGATCGTGTTTACGACGTTGTGGCTCCGATACATCACCGATGACAGAACAGCCATCTCAAACGTCTGCTGCGATACGCACTCCTCAGCATCGTCGTCACCCTCGGCACATCGACGCCTTGCAAGCAGCTACAGTGACGTGCCGATAATTGGTTACTGTGCGCTACGTCGCCACAATGCAGGCAATGAAACCGTGCTGTGGGGCCCTCTCAGCCCGAGAAGATATATGCATGAGCCAGCGACAGTCAACGCTTTGTTTTTGATAGTAGTGCGCAGTACATCACCGATGACAGTGTGTTGTGCGTGTTTTATATCGGTGGTGAATATTGTTGATGCCTCTCAGCTCGGCACCGCGTCGCTGTTGCCGAAAGATAAGTTGGGCGTGGCCCAACCGTGGTGGGTGCGCGCACAAGAGTTACGTGCCTCGTGCGGGGCGTGACCTCTGGTTTTGATTGACAGGCGAACTCGTGCTAAACTCGTACATCGCGAAACCCCCTTCGAGTTCAACTCGGGAACATGGCGGCGGCAGCAGCAGCCTGTGTTATTGCAGCCAGCGGCAGCAAGCGTCAGTATGACTGTCTGGACCCGTTCGCGTACATGACCGCCGTGGAGTTTCAGCGTCATTTCGGCCTGTCGAAGACATCAGTGTGCTGGCTGTGTGACGAACTAGGCGAAGACCCTCGTCTGTGGAGACAGCGTGGCGGGCTTCATTCGCTCACCGTTGAAGAGCAAGTCCTCTGCGCCCTCCGTTTCTACGGGACTGGGAGTTTTCAGGGAAGCGTCGGCGCCGAGCGTTACATTGGACGTCATCAAACTACTGTGAGCCTCTGTGTCAGCGATGTCTGATGCGCTTATTGATGCGGCAGTGCTGAAGCGGTGGCTGGCTTTCCCGAAGACTGCGGCTGAGCGGGCATTTATAAAAGAACGCTTCTTACTTCGCGGAAACATTACGAACGTAGTCGGGTATGTCGACGGAACGTAGGTAGGAATTAAGGTGCCTTCAATGTCAGCGTTACTGTGATTAGCATTGAAGCAATGTCTAGACGCACCATATTGCCAAATTTGTCACTTCTGTGTAGCCGACTTAAATTTTGTGTTACCGACGTCACACATGCGGCAGCCTATGATACTGACTTTTCACTGGTTGCTGACATTTTACCGATTGTTCTACTTGTCTATCAGGGTGCCTTCCATATGGCTCACTTTTTGGGGAAGGAGGTTAATGAAGTATAAATAGATAAATGGATATCACAAATTGTGTGAAGTACCCTGTGAATGCTAATCTCACAAAGAACTTGGGGTTTTTTATGAGATTACTTAGTATGTAGCACAAATTACTTAGTATGCATAATTCTGAATTTTGGTCATGCGTCATGTATCGGCCGCACTATGAAACAGCAAGGCATTGCACAATTCGTTGCAGTGCGAGATGTTGATGTCGCGGCAAGCCTGTTGTGCCTATGCATTTATGACAAAATGAAAATGCATTGAGAATCTTAGTGCGCTGGCTTGCATGAAAAAAATACTTCAGAGTGTTTGCCGTGTTCACTGTTGGTGCATGTGCCAGTGGTTCAGTGTATTTTCTTTTTTTTTTTTGGGGGGGGGGGGGGTGTCAGCGTTATTATGTATGGACAAGTCATATATTTTCGTCTCATAATGGGGCTCTAATTCTTGAGCAGTAGAACAATGCAGATCCAATGCTCTGCAGAACTCAGTGTGCGTGAAGATGTCGTGAACCACCAAGGCAAAATTACATATCGGGAGAAATGTGGTGCAGATGCCAATGAAAAGTGGGTCTTTAACCCGCCATGATAAAAATAAAGATTGCAGAGCGAATAGACCTTTTGTACAGCTTTAGAGCAATGATTACACAAACTGTGACAGGCTTAAACGTGTAAAAGCTTGCCGCAATGCCAAAGTAGGATGAGCGATATGCAGCATATTTTGGCATTGAACATGTCTTGTAAATGCTATTTTTATTGTAAGCCTGAAGCCTCGCTATCACGCCTTTCCCTCCGGCACTGCCTTTACTGAAACGCACCACTGTCTTTCTATTGGTGTCATGATGATGATGGTAACGGCAGCAGTAAGGCTGGTTAATGCTTGCCCCTTTGATTCTTGCGAGTTTAGTGGTACAGAATATGGCACGTGCATACACCTGTGCAGCAAAATTTTATGCTTGTGGTGATTTGTTGGAGAGTTAATTCGTGTTGGGACATATCAAAGATGTGCGCCATTGTGCCTTAATAACTAGATCATTGGTGAGGTTGAAGACTCGTTGTATCGGTATAGAAGCTTGAAGCTGAATTGCACCACAATTCGACGGGACACAAAGAAGAGAAATACACACAGCAGAACGCTCTGCTGTGTGTGTTACTCTTCTTTGTGTGCCGTCGAATTGTTGCGCGATCCAACTTCAAATAGAGCATTGGGCCTCTTTGGTGCAGGACCAAGCAAGGGAAATACACACAGCAGAACGCTCTGCTGTGTGTGTTACTCTTCTTTGTGTGCCGTCGAATTGTTGCGCGATCCAACTTCAAATAGAGCATTGGGCCTCTTTGGGGCAGGACCGAGGAAGTGTGAGCTATTCGACACCATGCCAGTGCCTTGCCACACAATTATGGAAGTCTGAAGGTTTGCAAACAAACCTTTGCTTTCAAATCCACCTGCTCATGTAATACAAGCGCTAATTGATAGAACCAACATACAAAAATAATGGTGAAATGAATGGCCTTTGAAAATTTGTATGTTGACACTAATGACATAATAGGTGCTACAGCGAACTCGACAATTGTACTGGACAGAGCACTTTGTTTCCTATGTGAAGCACATGCTTTCATTACATGCTGTGCAGATAACCAAGCTCAGTTTGTTTTAATGAGGTACACAACATTCACTGTAATCTGTTTTTGATTCTAAAGTGCCAAACACCACCTCTTTTTCAAGGATGTCATGGGAATATTTGGCGAGAACTGTTTACAGCCCCTCATAATGGAAGTGTGGCCAGCCAGCTTTACTTGGGTGCCTTTATAGATTTCTGTTCCTGATCATTGTGCTATCAAGTTGCTAAAGTCTATGCAACCAGTGCAAGGCATTACGTGATTCTATAGTCGGATACAACTTAGGAGGCCGCAGAATCTGCACTTCAACGGCAGGTGAACACAAGCCTGCACCAATGGGCACACACTCTACACTGACGTCGTGCCGCTGGACGCACTAATACGCGCTCATTGGAGAGGGACTATTTCTTTAGACGTGGAGGCAATCGGCTGCTGCGCTTTGGTCATCTGGGTGGGGCCTCTCCTGTCTTGTGAAGTTGTATCCGACTAGAGGATGCCGCTTTTCATACAACACAAAAGGACAAAGTGTACAATTATTTGGCCTATGAAATGGATACATCACAAGTGAGCTATGCATGGGCTTAAGCTGTGTGAAAATTAGTACATGCAAATATATGACATTGTTAAAGAATATGTGGTATTGAACATGCATGTAATGGCATGTTTAAATCGGGGAGTGTTGCATTCATGTGCACAGTCTATAGGTGATAGCATTATTAAGGTCATGCCGTTTCCTGTCGTTTTATTGCGAAATACACACACCGTTCATCTTGTGGCTAATCAACACCCACTGTATTCTTGCACATAGAAAGAACAAACAGCACAATGACGTATATGCTGCATTAGTGTCTTTTTCATTTACACGGTCCAGGTTTTTATGTGTTTGCCCATTTTGAAGAGACATCAAGTGCATGTTACAAGTGTCCCAATATGCACAGCACAATGTTTACTGCAATAATTTTATTCATGTTCTTCAATAATAAACAAAATAATAAACTGAAAGCTCCTTTATAAGGTGTGTTCTGGGGGCTCGACTGGAAAGCAGTGAGTGCACTGATCCTACTGTTGCAGAGCAGCCCTCTGGACCTTGCCACTCTCTCAAGAGCATGTGCCTGGCGCTCGCCTACTGCCACCAGGCGGTTGAGTGCCTCCAGCAACAGAATGTTTTGCTGCAAAAAAAGTGGATTGTTGGAATGAATCAACCGCATATAAATTATTATTTACAAATAAAAATGCTCATTGCACTATGGGTACTAACTGCCCTTAACTGTGGAGGCCTTTAGTGTATGCATAATAAAACAATTTGTCGGGACAACATTGCTTTATTTTTCATAACGAGTTGTTTTTTTCAGAGCCAATTGTAATGTTTATTAGTGTGCCAACAGCTGAGGTGTCCTCGAACCTTCACGAGTCTCTACTGTCAGCACCACAAAACCTATTTTTGTTCGCTGCAAAATCAATGGCGCTCCCTACAATCCCGTCTTATGCGAGCTGATTGCATCCTATGCATACAAACATCATATTTTTGTCCCATTACGTAATTTTCTACCATCCTCGGCTGCAGTTGTCTCTCCTTGACATCCATTCTGTCACGCTTATGTAATCACCTGTTATAAATTGGCAACAAGTGATTCAAGACGTGCATGGCATGCCCACCGATTCCATTTTTTTTCTTAATCTCAACTAGCATATCAATTGCCATGGTTTACTACGCCACTGTCTTCCTGCCTTAATGCTATCTCCAACAATTTTTGTTACTTCGCTTTCTGCACAGTCCTCGACTTCTCAAGTTTCTTTGTTAACCTCCAGGTTTATGTCCCATATTGCATAACCGGTAGAATGCAACGATTCTAAACATTTTTCAAGGATATCGGTAACGTGGCGATCACGATGGGGGAATGCCTCCCATGTGCTGTTCAACCCACGAAATTTTTGTATAAGTTTCCTGCTTTATATCAGTACCTGCTATTGATATTTTACCTGGATAAAATACTCTTCCATAGATTCTGCGGGCTGAATGTCACTGATGAATTTCTGTTATATCACTAAGTTAGTGAAGGTTACCTTTATCTTTTCCATATTTTCGCGGGCCCACGTACATGTAAAAGCACAAACACTCTTATGCTCTCAATGCCTTTTTTAAACTGCTGGACATTTAGTTCCTTACTACGAAAGTGACTTAATCCGTGCACTATTATTATGCTAAATATGAAACAGTAGAAATATACTTATCCGCAGTTTGTCGAGGCCTCCGTCACTGTGTTGGTTGCGAGATCCATCGTCGGCACCACCTCCTTGTCGCATCGTAGCAACAAGGAGGTGCACACACTATGCAATATTCGTGACGCTCGCAGTCACGCAGAGTGGAGGAACTCAGGGCACTCACAGAAGCAGCACCGGATAAGTTGTTTGTTCAGGATTGTGCCGTGAACAGTAGGTACGCGTTGCGATCTGTAAAATCGCCTAACTATTCGCAGTCTTTCGGGGTGCACGGAAAGATTGCTCACGGAAGAACAGAACTATCCAAGAAATAGTGGTCATTGTCGAGCCTGATCACTACGTCGCGCACTGCAAGCTCGTTGTACGAGTTTGTTTACACTGGGCCTCTTCGATGTCTAGCCGCCATGCTCGCCCGATGAATGTATGAGATGACGCCACCACAGCGTTCCCTCGTGGTACAATGCGAAGCGTACTAAATTACAAATTAGTCGAATACACATTCAGTGTACATCTTGTAAGCTTTAAAATGCTTTTAAACCACGTCAAACTAACTAATAATATTGTATTAAATGCATTTGTTTTATAACTCTCTTGTGCGTGTAATGCACTCGGTGGAACGACAAACAAGTGAAAGAAGGCGCGACCATGCACCGACGGTATGATCACGTGAGCCCCAGTTTGTCGACCGCCCAGAAGGCAACGCCCAAGGAATGATAGCCACCCAGAGTGAATCTAGATAAACCAATGAAACTGGAGGCTTGTCGAAAGATAAACTGTGTCTCGGTACCATTTGTGCTTTCATCTTGGGGTGTCGCCAGAGCTCGTGAAGATCCCGAGTTTCGCCAAACTCGGCGCATCCTGCATAGCACCCCAGGTCTTACTTTTTGAAGTGCGGTTGTTTGCTCGAACTCAGGGTTACAATCAGCAATCGATGGCATCCAAAGGCCAGTGGGACGCCTCGTATTGGGCGCTCACTGCAAGACTGCAAATGAAGATGGGCAGGGTGATATGGGCTGGACAACATTTCAAGTGAGGGAAGCCCACAGCAAAATTGAATATGAAGAAGGACTGAGGAATATGTAAGAAAGTAAACGGGCTTGGAGAGTGTTGAGGTATTTCGGCAGGAAAAAACATTGATTCTGGAGGAAAAGAACTCGGAAGCTTACGTGCAAGTATGCGGCCTCTAGGATGAGCAACACAGCAACAAAGAACGTCAAGCGGAAAGTAAGCGAGGCTGAAATAATCTCATGGGTGGCGGCAGTGGAAAAGAAACCACTCATGAGTAACTACTTAAGAGGAAAAAAAACGAAATCAGGAAATAAACAATTGATGATAACTCAAAGGGAAGCTCATTACTTTTCGATGCGAGATAGGGATGCCTTAGAACACGCACCGATAAAGCGAGATATAATTAAGAAGGAAAAAGAAGCATGTGCTTGCTGAGGTAAACCTAGGGAAACGATGGAGCATGTTTTATTAGAATGTGAAGACGTCTGCCCAGCGGTAGATTGAGGCACCACTGGCCTCCTTGAAGCCATTGGGTTCAGCGAGAGTAGGGGGAAAGTAAACATGTCCGCAGTCGAGTTTGGTAAGAGGCGATTTGATGATTGTTGGAAGAAAAGTAGAGAAACGACGAGAAACGGAGACATACATGAGCAAAGTTCACAATAGGGGGTTAGAAAATTTGGTTATGGGAATTCATCGTGGAGCTGTTTTTTTCTGTTTCTTTTCTTCTTTAACCTAGGTAGGAAGCACAATAGGCAGTATTATAGCAAGAGCTTGGTGGCGGAACACACCACCCCGCTCCAAACGGGACGCTCGTAACTTCCATCCATCCATTCATCCATCCATTCAACCACTTCTTAGTAGACGCCTCGCCTCCAACCGGTAAGAACGGACGGTCGTCTCTCAAGGTTAAGCAAAATCCGTCAGTAATGACCCCTTACTAATGAAAAAAAATGCCAACACCACCTTTCCGTCACAAATGACGGCCTCTTCTTTCTTTGGGTTGGTGAATTGGAATCTTTCCACTGTAAGCTTGGCCTTTGTGCTTCAGGCTCGTAGTAGTGGCACCATGATTCGTACCTGATCCCAAATGCAGACAAGGAGTGGTCACCTTTATTGTGATACCGGGTTAGATGAGTCAAGGTAGCGCTGTACCAGTCCGTCTTTTCGCGGTGGTTCAAAATCTTGGGCATCCATTGCGCACACAAGAGCCGATAACCGACATGTTCATGAATTATGGTGTGACGCGAACCTTGACTGATGTTCACACAACCTGCCAATTCATCGATGCTTATCCTCCGTTCTCGACTAATCGGCTCATGAACCTTTGCAGTCGTGTTGGGGGTGATTGCATGGTGGCTTCGGCCCGGCTTGGATGGTCTTTGTAACTTTCTCTTCCATCTTTGAATAGTTCGCTCCAATGCTTCACAGTGGCCCATAAAATACAAAGTTCAACGTACACCGCAGCCGTACGGCGACTAATTTCTTTTTGGGAAGCACCTTCAGCTGTCAGAAACCTCGCTGTGGCGACCATGGCGACCAGACAAGGACGAGACGACTTGTAGGGCTAAACTTGCACGGTTCGTTCAATGGTTCGTGAAAGATAGGAAGAAGAGAATGGAGGGAAAAGGTACATTGTGGGGCCCTTTAAATAGGGCTCCTAAAATTGTAGGTGGGATCTTGCTCACGTCAACGTCCCGTGACCCACACTGCGTCTGGTTTTGGAAGGATGGCTGCTCCCACTTTCCCCGGTGACGTGGTTTTTCGGCTGGTCCCACTTTCTCCGGTGACGTTGTTTTGCTGCTGGTTTCACTTTCTCTGGTGAGCCTAGACGGGCTCGCCTCCACAGGTGGCATTCAGCAGGTGAAGTTGTAAGTTCTCGTCGTGGCTTTGTAGCAGGTTCTACTTTCGGTGGACTTTTCTTCTAGGCGACGTTGGTTCTCGGAAAGTGCTGACAGTGCATGGAATGGGTCCCTCTTTGAGTCGCACCGTTTGTGAAATGGGTTCTCCCGCACACACGCAAAGTGGCCTGTGAACACTTCGGGGCGTCCGCTCGACCGGCATTTAGGAGTCCATTCTTCGTTTCGATGAGGCGTGGTGGTCGAGCATCCTTTTTGCCAGGGGGCTACATGCCAACCGCAACAGTATCCTGCATCGGCGGGACAAAATTTTCCGGAGAGGTTGCGCTCAAGCGAACGTGTTTGAAGCCACCAAGTCCCCGCAGTGATAACGGTAAGCGACCATTATTTTTGTTTTCTCGTCTGCTAGCCAGAAAGCGTCGAAAACTCTGGAAGGCCAAACTTCACTCGGCCAGAGAAAACGAACGCGCACCGAAGTGCTCCACGCGGTGGTCAGGGCAACACGAGAAAAACGCATGCGCTCTGGTTGGCTCTGGCAGTCCGCGGGTAGCGAGAACAAGAAAATTGAAGAGGCTCAAAGTGTCCTCCCGAATAAAAGTTAAGGTAGAAAAATAAATAAGAACGTAGTTACCTTTGCTGGTTTTCGTGTCTGGACATGGATGCTTTGGCGCAAAAAATGCTGACATTGTTTTGTTTCACACGACGGTAAAAATGCACCACCACAACGCTTCGTCTCATCGGACCTGGCTGCGTACTTTGTCAGGTTGTCTGATGGTGTGTTCGTTTCGCTTGTCTAGTTGTATGATCCGATGTATGACTTTAAAGAATCACTGCACCTTTGGCGTCAAATGTTTATAACAACATTAAACCCAGAAAGTTCCGCAATTGAAAATCTAAATAAAGCACGAGTTTGGAAATATCAGTCCACCATCCACTCCACAGATTCCACGGCCGCTACAAGATGCCGCGACGAGCCCGTTCCATATCGAAACGGCCTTGGAACTTTGTGCTTAGAAGGGACACTTTGCGTTATGGGACTCCTTGGGTATGGGCGTTGCCGCGAAATCCAGCCCGAGTTCGCAGTGTTAGAGTTGAAAAGTCTTTTCGAGCATGAAACAGACATTATCGACATATCGACAAAATCTAGCGTGATTTCCGGCTCCGGAGATTGTTTCGGTCGGCGGTGAATGACAGCACGGAAAATTTTTTTTTTGGGTGGAGAGGGGGGGGGAAGAGGTGCCGAATCCGCATAAGCCCCCCTGCCCCCCTACTGTCTACGACCCTTGCAGTAACAACAGCGTGCTGGTGACTGAGAGTGGGAGTGGTGGCCGATGTTCCTTTTGCAGCGCACATACTACGAACGTAAACAGCCTAGTCCCGGACAAACGACCTAGTGCTTGGATGTCCTTATTTATTTTATTTATTTATTTACATATACTGCCTTCTTGCATAGCAAGATATTGCAGGAGTGAGTGCATACATAGGTCAATCAATTGAAGAATACATTTGGGTGGCAAAAAGAAAATAAACAATAGAAAAAACAATATCAGGAATAGCTAGTTGATTAATGAACATGATTAGGTAATATGTTAGCAAATACATCACTTGGTAACTCGCGCAAGGGCCCCTCAAGGCCATTCCAAATCACAGTTGTATGCGGAAGAAAGGAAAACTTAGAACAATCGATCATTGCATTCAAAGGAACAATGTTAAGATGGCGACTTCTTCTGGTGGGCCGAGAGGAAGGGTTAGTGAAAACAAGAGGTGCATTGGCATAAGTTTTCCCATGAACAATTTTATGTAGCAGAACAACACGGTCACAAGTACGTCTATGGGCCAGTGGCTTTAGTAGTAGCTTACTCGCATGTGATGTCGGTAAGAAATGGCGGTCATAACGATTATATATAAACCTTATGGCCTTTTTCTGAATAGACTCAAGCATGTCTATGTCTTTGGAATGATGTGGCGACCACACTACCGACGCGTAATCAAGTAGAGGCCTTATTAGTGATCTGTATGCCATTAATTTACATTCTTTAGTTGCATCTCGTAAGTTTCTTTTAAGAAAACCCAGTTTTCTCAACGCCTTGATGGTTAAACAGTTAATGTGAGCATGCCATTTTAGATCAGGGGAGAAAGTAACACCAAGGTATTTGAACGTGTGGACGCTTGCAAGCTTGTGCGCTCCATTAAAATATGCAAATTGTAATATTATTATTGTAATATTGCAATTGTATTATTATTATTATTATATTATTGTTATTGGTTGCTTACACGTCCTTGCTTTACATTTGAATATATTTTCGCTTACCTTAAATTTCTCTAGCGATTTGGTTTTCTATAAGCTTCGCTCCCATCTAATATAAAAAAAAGGCAGTCGTGCTCGAGCGGCTAAAGCGACTGACTAGAAATTATTTGGGGCCTCCCCCGCACAGGTTCAAATCCTGACGAAAGCGGGATTTTTGTTTTCGACACTGGGTTCTATCTTGCGCAGTGCTGAAGGTGAAGCGGGTCTTGTGCATTTAGTTAGACATATCACTTTAAATATTACTCATCCAAAACCGCAGTTTAGGCGAATGATCGATTGCGATATAAAAACAAAAATCACACGAAGCAATGTACGTAGTTTTGTAGACAATATAAACTACCTGAATCATTTTCTAACTTCCGAAAGAATCATGGTGGGACGCGTGGAGAGACAAAGATACGCCGATGATAGTCACGCTCCTGAACAAGCCAGCGCAGCCGCAGCACTCTCTGCCACAACGACGGCGTGATAAGGTGCGCCGGCAATGGAGAGTGAACGCTTCGTGCGTCCTCTCGCTTCGCCACGTCTCTGAAACGTACATTACTCGACCTCCAACGCTAGAACAATTTTGGCTCGCCCTTCACTTTGGAAGTCCCCGCTGTAATCACTTGTAACGTGCGGCGCGCAGGACGCGTATGCGCTAAATAGAGAAGCCCGCGCGATCTGCGATGCTCTCCGCCCCTATTGCGCGCCCTGTAATGTGACTTCCAAAATAGGGCGCGCAGGAATGCGGCGAACATCACGGAAACGCCCTTCTCACCTCAAATTTACGAACTTGCCCTCCCACCCGTAGCCATACTTTCGGAGCATATCTCACCTGCACGCGCACTGCGACCGCTCAATCCTGTCTCATTTGGACTTTATACGGAACATCAAGGTGGTGACTAAACGCGCCTGGAATGTTCATATATAATTCCTATCGCAACAATAAAAAAAATTTAGTCTCCATTCCGGCCTGTGAAAGTCTAAATCCAGCGAAGCTGTAGAAAACCGCCACTGCAAGTGCTGAGCATGGTATGCAATGCTTTATTGCTCAATTCCTCCTGTGGCCCGTTATTCAGCCACAAGGAAATGTGGACCTGCGGATTTTCCCAGTGCTGGAATCGCATGGCAATACGACCAGCGGCAGCAGGCTGCCAGAGGTCGTATCGCCGTTTCTTTTCTCTTTGGCGCTCCTCGTATTCACGCTGCTCATTGGGAGTACTAACTATGCATTGCCTTACCATAGCGGTGGTGCGACAACAATGAACTAAGTTGCAAGGCTGGTTCTGTTTTATATGAAAGGATAGTGACGTCGCACCCCACGGCGAAAGTTGCCCCCACTGCTGCAGCTTGAGCAAGAGTGCGCTTTAACCGGCAAACGTATGCGGGGAGCGCAACGTTCTCCGCATTGTTGGTAGGAGCGCCTTATCAATTACGTGGTTTGCATGCTTCCTTTGTGCTTGTTCTTTTTCGAAATGGACGCTGTGTTGTGTGTTGTATGCGTTATATGAAATGAGCTTCTATGCACATCTCGCTTCAGTTGATGAAGAGTCTTAAGAGCGCATGCAGCTCTTATGTGACAGTTCCTGCGTTTACTGTCGGCGTGCTGGGCGTAACCTAAGCGGCGAAACAACGACGGCGATAGCGCAGAGAGCGCGAGGAGGAAAGGGGAGGAGGAGCTGCAGTTGAACCATGAAGGGGAAAGAAGTGGAGAAGGGTGCGGCGAAAGCATAAGAATAAAAGCGTAGTGCCACACATGACGGACTCCACAGCGACGACCACTACGTGATCGCACTAGAATAGGGCGCCGTCGTCTATTCACCGATGACGCCATCGAGAAGGCATACGGCGAGCGGGTCGACGGATACCATATATGGAACCAAAGCACTGCGTGAGCGGAGGTCCGTCTGCGGCGACTGCTGTGAATCTCGCCTACGCGTCACCCACGTGCTACCTCTCGTGATCTCCCTATTAGCGAGGCAGTCGCGCGACACTTCGATCCGTTCGCAATGTGCCGCACGACACAGACTGCCCGCCCCAGCCACGCTACCCACAGCGTAATCTTGCTAATATAATCCGTGTACCTACATAATAATACAAAATATTCACACACATACTTCTTTCATGTATAGAGCTGCGCTCAAGTTTCGCATTAGAGAGTATCATAATAATCGGTGAAATTATTTTTTTCTTCTCGTGAGGACATCCTCGCGAAAACTTCCGAAGAACTAGAGGCTAATATCTTCGGTGTGAAATAAAGAAATAAATCATCTACCATGTTTTATCGCACCCTACCGAAATTAGCGTATAGGCTTGCAGTTGGAACGAAACGAACGCCGATAGCTCGTGATGCGTGATGAACGCCTGTTGAGCAGAGTGCGGTCTTCAGTCCAGGACCCCCGCGGCTCTGTCTTCACCCGCGCCCGCCACACGAGCTCACTTTGGTCGCGTGGGTGCCACTATAGGAGTATGGTGTTTGTGATGGGGGAAGGAATTCGGGGAAGGGCAGGAGTGAGGTGTGTGCGTAAGAAATCGACGGTTGTGTGAATAAAATATGGGGTAATGGTCATAATGTGGACATTTGTAGGAGTGCAGCGTGGGACGCATTGCGTAAAAGAGGATTACATAGGGGAAGGTGTTTGTAAATGTCGGAGACTGACGTTATCCTCTTGTGTGAGAGCTCTTGAACGCGCGAAGCAAATTTGGCCTTAGAGGCGGTATTCCTTTAGACTAGTGCTTTATAGGGAGAATATGGGTTTCATCTTTATTGCAGTGCCCTCTTTTTTCCGGTCCTCGGCGCCGTGTATTCTAGCTACAGCGTGTACGGGCTGGTTACCGTGACAAGATTCGTGTTCGCTGGTCCATACAATGATTATGTCTGGTGTCATTGGTTATGCATGCTGGAAAATTCATTGGACCTCCATAGTATTGCGGCTACGGGAATAATTTCTGCTGGTGGATTCTAAGTATTGTGACCGGGTAAAATTTTTTATCTCTGTCTCTTTGAATCTGCACATCTATATTCATGAGAAATAAATCGAGAAAATGTGCTAGTGACTGCATAAATTAGCAACACAATTAGAAGGAAATCGTCCCCTTTCGCAGAAATAATCGAAGATGCATTGGAAAAAGTTCCTATTGCTGTAGCCCAAACCGATGTTAAAAGCGGGAGCACAACAGTACTACACAAGCTGAACGCAAGGTTGCGAAGCTTTCCTAGCAAGTCGTTTTCGTTTAATGGAAAATCATTCGGAAAATCAAAGTGGTCACAAGACTACAGTTCATTACTAATGTAGTACAGTGCAGTCGCTATAGCACCGGGTCTGCGGAAGTATAAAAAAAAAATCCTTCGCATGTGTATGCTAATCTTAGCAACTTAGGTATACAGGCGGTGAAGCTGCATCAGCGTGTTCACTCGCTGTTCGGAGTTGCTAGGGGATTGTTTGCTGGCTGTTTATTGATGATTGCGTACCGACGCGTTGGCTCCCACCGCGTCTCGGCTCTCAAACAGGATTTGTTGCTGCACCACGCAGTCGGCTTTCGCTGCCGCAGCCGTCAAAACTTCAAGCGTACTTCCAACGTGAGGTCTATAATACGCCCCATAAGAAACGAAATCAGGAATTACGGGCTAAAAAGACCGCTCATCGAAGTTGTTGTTCTTACTCCAGAGAGGAAAGGTAGCTCCCTATTTTATAATCACTGAGAATAACGTTCCAAATAAAGAAGCCTGGACTACGAGTCATGTTGTGCATGCTGCTCACGCTTCTTTGATGAACATTTGGTACCGAGCACAACTCCTCACACCGTCAGCTTTCACCATGGGCACCTGAAAATGCTGGTGGAAACTTCTTTAATAGCTCCACTCTAAAATTAACTGGTGGGAAGGGCGCGCCCACCAAGGTTTATAATGAAACTGCACATTTTCGTGTAGGACACGACCGCTTGTTCGAAGAATACTGTGATTGTAGAAATACTATGCATTTTGTTAGTGACAGGCGTTTTCTGTCTTCGTTAAAGAAAACTATCGATATTAAAATTAAAATAAAAATGGTGTTTTATCTGCCTTGACCACATTCTCATTTCGATGCACGCCATAGTGACTCTAAGAGGTGGATAAATTTTGAGTACCGCGGTTTCTCTAACTTGATCCGAATGCGCGGCAGACGGGCGTTCTTGCATTTTGCCGCCATCGAAAGCTATGTTACCTAACTGGCAGTGATATAAGTAATAGTTGGGACGTGGAAGCATAGTGACCACCGTACAATGAAAAGAAACACGTGCAGGTGAAATTCCCTTAAGGTGAATGGCTCGGTGGCCTGGTAGCCATAGTAAGTGAACTAAGCAGAAATGATGTGAAGCTTATGAATAACATGTGTTCAAAGAGGCCAAATATGTGGCCTTGGCCAATGCACTGCCTACAAAAACAGAATATGTGACAATAAATATCCTCGTATCTTTTATGTGTAATTTTCATACAGCAAAAACCACATAACTAATTGCTCCACCTAAATAAGTGTGCGTGTAGTCAGGAAGAGGAAGCTTATATGATAGGCTAGTCTAGAGAAGCTTAGAACATTCCCGCGACTGCCTGCTCTTCACATGAGGAAGCTTTGATCGCTTTCTCATGTACTATAAGCCGCTATTCAAAGCACTTTCATAGGCTTTGGTGGCACAGCCGTGAACTGAGATCAATTCAATCTTGCAGTCACAGATGCATGAGACATCGGGAGAATTCTTCGCGTTCATTTAGGATTCATCTTAGTGTCAGGCCGAAATTTCTATACAAATCCCGTGTTTGCTGATGTATTGTCAGGAAACCAAGAAAGCCAAAACTCGAATCTACCGACAGGATCACCAGGTGAGGAGATCTTCCTGGTCATTGTTCGGCGCTTTTTGGAGACGATATCAAATGAAAGCCCTCCTTCCTCAGCTTCCGACTCTATTCCACGCGTCGAGGCACTTCAGACTCCGCGGGATGAGAGCGAATAGCGACACGTCAGCGCAGTATGACATTGCAACATCAATTGACGTGTATGGTCGCAGCCAAGGGTGTTTTTTTGTTACATGCTGTCGTGGAAGTTATGTCGCAAAACTGAAGTCCCACCGCCGCCATCTTAGGAGGAGACAGTGAAACATTGGCTTTCGTCAATGTCCCTGGGAGTTTAATGTGATTAATTTTCCAATACAGATAGAGGTGAACTTCCATACCTCTGTTACTGGTTTTAGGATGAAGTCTGAGCGTTCTGACAAATTTTGGGGGGTTCATGCATCATTACTTAGCAGAATCTGATGTTTTAGTCGAGAATCACCAGCTTGTATTTCAGAAATACATTCGCATTAAATGAAAAGGCAATGCACTTCACCTGTATATGGACATCACCCAACAAGGATCTAAATGTTGAAGCTCTAAATATGTAACGTGTCTAGCAATAAGCCGAAACCATGTAATACGAAAATGTCATAGGTTATTGGTCTTTCTTGGAATTTTACATTTTTGCGGCCGCGCAACCTACACAAAACTTAAAACGGACAGCAAGGTTTGTCTACGTACGCCCTACATGCTAATTGGAATGAAAGCAGGCACAATCACCTAATTCTGAAAATCTGACGAGTTACGTTCGCATCAGCAGACGTTTTGCTGACATAAACTGCGATGGTATACGATTGAGAAAGTAGAATGTAACTGGTTTATTATACAAAACAAGTTTGCTGACAGCGGTATAGAAATAAAAAAGGCATATGACGCTTCAGTTTCGATACTGGCGAGGTCCAAGCTGCAGAATGGCAGGATGCATCAGGACGCCTATATATATACTTATATATATATATGGGCACCGCGAGCGAAGAGTGGACACGTTGTCATTGATTCGTTCCACGACTGCATCGGTTCTACCAATACCGCCTGGAAGAAGTTAGCGTCGAAGCACTGCCTGATGTCTGCGACCCTACGTCATCGAATGTAGCCGATCCAAATAACGCACGTCACCTTGGCTGTCAGGCTTGTCAAACGGTGCACCCTGGCACGGGAACATTGTGTTTACTTGCCAATGCAATCGTGGATCTATTGTCGTGGCTCGTTATAAACTGTGCGCCCAGTAGATTTTGTTGAATGCTGTGCGCGTTGAAATGTGTCTGTAGTCGCCTTCCCGAGTTAGTTCAGTCGATCCGTTTGTTGGATAAAGTCTGCAATTTCTCGTGCTCTCCAAAATTGCGTAACTGCCCATCTCCCCATATAATTTGAACAAGGTCCGCATTTTATCAATGGTGTTATATTACCATCGGCATAGCTAAGAAGTGTTGTGCTCCCTACAATCGGGGAAAGCACGGCGCAAAATTCGATGTGCGTGCGTTCAGCATTCCTTGGAATAATCGTCTGTGCTCTAACTGGATACGCTCTAAATACGACAAGATCAAATGACTCCTTTTCAGCAGTACAGAAGGAGTATTGTACCAATCTTTTTTCACCAGGATTGACCCGAACGGTCTTCAATAATATGTTATTCGTAGAGTATTTGACCGGTAGCAAAGAATCTCTTCTAGAGAACGTATTATCGTGTGTTCAGCAGAAATATGTTACTTGCATGCAGGTAACGTCCTTTACACACGAACGCACGGTACCAGAGTGAGACTGAATGTTACTTGAGGAAGAAGCATATTTAGATCAAAGACCGAACAGACATGTTTGATTTACCTCCCTTGCAGGCTTCAACACGTGCAATGTGGATTAAGTGACCATTGTTATAATAAAATTGCATAGGTACTGATAGCGCCTAAATGGAAGTTTCTTGATATCCAGGCCTGTTTGCCCCTCTTTTCTGTGTACGCGATCTTTCGGGTTTATTATCGTTCTTAGTACTTCACAAAACCAGTGAGGAATTTTCAGCCGTTTTGTAGGTACGAATATGCGCAAGTCAACTTACATGACCTTCGTAAAACAATTAAACGATCGTCAGCTGGCACATATACGAACGACCAATAAATGTTTTCAAGATAGTGGTACAAGCCTACGTATAGTTCCTCAGGGAAAAGTTCGCGCTGCGCTTCGTATTGTTATAGGAACGGATACTATGTGGGCTACCAGAGTTCAAGGAACACTTAAGCAAGGCTCGAACTTATAATAATAATAAATAATAATAATAATAATAATCCGGGTAATCATTTTCTCGTGCTTCTACTTCATCCTCGCGTATGTAAGGATGAAGGATACGTAAGGATGTAAGGATGCGTATGTAACAATGTGCTCGAATTTGCGACTGTCCTGTGAACGATCCTTAAAAAAGAAGCCTGAATCCTGGTAGCTTTATAGGGACTTGGTTTCGAGCAACGCGGCGTGAAATCCCAGCCAACCCTGTGCGTCCGTGGATTAGACTACATTGCAGGATATTAGAGCCGAGCACACGAACAGAACCATTTCTCTGGTCTGGCCCCCAAGTCGCGAGGCAAGTTTGCCGAGATCACGTCGTCGTTTTGAAACGGAATAGTTATGAAAAAAAAAACAGTGGCAGCAAGAAATAGAGTGCAGGGCTCATTCGATTTCGCCCATTCCTATCGCCCACAAATACCATGCCCCAGGAATAAACATAGCAACATATTTCGATCGCAAAAAACTTTATTTTAAACTGATATAACAACACTAATTACACACCTATACATTGTAAAAATAAATAAATATACGAAAGAAAAGGGCCCGCACTCGCCGCAAGCGGCGCCACAGTATCGCTGCACTATCGTCAAGGCGACGGCGACACGGCGACTAGCTCGCAGCGGTTGCTGGGGACGGCCTCGCCAAACCCTGCGCAGGTACGCCAGCGCTTGAACGTAGGGGAGACCCCAGTTAGCTCCCATACGTCTGGTGGGGCCATCGTGCCTGCGATCCGAGTGCACATTTAAGTCGCCGGTCACGTGGTCAGCAGGGAACGTACGGTCAACGACTCAGCATGGATAAGCGCAGGTGAGCTGGCGGTAAGGCCGCGTGCAGGGCTTGGCGCCGTTGTGCCGTTGCAGCTGTGACGACGTGCAGCTGAGCAGGTGGCAGCTACTCGTGTGGCGATGCACGAGACGACACGTGACTCCTGTCGTCATTGTGCGCCGTTGCAGGCGCACCCCGCCGTCCTGCCGTCTATACTGTGCGGGCAGAACCTGATGGAAGAAGGAAAAAAGATGCGATTGTGTGTGACTCAGCCGCGAGGAGAGTGAATGATCTCTTTCCCAAATGGGAAAATTTAAAAATAATGTTTGATCAGGTGAACGCACTAAATCGCAGTCAACAGCCTTATGATGGTTTGAGCTTGTTTGAACTGCTAATGATGCGTTCTGCGCAGTTAATCAAATATACTTCGAACTACCTATCATAATTTTAATGTCTTTAGAATGAGTGAAAGATAATTTTATCTTTTACACTTCTAGGAAAGAAGGTTTGTCTATATGAAGGAGTTCTGCCGTAGGAACAGTTATGTACTGAAGAAACTTTAGAGAGCATAACTGTAGAAGAAGAGCGGCGCTTTCAATGCGCAACAGCAGAACGCGAACATGGATGAGCACGTATACTTTTAGAGTTACTTCAACCGCTCTCTCACCTAACCGTAAACGAAGAAATAAATCGCACTGTCTAATGCTTTCTGCGATATGTATACGCATTTGCAGTGGGAAAGAAATAGGTGTTGTCGAGCTTCGCGGACATGGAAAATCAACTGTACGGAACATACAAAGAAGGTTGATGTAAGAGAAAATTGTCATCCACCCGACTGTAGTATGGAGCTTTGAAGGAAACCCTTGACGGTTTCTCAGAAACAAAACTTCCAAGGTTACGAAAGATTCGTCCTTGTCCGTAGAGATGGATCTCGGAACCAGCGCCTTTCATTGGTGGTCTTTGTACTATTAGACTCAACAAGGAGGTTTGCAGATCGCAGCAAGAAGGTGAATTAATCAACATCTCCAAGCACATGGACATTGAACATCGGAAATCAGTTCTACCGTAGCGCGCAAGGTCGCGGAAGGGTCTTGAAAGAGAAGATTGTCATCCACCATAATCTATGTGTTTGGATTTATCGATTGATTAGCCTGTGTGCTTGTGCACTTAAGCTAGACTTCTGGTTATCTCAGATGATGGAAAGACCACCCCGGAAAGGCGTTGGTACTGGATTCGATCCGCGAACCTGGATGAATTTTTCTTGAATTGCGAAGCTTTCTTTTATAGGCAGCTTTTCTGGATACGTAGCAGCTAGCGCCCCAAGTGGCTGCTGAGCGAAGCTTGTGCGTTCTCAGTAGAACGAGCAGGTTTGTCACGAATACCTGAAGTACAGGGGGAAAATTGGAAAAGGCATGTGACAGAGATGTTCTAAAGAACAAGACACACGAGACAGATGTAGTGATTAGGCTGTGGAAAGCTAGAATTTTGTCCTCACAGAGGTTAAAGATGCAGCTTTGGAAGCCTATGGAAATGACGAAACTCTTGGCTCGATTTTCCAGGCAAAAACTGTCGCTGTAAGAAAACTATGGCCACTGTCGATATAGCCGGTAAATTATATGTAGATCGAAAACAACTTTCCATTGATAGCTGTCTCGACTTTCCGCAATCAGCGTAGCGCTGTTCTCGAAAGCCATTTTTCAAACACAGTCGTGCAAATGCCCATGACACTTTGATAATCGAAAGGGTGTCATTGTTGCACCGTCGGAAGCAGTGACCAAGTGGTTTAATCGCATGCCCCTATGGCTGCATGTTAAATGGGTAGTGCTTCACTTCCGCGGTATTTATTTTTTTTTCAGCCTCACGCGACTTAGTTCTGCAGTCTCCCACCAGAGGACGGAAACAAAAACTCCAGCCTTAGTTTCGATTATTTTTTACAGTGTTGCTGCTGAAGCATTGTTATTAAATATTGCGTTGCAAAAGATTTAGCAATCTTGCTCATCTCCTGACAGGAAGCCTACCATTATCAATGCAAAGGAAGGTGTACAGTCAGTGCATTTTACAAGTGCTCACGTATGAGGCAGAGACTTGGAGACTAACAAAGAAGCTTGACAACAAGTTAAGGACCGCGCAATGAGCGTTGGAACGAAGGTTGCTAGACATAACGTTAAGAGACAGAAAAAGTGGTTTGGATCAGTGTGCAAACGGGCGTAGACGATATTGCAATTGACATCGAGAGAAAAAAAATGCAGTCGGGTAGGTCATGTAATGCGCCGGTTAGATAACCGTTGGGCCATTAGGGTTACAGAATGGGTACCAAGAGAAGGGAAACGCAGTCTAGAATGGCAGGAGACTATGGTGGAGCGACGAAATCAGGAAATTCGCGGGCGCTAGTTGGAATTGGTTGGCGCAGGATAGGGGTAATTGCAGGTCGCAAGCAGAGGCCTTCGTCCTGCAATTGACATAAGACAGGCTGATGATGACGATGAAAACACATTTAGAATCAACCTATCCAAGTTGCAACTTCGTTGCGGCTGGACGTTAAATGGGACACACATGGCCATAGGCATTGTATACTTTAGTTTTGAAGCGACCGCGACCCTTCAGACGGTGTGGAGTGCGAGTCAGGGCTGTCTGAATTCGCGCATGCACTCGAAGTTTGCCACACGCATCCAGATGTGTATATGTGCGTGAGGGCACTGACCACTCAGCTGAGTTTCTGGATTTTTCTCACGACTAATGAACCGCAAAATCAGTTGCACAATATTTAGCATGCCTCCTAAGAGAACAAAGTGACTCTGTGTCGCGTTCTCCTTGGCGCCGTGTTTTCTTCCATTTTCTACTGTATTCAGAGCGCTCACAGGGAACGCTGTGCATGTGGCTGTTGGCACCGCGAAGGCAATGTCAGCCAAGGCACAACGCCTAGGCTGAGAAACACGTATGGGTTTCCTTTGTGGCTTCGTTCTACAGTCGGGTGGCTAAGAACATTGCCTTTCTTTTGCTCCTTTGAGGACACAATGACAGTGACTCGTAGCCTCCACAAGGCGGTACTATCTTTGTAAGACCATGCTTGACCACCACATGGTCTAGCAACTGGTCTCACGGCAGACTACAGATTTCGAGGCAAAAGTGACAACAGCGACTTGCGCTTTCGCATATTATATCCACGGAGGACCGACAACGCGCACCAACACATTTTGTCCATCGCTTCGTTGTTATGTTGGCGCGCTTGTTTTTTTTTTTCTAAACATTTGCATACCAGTAGTATGCTTGTCGTATTTCTATTTCCCATTTTGTACTCTTACATCTATAACATGTGTTTTCGTACAAATATTCTTCTCCCATCAATTACTCCAGGTATAATGTGTCTTTTATACATGGTGGCTGTATGTATGGTTCAGGTCTCCATAGGAATGTGGAACACAAAAGTAAGCCGCAGCCTCTTGCTTTCCTTTTCGACTTCGAATTTACGAAAAGTTGCCAATGGTACTCTCCCCTCTTTAACTCTGTACATACAGCCTACATATCGTTTCCATATTACTCAGTTACAAAGCTGTAAACTTGGTGCAGCTTTTTTACTTGTATCTTCTTTTTCTAAGATTTCAAGTTGTATGTGACTGAAAGAAAAGACGGAATATGTGAACCAGAAATATGCTCTTAACAGTCCATACATTTATACATTCTCTGTCTTCTAACAGTTTCGACTGTAAAACCAAATTCCCTAACTGCGGGTGACACGTTGCCTTACACGAGCAAATAGCTGGCCTGCAACCACAGTGTCTCTTAGGAGATACGATGGCGAAAATGGAGTAGTAATAAAAGAGGCCTAACAATGACTGCATTGTTTCAGCTGGACTGGTGTTTGGCTTACCTCACGTGCAGCCTCCAAATGCAGCTGCTCAGAGTAGCCACGCCGTCCGTGTCGCCGTTGTTCTCAGCCATGCAGGATCTCAGCATCGTCAACGCGCACGGCAGCGTGTCACGTGGGTGGATGCGTAGCCTGCAACCGAAGACGTCGAGGCTGTACTCGGCAGAAGTCACGTGGTCGCACTCGACGAATTGGCCACTCACGGTGGCGGCCGCTTCGGCTCCACCCTGACTGCGTTGACAATACGTGAAGACAATGAACACTGCTGTTATAATTTTTCTCTTCGATTTTATTTATTCAGACACGACTTCATTCCAACCAATAAAGAAACGTAGCTAAAGAAGTGCCCTAACACAATACTTGCCACGTGCACTGTGATCACTACACCATGCGCCACTCACTTTATTGTGAGTTTTTCCTGCCCCTGTTTGAAGCACTTTCAAGCAATTCTGGTATTTTTTTTCGTAACGGGGCAAAATCCTGAACTTCATCCTTTGATACCCCGCTTCTTGCTAAGTGACTTAGCGTGGTGGGGGAAAAGGTGCCCTTTGGGACAAAAAAGTGTCTCAATGCACGTGTTTTGATTGTTTATTTGCGTTTTTGATTCTTACGCAATTTGTATGGCAGCAGACAGCGGCATCGTATATACAGAGGAGCGCAAATTTAGCACGTACGCAGTAAAGTTGTTCTTGTTGTAATTATTCCTTATTATTATTATTATTATTATTATTATTATTATTATTATTATTATTATTATTATTATTATTATTATTATTATTATTATTATTATTATTATTATTATTATTATTATTTTCGGATGCACCCATTTTTTTATACCTGTGTTCGCACACGAGGATGTATCAATACAATAACACTGAATCATGGGCTGGAACCCTTCCTGAAACAATACTATTCAATAAACTGATGTGGTCTAGCTGTAAGGAGAGTCGAAATTAGCTGGGAAACCAAAACTACGAAGTAACGAATGGATAAATAAAAATGATGGACGCTATATTCACGCGTACATGCTACAAACCTCCCAATTTGCGGACGGGTTCTCTTTGGCAGATATCGTGTTCTTCGCTCCTTCTCCAGTCTTTTTGTAAAAGAATTGCAATAATTGCCCTTTCGGCAGGCTTTATCTTGCTTCTGCCAGACTAGTGCCGATATGAGACATTGTAGAATTCACACAAGTGCATTCGATGCCCTTAATCGTAACTCCTTGCTTCGCCTTGGGACGTGAGGATTAAGCGATGAAATTCGTTGTATTTACGGCATATAGCGGAATACGACCGACTGAGTGAGCCCACAAGATCATTTGAGGCGTAAACAAGTTTAACAGCAACTTAAAATACTTTCATAAAAATGTTTATCACAACGTTTACGAATTCTCGACTCTGCAGCAAAAAGATTTCTCCCTGTTTTTGCATGCTGTTTTTGTTAGGACGCGTTCCTGAAACGGATAAATGTGCTCTGTCAATTTATAGCTTATGTTAAGTTGTTCCAGTATTTAAGATTGGTTTGCAGTAGTCCAACTTACAGCTTAGTCGTGTTTTACGGAGTGGTTTAGAAAACACAATCTTTATCCGCTTCAGGTTTATAATCGTTTAAGTAGTTCATTTGAACTTCGATATTGCTTTCTTTTTTGGAGTTGGAGTTGCGATTTTCCTGAATTTAACGTTAATTACTTAAATGAAAAATCCTCTCCAGAGAGTCCGGAGATCCTAACGTTTTTCATCGAAAAGCAACAAACATCAAATTTGGTCCCATTCCGTGCAAAGCAAAACTAATTCTCCGTTCCAATGAATTTAGATCAAGCAAGGAATCTGAAGCAGCTACGCATTGTCGTCAAGTTTGCGAGGCATATGACGTTTTACTAGCAGCAATGCATCGAGCATAAAATGAAATCCTGCGGTTTTACGTGCCAAAACTCCGATCTTATTATAAGGTACACCGCAGTGCAACCAACTACAGATCTACAGAATAATTCTACTGTCCATGGATTAATTTCAACCACCTGGAGATCTTTGCCGAGCGCCCAATGCACAGTACACGGGCATTTTTGTATTTCGCCCCCACTGAATTGCGGCAGCTGCGTCCGGGATTTGATTCCACTACCTCGTGCTTAGAAGAACAACGCCGAAGCCACTAACCAACGACAGCAGGCGCAAGCGCAGAGGATAGGGCGAACGTTTAAGTTACGGTTAATAAGCCATAGACGTGTCAAAGCCGCAACAAGCGCAGAAGTTGCATACTCTTCCTCCGAAATTGATAACACTTTACGCAGAGTTTCAGAAGCTGGATAACTGCACATCAAGGCGCCGGCTACTCACGCGAGGGAATAATTTAAAGTGGCATTTAAAGAATTCGTTTAACAATAATCTGGGCATTTAAATATTGCGCTCGGCTGGAATGTGAACGCAAGTGAGCAATGTGTGCGACTGCTGACGCACTTCTTTCTTTTAAATATCTTAAATGTTCTAATATTCAGCGTGCTGTTATGAAAGTGAATTCATTTCAACCATACGAAAACCATCTGCTAGCTTAACGTGTTACAACGTGTTCAATATTGCCCATCAATCGTGCCATCTCGCAATACCACCTGAATAATCCGCTACATGGTCAATTGCTATAACACAGTTATTGCTGATTTGTACTACTCTGCACTACTCAACAAGTGGCACGTTGGTTTTCTTTTCTTTGCGAGACAAAACAACCCACCAATGAGATTTTTTCCCCAGTATAGAAATAAAATAAAATTGGGCTGCCCACTGAGGATGTTCGCAGTGGTCCTGATAAATGAAATAGAAAATACCGAATTGATCGTTACCTCTGTATGAGTAGGCGCACGGCGAACCTCGAGGCTACCACCGTCTGGTGCCAGGCTCCTTGCACGGTACATGGTACTTGCATGGCGTTACACTGAGCCACGGTGTCCTTGACGCCCAAGCGATCGAGCGGGTACCACTCGGTCCTCGGGAACAGCCTCCTGGGTTGTCCTGTGTGACTGCCGCAAACGCGTTCATCGACCTTGTACCATGGCTTGAGCACAAGGTCCCGATTGTCGGGGAGGACTTCCTCGATGGCCAAGTGGCTGAACGCGTAGGACACGTCATCCTTGGCCCCATCTGGAAATGCGGCGAGAGCAATCGAGGAAGGCATCTTGCGGGATGGCGTCTCTTCCGAGATGATTGACAGGCTGCCTTGGAGGAGACGGTGGATTTCAATGCTGCCAGGTACAGCGATCCCAATGACTGGTAGTAGGACGATGCTGTTCCTTTCTGCCATGGTTCTAAGTGCGTCCGCCGCGATTAGCTGCGTGTTCGAAAGCGCGAGACAGATTCTCGTTTGTCGCGTGGTCCTCGCGTGCCAGCGCGCGAGAGAGTCGCCTCCGTGTCGTTCTTCTTTTTCCTCTCTTCCATTTCTAAACCTTGTGTATAGCGAGTCATGGCGCTTTGTTAATAGGACATACTTTGGCGTTCTCGCCAGCTCTAGCGGTCGTTGAAGTAAGCTACTCTGGAGCGTGTAAAAGCGTCAGTCAATAATGATAAAAAAAGTCTACAAGAGCGTGTATTTGGCCCATTCGGACTTTCCTATTGAAAGACGTGAAACGGTGAAACATTTTATTGAGACAACCACTGTACAGATTTTGGCAACAAGTGTTGCATTTTATAAGTAAAATTAGACGTTATCTAGTTCGGGAAGCACAATATCAATATATGGCTGGGAATTTTTGTAAAAAAGGTTGTAAAACGGGTCAGTCCAAAATATATATACGCGTATACACAAATTTTACAAATCTGTAACTCTGCACCAAAAACGGATAACGCAGTTCTCTAAAGTGCATCTGATAGAGCACGAAAAGCGGGCAAACCTTATATATGATATCATAGTGTGAAACTGTTACAATGTTTGCAAGTGAATTGCAAAGGTCATAATAAAATATAGTGGTATACTTCAGAAAGGTGTATCATATATCCCATTTTCCGCCTTAGGCGTACTAGTAGGTGTAGTTTAGAGATTCGTAATATTGTGTTTGATTGCTGAATTACAGAAGTATAAATATATCATAAGAAGCCAACAAACACTGACGCCGAGGATGAAATTAAGGAAATTGGTTGTGCCTAATAAATGAAATAAAGTGGTGGCGCTGGCTAACACTCCCAGTGTTCTACAAGGAAACATAATTACCCAAGAAAGTGGATGGGGAAACGGCGCCGCGGTAGCTCAATTGGAGGAGCATCGCAGGCGAAATGCGAAAGTTGTGGGATCGTTCCCCACCTGTGGCAAGAAAATGTTAGCGCGAGGTATTTTACACTCGCCGCACTGTTTTGCAGTAGAGCCTCATTGAGTCTGTACTGCACAACAAATGGTTCATTTTTCTTTTTCAAATTACAGTCATACACATAGTTCTTTTTTTAGTATTCATTGCCATACCGCAAGTGTCACACCAGTAACGTAAAACTATTCCACGATGTTTTTATTCCAATCTTCTGACGTCAAATTTGCGTAACCGCCGACGCAAGCATCGGGCGGTCACCCGCAGGGTTGTCTGAACAAATCAATCAAACCCTCTCCTCGTTCACAGGAGGTCACTTTTGTTTGCTTGAAAAACGAATAACATTTCCTACATTGAGCTGCTTGTCTTATCTAAGTCACTGACAAGGCGCGAGGATAACGTTCAAGTGGAGAGGGATTCGACAGGGCCGAGCCACTGCGCTCAATATCCATAACCGGATCAAGATGGTGGTGCCGGCGTCTGCGGTTGGTCCGCTTGGCCTTACTTAGCTTGCGGTGGCTGGTCGAAAATCGCGGCGGCATGCAACGGAAGCTTAAGAATGACACTAAAACGGATCGTCAGCAAAGAAGAGTTGGCAGAACGAGGTCGTAAACGCTCCGAAAGTTCTCCAAAACGTTACACGGCCACGCGAAATGTTTTATCACACGCAAATAAACCCATGCTGTCTGGCAGGTGCGAGTCGTCAGTGCCTGAGCGATCTGAGGCAGCCGTATTTTATTCCTTTCGGAATGGGGCAGCCTGCGGCTATTCAGAAGAAAATTCGGTTTTGTGACGTCGCGTGACAGGCATGTGAAGTGGGCGCAGCCCAAAACCAATAGCCGAGGGTAATGCGAAAAAGCGTCGAATGAGAATGAGTTGTGGTGGCCTCAGGTGGCGGCTCGAAATCCTTGGACTCGGGCGGCATCATCGGCTTGGCGGACGGCCCAGAGCTGGTCTGCTCTGAAGTTTTGAGAGCCGCCTCCCAGCGGTCACGACGCCGACGGAGAAGGTCCCTGGCGGCTCCCGCATCCGGGGCGGCGTCGGGAAGAAGCGAGCTCGAGCCTTCTCGTACTCTGGCAACGGACGCGATTATGGACGCGTCGCGAACGGAGCTCGTTTGATTACCGTTGTTGCCGGCACGTTCCCAGAGCATGTGTCGCAGCGTTGCTCTCTGTCCGGAAGTTTTGCACGCGTCTGTTGGATATAAACACGGGTAGAAGTGGTGTAAGATGGCGGGGCTAGTGTAGGTGTGTGTGGGGAACAAGCGTAAAGTTACGACCTCGTTCCTGTTCAATTTATCGTGCGGTGGCGAGCATGTGTGTCTTTCGAGTCTGTAGTGTTGGGTGACGGCTCTGAATGTGGTAAGGCGATCACCCCACGCCCACTGTGTTTCTTGTTGCTGAATTTCTGTCGTAGTGTCCCGATCCGGCAGACCCGATGCCCCGCTCTCGGGGCGTAGGCGGCGGCCACATAATCAGCGGCGGCTCGGCGTGTCAGACCTCGAGCCATGGCGTGGGCCGCCTCGTTGCCCGCGAGCGGAACATCGGTGTGTGCCGGGGTCCAGAGGAGGAAGACCGTAGAATTTTGGGGTTGCGAGGGCGATGATGAGTCAACGTCGTCAGAAATTTGGAGTATGCGGGCCGTTTCCCGCGAGACGCGACCGCGCGTGAAGCCGCGGATTGCCCCTGCGAGTCGCTGATCACGATCGCAGTGTTCGGCACCGCGGCGAGCGCTAGGGCTATCGCGGCTTCTTCGGCCGCCTCGCGAGGCATCACCCGTGCGGTCTACAACCGCGATCGCGTGTGCGCTTCCCCCTCCTCCATATCGCGCAGCGTCTACGTACACTGCCTCGTTGCGGTTACCAAACTTCTTATGAAGGTCGCTTGCTCGTTTGTTGCGTCTCCCGGCGTGGTGCGTCGGGTGCATGTTCTTGGGAAGCGGCGGGATGATCAGGCGGTAGCGGACACAGGCCGGAACCGCCGTCTTTTCTCCATGCTGAGTGTGGTACGTGATGCCGAGCGACTCGAGGACGCATCGACCTGTATGTGACTTCGATAATCCTTCGTATTGCGCGACGTCGTACGCCTCGATTAGCTCGTCAAGGGAGTTGTGAAGTCCGAGCTCTAGAAACTTGTCGGTGCTCGCGTTGAGTGGAACGTCGACCGCTCTCTTGAAAGCCTTTCGTATCATGCATTCGAATTTGTTTTGTTTTTTTCGGACCCGATCCACTTCAGGTAGGGGGCAACATACGTTATGCGGCTGATCGCGTACGCCTGCACGACACGGATCGCGCACTCATCACACATACCATTGCGTCTATTCGTGATGCGACGCAAGAGTCTGATGGTATCATCTACCGAACGACGAAGTCTTCGCACCGTCTCTCCGTTATGGTCATTTGCATGCAGGTGGAACCCTAGGATTCTAATTTTGCCTATGTGCGGTACGGGAGTACCATCTGCCAATATAATGCGTATTTTGGAGTATTCCCTTTCCTCGTCGCGCAGCGTTTTACGACCTCTCCTTGTGGGTTTGTAGAGTAAGAGTTCGGACTTGGTAGCCGAGCACTCGAAGTCCGTTCAACGAAACGTTCAACGTCGTATTTGGCGTGCTGGATGCTTTCGGCCTTCTTCAAGTAACGGTCCCGTATTGCGTCGAGGAAGTTATCGCCTTTGTAATCTCTTACTAGTCTACGAGTCTTGTGGCCTTGAGCGGCCCCAGTCTCCTCCGTATCTAATTGGTGTCGAAAGAGGCGCCAAGCGCTCGCCCCGGTCATCTGCCTCTCGAGGCCGTTGCACGTGTCTTCCCATTGTGCCCTGCATACCTGGAGTGCGTGTTCTTCGATGCCTCTGTCTAACTGTGCTATGCGTTTGCGCAACGCATTATTATGTCTTTGGCATTTCCATCTCTTTAGGAGGGATCGCTTTGCGTCCCACATGTGTAGGATCCTGCTGTCAATTATTTCGAGGTTCGCCTCGGGCGGAACGTCGCTCGTGGCTGCGTCCCTTCTGAGAGTCTCGGTCCACTCGTCTATGCCCGTAATCGGCTCGTCGCCTCGCCCTGCTTCTTCTCGTTTCTTGCGGAACGTGTCCTACTTCGCGAGTTTGAGCTTACGGCCTTTGCCTTCAGGGTTAGTCCCACGACCGCTCGGACCCGTGCCTATCGTGATCTCGATCAGCGCGTGGTCACTCCCCAAATCTTCCTGCGTATTTTGCCAGTGCGCCGTGCTTACATTCGAAACGAACGCAAGGTCTGGTAGCGTATCGACACTCACGATGTTCCCTCTGCGTGTAAGATCGGCGGGATTCGTGATCAGTTCATTCCTTTGGTCTTGCGAGTCTCCCCAAAGGTGTTTGCCCTTGGGTGTTTCTCGGGTGTTGCGCCAGGCTCCGTGGGGCGCGTTAATGTCGCCCGAAGTAGAGGCTCGCCGCCGGAAGCCACGCACGCGCACCGCAGCAGGTCCCAGAATCGGTGTTGCAGCGTGGGTTTACTGTAGGCGTTAAGGACGAAGAGTCCTCGGCCGCTCTTAGGAATTAATTCTACGAACACGTGAGGTATCTTTACGGAGGCAAGTTCTCGCTGCGACACAGTGACGTTACGTCGAATGAGCACCGCGGCGACTGGCGACGGGCGTGGCGGAGGCGATAGCCGGCGCGCCACCATCGCCCCCGGCCCAGCGCCACCCGCCCCGCGCGGTGTAGCCCGTTTCCTTCTTTGCCTGTTCTCCGTCGCGGTCGCGTCTATGGCTTTGTAGCCAGCTAGTTTAACCGGACGGTTAAAGGATCACGTCCGGTTTCCTCTCCCGGCTGCTTATGAATTGCTGGAGATTACCTCGCTTCCTCCTGTAGCCCCGGCAGTTCCACTGCCAGATTGCGTATTGTTGTTTCCCAGTGTTTGTGTGGTTCGTTGCGTGTGTAGCCATGGTGATGCTTGTGTTTAGTTTAACCGGTAACCATCGAGGCGACTTGGTTGCTGCTGCGGTTGCAGCTGCGGTAGCGCCTCTACGTCTGTGAGCCTGCTTTGCTGCTACAGATTGTGTTGTTGCTGTCTATATAGTGTACGGCTTGCTCATCGTTCTCATTGGTCTGCCTGCAGCTGGCGGCAGCCTCGCTTGTATGTCGTCTATGCGCGCCAAGTGAGCACGAACATTTGTGTTATTTGCTAAGAGAGCTTAGCTACCGCGTTATTGACCATTTCGTTCAAATGTGCCGTCTGCTTTGTAAAACGTTCCTCGAGGCTCTTCTCGATGCTGCCTACTCGTTTCTGTAGCTTCTCGTAACGGCCGCATCGCTGTTTGGTGTCGGGTCTTGCGGGATCTAGTGCGATCCTTTTCGCGGTAACTGGACGATTATCGCCTTCATTCACCGTCTCCACCGAGCTGCCCTCGTCATCTGTGTCCATCCCGGCCGGCTCAGGCCGTGATGGAGTCGGTGATCGAGGCGCCGAGGACGGCCGCATCGTCGTTTGACGTTGCTGCGGCTGTGGAGCCTCGTCTTTCAATTTGAAGTTTTCCTCTCCAAGGAGCGGATTTTCTCGTTTAAGCTCGGCAATCATCGATTCTAATGGTTCTAGGCGTGGTCGTAGTACTCGCTCTATCGCTCGCTCGAGCTCGTTCCCACCGCCGCCCCCGGGAGAAGCGGCGAAAGCCGCCCAGCTCACCTGTTGCCCAGTGCTCCTGTGACCTTGTTGCTGCTGCCACGGCTGCTGCTGCTGACTTTGTTGACTGATGTGGCCGACAGCAGCGGTGCCCGGACCGGCGCCACCGCGCCTCTTCGACGTGCTTCTCGGCCTCTGTGCCCCGTTGCGAGAGCGGCATCGGGATCGGGATTTTCCCGCGCCGCCTTTCCCGCCGCGGCTAGTCGTATGAGAAATAACTATTTTTGAGAATGAGTCGAATGATAAATTACTATTTTTGTTTTGTTTGGTCAAATTATGCATAATCAGTCTGTACACATCATATCAGATGGGGAGCTATCGCGGTTTTCGTGACGTCGCGTATTAGACAGGTGAAGTGGGGGTGCTTCAAGAAAGTTTTTGACCAATCGCGGATGGCTGATTGCAGAATTGCAATAGAAAAGTTTGGAATAGTTTTCCGTTATTATTATGTAAGAATGTATCCAGCTTACCTTGGTCATCTATTCCACGCACGCCCGTTTAAGTAACACAATCATTGGCGAAAAATCGAACTGTTATGCCAGGTTCAACGCCCAAGAAAACATAATTTACATATACATATATAAAAGAAAGCAAAGATCCCAAGACTGACTCTTGTGAAACCCCCGAAAATACTCTCAGGTGATCCGAGTCTGCGTCATTCACCCTTATGAATTGACATCGACTTGACAACTAGCTCAGTAGCCATGAAACTATTTTGTCGTTAATACCTATGGATATATGTTTAGTAAGTAATCTGCAGTGTATACCGCGATCAAATGCCATGGCAAGATCAATTAGTCATTGTTTGGGTTGTGTACTATCTAGGGCCCAACTGGGACAATAGTAAAACATAATAAATTACAACTATTTATATTTTTCAGTTGCAGCATCGGCTTGGCTTAATTTCCTTGCCGTCACTGATGGTTTGTCTCCCTCGTTAATTAAATTCCAGAGAGCAACAACTGCATCACGAGGTAGTACTGCTCTTAGCATTTCGCAATTGATCGGTCTACAAAAGTTTCTCGAGTAATGATCGGCATGTGGGAGACCTTCTGATGCTAGTTTTCAGGAACATTTGTTGGCTCCGATGCGTAATATCATGACGTCTCATAGAAAAGAGCCTTAGCGATAGAAACAATATAGTGAATACCTGCAAACTAATTTTCATCGACATAATACTGACTTTTTTAACAGAACTCTGTACCTCAGCTGCAATTGCTTTGGTGTGCACTTAAAGAGAAGTCCTCAGGACTCTCTTATATTTATGAAAGGCGCACACATTTTTAATATGCAAGAATGTGTTTTTGTTTAGCTGCACTTGCCACGGAGGGTCCTTAAACAAGAAGGTCGAATCTTGGCAATTTCAGGATGACTTCTTCCCAAGCAAAGCCTTTGAGGAATTCCAGAGAAACGTATATGCTAGCTTGAAGTAATTCCATTTGAGTATATTAGAGCAGAGCACTTGAACAAAGCCACTTGTCTGGCCTGGCATGCACGTGCTCGCGCAGTATTGTTAAGATCACAATTTTGCCTTTATACTCTACAGGCTGTCGTAACTGCGGTTATCTGTAGTTTAAGGAAAATAAAACAAATAATGAAAGTGAGAAAAAATTCGAGTAAAGGGCTCATTTAAGTTTAGCCATTACCGTCGTCCGCTAAAAGCGCGCTCATTGAAATGACTCAAGCCGCAACACGCTTTAATCACGGTAAACTGTATTTAACACAAGGATAGCACTACTACATTCGGAAAAATACATGAACGAATAAAAAACATTTACGGAAGAAAAACGTTGGCGCTTGCCGCAAGCGCTCTGCCACTCTTTCGCTGCACGATCGCAACACGGAGTCCAACTCGCAGCGTCTGCCGGGGACTTCCAATGTGAGCCTTCACTAACAGACCAGCACTTCGGCGAAGCGAGGCCCTGAATTCGCCTGCATACGTCCAGTGAACCCACGGTACCAGTAAAGTGAGATCACACGAAAGTCGCAGGTCACGTAGTCAACAACGACCGCACCGTCAGCTCCTCAGCTTAGATAAATGCGGCTGAGGTGACAGTATACGGGCGCCTGCAGAGCCTGGAACTGTTCGGCCGGAACAGCCGAGACAGGGTGCAGCCGAGAAGACAGTCTGGCACACGTGCGCTGCTGCAGGAAACGACGGGCGCATCCTGTCGTCATTGTGCGCCGTTCCACAAGTACACCACCATAATTCTGGCTACTCGGGGTGGGGCAAACCTGGTTGAAGTGGAAAGCTGTGATCGTGTGTGACAGAGCCACGAAGGGAATCAATGTCGCTTAATGCATGCGTTACCTGAGGCACACCCTGGAGATATATAAATATGTACAGGAGATCCGATTCAATATATCGAAGTTGGCTTGGGCTTGTTGGAAGCTGTTAAAGATGTACTTTGTACACATAGTTGAATATACTTGAGAATACCTTTAGTTTTTCAGTGTCTTTAGAAGGAATATAGAGAAGATTTAGCTTCTCCTCTTTCTAGGAAAGAAGATACTTTCTGGGAAGAAGTGCGTAATAACGGGGAAGTGTTGAAGTTTTAGAGAGCTTAACTTTAAAACAAGACACGGGGCTCGCAATACGCAACAGCAGCATACGTAAACATTAGTGAGTAGATGTACTGCTGTAGTTATTTCCAACACGATCGTATCTAACCATGTATAGTGAAATTAAACACTGACTAATGCTATCGGCGAGCTGTAATTCATTTGCAATGGAACGATGAGCAAAACGAGAACAAGGTGAAAGCAGGAGCCAACGTTTCGATAAGTGTACTTGTCTTCTCCATGGTGACATACCAGTGTCGACATAGCATATGTGGCCCTGAAGAAGACAAGTCCACTTGTCGAAACGTTGGCTCCTGCTTTCACCTTGTTCTCGTTTTGCTCATCGTCTTGAATTTCCATCTCCCGCCTTCCCCCTGTTTTCCCTGGATTTGCAATGGTAAACAGTCATATCTCGCAGAGGTTTGTGGGCATTGCAGACCAGTTTGCTCATGAGAGGGAAAATTGTAATCTACCCAAGTGTAGCACACAGGCTACATAGTACATCACGTGCTTCAAGCTGTCGAAAAAAGTCTCACTCGTGCTTCGATCTCTTGGTCCCCTGGTTAGCTAAGATGGTAGAGCAACCATCCTGGAAAGGGTTTTGTACCAGGATCGATCCTCAGGCTAGCACAAATTTTCCTTCAGTTGCGAAGTTTTCTTTATGAAAAACCCGTATAGATTTTCTTTGTAGCTCCATGCTACTGTCAAGTGAATTAAAATTTCCGCTTTTTTTCACAGCTTTGCGGACCGTATGACAGCGACTCGTAATTTTCACTAGGTGAAAAAAAGAAAAGAAGAATTAAACGTTCGTATACTTAGCTTTAGGTGCACTTTATGTGCAACCCAAGCAGTCAAAACTAATCCAGAGTCCCACACTACGGCAGCCACAAGATCATATCACTATTCTGGCACCTAAAACCCAAGAATTTTGAACTTTCATACACTGAAACTCTTTCTTCAAGGCCATCTTTGAGCCCCATATGGTTAAGCGACTAGGCTCACGGAAGCCACGCAAGCCTTTTGGCTCGCGAGGTAAAGTCACTAGGGTCGCTATTGAGAACCAACATGGTATTCTATAGCTTAAGTTGGCATGCATATTTGTTTTAATTTGTTTTCTAAATATCTGCATAGTGGTTGTATGCCTATCTGATTTTTCTTTGCCCTCTTGTATTCTTTCACCTGTACCCACGTACTTATAGAGCAAAATTCCCCACCGTTGCATTACTCCAGTTATTTCAGGTCTTTTCCATGGTTGCGCACTTCAGGTCATTAGCATAGCCAAGTGGGGGGTTAGGGGGGTGAACCCGCCTTTCCCCACGGAACAGAAAGTTTCAGTAAGTGGGCTCCGAAAGAGCGACATGGATGAACAGAAAAATTGGAATCTGTAAGCCAGGCAAGTGCTAGTGGCGGTCCGAGGGAAGGGGAGGGTGGTGTCATGGGGTATGAGCCCCTCTCCCATGTACAGAACATTTCCGCCCCACTCATGGCGCGCCTCTGCCTGATTCCGCATTGTGTTAACCATAACTGCTGAGGGGGCCCTCCGCGGTAAAGATTGCACACACAGATAAAGACAGGACGAGCGCGTGCTTAAAACTTTGGGGCATTGTTGCTCCCCACCAGCCGTCGTATTCTGTCCATTGTGGCTGTCGCCAGTCCAGAATCGACCCCATACCGAAGAACATGAATCCCGAGTTCAACAAGGGAAGAAGAGCGGTGAGGGCCAAGGCTCTCATCGACCAGCATGCCAACGACCAACACGCGCGGTACGTGGACGTGGCCGAATACCAACGGAACGCCTTCGCAGCGGTCGTCATAGAGGCGTCAACCGGCGCCACGAGGACGGCAGCGAGCGTGAGAAGCGCCGGAGCGGAACAAGCGGAGGAGGTAGCCATCGCCCTGGCCATCGCCGACGCAGACTGCCACACGGTGCTGAGTGACTCAAGACAGGCGGTGCGAAACTTCGCCAAAGGCCAAATCTGCAGGGAGGCTGAGCGCGTACTGCGAGCGGTAAAACTAGAAGAACGAAAAGTACGACTCAAGTGGTTCCCGGCGCACACGGGCGATGCATCGGAACGCAATGAGAACCATAATGAGACGGCACACGCAGCGGCGCCAGCGCTAACCAACAGCGCCCCGGCGACAGACCGTCCGACGTGGTTTGGAACCAAGGACCGCATGACGGATTACAATGAAATCACGAAGGCCTACCGCCTGGCTCGCGGGACTCTCCCACACCCGCACCCGAGGCTGAGTCGAGCGGATGCGGTAGTACTGAGACAGCTCCAGACCGGATCGCTACCGAGCCCGAGACTGATGAATCGCATGTACCCCGAGACATATCCGACAGATATGTGCAGAGTCTGCCGGAGGGAGACCGCCGACTACACGCACATCTTGTGGGTCTGCGTTAAATATCCAGAAGACGCTGAATCAAGAACACTCCCACCGCGGCTCGAGGCAGCCGCGAAGAGCTACGACCGAGACGATCAGCTCTGGGCCGTCCAGCAGGTCCTCGAGGCGCTCGAAAGGCACGGACCCAGCGAGCCGGCAACGGCGAGCGGAGACCCGCGCCGAGTAACGGCGACTTCGAGGATGACGTATACGCCCTCGTCGGGGCGCGCGAGCGCCCAACTGCAGGCATAAAGTTAGCTCCAATCCAATCCAATGGTTATGCCACTGCTTCAGGTGCCCATCGAAAATTTGAAAACAGTTAAAAAGCCCACAGCCTTTTGCATTCCTGTGCGTCTTTGTATTTACGATAAGTTACCGATCTCACCGTTTCCTTCATATGACCCAATATAGCTAGGTTATTGGAACGTATCAATTGTGGCATAATACTCAGTACAGCGTTGTAAACTTAATGTGGAATTTCTTTCTTTTCTCTCCTAAATTTCTATCAGCACTCGAGTGCAAGTAGATCCGGAATATTCAAACCAGACATTTTCTCTTTAGTGCCTGTATATTTATAAACGAACATTCTCTTAGCAGCTTTTACTGTGAAACTACAGTAACAACGGATAGGACGCTAATATGCAGCCTAGAACTCTCTCCTCATGTCTCAACTTTGGCATTGAATTTGGAAAATCACCCAGAACCTCACTACTGAAATAAGAGCACACTCCGGCGAACAATGCTCACCCTGACATGTGCGCGGTACACCTGGAATCATTACATAATGTCTCTTTTGAGAGCAGTCGGGCAAAACGAAATGATATTGAAGGAAGCTGCTCAAGGCATTCGGGGTTTTCGTTGTAAAGGAGTTAGTCTTACCTTACGTGTAGCCACCAAGAGCAGCTGCTAGGAGTTTGCACGCCGTCCGTGTCACTGTGGCTGTCATCCTTGATGGAGTTGAGCATCGACAAGACACACAGCAGCGTGTCACACAGGTGGATTTGAGGGTTGCAGCCCAGGACGCCGAGGCTGTACTCGCGAAAAGCAAGAGCGTCACACTCGATGACCTGGCGAATCATGCTCGCACCAGCTTCCACTCCACACGTGCTCGGCTCCTGCGTACTGCGTTGACACAACAGGGTGATAATGAACCTTGCTTTTGAAACGAATTTTCGTTTAAGAACACCATCATGAAAAACTGCAACTCTTCTAATGAAACGTTTTTATTTATTCAAATTACACAGCTCTTTCCGAATTAGAACACTGCCGATATCTTAAGAATTGGCGATGATGCGCAGAATATAGCAATCTTAGCTCAGGAATTGCAGCTGCAGTGTAGTAAAATATGAATATACTGAAAATGCGAAAAGAATTTTGAAAAAAAAATATAATAATGAACGCTGTTTAAAACGCGCATTCATCACGCAAGACTTCGCCGTACGCTGCAGCTGTTCCTGTGAAACGTTTCCCGCTTTATGCTAAGTAAACGGCGCCCTCCGAATCAAAACGCTGATGATGTCATCATCCGTTCTAGAAATTAAGACGGAGAATTGGTTCTGTAGCTCCCGCTGCTTAATTGTTGCGGCTTCTTACCGTAACAATAGGTTAAGAACGGACGATGTGCAAAATATAGTAATCTTAGTTCTGCAAATGCAGTGGGTCGTGTAGGAAAACAGGAAGAACAAAATAAACTGTCAATGTTATTTGATTCCGGAGAAAATCTTTAATAAGTGACAAAAATTATATTTTCTATTTTTTTAGAAGCTTGATGTTAAACCGCAACCGTAAAGTGCTCCAAGAACCGTTATATGAGTTAGAATTCTTTGATTTTCTTCATTCATGCACTTCATTCGAACCAATAAAGAAAGCTACAGAAAATGGGAAAAAATATCCTAACATAATACGTCGCCAGTGCAACGTGATCACAGCACTTCGGCTTTGTGTTCAATTTTGGCATTCTTTAAAAAAAAAGGAAAAAGACTTAAAGTCGCCCTTTTATATCCTTCTGTTTATGCGACCCATTGAGGTGTCAGAAAGGCAGCCTAGTTGAAAAAGAAAGGCGCTTAATGCCCGTCATCTGCATCCTATACACTGGAGCACTATTCGCGCACGTATCAAGAATCCTATATTTTTTCTTGTTGCTATGCGACCGTACTAAGTTATCCAAACATCTTTCGTTTCCTGCGTTCGCATGTGGAGGAGCATCGAGGAATAAGTTGACATTCGCTTCAGCATATACGCTAAAGAGGATGAAGGCGAAAGCCTGCGCGCTCACGAGACATACATTACATTACTGGATATGTTGATTCGAATGAGTTTTTCCTTCCTGTTACTTGTTTTCCCCCACCAGAGGTCGTGGGTTCGAATACCTTCAACAACTATACTTTACTTGACTGTGCCTAAATAATTTCGTTCTAATTAACACCATTCGATGGACGCCAGGGTTGTGGGTTCGAGTGTTTGAGTGAACTCTATCTTAATTAATTGTACCTTAAATCATTTCGTCTTAACACTAAAGGTAGTGGGTTAGACTCTCTACCTTCACGATGTCAATTGGAATACAATTTGGAGCTATGGCCGGTTTTCTCATGTCTCAAAGTGGGTTCGACTCCCATCAAAGTTCGTGGGTTCGAGTGCCTTAATTAACTATATCTTAATTAAATCTTCCTTAATGAACTTTGTCTGAATTAACACCACAGGTCGTGGGTATATATTAAATCTTGCATTTATGGCATACAGCTGAACTCTACCGATTGCCGGGGCTATGATGTTTATATGGGGGCGAAAAATGTGTAACACCTTGCACACAGTGCAGAAAAAGCTTAATCACGAAGTTTACAAATTCCTGACTTTGGAGCAAAAAAACGCATTCCCTTTTCTGTAAACTGCCTCTGTTGGCATACGTTCCTGAAAGGGACAAATGTGCTCTGGTAATACATAGTTTACGTAAAATTTTCGCAATATTTACAATGGTTTTGCAAACTTCCACCTTACAAGTTAGCGGTGTTTCACAGACCTGCGTGGAAAAATGCAACACGGCTGTCCTAAGTCCAGTGGGCAAGTGAATGGAGGCTGGTTACCCAAACGCGGTCGTCTTGTTAACGCGCAAAAACTAGTTGAAACACTAAAAGGCAACCAGTTGAAGAACTCCCCGAATGACAATACACGAAGAATATGGTTGTAATTTCTTACTCCCACTGAACTTCACATGTTAAAGAAAGTGGCGTAAAAGTTCGATGTGAACGTAGCATTTTCGGCAACAAAAGGGCTCAGCAGCACCTGTTCAACAGTTTTTAACCGTGTCCTTTCTAAGGGTGGTTCAGTCAGTGAAGTGTGCACTATTAAACACAGATTGAATTTTGTGATCTGTCAACGTAACGCCGTGTACTCGATAACATTTCCCTGCGGTCTGATCTATATTGTACAAGCAGGTCGTGGCCTAAACGTCACATTACGAGAGCATAATAGTTCTCGGAAGCGACCTGCATACTAGCATTTGTCAGTTCATCGCCGTGGTTGCGATTGCAAACCACGTTTTTTTTTAAACAACACTGTTTTTTTAAACAAAGAGGTAAAGTGACGGGGGAGATTATTCAGGCCTTCCATATCAAAGCGAAAGATCCCACAGATGTTATTCAGCCGTCTTCATCGTTACTACATTGCGAACAACTTGTAACATACTTGTATTTTTGTACTAATCATAGGCCTACCACAATGTAATTTTTTAAATCAAGAATCTGCTTCAGGCCGTCGGGAGATTCCAAGGCTTTCATTTACAGACAACCAACTTCAAATCCGGTTCAGTGGATGCAAAGCGAAACTATTGCTTCGTTCCCAGGTATTTAGATGGGATCCTCATTATATGAAAGACCGCGAAAAAAAAAAGTGACATGAAAGAGAGACCGGTAAAGGCACTGACTACCAACATTTTGCGTTTATTTCTACTAGAAAAAGAATATATTGCGCCTACCAGAGCAGACAGGCAGAAAATACGCGCACGCCTCCCACCCTGTGTAGGACGTTGAATCGCTCAGTGGCGGAGATAATGAATCTTTTGGTCTGTTAATGCAACTGATGGTTAACTGACGCATGGAGGATGTGTGGAACGCGTCACAAACGCTTCATGTACAGTTCCCGAGCGCGGGTATTGTGGCAGCTGCGTGCGATGCGCGTCTGGTGGAAATGAGCGCTGCGCCCGCACGAGTCACAATAGACCGCTTAATTGCTGCTGGCCTTCGCTCCAGGGTTGTTAGCATGCTCTTGCAAACGGTCGTTTATACAACGGCTCATCAGCCCGATGTACGTGTATTACTACTTTACTTTACAGGTGTTCGTCTTGGAACAAATTGATTTTAAACCCTCAAGGCTGCTACAATGTCTAGTTGTGTGGATGGAGCAGCTGCACGTCGTCGTGAAGTTGGCGAGGCAGATGATTGTTAACCAGCGGCAAAGCCTCGACGAGAAGACGTACGTGAAGGCCAAGTCTAAAAGGCTGGTAGGCGTGGCTAAGCAGACACGTGCGTGGGCGTAGCGCACGCCATCTGAATATTACAATGCCGAACGCAGAGCTTGAAAAGCTTGACAACTGCACTTGGTTGCGCCAGGTAATCTTCTGTGAGACCATTTTAAAAGGTGCATATCGGGAATTGGCTTAACAATGATGTCAGAATGTGGTAATGGTGCTTTGCTCGAATATGAACGCAAGTGTGTCATGCGTAAGGTTACTGACGCATTTCTTTGTTTTCAAAATTTTACTCAGTGATTACTCAGCGTACTGCTATAACAGCCAGTTCAATCCAACCGTGAAAATTCTTGCTATTATTTTAAAGCGTTACAACGTGTACGTATTTGACCATCAGTCGTGTTTCTACGCAAATTCAGCTGCATATTGCGCTCTACGGGCATTAGCTGCTATAGATAGTTACGGCTATTCCTTCTTTGTAAGACTCTGTAAAAAAAAAGTAAATGGAAAGGAACACTATTTTTTCACAAGACAGAATGAGCCGTAAATCTGATTTTCTCATTCTTATATTGGGAAAAAAATTCGCCCTATCCACTTAGGTTCTCCGCAGCGGCCGTTAAATATGATACACAATATACCAAATTGATGTTTAATTGTATATCAGCAGGCATCTGACGCCCCTCGATACGACAACCGTCTGGCGACGGGCTCCTTCCACGGTGCATGCCGCTTGCATGGTGTTGCGCTGAGACACGGTGTCCTCGACGCCCACCTCAACGAGCAGGTGGCACTGGGCCCTCGGGAACAGTCACCTCTGATGTCTTACGCAGCTGTAACAGGTCCGTTCGTCACCCTTGTTTCGCGACTTGAGCACAAGGTCCCGGTTGTCTGGGAGAACGTCTTTCATGGCCAATTTGCCCCACATGCAGGACACGTCGTCGGTTGCCCCCTCTGGAGGAGTGATGAGTGAAATTGAGGAAAGTGTCTTGTGGTATAGCGACGTTCCCGAGGAGGCGTATATGCTGTCTTCGAAGACACGGTGAATTACGGTGCCGCTGGGTGCACCGATGCCCATGATTGGTAGTAGGACGATGTCGCTTCTTCCTGAGTTAGTGCCGAGTGCGTCTACCGCGATTAGCTGCGCATTCGAAAGTGCGAGCAAGGTCCACCTATGCCACATAGGCCTCCCATGCCAGCGCGTGAGGGCGTGGCCTCCGTGTCGTTCTTGCGTTTCCTCTCTTCCATTTCAAGTTTTGTGTAGTCACCGCCTGTCTGGGCTGCATATTTGTATCGCTGCCTTTTTCGATGCTAATGCCTAGCAGCGCTTCTCGCGTTCGTGAGTGGCCGGGTTCGACGCTACACCTGTGACGGAGCGTCGCTTGATGACTCACAAAGGCGAGAACCCCCGAAATGCATTAGCATCGGAAACTCCAGAAGCCAGAAATAGCAAATTTTAGTACCCACGATAATGCCCAATGTTTCCTATTCGTGAAAGATTAGAGCCGCGACGCGGCATTATAGAGCATTACAGTAGCCCCGTTTTCGCACCCTTTTCCGGCTATTATCCTTGTCGCATCTGGACAGACGCCCGTGCCTTTAAACTAATCGCTCGCAAAGCAGGGGCGCCTTAACATGAAGCTACTCCAAACTGTTTCTATTCCATGTCCGTAATCAGCCCTCCATGATTGGTCACGCACCTTCTGGAGAGCACCCCCTCCCCCCCCCCCCAGTTCGCCTGTCTGTCGGGCGACGTAACAAAAACCGCGAAAACTCCCTATCTGTTATGAATTGTATACACTGATTATGCGGGGTTAGATAAAACAAAGTAAAAATAATTATTTACAATTCTGCACGTTTCCGCCATTAGCCTTCCGCTATTGGTCAAATGATTTCGGGCTGCACCCATTTCGCCTGTCTGTCACACGACGTCATACAACCTCGAAAACACACTACGTCAAAGCGACATGTACGCATCAAGGATGCATTAATATGCCCAACACATTTTTTTTGAATTATTGGAGACGGCCCCGATACGAAAGGAAAAGAAGATGACTGCCCCCCGCCGATCGCTCTGGCGCTGGCTAGCTGGAAGCTGCCGGGCAGAATGCATTCATTTGTCTTTCAGAAATATTTTTTCGTGGCTGCATAACGTTGGCGATCCCTTTCATCACGTACGTGCGCATCGCCCTGCCTACTATTAATCGCCGAGGATCAGTTCTAGCGACATTTTACCCTTCCATTGCACGCCGCCGTGATTAGGTACCAGCCACTAAAGGCTAAGCAACGGAAAGCTAGCTAATCGCCGACGCCGGAACCGCACTTCTGATCCGGTTATCTATTTTCACTGCGCTAGATCGTTCCCACCGTAGCCCTTTGCACTTCTGCGTGCTCGTGGCCTCTTATGAGCCAATTAGGATAAGAAAGATTTGTCAGGTTAAGCAACGCTATTTGCTTTTAAAACAAACAAAAGTTCTCCCCTGTTCGCGACTCTAAATGCTCGTCTCCTAGCGGCTTCGCCGATATCCTGCCAATCTAGGCTCAGACGCAGGTCCTCACATTACGACAAGCACTGCAGCGTTGCCTCGTAGTTCTCAAATCGTCGTGATGCCGCCGCGCACAAGCCCGAAGAAGGAAAAAAAAACGGATTTCGATAGAATTTTGCAGTGTACCATTAAAGGGACACTAAAGGCAAATAGGAAGTCGACGCGGACTGTTTAAATACCATTCCAGAAACTTCGCAACGCTCGTTTAGTGCCAAGAAAAGACTTGGTGTAAGAGAAAATTGCAACTGAAGGGTCCGAATACCTTGTTCGAAATTCAAATTTCCCGCCACCTAAATAGGGGAGTAGTGACGTTGCGTACTGCATCACCGCCCTTTGCTGCCGTCGGTGAGAAAAACGGCGCCCGACAGACTACGGTGTCGGGCCAAGACAGATGAAGTCAGAGCGACGGATTCACCGCTGCAGCACACCGTAGCTGCAGCTGCTTTTTGGCCAAGTGGCGTAGACCGTTCGGGCATCCCGGGACATCACATGGAAGTTGAATTGTCTGCTACTTGCAGTTTATTGGGCGAGTCTCGCGAGTTGGCTAAACCAGCGCAGCACTACGTGACAACGAAACTACCGAAACGCGAAAGCGTGTCCGGTGCAGAGTCGAGCTAAAAAGAAACCTTTCGACCGCCCCCGTTAAGGGTAATTTCAATTAGTTCGTTTTCGTAAAAATGAAATGTAAATGGACAAGTAGCATTTTATTTGGTCTTCTAATATAATACAAGGATCTTTTTTGCAACGAGTTGTTGAGTACTAGTGACACAATTTAACTGAGGAGTGCCTTGATAATCGGGCAAGTGCTTGAAAGTCCCGGACGAGTCATAATCATGTCCTGCATTTACCATGATTTCTGGCGGATTAAGGCTCTGCTTGCGATAATATGAACGCCTTAGAGAATCTCGAACACTAATCTATCACTTTACTTTATCTTAATATTTGCCTTTAGTGTCCCTTTAAGGGTGTGTCATCGCGGTGGAAAGACAGTAATTCATCGTTTCGTCATTTACCGAAAGTAGGAGACGACACGCAACGAATAGTGACATTGATAAGAAACTTGCGCATTAGGAACAAGGTGACTGACACGGTGGTGCTTTGTTCAAAACATTTCACTCTGGACGACTTCTTTATTCCCGGCGTTTCAAATTGCGAAGTGTGCTTTGTTTAGGCAGGTACTTTATAAAATTTGTTATGCGTACTTCAGCTTAATTTGATTTGGTTAGAGTAGCTTTCTACCCCTGCATTAGTCTTACTAATGCCTTAAGTAGCAGGGATATTCTAGCTAATGTACTTTTGCCCACAAGCAACGGTAGCAGGAACGATAACTATAGCGCGGAACGTATGAGGTTGATCATGGCACATGTTATGCCATTGTGACGCATATAGTTTTTATAGCATTCTTTAGTTTACCGGTGTAGCAGAAGATGCTGTTTTCTCATTGAGTGTGGTGAGCTGTCAGTTTATTGACTCGCAAGAAATTTAGAAGCAACTACAAGCAGCGCTCGTTCCCGATTTGGAGCATTCGGCCTGTCCACAGCGCCGCTAGTGTGCTTTCCGGCAATGCGCTAACAGCCGAATTCTATTACAGCTAGCTCGATTCGTTTCCAACTCGGGCATTTCCACTAATATCTACTAACACTGCTCAATATAAAACCATCGCTAATTTTGGAAACCTATTGGAAGAAACGCAACTTGGTCTGATTGGTTGTTAATTACTTCCCACATTTCACGGAACTTTTGAAATTCATACAGGTGGCGGATGTCTGCTGTTTACCCAAACCTGGACCCTATCTAGAACACTGCGTACTGCGAATATGAAGAAGCGCCAGTCATCACACGGAGGCTACCTTGTCGCATGGATCAGCTAACTATAAAGAGAAAGGTGCATCCCGACCCCGAAACGGAACTCTAATTCCTTTTTATCCCAAGACGCACTCACCAGGTAACGAATAACCTCCAGCCTCGTTCTATCAGTGCAGAATATTTGTAGTTACCTTCAGACGGTTACTGACTATACGTATATTGTGCGATGATATGTGATATACGGCAACACGAATCACAGAGCGGAGTTGCCCATAGTTGTCGAAAACAGTAAAGTATCGTACCTGTAGCACTGCAGCAACGCCGCGGACAAGTCCTTGCACCTTTCGGAGGCCCGCTACGCAGAAATAATTCCATTTCTTAACCTCCGGCTCGCGTGAAAGGTTTTTTGTCTTTAAGAAGGGCTGATGCGATTCGCTAGGCAGGACGGACGGTACCAGGCACTGCGCAACGATTTCCGTGGTTTCGTCAGTGAAATCCTTGACAGCAATCAAAATAAGGTAATCGCCTGCAAGCACTTTTTCGGCTTCGAGAAAACACTTAGATTTTACCCCACAAACGAGAAACTTGAGCACGCCAACCAGCGAAAGAGCCGCATGAACCTAGATGTCGTATCCACAGCGTATCCACAGCGCAAGTAACGGATTCTGGAGTTGCTAATCAACGAGGACAGCATTTGATGGGACTGCTCAAACTAAGCTGCGGGTCAATACACGATGCTTGCGTCGGCGGTTGCGTAAATTTGGCGTCAGGATATTATAATAAAAACAGGTAATGGTTTTATGTTGAAGGACCCCTGAGCACATCCAGGTTCAAGTCAGCGAAACTTCAGGTGGGTTTCCCTTCTCCAGCAGAAGCCCCGGAAGATTCCCTTCGGAAAGTTAACTTAGCCTTAATTTACACTACAGGTCATGCTGACGGTTCCTCTTCGCCTCGGCTTCACCATTCCTTATAAACAAATTGATGGCCTAATTCACCCTAATTAACACCAAAGCTCATGAGTTCGACACCTACGAAAGGTCGTGGGTCTTAATTAAATTCGCCTTAATTACTACCACAGGTAGTGGGTTGAACTCCCACAAAACGTCGAGGGTTCGACTCCCGTCCTTCACGATGTCAGTTGGAATTCAACTTGGAGATGGGGCCGGTTCGCCTATATCTCCAAGTGGAGTAGTGAGTTCATGCGCCTTAATCAACTTTGCCTTAATTAACACCAATGTCGCGTGTTCGGCTCCCGTCTTTAACGATGTCAATTGGAATCCAACTTGGAGATATGGCCAATTCGCCTATATCTCCAAGTGGGGTAGTGGTTTCAAGTTGCTTAATCAACTTTGCCTTAATTACACCAAAGTCGCCGGTTCCACTCCCGCCAGATGTCGTGGGTTCGACTCCCATCCTTCACTATGTCAATTGGAATCTAACTTGGAGATATGGGTTCAAGTGCCTTAATGAACTTTGCCCTAATTACACCAAAGTCGCCGGTTCCACTCCCACCAGAGGTCGTGGGTTCGACTCCCGTCCTTCACGATTTCAATTGGAATCCGACTTGGAGTTATGGGTTCAAGTGCCTTAATGAACTTTGCCCTAATTACACCAAGGTCGCCGGTTCCACTCCCACCAGAGGTCGTGGGTTCGACTCCCGTCCTTCACGATTTCAATTGGAATCCGACTTGGAGATATGGCCGGTTCGCCTATATCTCCAAGTGGGGTAGTGGGTTCAAGTGTCTTAATAAACTTTGCCTTAATTAACAGGAAAGTAGCCTGTTCTACTACCACCGGAGGTCGTGGGCTCGACTCCCATCCTTCATGATGTCATTTGGAATCCAACTTGATGATATGGCCGGTTCGCCCATTTTTTAATGGTTTCGACTGCCACCAAAGGTCGTGGGTTCGAGTGCCTTAATTAACTCTATTATACGGCGTTTTGATTTGACCTTAATTTGGCTTAAGTAATACGACAGGTCGTGCCGACGCTTCCTCTCCTCAGCTTCACGCTCTCTTATAAATAAATTGATGGCCTAATTCGCCCTTATTAACACCAACGGTCTTGGAATTGACTCCTACCAAAGGCCGTCGGTTCGAGTGCCTTAATTAACTCTCTCTTACGGCGTATTGATGTTACCTTAATTAACTTTGCATTAACACCACAGGTCAGGCTGGCACGTATTCTCCGCCTTGTCATCGCGCTTTCTTATATAGAAACTGATGTCCTAGTTCGCCCTAATTAACACCAGAGGTCGTGGGATCGACCGCTGTCAAATGCTGTTAAATTCGTCTTCAATACCACCACAGGTAGTGGGTTCGACTCCCTGTGAATTTTGGTGCCATAACGACGGACCGCCTAACTCCGGACCTAAAATTTTTCCTCGCATGAGCCGTCTAAAGCTTTCCCCTTATTAAATATCCAAATAACGTTGCAGTCCCTAATACGTTTTAAATCGTCTCTATACTTCTCATTGCGATTGTTCACATGCCAGTCGGCAGCTGAAAAATACCAAGCGCTGCCCAACAGTATAGCCCGGCTATTGTTGCCGTTTCCAGCAATTATTTCGAATGGAAGTGACTAATTTTAAAATTGTGTCACCCACCATATTGTGTCACCCACCACAACTCACGGATTCCACGTGGGAGGCAGAGATTGTCGCGCTCCTCTCAAAACATGAGAAGATGGCGGCTCCTTAGCATAGAATTTGTCACGCTGACGGACACCGCTGACCGTTTTCGGCTTTTAAAAGCGCTTCTTCCTTGTCATTTTAGGCGTTAGATGCGCAGAAATCACCTTTAAGACAACCCGCCGTGGTTGCTCAGTTGCTATGGTGTTGGGCTGCTGAGCACGAGGTCGCAGGATCGAATCCCGGCCGTGGCGGCCGCATTTCGATGGGGGCGAAATGCAAAAACACCCGTGTGCTTAGATTTAGGCGCACGTTAAAGAACCCCAGGTGGTCGAAATTTCCGGAGTCCTCCACTACGGCGTGCCTCATATTCAGAGAATGGTTTTGGTACATTAAACCCCATAATTTAGTAACCTTTAAGACATAGCCCGAACTTACTATTGATGCTGGCAGCTTCTTTCCTTACAAAAACGCCGGAGGATCGCCATGTTCACATTGGAAGTCGAAGAGAACAGTATCACGGATCACGTCAATGCCTGCTTCGAGACGCAACTGCAGGATTTATGATTGTCTATTGATCGAGTACTGTTCAAAATGCATACGTAATATGGCCGCATATCTTTCTTGCATTGGCGAGGAAGCAGAATGGCTGATGCCGATTCGCTTGAAGTTCTAGCTGCTGCAGCATGCAACCTATTGCCACGTATCTTATTCTTTATTTCTGTCTGTGCATTCAAATATAGTTGCGCCGATCCTCCATGAGGCCAAGCTCTCTCGAAAATGCGGTATTAGGAACTATATGACGCGCGCAGTTGGGTGGAAACCTTGAATTTCTTTTCTTGTACGGTTGCGCAACTTATCCACCATCACAACGAGACGAACTGGAATCCAGAGCATGACGGTTGTAGCAACACTGCACGCGGAATGACTCATGTTCGTCGCCGCTTGCTGAGGACGTTCGCCGTCGGCGTTCGGCAAATGCAAATATCTGACAAGGCCACATCATTGGCCATGGCCTGAGCCTTTGCTAATTTAATTTTTTTTACTTGCATTATTTTTTTTATTTAGCCATTCGGTATGTGCCACTGGATGTGTGTCCATCCTTGGTCAATCCATCTAAAGGATTATATGCGTCTGACTCACAAGAGGTACAGAACCCTCGAAAATCCGAGGACACCTAAGCACTTCTTATGAGTTATGAATGCGAAACTATTATTGTCCAATTGAACACTGCTGAGTGGTCCTTTGAATTATGAACCCCTCGCGGGCAGGCGAGCGCGTTACGATGGTTGACGCGTTTTAATTTAGCCTAACCGAGACGCAGTTAGATTGCAGAGGAAAGCTCGCGTGGCCAAGTAACGGGCGGATAACACCGGCTTCCGAAAGCGAGGGTGATATGGCGTCGCGGCGATGCTGCCTCCCCTCACGCAAAACTCGGCGCGCTCGTGCCGTGGCCTCGCAGCCAATGGGAATTTAGGAGCCGTTTCGCAGCTACAGACGACGGACGCCGGATTTTGCGCTCAATGAGTCATTTCACGCTTTCGCATCAATATACATCGATCTGTGTCGTACCTTTCTGTGCTTACACCTGTCATCGTCATCCTTCCGTGGACAAGCATCACACATGGCGCCCGCTTAACGAGCTATCGCAGGTCCCTCTTTATGACAGGTGAGCACACTAGATGTCCATTAGTTGTTACACGAACTAAATAAAACAAATAAGTAAAAATGTCCAACCGTCGGTTTTGAGCCCTGAGCTCTAGCATAGAAGCTCGAGACTGATTATTAAATCACGGGCGCTTGTGTTATTTTTATCTTATTTTTCGTTATTACATGGGAGCATAACTTTCAGAAAAACAGAGCACTACAAAAAGTTAACATGACGGAAACACAGTCTAAAGTCATGCAAGCACGTGCAAGCGCCGAACAAAGACATCCAGTCCAGTGGTTTTTCTCCCGCAACGTACGCACTACGAGCACACGCAGCAGATTCCCCCTCCCCCCCCCCCCCCAAAAAAAAAAAGAAAGAAAACGACCGAGTGCTTGGCGGTGGTTCAGCGTACCTGTCGCACGTTTATCCCTGTAACCCACCAATAAAGTCGACTGTCCTAGTGCGCCCGCGGCGCTTGGTGCACTAGGACAGTCGCATAGCAACATTTTACTCACAAAAAGTGAGTGCGCGCATCTCATTGCTGACCATGATGAATGAAGTTTCAAGTTCCGCGCCCCCAATTCGCTGCGCGTCTCACATAGTACTGTCACGCTGTGGCACGTTTCTACTTAAGGTCCCTATAGATAAAACAAACCTTCTTTGAAAATCGGAAAGTGTTGCCTCTCATTCGCGCCCAGCCCGTACGTGCGCCACGATAGCTGTCCTAAATATAGGCACCAGGCGTCTGTAGTTGTCATGGGCTCTGCCGGGGTTGAATGTAGCTTTAGGGCGCCATTCCTTGTGACAGCACCCAGTTTTTCGTTTTATTTTTCTACAGACGAAAAATCAACCTGGATTTCTGTACTCAGATGCAAGGGGACTCTTATAGCGAAAAGTTCGTGCATCAAGGAAATGCATATGTTTGCTGTACTACAAGAACGGTGCATGTCGGAGGTAGAAGACGATGGCGATGACGTGCAAGGTGGACAGCTGGCCTTTGCAGGTTTGTAGAACTATAATTGCTGCGCAATATAGACAAAGTGTCGTCCCCGTCTATGAGAAAAATAAATCTGACAAAGGGATCATCAATTAGATAGAGGCTCTTCAGGTGTCATCACGAGTTGTGTATAACGAGCACACAGAATTGCTTTATGACCTCTCACTCACAATAACCACTATGTGATTGTTATGAAGCAAGTTTTCTAACATTTAAATGGGTGAAACACTCGATGATAATCTACAACTTCGAATTATTTCGTATTGTTCTTTACCACCACTAAGCCCTGGGATCCTATACTAAGACATGGCGTCATAATTTATAGTGACGGGGTACTCGAATATAATCAATATTTTTTTTCAGGCGATAGTAACACAATACGAAATTAAGAATACAAATTCTAGGCTGAAAAGGTTAATGCTGAGTAAAAGCAGTGCTTACTCTGCGTGTCGGGCGCGTCGCAAAGCAGCAATTTACGCATACAAAATTGAGCGCACGCATCTTATAGCTGTCGACGAAGGAAAAGTTGCGGGACGAGTACCCACGCCTAACGTTGGATTGAAGATCGATTACGACAAAATGAGACTGGGAAGAGAACAAAGTATGAGCATTTCATTGAAACTGTTGTGAAATACATTACACATTTGCATATGTATATATGTAATTACGTATATGTGTCTATGTGTGCGTTACTGCATAATACGGTAGGCGGAGGGCCGCTTACGAAGTTATCGCTTGCCAATGTGTCAAGCTAGGGTTGGTGCTCCTGAGATTTTCTTGTTTGTTTGCTTGTTTAAGTATGCGAGGCTGCACTTGCCCCGGAAACATTTTTGCGAAGAACGCTTTAGGGAAAGACCGGCGGACTCAATGCTAGCGTGAATTAGCTTCTATATTAGTACATTGCAGCTGAGCATTCAAACAAAATTACGTGTCTCACATGTACCTCATGACGTAGTATTGTAAACATCACGTTGTTGCCTTTAAATTGGTTAGGCCCTCGCAGCTGCTGCTATATACGAGAATACCAGTGGGAAAGAAATTAGGGTAGAGGCCTCATGTAATTTTGTGCATTACTATCGCGCACTAAAACGGTGCTCATAGAATACACTCGGCAACACACTTCAATCACAACATACTATATTTCAAACCCATTTAACACTACTACATTCACACAAATAAATTGAAGGAGTCCAGAAATTTATAGAAGAATAATGCCGGCGCTCGTCGTCAGTGGCGTTTCCGTTTCGCTGCACGATCATCCCGCAGATGGCGACACGGAGACTAGCTCGCCGCGTTTACTGCGGATTTCCCCGGCGAGCCTTGCCCAAACAGACTGGAAACTGAAACGTAGCGGGGCCCTCAATCCGCTTCTGCATGGCTAGTGAACCCACTCTACCAGCAGAGACCCCGGATGGTCTTGGGTGACGAGCTGCCCTTGTTGTTCTCCTTGACCGAGTTGGAGCTGCTGAAGAGGCGCAAGCTGCGCCGCACGCTGCTCAGGCCACTGGGTGGAAAGCTGGTTGGAACAGGCGGCGTCTGCAGCAAGTTGTTGTTACTCGACTGCCTGAATATTTGTATCTTTGGCGTGTTCAGTCCCTGAGGCTTCCTTGCAAGGTTCTTTTTGACTGGAGGGCAGGCTTCCTTGGAGATGGTGTCCAAAATGCCCTGTGAAGTGGGTGTGACATAGGCGAGCATGCCACTAATGGCTGTTGGGGGCACGGTGCCAGGCGTGGAGTTTGACAAAGGTAGCACACCAAACGATGCTGACAGTGGACTCAGGGCCCCAGGTCCTCCCGCGAAAATGCTGCGTGCTCCCTTGACAGCCGAAAGTGGTTGCATCTGCTTGCTACTTTTGCTGCCCAGGCAGAGGCTAGTGATGCTCTCGGGAGCCAGCAGCTCCGGGGTGCTGGTCATAATGCCAAGAGGGGTAGTGTCTGGGCAGGACTGCTGGGGCGTACTTGTCGTCACCGTTGACCGCATGACCAGCAGTGGTGCCTGTGATGGTGGCGTTGAACCTGCTGACAGCGGCAGCACAGACACCTTGCCCGCAACTTGTCCGCCAGGACCTCCACCCTGGCCACCCAACACCTTTATGTCATCCGTAATGCTGTCAATGTTGGTTTTATTAACAAAGTTGACAAGAGGATTGCTTCCTTGACATAAACTGAAGTTTTCAAGAGATGAGACATTAAATATATCTGTAGGATTTGGCGATTCTCCTAGGTTTATGAGAGACTCATATGAGGACCAGAGGAATGGGTTGAGCTTCAGGCTTTTCTTGAAGGCTTCTGTTGCACGGCTGACGCGCTCTGTTTTCGAACACAGTTGTCCAAGCAGAGCTAGGGCAAAGGACGCCTAGAGATCCTTGAATTGTTCTGCAGCGACAGCCTGGACAGGGTGCTGCCCAGAAGATGGAAGTGTGGCGGCTGCAACCGACGACGAGTGAATCCTCAGTCGTCATTTGAGCCGTTGCTCGCGTGCGCCGCCGAACTGCCGTCTGCTCTGGGCTGGGCGAACCTGGTAGGAGAAGAGGAAAGGTGCGGTTGTGTGTGACTGAGTCACGAAGAGAATCAGTCTCCCTATCTGCACGCGTTATCTCTGGCCGAAACAGGAAATGGAGGAATTCTTACAGCAGATCCAAAACTCCCTAGGGCATTGAGCAACTTTTTGAGGTCTCCGGCTTTTCTGAAGCAACTAACGACGTGTTCTGCACAGCTAATCTACTATAGCTCGGATTGCCCATCATGCTGTACATGGCTTCAAAACCAGTGAAGTGAAAAAAGTGAAAGTGAATCTAGGAAAGGACGTTTTTTGAAGGAAGAAGTTTTTGCCTAGGAATAGTGAGGAGATGAAGAAACATTAGATAGCGTCATTCTAAAGGAGAGAGTGTTGTAATACACAAGAGCAGGATACTTGAAAACCGGTCACTGCATGCACTCCTCTAGTTTCTTCGAACAATTTCGTATCAGAATGTGAGCGGTGAATTAACGCGATATAACTAATGCTTTCAGCGTGCTGCAACGCATTTTAAGAGGAAGGCAATTAAGAGTCGTTCGTTGATGACATGGTAAATCATTTCTGCGGAGCCCCGTAAGGTTGAGAAAGGTTTATGAGAGGGAAAAGTATCGTCCACCAGACTGTAGAACGAAGCTAGCAGGTGTCCATGTTCTTCGGCTTGCCGATTAGTTCGCCCTCGAGCTGCGATTTGCTGACCTTATAGTTCGCTCATATGCTAGAGCGAGCGCCACGGAGAGGAGTTGGACTCGCGGTCGATCCTCGGACCATGACGAACTTTTCTTCGATTTCGAGGTTTCCTTTCTCAGAAGCTCATGTGGGATTCTGTTGCATAACTTCGTACTCAATTGGGGGGGGGGGGGGACTATCCTTTTCCTACTCAGCTTTACGGACAGACAGCGACTCGTTATTTTTATAAGGTTGTGAGATTTCCGTACGAACATCGTTGGGGGCAACGTCATAGTCAAGAACTGGGCTCGCGCAAAACTATCGGCCTGCAAAGGCAAGGTGGCTATTCAGACTTTGGGTTGGCACACATTAGGACGGAGTGGGGCTGAGCGTTCTCAACGTACACCAGCAGCGTTTCTCTTACTAGGGCGTATTTTTCAAGCGAAGCTTCTATTGCGTCACTCTTTTCGGCGTCGGTGTTAGTGTTGCCGTACGAAAAGATCCAAGCCGCGCGAAAATATACATTGCTTGCCGGGCTGCGGATTCGAACCGGCAACCTACGGGTGGCGAGGCCACCACGCCAGCCGATTCATTCACTGTCGGTTCACCACTCGCGACCTTTAAGGCGGGGTTTTATATGCATGAAGAAGTAGTCGCAGCGTAAGGCGTGAGCCAGTCATAGGCGGCCCCCTTCCTCCGTTGGTGGGAAAGGGTGCGATCGCGTGCTCGCTAGCCTCACGCACGGCGCTGTTTGCTTCGTTCTGCCGAAGAGCACGCTGCACTGCAGCAATGGTAGCGGGAGTGGGCCGCTCGTTGTGCGTTCGGCCGAAGAACAGGCGGCGTTTGATGACCGCCGGCCGGAACTTACTCAAGAAAGGGTTCCTAGTTTACGTGCTGACCTCGCTGTGAGTGAGCGCGAAGCCGAAACGTGAAGACAACGAACACCCGCGGATCCCGAGCTTCGCTTGCACACCTTTTCACAGTAGTGGAATGGTGGTCAATTTTTTTAGTAGCCTCGCTTGTTTTACTTCCTTTTCTAAATAGTCGCAGAATAGTTGTACGCCTGTTTTGTTCGCCTATTTGAAGTTGCATGGGACTGAAGCAAAACCTGCAGTACCCGAACCAGAGGTTTGCTTCATGATACTGGTAGATTTACACATTCTCTTTCTTCATTCAGTACATTCTCTTCATACCCAGGGATGGGACGCTAATACACCTCCCCAGAGCACTCTCCACAGGTTAACATTCTGTGTTGAATTAGGGGAAGCATCGAGAGCCTCTGTGCTGACCGAATGGCACAATGCGGCTTACGCTGCTCATTCTGACGCGTTCGGAGTACACACAAATACCTGGTTCACAGTGTCTCTTTCGACAGCAGTCGAAAGAGACACTGTGAAGGCAGCAGAAGGCAGAAGGCAGCAGAAGTTCTTCCGTGTTTTTGTTGCAAAGAAGTTAGTCCTACCTCCCGTGTAGCCTCCAAAGGCAGCTGCTTCGAGTAGCCACGCCGCTCGCGTCACTGTTGCCCTCAGCCTTGACAGAGTTCGGCATCCTCAACACACACGGCAGCGTGTCACGCAGGTGGATGTGCAGGTTCCAGCCCAAAACGCCGACGCTGTGCTTGGGAGAGGCCACTCCGCCACGCTCTACAACTTGGTGAATCTTGCTCGCGCCATCTTCCACGCCCTGTGTAATCGGCTCCTCCGACCTGCGTTGACGACACATGACGATAATGAACACGTCAAGCAAGACTTCGCTTAACGGTGCAGCTATTCCGGTGAGGCGTTTGCTGGGTTAATCTAAGTAAACAGCGTCTACCTAATGAGAACACTGATGTCGTAATCTATCCGGGAAAGATGAAAATAGATCCTGCAGTTCTCGCTGCTGAGTTTTCGTTGCTTACCGTGCCAATATATAAGAAATCACGATGTGCAAAATTTAGTAATCTTAGTTCTTCAAGTGCAGCGGAGACGTAATAAGATCTGAATGAGAAAAGAAATTGAAGAGGTTTATAGACAGCCGAAAAATGTGTGCAAGCAGTAACTATATATTTTCCATTCTGTAACGAACTTCATGTTAAGTTGCGACCACAAAGTGCTCAGGCAGCCGCATTATACTTCATGATTATTTTCTTTAATTGTCTTCATTCAGGCTTGACTGTATTCAAACGAATGAAAAAAGAAAGGTAGAAACATACATAAAAGAATAATGAATACGTCCCCAGTGAAATATGATTATTACATCGCCTTCCACAATGTTTTTTTTTTCGCTTCTTGGGCACTTTCTGGTGCCACAGTATCCTGCCCTTCAGTATTGTAGGCTACTTGGCATTGTTTCAAAAAACCTGCTAATGCCTTGAAGGATCTGCTCCAGGCAGTGGACATATTCTATCGTATTCATTGAAATGCCACAATCATCAAAGTCGTTTCATCATATACAAATCAAAACAATTTCTTTGTTTACATGTACTTGTGTAGGCACTACTGAGGTGAAACTATCCTGTTAGGAAACGGGGGATGTAAGCAGAGCTAGAGCGCGGAAACCTCGAAATATTTAAGCGAAAGAGCATCGAAAAGCTAGACATCATCGTAAAGTTGGCGAGGCAGATGACTCAACGTGCCTCAAGGCGTCAACGATAAAATGCACAACAACGTGAAGCTTAAAAAACCAGTACACGCGTCAAAAGCCGCAACATGTGCGTAAGTTGCATACATTACCTTGGAACACTATTACAATGAACGCAGAGTTTAATAAGCTTAATTCTTCACCCCACCTAGATGCACCGGCTAAAGCATGCATGAGAATTGCTTAAATGGGGTATATGAGACATTCGCTTAAGCGCCGGTAGACTATGAACGCAACTGTGCAATGTGGTGAATTCCAGATACAGCGCAAAAAATACACATACAGATAAAGAAGACCCGAAAGTGGCAAACAAGCGTTTTTCCACGTCCTTCGTGTCTTCTGTATCTGTATTTTTCGCGCTGTATTCGGAATTTACAATGTTAGACCAACTAGCCCAACACTTCTGTGCGATGCGAGTTCTCGGCGGATTTCTTTATTTTAACAAAATCGCGAAAATAATGAATGTATTGTTGTAACAGTTATTTCAATCCAATCATAAAAATACCTTCTTATAGCCTAATTCGTTACAACATGTACAAACTCGGCCATCAATCGTGTTACTACGGAAAAGCAGTTGTATAATGGGCGACGTCGCCCCCATTACTTGCTACACTTAAGCTATTCCTTCATTGTAGAACTCTGTAAAAAACAAACAGCTTTTTTTTCTTCGTGAGGCGTAAATGTGATTTGTCTTTAGTATAAAATGATATATTCGGCCTTTCCGCTGAGCGTTTCCTGCGCAAAAGCTGTATCACAGAACAACCAAATCAACTGTACCTGTGTATCTGCAGGTGTGCATTGCCCAGTGCGGCTACCGTGTGCTGCTTGGCTCGTTGCCCTGTGCATAATGATTGCTTGTTGTTGCGCTGCAGCACCGTGTTTTTGAGGCGCATCTCAGCGAGCAGGTCGCAGTCGGCCCTTGGAAACAGTCTCCTACGACGCCATACGCAGCTGTTGCCAGCGTGTTCGTCGCCCCTGGTCGACGGCTTCACCTCTAGGTCCCGTTGGTTTGGGAGGCCGTCAGGCATAGTCAAGTTGCTGGACACGTATAACACGTCGTCTCTGGCCTCCTGTGGACGCGCCATGAGCAAAATCGCCGAAGACGTCTTGTGGGATGACGACCCTTCCGAGATGGTGGATGCGCCGCCAAGGAGCAGCCCTCGAACTTCGATGACGCTGCATAGATCGATGCCCATGGCTGGAACTGCGCTGATGCAGTTCTTTTCCGCGATTAAAACACGAGCAGGATGGTCAATGCCACGTCAGCCTCTTGTGCCAGCACGTGGGGGCGTGGAATCAGTGCCGCTTCTTTTCTTCCTCTACTTCATTTTAAGCTTTTTCCAGTGACGTGCTCCGATGTCTTCACGGGCCTTACGCTAAAACTCTTTAACGCTAAATGAATGCCGCGGCGCTGGCGTCACCTCCAAGAGTCCCATTCTGAGGCCCGCATTTTGTTCTCCTTGTTTCTCCTTGTTTTCTTTCTCTCTGTCTGTCTCTTGTGGTAATAATGACTAAGAACTGAGACGACGGGGAACTTGCCATTGATATCGATTTTGGTGGGAGAATAAACAGGTGTAATCGGCTTAGTTGGGGCAGCAGCTTTAAAGGAAAGTTCGGATTTCTTGTCGTCCCGGATTTCAATATGCATAGCTTTCAGATAATGGCATTCATGAACTGGATGAGGCAGAGCTTCTAGAAAGACTGAGAGACGAAAACGTGATTAATATCCAACAAATAAAAATGAGGAAACATCAAAGATATTCCAACCAAACATCTCGTACTAACATTCGGACCCATGGAGCGTACTGCGCGAAAGTATTGAGGCAGGATACATAAACATACGCGTCAGGCCATATGCCCGAGCCCTCGCAAAGGCCTCAACTGTCAACGTTATGGCCACGGTTTACGCGCAAAGCTGACGAGAAACTTGTGCGAGGTGTGGTGATTATGATCGCGCTTCAGACAATTGCGATGGCACCCTACACTGCACGAACTGAAGGGGCGACCACGCAGCTTACTCCCGATTGGGCAAGAGAAAAAGACATCATAACTGCAAACGTAAAAGAAAGCTTCTTCTTCAATAAAGCGCCAGGACCCTCCATATTCGCCCTAGTGCAGGGTATGGTGATGCGGCGCGTAGCGCTGCCACAGTAGACTCCGGCTTCAGCCCGCCAACAAAGACTGTGGCCGCGGTTGTAGATTGTAGATTTATACGCACACCTTGAGGCCATTTCCTGTCCGAGCACTGCTGTTCCATAAGCTGGTCAAGGTCACTCCCAGTTAAATCCCTTCCAGCAATCAACTTCACTGAACAGAATTTCAGTACCTTATCGATGAACTACCCTAACCATGTATATAGTCGTCGTCTGACCAGGTGCTTTGGGCGTTGTCTGCAATGAATATACATACATAGATATATATATATATCTTCGTGGAAAATGTAAACACGCGTTGCATGCACCTGGCGCAGTTTATTTAAATCAACATTACCGCGGCCTTTTGAAGATTGAAGCGCTCAGACTTCATACGCTATGTACACGTCTCTTGCACACCTCATCGCTTCCGCCGATGTAAAGACTTCAAAAACAGCTGGCGCTCCTGAGGTGTCAAGTACGACGCCATTTTGAAAAGGTCACATGGGGTGATTTTGTTTGATTCTGTGATTGGCTTGTGGCGTAAGACGACCCCGTGCGTTCCGTGTGTCTTGGTTGCCAGCTCCGGTATTTTTAAAGTTGTATCTTATGTAGTTGTGATGCGAGAGGGCGCCTAATAACAAATTGCCTTTTTTTCTCAGGTATATGCCTCCTCAGTAAGAAAGAGTCAACAATCTGTAGCGTTGCAGATTGAATATTCTTGATTTACTTAAGGATAGCATCAGTTGCACTCATGTAACTAGAGTGGCACGTTATAAAGTACCCTTATGGAAGTGATCACTTTTTCATTGCTTTAATCCCAATGATGTCAGATCGCGCCCCTGGGATGACGTGGGTGCTCTCGGTATTGCTGATGTAGTGGCGTGCCTAACAGTGTTTATAATTGATGCCGCATCAGTACGTATTCCGCAAACTACAGGCTCGGCTTGTAAACGACGCAGCCCCTGGTGGAATAAGGAATGTAAGGAAGCACAAATAGGTGGCAGAATAAGGCGTGATGTCTCCTACGTCATTCTCCAACGGAAGAGAACCTCACAAGCTTTAAGCATATAAAATCAAAAGGCAAGCCAACATGACGTACGTGCCAGAAGGGGAATTTGCCGAAAGTACATTTCAGGCATTATTTCATATACGCAAGAAACAAATCTCTGGAAGAGGGTAAGAAAATTGTTCGGTTGACTTTGGGCGCTTTGACGTAAAACTATTCCAAACTTTTCTATTCCAATTCTGCAATCAGCCCTACATGATTGGTCGAATAATTTTCGGGCCTCCGCCACCTCACCAGTCGGACCACCGCCACCTAAAGAAACCCCCATCTGACGTGGTATGTACAAACTGATTATGCATGATTTGGCTATGGTGTTGGGCTGCTGAGCACGAGGTGGTGGGATTGAATCCCGGCCACGGCGGCCGCATTTCGATGGGGGCGAAATGCGAAAACACCCGTGTGCTTAGATTTAGGTGCACGTTAAAGAACCCCAGGTGGACAAAATTTCCGGAGTCCTCCACTACGGCGTGCCTCATAATCAGAAAGTGGTTTTGGCACGTAAAACCCCAAATATTATTATTATTATTATGCATGATTAGACCAAGTGAAAGAAAAATAATTATTTATCATGCGACGCCTTTTTCGCCTTAATATATTGCCATTGATCCAAAGTTTTCTGGCTACGCCCAGTTCGCATGTCTTTCACACGACGTCACAAAACCACGAGAACTCATAGCGTCAAAATTACGTGTACGCGTTGAAGATGCATTAATATGCCGAACCAAACTGAATTTTTTTCTGAACAGCCGGAGGCTGCCCCGTTCCGAAAGGTATAGAATAGGGCTGCCCAGTGATTGCTCTGGCACTAGCTACAGGGAGCGGCTGTGGAGCATGGATTTATTTGCGTATAATAAACATTTTTCCCTGGGACTTTAACGTTGTCGATCCCTTTCAGCGCGTATGCGACGTCACTTTTCCAGCTCTTCCTTGCTGAAAATCCGTTCTTGTGGCATTTTTAATGTTCCGTCGCACGCCTCCGCGATTTTCGAGCAAGCTAAGTAAGGAGAGGCGGATCAATCCCAAAAGCCGGCACCAACCTCCTGGCCGGTTATCTACTCTCACTGTGCTGGCTCGACGCCATCGAATCCCATCGAATCGCTCACCTCTTGTCAGACAATTCGATGGGGAAATCTGCTGCATGTAGGAAACGCTATCCGGTTTGAAAGGAAAAAAAATGACCTCCTGTAAAAGAGGAGCGCGTTTGATTGGGCTATTCAAGTAAGGCGGCGGGTTACCGCCCAAAGCTTGAGTACCTCTGTGGTTACGTAAATTTGACGTAAGCAGATTGGAATAAAAACATATTCGAATAGTTTTCCAGGTAATAGTTTTGAATATCAGGCCAATGCCCTTGGAGAGCATTTCTAGCATTTTTCTAGTTCAGTATTTTATTAAGCAAAAAAATATCGGAAAGTAAGGCATCTAATCGTCAGTGCAGTGGAACTGAATAATACGACCATACTTTCGGTATAACCGACCTTGGAGCTGCTTTAAATAACGGTGAGAGGTCTGCTCCTGGACCTGATCTCGTTATGTACGTCATGATAAAATACGTTCACCCTGATAAACATCACTCAAGTTGCTCTGTTGTAACTCATCAAGACTATCTAGGCACCAGGATACATTCCATTAGCATGGAAAGAGGCTATTGTAATCCTTATTTTGAAACAGGGTAAGGATGCATCTTCTGTGGTAAGTTACTGAGCTATGGCGCTAAGCTGCCATTTGTAAGTTAAATGAAAGTCATTTCTATTACACTTCTTCCTACACTTCCTCGAATCAGACAGCTTACTTGACCCTTATCAATATGGGCTTAGAGAAGGCCGATGCACAACTGACCACCTCGAGCGAGTTTAAGCATACAATTGTAAAGCTTTCGTTCACAAACAGTTCTTCCTGTCGGTGTTTCTTGATATAGAAAAAAGGCCCATGGCGCAGATGACGGCGTGCAGGAATCAAAACAACTGTTGCAGCAGTAAAATAAAAGATTCATTACCCATATTGACTTCATAATACCACTTCCTAGCAGGTTTCATTGTGGAATTGCTTGTTTAATGATATTTCATTTGATATCCATGACATTACAGGTGTGTGAAACCGAGAGAACTAAGCATAGTGCGTTAGCAACCAGTGAACACCACAGTTACTATAGTTCCAATATTAAGCTGTCTTGTGTAAATATTATTAGCTCATTAATCGTGCAATTACTTATTAGTTTTCATATCTTAAGCTAGGGCGTATCTTTGTCTTGGTAAATGCCAAATAAAACATTTTACCATGAGCCGAAATTTGAGGAAAAATGGCGCGCGTAGCTCGGCTTAATGGTTCGATGCCATACCATTCGGTCCGCTGCTTGTTGCAGAATCTGATAGTGTCATCTTTTGTTATACATCTGAGTACGAATGTGCATCCTAGCTGTACAATTCGAGTCTTTAAGCTTTCACATTATCGACGAACCCTTTTACTTCAGTGCAACGACGGAAGAATATTTTCCCTCTGTAGTGCTGCTTCGCCGCGTACCATAAAAAAATAGTGAACCAGGAAGAAAAAAAATACCGCATGCGGAACAAAATCAATCTCAACCCTACATATAGAGGGAGACCTAGACTATTTGCCACTAGAGTGTAATTAGCCGATGAGGCACCACGGCGCGGCAATCAGCATTTAAAAAATAACCGCAGGCATTTTAACTTGTCTACAAAAGTAGCCCTGGGAAAAAACCTAGTCCATGAAATTAAACTAGACGCCACAGATAGCGTGAGACCATTGTCAGGATTGGGTGCCTAAAGTGCAATTTTCCAAAAATTTCTCAGCAATCAAGTTTTACAAGAATGCTTCCCATACAGTTACGCAGACCGCATCGCACTAGGGCCTGCTCTGCCGCAGTAGTCGAAATCCTGCATTCGTGGAGTTGCGCTTTAGCCTTGCCGACAATGCCTAGCCGGCCGCGTCGTTGCAGAATGAAACCGATTACAACCGGCATTAAGCGCAATGTATTTCTTGCAACAGTGTCGTGCCAACTGGCCCTGCGTAAAAATGTTCGTCCTCCCGCCTTTTTTCGTAAGACGGCATGGAGGTTCATCTACCATCCACACGACAAGCAGGATGTTGGGTGCAGGTGAATCTAGCGTTTCTAGAATTGTCTGCGTTCGCTTCGTCCCAGCGCCACGTTTTAGCAGAGTTTAAGAGAACTCAAATCCATCAGTACGTCGTTCAGTGCCACGTGATTCAAAGCGAAACAAAAAGCAAGTGGTGAGCCATCCAGAGCCCCCCCTCGCCCGACCCCCCCCCCCTCCCCGACACAACGTCCCGAAGTGAGTCTGTTAAACGTTGTGCATGTTAGTTGCACTTGCATTCCCGCTCGCAAGTGCTGCAGGTCAGAGACCGTTGTAATGTCCATAAAATTTATTTGCAACATTTTCCGCAATTTTGTACGAATACTTCATATGTGTTAGGACCACTTTTCCTGTTTGAAATACTCAATCATATTTTGTAAATTGTGGCTCTGCTGTTCTGCCGCCGTCACATATGTACGCTTTTGGACTGGCAGCCAACCCGCAACATTGCTCATGATCTGAGCATTCACCTCATCCCCGCGTTCCAGTATTACTAAGAAAGAATGCCAGTGGAAGGAACTCTCTGGAAGAGCTTTCATTTGCTTTCCCCCGTGAATGTGTTGTAGCGCCTTGCCTTTCCGAACTTATTATTTTTTTACTCCATCCTCAATATATTTTTATTTCCCTTCTCTCTTCCCCCAGCGTAGGGTAGCCAACCCGACTCTTGACTGGCAAATATCGCGTCTTAGTAACATCAGACGTGTTAAAATAAATGCGGTAAAGCAACTCTAGTCTTATGTTTAACCTCCTCTCTTGAAGAAGTGCCCAACTTAAGCTTCGCTTCATAGCTGTAACAATGTTGCCGAATTCGTAATTATTTCCTGCAACACGTGCGGTTCAGCGTTGCACACGCTCTAAAGCGGAAGGTGACGTACTTGAACGCGGATCCTATATCGCACAAGCGTACTCAACGATTCCTCTAACATTTCTCAAGTACAAGACTTTCTTAACCTTAGTTAGCCGTTTGAGTTGTTTATATCGAGTGAAATTCTGGGAAAAATAGATACCGAGGTACTTGTAATCGCGTACTTTCTTTTGAAGGAGCGCTTAGGGTGACGTTAGTGGGCATAACAAGAGAACCCTTACGTGGAAACGAAACAAACTGGCGCTTTTGAGGATTCGGACGGATTTTCCATTGTTCCCCACCTGCGCTGTGTGCGGTCCAAGACATGTTAGAGGAGACAACAGATAGATTTTAACATTGCCGTAAACGACAAAGTCATCTGCGTACAATCGCACTGAGCCCTGAATTTCATGAACTATGTCATTGATATAAACTAAGAATATAATAGAGACCCCAAACCTGACTGCAGTACCGCAGATGATGCATTGACGCCATAAGACAGAGTACCATTTACGAGTACATGTTGAGTTCGCCCCCATAGGTAGTCATGGATCCAACATACTATTGAGGAGTGTATACCAAGAAAGGCTAACTTGTGTAGTAAGAGTGTATTCGGGACCAACAGGATAGCTTTCCTGAAATAATGGAATATGGTGTCAATACGGCTGAGTGAATGGGCTCACTGTGGTCAAAATGATAAAATAGGTCATTGCTGAATCCAACTAAACATTTGTGTAATGCAGGATATTCCAGCTGTGTTGGACGTTCGGAAAGTAATCATTTTGTTCTAGATAGTTCATTATCGCGCTGTGAATAATGTGTTCCAGTGATATGCAACATACACGTGGGAGTGATATGGAGTGATAGTTAGCGTATGAGTTTTGAGTGCATCTTTAGCATCGCAATAATGTCAGCCTCTTTACATTCCATAGGCAACGAACCGGTGCCTTATATTATGTTAAATTAAATAAATAAATAAAGGATATTACGTCACAACATGCCTACAAAACAAACGTAGGGATGCCGTTAGGTCCGTACGCAGACTTTACTCTTAGCCGTCTAAGTGATTTTACGGCACCATTATAGACCTTATGGACTTCAGACATATTTTCCAGAAATAATTCCGCGTATTCCGTTAGTAAGACATTGTGAAAATAGTCCGAAAATAACTATTAAACAGCATTCATTTTCAATACAGTCGACTACTGTAGCAACATCTATCTCCAAGCTCTTAATAAATACATGCTCACGGCCACTAGTTTTAAAAAATTATCCCAACTCCTTCCAGTTGTCTTGAAGATTTAAACCCAAGTTATTCAAAAAAAGCATCGTTTAAGGAATCTTAAATTTGTTTCAATTTCCTCACCAAGAGCCCTCATTATTTCATACACCCGCGAGTTCTGACTTTTCCTTTAGGAAGGAACAAGGTGTTATTTCTTTTAATTAGCTTTCTACCCTCGTTATTCATCCATTGTTTATCCTGGCGCCTTTTCGTGCCATGAGTTTAAACGGCACAATATCATTTATAAGCTTTAACAATTTAGTTTTAAAGACATCCTCGTGTACTAGTTGTCGTCGTAGTAGTTTATATTTAAAAGCTGTGGCAAATATAATGTATGTTCATGTGTTAATGATGCATATCCTCCTTTACCATAAAAATGAGCAACTTCACCAGAGATGACCTTCAACATGCACGGATACCTTTTTGTCCTGTGCATTCAGCGCCTGACGATTAACAGTTCTCAACTAAATAAATTTAGAATATTTTTCTAAATCTGGAGACATTAAAGCAGCTTGGTCCAGATGATATTCCCAGCGTATTCCTGAAACGGTAGGCATAGTCCACATTTCTAAGTATTTGTTTTTAATTTGATGTGTCGGAAATCTGTCCGTTCTGGTGCGGTTCTTCCCGATCGAAAAAGAAGCAAGATCATCTCTGTTTTAAAGAATTGTGATGCTCGGCTACTGACCACACGCATTGCTGTATACATTTTGTAACGTAGAGAAAACATTCTTTCGAAACGTGTAAAACAATATTGAACAGACATCGGCTGTATCACCAAATATCAACACGTTTTTCAGCGGTGTTTTTCAACGGTTACAGGACTAGCCGAAATTCTACACGAAATATTCGCAGTATCAGATCAAAAAGGGTAACTCGAGATTATGTTTTTAGGCTTCTATAAAATATTGAATTGAGCTAATCACCAATACCTGGGACGAAATAGAATGTTCGCTGGCTTGCACTACATGGAGCTACAAGGTGGCAGATGGCAGCGCGTGTTGGTAGCGTCGTTGCTAGTGTGACCAAACAGGGTGAAATTATTTTAATATATATAACCCAATAGACAAAGTGCAAGTTTCTGATATTACTTATTGTTTAAAAAGTATGCTTAGGAGGATCCTTAAGAGGATGAAGGCGAAAGCCTGACCGCTCACAACGCATTCATTACATTACTTTAAATTTTATTATAATGCGTTGTCACTTCCTATCACTTGTTTTCTCCCACCAAAGTTCGCGAGTTCGACGCCAACCAAACGTCGTGGGTTCTAGTTCCTCAGTTAACTATATCTCAACACCAAAGGTAGTGTATTCGGCTCCCGTCCTTCATGATGTCATTTGTAATCGAACTTGGAGATATGGCCGGTTCGCCTATATCTCCGTGTTAGATCGCGGGTTCAAGTACCTTAATAAACTTTGCCTTAATTAACACCGAAGTCGCTGCTTCGACTCCCACCTGAGGTCATGGGCTCGACTCTCGTCCTTAAAGGGACACTAAAGGTTACCAGAAAGTCAAGTTAAAGTGGTAGAGCAATGTTCTAGAACATCTATGGCGTCAATATAATCGCGAACAGAGCTTTAGTAACCGAGAAATTGAGGTAAATGCATGACACTATTTCAGACCCCCCAGCGACATTCCGGTACTAGCCCGATGACGAAAGCACTCCTCATAATTTGTGTTACTAATACTCAACTACTCGTATTAAAAATATCATTTCATTCGATTATAAGATGGAAGAAAATGATACTTGTCTACGTCTATTCGATTCTAAGAAAAAATAACATTTTGACATTACCCTTCAATAGTATGGGTGGTCGAAAGGTTTCGTTTTCGCTCGACTCTGCGCCGCGCACGCTTTGGAGCTTCAGTAGTTTCGTTATCGCGTCGTGCTGTGCGGGTTCTGCTGGCTCGCGAAACTTTCATTTGGAACAAGCAGCGAGAATGCCACGTCCATGTGATGTCGTGGGAAGCCCTCGTTGCTTTGCCGCTCCGGAGAGCCGGTGTCGAGGCCGCCGTCGTAGTACGCAACGACGCCGGCAGCGCGAGCCCTCAGCAGCAGGTCGCGCTCGTCAGTGCTCAAATCGCTGAAGTTGAGCCCAGCATCGCGAGCCAATCTGTCGTTGTCAGGGTCCATTGCGACGAGCGTCGAAGTTTGCATCATAGAATGAAGTACCAGCTTATGGTCGCGCGTTTCTCCTTCCTCTAGCCACCATACTCCCGCTTTCGCTCTGCTGTCGGTTCAGTCTTGGCTCTGTTTCTGGCCGCGCGTTTGCGTTTTGCGCAGAAAAGCCGTAGCGCCGTCTGCGAACGCCTTTTTCCTCACCGACGGCGCAACGTCACTATGACACCAAGATGTCAGTACTCCTCGATCGGAGGGCGGGCGATTTGAACTGCGCTAGAGGTACGCGGACGCTTCAGAACGCATTTTCTCTTAGAATAAGTCTCTCCTTGGCAAGAAACTGCCGTTTCGAGGTTTCTGGGATGGTATTTCAACAGTCCACGTTGACTTAATAGTAACCTTTAGTGTCCCTTTAACGATGTAAGTTGGAGTCCAACTTGATGTATGGCCGGTTCGCCCGTATTTTAGTGGATTCGTCTCCCACCAAAGGCCGTGCGTTCGAATGCCTTAATTAACTCTATCTTATGGTGCTTTGATCTGACCCTAATTAACTTTGGCTTAATTAACACCACACATTGTGCTGACGCTTCTTCTCCGCCTAGTCTTCGCTCTTTGTTATAAAGGAAACTGACGGCCTAATTCACCATAATTAACAAAAACGGTCATGGGTTTGACTTCTACGAAACACCGTGAGTTCAAGTATCTTAATTAACTCTAACTCTGTCTTACGGCGCTTTGATTGGACCTTATTTACTTTGCCTTAATTAACACCACGGGTTGTGCTGACGCTTCTTTTCCGCCTAGTCTTCACGCTTTGTTATAAAGAAACTGATGGCTTAATTCGCCGTAATTAAGACGAAAGGTCGCGAGTCTTAATCAAGTTAGTCTTAATTACCACCATAGGTAGTGAGTTCGACTCCCCATGAATTTTGGTGTCAAACGACGGACCGCCTAACGCCGGACATAAGAATTTTCCGCCCATGAGCCGTGTAAAACTTTAGCCTTATTAAATATGGAAATAACGTTGCAGCGACTGATACGCTTTAAATGGTGTCTGTACTTCTCATTGCGATCGTTCATTGTGAGTCGGCAGCGGAAAAATACCAAGCGATGCCCACCAGTATAGCCCAGCTATTGCTGTCGGTTCCAGCGATTATTTCGCATTGAAGTGACTAATCTTCTACGTCTTCAAGTGAGCCAGAAGGCATCTTACAGTGCAACTGTCGCGGCATCGCGGGGAAGGCCGGATAGCTGCGTGAGCGTCTCAGATATGGGAAACAGCGTGTTTGGGCTGAACTGCTTCAAGAATACTATGGCCTGCCACCCATTTCAGGATTTGTGGCATACTCATCGCCTTCAATGTTGGATCGCAGGAGTGCTACGCCCGATGTCCCCCAGGAAAGGCTACTGCTTATGTGAGATGCACTCATCAGACCCGCGTTGATCCATCACGGTGGTGTACTTTATAGCAAGAAGTCGTGGCCGTTTGGTTCGTCTCGAACGCACGGACGTTATCATCGTTTCGTTCTATGCCCGCCCCTACAGCGGTCGTGCGGCTCGGTTGTGTCTAATGCTGGTTGGCGCACGTACGACAGAAACATCCTGGTTGCCCCATTATGATAGCAGGACATTTTAACGCGCCCCACATCACATGGGGATGCGCCATTTCCAGTGCGCGTGGTACGTGTGTGCTGGACACATTTATGGACGCCCAATTCACTCTGCTTAATAATGTGTCCGTGCCTACTCGTCGGCGTGACCACCCTCGCGCGCCGCCACACTCACTGGACTTCTCTATGTGGCTAGGAAGGATGACCGTCTCGTGGTCATGTGAAGCCGACTGCTGGGGTAGCGACCATCATCCGATTCACCTTGGCTTATCTTCGGGCGGAACAGGCCGCTTCCGCCGACTATGTCGAGTGGTGGACTGGGATCGATACAGGGCGGTATGAGAAAGCAATGTATGCAACTCCATGCGGGACCCGTCACATTGTCTTACGCCGGCATTAGTTCAGGCGACACGTACGTCATGGGTTGATGAATCGCGAACCGCTCCTGATTTACAACTTCTGCGACTCTGGCGTCGCGCCACCAAGCAGAACTTGCATCAGAACGTGACCCTGTATCAAATACTCCTCGGTTAGCGACCCCACGCCTTATTGCAGTAGCTCGGTGCCATGGACACCGCTTAGAACGTGGCCGCTGGATGGACTGGTGCTCTTCTCTCGGACATTCGTCGTCCAATGCTTCTCTTTGGCGCACCTTCCGAGTAACGGAACGTGGTCAGCGCCCCCCAGAACCCGCAGCCTGCGCCCTGTTAGCATCGGGCCAGACACCAGCAGTAATCGCAGAAACGGTCGCCCATACCTTATTTCCGGCTTCCACACAGCACCGCCTCCTTTCCTTCTTCAAAACTGCCTTCCCGCAATCGCAGGCACGCCGCCTACGCTCTCCGACATCGAGGGTATACAAGCTGTCTTAACTATGGTGGAATTTTTAGCGGCAATAGACCTGTCGAAGCCATGCAAGGCACCTGCAGGACCGGATAGCATACCGTATGAACTTTGTAAAAACACGGAAGGCAAGGTTGTCGAAGTGCTGTTGGGGGCCATAAACGAAGCTTGGGCTACAGGAGTCCTCCCCGATTATTGGCGGCATGAACAAATGGTCCTCATCCCAAACCTGGAAAACGCCCAAGTAATATCGCTCATATGCGCCCAATAGCACTAACCTCAACATTAGGCAACCTGATGGAACGTATGCTCGCGACACGTATTACATGGTAGCTCGAGCGGTACTCATGGTATCATCCTGGCCAAATCGGCTTCCGTCCTCATCTAGGCGCAGAGGATGGCCTTGCGCACCTATCTTCTATGGTTCTCATCGGAGGCCGCTACCGAAGATTTCGCGCCATTCTGGCAATGAATATTCGTAGAGCGTATGACCATGTGAGTCACGAAGCAATTGTTGGAATTCTCCATTGGCTTCAGTTCCCTAACCTGTGTCTGCACATTCGTCGAATCGAAGCCTTCCTGCGCGCTCGCACCTTCCCCATTCCCCTGGCTGGCCAAGCAGCAGATCAGTTCGTCGCACATCGGGGTGTCCCACAAGGATCTGTGCTCGCACCAGTCCTTTTCAATATTGCTCTCCTTCTACTAGCTTGGAAGCTAGCGACGATACATAACGCACAGTACATAATGTATGCAGATGACATCATTGTCTGGTCAGTTGATCCTGAAATCTGCCACCAAGAACCAGCGCCCAAGAGGCCCTAAACGTGACGTACAACTGGTGTGCATAGATAGGGCTTGAAATTTCCATGGGCAAGACGACGTACATGTCAGTAGCGAACAAGTATGGGCGCCGCCTACTGGCACTCCGGCCTGTTCAGTTAACTCTGGTTCAGCAACCGCTACACTAGGCTTCAACTCTCCGTGTACTCGGCTTTGAAATGGATTCCTCCGGATCTGGGGGACCATGGGTCAAGAATGCAAAGCTACAGGCCGCAGAAACGATACTGCTGACACGCCGGATATTGAAGAAATCTGGCGGTGCGAGAACCAACATGGCTCGCCTTCTTGTCCGTTCTGTATTGCAACCACGACTACTCTACAGAGCCCAGTTTCGACATCTCACGAAGGCACAATGGGCTCGCCTTGAGGCCTTTCATAACGAAGCCACGCGGACCATAATGGGACTACCACGTCTCACTCCGTTGCCAACTTTACAGGCCGAGTCCCAACTCAACACTATCGATGAACTCGTGCACCAACGTCGATGCGTGCGCGCCCTAAAGCCATCAAATTTCTTCTCGGCTGCTTCACTGGTACGGTACATGGGACACGAAATAGACAATCCAGCATCTACGAGACCCGGTGTAGCTCCGTGGAAGAGGGTACAATTAAGTAACAATAAGCCTCTTGGTCGTCTGTATAGCCCGGTTCCTCGCCAGGCGAATGCCCAAGTTTCCCGCCTTCGTCGCGCCGATGATAATCAAGACAATGCGACTCCTCTAGCATACACTGATGCCAGTGTTAATGGCACCATGATTCAAACAGCTCTCGTGTGTCCATTGATACCAGAGGCAGGTCAGACGTGCTCGTATGTTGCCGATCCTGCACCACCGGCCTATCTTGCTGAGCTTGCTGCCACACGAGACGGCTTGGTCACGTTTCTACCTACTGGTAAAGCAGCTCGATGCGCTCAACTCATAATTCGCACAGACTATACTCAAGCCATCCACGACATACGTAGGGTATCTCGGTCCACTCTATCCACAGATAGCATTCACCGTCTTGCTGCCACTACGAATATCCTCGTACGCGTCCAGTGGGTGCATCGAGCAGCCCTGCTGGGTCTCCGTGAAGCAGATATGGCAACCCACCCACAGATAGCAATATACCCACTTCCACATTTTCCTGAAGATGCCTGTTGACGACTGATCCGGGAAAAGGACAACCACCGACGTACCACACGAGCTCTCATACCTCCGTGTGGGTCAGACCTTCCTGGTGGGTTAATCCGCCGAGAGGAGGTTACGTTAAGGAGGCTACGTGTCGGGGTCACGCTCACCCCGTCTGTGACCGCTCTCTGCCCACAACAGTACCATGGTCCTTACGGCACATCGTGCCCATTTCGTAACACATAAATCCAAAATGTGATAGTGACACACGTACTATGGACGTGCCCAGGACTTCGTCTAAGCCGTCTCCGCCACCTCCGGGCAACCGGCCTTCGGCCTGGCCGCCCACCCGACCTTGAACGTTCAATTCATTGATCACATCATCGTTCACTTCTACATTTTTGCATGAGTCGAATCTCTTCGTGTACTTTTAACACAATTTGTATTATGCCTAAGGTCAAGCTTTCGAATTAAAAAAGAAGTGACTAATCTTAAGACGGTCTCTTGCCCTGAACCCTAGCACAAAAGCTCGATGCTCTGACTATTAAACCACGGATGCTTGTTTCATACTTGTTATTTTTTTTCCGTTAATAAATCGGAGCAAACCTTTAAAAAAACAAAGCACTACAGGAATTTAACGGGACGGAAACACAGTCAAAAGTCATGCGAGCACGCGCAGGCGTCAAACAAAGAGATCCAGTCCGGCGGTGTTTGTTGGGCAGCATACGCACTACGTGCACATGTAACAAACTTCCCTCCCCCCACCAAAAAAAAATAGAAACGGCCGAGTGCTTCGCGATGGTTCAGCGTAGCTGTTGCACCTTTTAAAGATCCCTGTGACCCACCATATGAAATGTTAATGTTACTTGCCCAACATAGCCACTAAATCACAGACAGCAATCTGTATCCTACCGCATTGCCGATATTCGAAACACCCTATCTACAAGCGGATTGAACCCGGATACTATGTCTCCTCGTTCATTTTTCACTGGTTTCCTTTCGCAGAATCCCGTTGTGTGATTCTTCGACTACTTGTATTTGATTATTGTATACATATCAGTATCCATGAGCGTGTTTTCCTCCTCCTACACACACACACACACACACACATATATATAAATATATATATATATATATATATATATATATATATACATTTATATATATATATATATATATGTATGTATATATACACGCAGAAAAAGACGACGAACTTTTAGGAAGACTTATTTACTGAACGTTTTCGGCTAGTTTAGTTCAGTAACTATGTCTTCCTAAAAGTTCGTCGTCTTTTTCCCGCGTACCTTACGTCGGGTCCTGCGTGCTGAACTTGGAAGAAACCCCCTAGATATATATATATATATATATATATATATATATATATATATATATATATATATATATATATATATATATATATATGCACATATACGTATGTCGTCTATATATAGAGTTTGATGCGTCTGAAGTTTCCATTCTGGTTCATATTTTTAGCGGCATTGTCGCTGCTTATTTTCTGAAATTATTTCGTATGTACCCCTCTGATACCGTTTCTTAATTTTTTTGTGCTACAAAAAAAATTTACTGCCGGTACATCCATGTTACTATTTCTTTTTTTGTTTACATTTTCTATAAATTGTCTAGACTTATGTTGTTATGTACCTATGTTACTGGCTGCACACTGTCGACTTGTACCATAGGGGGCTGTGCGTAGTCAAGTTGCAGTAATGCAGATTTTTCCCGCCAAACCCTTTTCTCTCTTTTTTTTTTGAGAAATGAAATAAACTTCTTATTTCATTTGATTTAAATTCCTGAAGTCACGGAATAAAGTCGTGCACACCAGCGCCTGAGGGGCATGCCGAATTGGACTGCCGCATAGAAACATTTTACTTACAAAAAGTGAGCGCGCATGTCCTTGCTGACGATGACGAATGAAGTTTCAAGTTCCGCGCCCCATATTCGCTCAGCGTCAGTGATCGTACTGTGGCGCTGTCGGACCTTTCTACTGAAGGTTGTTACCAATAAAACAAAACTTGTTTGAAAATCGGAGAGTTTTGCCCCTCATTTGCGCGTAGCCCCAAAGCGCGCCACGATGAGTGCCCTAAATATAGCCAAGTCGGACCTCCTTCTTTACAGAAAAGAGAAGGGAGGCAGACCCAAAGATTGGAAGCCAGTCTCCGAAAGCAGCATCAGCCTTCGCACTTGTGGCGGGCGGGGGGGGGGGGGGGGGGTTATACCCAGGGTCGACGTTATTCGGTTCCTGGGCATGTTTGCCGAATTCAACGGCGGGAAGGGAACTGCTCTCCGCAAGATCATCGCAAAGACGGACAACGCTTTCCGCCTCGTACGCAGAATCGCAAATCGGCATCGAGGCATGAAAGAAAACAATCTTCTCAGGCTGATCAATGCCTTTGTACTCTGCCACCTCACGTACACGATTTCTATGCACAACTGGCTCAGAGCGGAGCGAGATAAGCTCAACGTTCTCATTCGCAAAGTAGTCAAGAGGGCTCTCGGGCTACCCATCAGGACCCATACCGAGGATCTCTTGAAGCTGGGGGTACATAACACCGCCGAGGAGATTGCCGAAGCCCAAGAACGCGCGCAACTCAGTCGCCTGACCACCACAGCGGCAGGTAAACGTATCCTCGAAGAGCTGGGTTACCACCCTGCGGAATTCCCGATGGTCAGTACCCCGATCCCTAAGTGCATTCGAGACAAGTTCGTAGTGGCCCCTGTGCCTCGAAACGTTCATCCCGTCCATAACGAGGGCAGACGCAAGGCCAGAGCAGCAGCCATCCTCAAACAGACCAAGCAACACGACATTAGAGCAAGCTTCGTCGACGCCGCGGAGAACAGTGACGGGAAGACCTTTGCCGTCGTTGTGGTCGACTCGAGCGGAAAGATTTCCAATAGCGCCTCGATTCGCACTTCAGACCCCGGAGTCGCCGGGCAAGTCGCCATCGCCATCGCCCTGCTAGACGGTCGTGGGTCCGAAATCTATAGTGATTCCAAAACGGCAGTTAGGGCTTTTCAGAAGGGTTGCATCGCCAAGGAAGCTGTTCTTCTTCTGAGCGGCTCGAGTTCGTATGCTCTCACAAACCATTCAATTAACTGGTTTCCCGCTCACGTAGGGTCGGTCGAGGGTGCTCCCCCGAACCTCAATGAGTCTGCTCACGAGGCTACGCGTAACCTCACCGACCGCGCTTCCTTTATAAGAAGCACTGACTCCCCTCCCCTCTACGGTCACAAGGACGCTCCCGCTACTCACAACGAGATTATTAAATATTTCTACATATCCAGAAAATTCTTTCCACCCCCTCACCCCAAGTTGAATAGAGCGCAAGCCGTTTCGCTTAGGCTTCTACAGACCAGCACATATCCGTGTCTGTCCGCTCTCCACGAGGCTTACCCCGACGTGTATCGCGACGAAGCCTGCCCGTCCTGCGGCCAGACCTCCACCCTACCTCACATGCTCTGGGAGTGCGGGTCGACATACCCCAAGTTCATCAAGGGGGAGTGGGACTCGCTACTGCGTAGCCCCGCTCTAGAAAAGCAAATGCTGGCCATCCGGCGTGCCCGCGACCGGGCCGGTGGGCTGGACCTGCCGGTCCCGACGGGGGACTAGCCGGGTGCGCGACGAATTCGCGTCCTCGCCGGACCTATAATAAAGGTTATTCAATCACTCCCTCACTCAGTGTCATGGGAATTCCAAGTGTTGAATGTAGATTGAGAGCGCCGTTGCTTGTGAAAGCCTTTCCGATTTCTTGTTTTATTTTTATCTATATGAAATATAATCCTGGGTTGCTGTAGTCAGTGACAAGGGGACTCTTATAGCGAATGGTTCGTGCATCAAGAACTTAGATATGTTTGCTGCACTACAAGAACGGTGCGTGTCGGAAGTAGAAGATGATGGCGATAAGTGCGAGATGGACAGCTAGCTTTTGCAGGTGTGCGGAACTGTAATTTCTGCGCAGTATAGACGAAGAATCGTCCCTGTCTATGAGCAAAATAAATTCGACGAAGCGATCATCAATTAGATAGAGGCCATTCAGGTGCCATCACGAGTTGTGTATAACGAGCACACAGAATTGTATTATGACCTCTCACTCACAATAACCACTATCTCATAGCTGTGATGCAAGTTTCCAACATATAAATATGTGCAACACTCGATGATAATCTGCAACTTCGAAATATTTCGTATTGTTCTCTACAGCCACTAAGCCCTGGGGTCCTGTACTAAAACATGACGCCATTACTTATACTGACGGAGTACTCGAATAGAATGAATAGTTTTTCAGGCGATAGTAACCCAATGTGAGATTAAGAATACGAATTTCCGCTCGCTAAAAAATTCTCGGCTGAAAATGTTAATGCTGAATAAAAATACCGCTTACTCTGCGCATCGGGCGCGTCGGATAGCAGCAATTTCGCATAAAAAAGTGAGTCCACGCATCGTATAGCTGTCGACGAAGGAAAAATAAGTTGCGGGTTAATTTCTCACGCCTCACATTAGATTGAAGATCGATTACGAGGCAATCAAAATAGGAAGAAAATAAGGTGTCAACATTTAATTGAAACTGTTGCAAAAGACAATACACTTTGCATATGTAAATACATATTATACGTATATGTGTCTATGTCTGCGTTACTGCATAATACGGAAGGCCGAGGCCCGCTTACGAAGTTATCCCTTACAAATGTGTCAAGTTAGGGTTGGTGCTTCTCGGATGTTTTAGAGCGCAGCTCTTTGGCGTCCGTTCCTGGGTTTCGCGTCGGCGTCGTCGTCGGCCTCGTAACCAGCTCCGCCCCCCTTTCATCCCCCCAGCGATAGCAGCGATCGACTGATACCGGTGGATGCCGCTGACGCCGCTAGAGAGTCAAGATAACGTGACTGCATAGAACACCGTCGCCGCCATGCAGAAAGAGGAGGAAAGGGTCCCCCCCCCCTGTTCTTGTGTGGCGGATAGGGTGCTCTTCAGTTGCCGACGCGCCGGTTATTCGTTGTCCCTGAAACCAACTCCGCAGCTGGGGTTGACTCACTATCGGCGTCAGCGGCATCAGTCAGTCGCTGCTATCTCTTCCCTCCTCCCTTTATCGTGTTGTCCGCTTGCTGCGCGCGCTTCTGCCCCCATCGTTTGCCGCTGGGTGTACACGCCGCCCCCCTCCCCCCTCTTCCTGCGAGTCTCCGGTTGTCAAAGCGCCGGCTCGAACTTAGTTCCTTTCTTCGCTCCTCCTCCAATGCAACCCCTGTGCGGTGGCAATCAGAGAGCCAGATCGGTGGCGGCGGATCTGTATATGTGCACCGCCCGAGCCGAAATTGCCGCTGCCGTTCGCCCTGTGCGGTGGCAATCAGAGAGCCAGATCGGTGGCGGCTTGACATAAAGACAAACAGCAATTTCCTAACACTTATGCGGGAGAACATCCCGTTCCTCTCGCTCGTAACGCGTCCCACGGCTGTGACAACCTCGCGAGGCACTTGTATACATCTCTTCTTTGAGAATCAAGCATTGGTGTACCAAGTCGAACACATATCAGTCTATTTCTCCGACCACAAAGCTTCCTTCATGACTGTCAAGAACTGTTAGTGGAGTCTTTGTTAAAGGAATACGTGTGTAAAATAAAAAAAAATTCTGTGATAGCGCATACATGTGTTGCTAGATTTCTTTGCCTCAATCTATCGAAAAGGTGAAACAGCTTATTTGCTGCGCTCAAATTTCGCATTAGGAAGTAACGCAATCGTCGGCAATTTTTTTGTTTGTTTGTTCTTTTGTTTAAATATGCGAGGTTACACTTGCCCCGAAAACGTTTTTGCGAAGAACGCTTTAGTCAAATAACAGCGGACTCAATGCGAGCGAGAATTAGCTTCTCTATTAGTATATTGTAGCCGAGCACTCGAACAAAGTTACGTGCCTAACTTGGCCGGTGCATCATGACGTAGTATTGTCAACATCACGTTGTTGCCTTTAAATTGGTTAGGCCCTCGCAGCTGCTGTTACGAGAATACCAGTGGGAAATAAATTGGAGTACAGGCCTCATCTAATTTTGTGCATTACCATCGCCCAATAAAACGGTGCTCATTGAATGCACTCGGCAACACACTTCAATCACAATATACTGTATTTGAAACTCATTTAACAATACTAAATTCACACAAATAAATTGAAAGATTGCTAAAATTTACAGAAGAAGTATGTTGGCGCTAGTCGCCAGTGGCGTTTCAGTTTAGCTGCACGATCGTCCGGGAGATGGCAACAGGGAGACTAGCTTGCAGAGTTTACTGGGGATTTGCCCGGCGAGCCTTCCCCAAACAGTCTGGTAACTTCAACGTAGTGGGGCCCCCAATCCGCTTCCGCATGGCTAGTGAACCCACACTACCAGCAGAGGGGAGTCCACGTGAAAGGTCGCCTGTCACCAGGGAAGCAGCGACCGTACCGTCACCTCTTCAGCTTACGACAAACGCAGCTGAAGTCGCAGCAAGGCCGCCTAGAGAGGCTCGAGTTGTTCTGCAGCAACAGCCTGGACAGGGTGCTGCCGAGAAGGTGGAAGCGTGGCGGCTGCAACAGACGACGAGTGAATCCTCAGTCATCATTGTGCGCCGTTGCTTGCGTGCGCCGCCGAACTGCCGTCTGCTCTGGGCTGGGCGAACCTGGTAGGCGAAGAGGAAAGGTGTGGTTGCGTGTGAGTGAGTCACGTAGAGAATCAGTCTCCCTAACTGCACGCGTTATCTCTGGCTGACACAGGAAATGGAGGAATTCTTACGCCAGACCCAAAACACTCTATGGCAATCAACAAATTTTTTACGGCTCCGGTCTTCTGAAGCTGTTGACGATGTCTTCTGCACAGTTAATCGAGTATAGCTCGGAGCGCCCATCATGCTTTACATGACTTCAAAACCAGTAAAGTGAAGAAAGTGAAAGTGAATCTAGGAAAGAAGGTTTTTTGAAGGAAGAAGTTTTGCCCTAGGTATAGTGAAGGTGATGAAGAAACATTACATAACGTCACTCAATAGGCGACGGGTCTTGTAATAGACAAGAGCAGCATATTTGAGCACCGCTCAATGCGTGTACTCCTCTAATTACTTCGAACAAGCTCGTATCAGAACACGAGCGGTGAATTAACACGCTATAAGTAATAATTTTAGTGTGCTGTGACGCATATTAAGAGGAAGGCAATTACGAGTTGCTGAGCGTGGATGACATGGCAAATATCATTTCTGCGGAGTCCGCTGAGGTGGAGAAAGGTTTATGAGAGGGAAAAATGTCATCCACTAGACTGTAGAACGAATCAACCAGGTGTCCACGTTCTTCGGCTTGCCGATTAGTTCGCCCTCGTGCAGCGATTTGATGGCCTTGTAGTTAGCTCATATGGTAGAGCGACCGTCACGGAATTGCGTCGGTATCGGCGTCGATTTTCCGAACAGCACGAACCTTTCTTCGATTTCGAGGATTTCTTCCTCAGAAGCTCATGTGGGTTTCTTTTGCATAGCTTCGTGCCATATTGGGAGGGGACTTTCCCTTTCCTACTCAGCTTGACGCACAGACAGCGACGTGTTATTTTCATAAGATGGTAACATTTCTGTAAGAACATCGTTGGCAACCTTATGGTCAAGCGACTGGGCTCGCGCAACACCATTAGCCACGAGAACGAACTAGAGGGGCGCTGTGAGCGCCGCTCACGTGACGTCAGCGGCTCAGCGTGAAACAAGCGGCTCGGCCCAATTTTTCTTTTCTTTTTTTTTGAAGTATGCCTTATGGGGCCGTATGGCTGCATCCAGAAAGAAGACGAAGCGTCATTCATTAGTATGGGACATATTGAAGATATCAAGATTTGCTGCTGGAGGGTAAAAAATCAAGTGAAATATGTAAGGCTTGTGGTGTCTTCCTGATGAAGGTTCGCGAGGTTCTCTTTCATGTAGTGACAAGGGGAATAGTTCACCGTTTCAATAATTAAACAACGCTGGATCGAGACATGGTGAGGCAGAAGGTGCTTGAACTGTCCCATTCGAGGAACCCTAAGCTGAGCAGTAGTACCTCGAGTATACTTTATGCATTCTAATTAGCGCTGTCAATAACTGCTTCATGGTTTCAATTCGAAGTTGTAGTGAACTGATGGATTTCGCGAACAATGCGTGTCTCACCATATCGACAGTCGGTTGCTACCGCTGCGTGAGGGGTGCGCCAAATTTTCGATAAAGCCTACTGAAGGCCACCATGAAACATTTCATCGCTTGCAATTGATTGGCTCTCGATCTCACGTCATTGCTAGTGCGGAATATGTCAATTCACTATATATGTAAGTACCTTACATACGACCCGCCATAGTGTTATCAGATATTCGTTTTATGGGGGCTGTTTCAGAAAGGGATGAAAGCAACAGCGAACATTTTCATACTAAATGCGCGCCTAAGTATTTGTTTTACTCTATAATAAAGTGGACATACTGGACTAGAACAACTCACCATAGTAATAAGAATCACCATGACAGCTTCGCTCGGCAGCATTTTTCTAACACGCTTAACATGTTGACACCAAATACCAAAACATTTCTTCCGTGTAAAATGCAATGTCTCTCATAGGTAAGTGTTAAGGGAATGTCAACTGTTTAGCGAAGTATAATATAAAACGTTGCGTGTTGAATTTGCAGGCATTCTTTGTACGCAAAGTTTATGGACAGACACGGCGCATATATGGATTGCAAAACCAGTAGACCGCTTCAACGCTACTTAGCTTGCGATATCCAAGCCGCAGATTTTCTCGATTCACGCGCTTTTGAAGAAGGAACTCTGGTTCACGCATGGCAGCAGAAAGAAGCCCGCATATACTTCAATAAGTACGGCTTGAGCGACCCATACCCCAAGCATGCACGAAGGGAACGAGCGCGCACATCAGCCGGGCGAGCCGAAGCGAGCGGCGTCCTGGCCGTCACGTCACCCCCGAGAGAGCGCCACCCCAAATTGTCGCCGCTAAACGCCTGGAGAGGCAAGGTCGCTATTGTGGCTTTGAACTCGCACACATCAGGTCGACGTAGGGCTGAGCGTTCCCACCGTGCACCGGCAGGATTTCTCTTAGTACGGCGTATGTTTCAAACGAACCTTGTATTCCGTCACTCGTGTTGGCGTCGGTGTTGGTGTTGCTATACGAAAGGACCCAAGCCGCGCGAAAATACAGATTTCTCGTCGGGCTGTGCATTCGGACCGCCGACCTCCGGGTTGGAGACCAACCACCACGCCAGCTGATTCAGCCACTGTCGGTTCACGATACGCGACATTTAAAGCGGGGTTTTAAATGCATGAAGAAGTAGACGCAGCGCAAGGTGTGAGCCAATTAGAGACGCCCCCCTTCCTCCGCTGATGGGAAATGGTGTGATGACGTGTTCGCTCGCCTCGCGCACGCCGTCGTTTCGTTTGTTCTGCCGAAGAGCAGGCCGCAGGCGACGGCCGCCCGGTAGTCACGCGTTCGGCCGTAGAACTTGCGGCGTTTGATGAACGCCGCCGGGAACTCACTCGAGAAAGGGCTCCTCGTCGACGTGCCGACCTCGCCGTGAGAGAGCGCGATGCCGAAGCGTTACGACAACGAAGAGCCGCGGATCCCTAGCTTCCCTTCGACCTCTCTTCACAGTAGTGGAAGGGCGGTCAATGTGTTTTAGAGAGCCTCGCTGGTTTTATTTCCTCTTCTAAATATCTGCAAAATAGTTGTATGCCTATTTTGTTCTCCTATTCGAATTTGTATGGGATTGAAGGAAAACCTGCTGTACCTCAATCGGAATTTTGCTTCTTAATGTTGGTCGATTTACACATTCTCTTTCTTCTGCACATTATATTTTTACCAAGGGATTGGACGCTTATACACCAGCCTAGAGCGGTCAACACAGGTCAATATATTGTGTTGAAGTTGGGGAAGCATCCGGAGCCTCTATTCTGACGGAATAGCACACTCCGACTTACGCTGCTCTTCCTGACGCGTTCCGAGTACACGTAAATACCCGGACTTATTTCACAGTGTCTCTTTCGACAGCAGTCGTACAAAATGAAATGTTATTTAATATGGCAACAGAAAGTCTTCCGTGTTTCTGTTGCAAAGAAGTTAGTCTTACCTCGCGTGTAGCCTCCAACGGCAGCTGCTTCGAGTCGCCACGCCGCACGTGTCACTGTTGCCCTCAGCCTTGATGGAGTTCGGCATCCTCAGCACAGACGGCAGCGTGTCACGCAGGTGAATGGGGGGGTTCCAGCCCGAGACGCCGACGCTGTGCTTTGGAGAGGCCACTCCGCCATGCTCGACAACCTGGCGATTCTTGCTCATGCCATCCTCCACGCCATGTGTAACAGGCTCCTCCGACCTGTATGGACGACACATGACGATAATGAACACTATTTTTGAAACGGACAATCGTCAAGCAAGGCTTCGGTGAACGCTGCAGCTATTCCGGTGAAATAGTTCCTGCTTTAGTCCAATACATAGCGTCTACTTAATCACAACACTGATGTCATAATCCATTCGAGAAAGATGAAGAATATATCCTGCTCACCCTGCCAACATTTAAGAAATCGCGAAGTGCAGAATTTAGTAATCTTAGTTCTTGAAGTGCAGCGGCCACGTAGTAAGATCTGAATAAGAAAAGAAGTTGTTGAGCTTTATAGATAGCTAAAAAATCTGTGCGAAAAGTAACTATTTTCCATTCTGTTACGAGCTTCATGTTACGTTGCGACCGCAAAGTGCTCAGGCAGCCACATTATACTTCATGATTATTTTCTTCAATTCTCTTCATTCAGGCACGACTTTATTCAATAATAATAATAATATTTGGGGTTTTACGTGCGAAAACCACTTTCTGATTATGAGGCACGCCGTAGTGGAGGACCCCGGAAATTTTGACCACCTGGGGTTCTTTAACGTGCACCTAAATCTAAGCACACGGGTGTTTCCGCATTTCGCCCCCATCGAAATGCTGCCGCCGTGGCCGGGATTCGATCCCGCGACCTCGTGCTCAGCAGCCCAACACCATAGCCACTGAGCAACCACGGCGGGGCGACCTTATTCAAATCAATCAAGATAGAAAGGCACAAAGATAAATAAAGGTACAATAAATGATACGTCCCCAGTGAAATGTTTTTATTGCATCGCACTCCATGCGCGTTTTTTTGCTTCTTGCGCACTTTTTTGTGTCAAAGTATCCAGCCCTTCAGTAAATTGTGCTACTTGGCATTCCTGCAAAAAAAGTTCTTATGCCTTGAAGGATCTGCTCCAGGCAGTGGGGATATTCTAAAATATTCAGCAAAATGGCACAAGCAACAAAGTCGGTCCACCGTATACAAATCAAATCAGTTTCTTCGTTTACGTGTATTTCAGTAGGACCTATTAAGGTGGCACTATCCTATTAGGAAACAGGAGATTTAAGCAGAGCTAGAGCGCGGACACCTCTAAACTAATTAAGTGAAAGAGCATGGAGAAGCTAGACATTATCGTAATGTTGGCGAAGCAGATGACTAGAGGAGCGGCAAAGCGTCAACGCTAAAATTCACAGCAACGTCGAGGTTAAAAAAGCAGTAAACGTGGCAAAAGCCGCAACGTGCGCGTAAGTTGCGTATACAACCTTGGAACAGTATAACAATGAACGCAGAGCGCAATTTACAATGTTATGAACGCAATTTACAATGTTAGACTAACTAGCCCAACAATTCTGTGCAGTGGTGGTTGTTAACAGATTTCTTTATTTTGAAAAATTCACTGAAAAAATATTGAACGTACTGCGGCAAGGGCTAATTCAATCCAATCATGTAAATACTTTTTTATAGCCGAATGCGTTACAACATGTACAAACTCGGCCATCAATCGTGTTACCACGGAAAACCAGTTGTATAATGAGCTACATTGCTCCCTATTGCCTGCTACACTGAAGCTATTCCTTCATTGTAGAACTGCGTAAAAAAATAAACAGCATTTGTTTTTCTTCGTGAGACAAACAAGCCGTAAATGTGATTCGTCTTAAGTATAAAATAACACATTCGGCCTTTCCACTGAGTGTTTCCAACACAACAGCTGTTTCATCAATGCACAACAAAATCAACTGTACCTGTATATCTGCCGGTGCCCATTGCCCCTCGATGCGGCTACCGTCTGGTGCTTGGCTCGTTGCACAGTGCAGAATGCTTGCTTGATGTTGCATTCAGGCAAGGTGTCCTTCACGCGCATCTCAGCGAGCAGGTCGAACTCAGCCCTCGGGAACAGTCTCCCACGACGCCATATGCAGCTGTTGCCAGCGCGTTCGTTGCCCTTGCTCCAAGGCTTGACCTCAAGGTCCCGTTGGTCTGGAAGGACGTCCTCCATGGTGAAGTTCCTGGACGCGTAGAACTCGTCGCCCTTGGCCTCCTCTGGATGCGCGAGGAGCAAAATCGCCGAAGGCGTCTTGTGAGATGGCGACCCTTCCGAGATGGTGGATGCGCAGCCAAGGAGGAGCCGGCGAACTTCGATGGAGCTGCGTAAATCGATGCCCATGGCTGGAACTGTGCTGATGCCGTTCTTTTCCGCGATGTTGTAAAGTGGATCCGCTGCGGTTAGCTACGTGTTCTAAAGCACGTGCAGGATGGTCAATGCCACGTGAGCCCCTTGCGCCAGCACGTGAGGACAGGCGTCAGTGTCGTTTCTCTTCATCTTCTACTCCATTTTAATCTTTATTAAAGGGACACTAAAGGCAAATACTAAGTCCATGTGGACTGTTTTAATACCTTTCCAGAAACCTCAAAACGCTTGTTTAGTGCCAAGAAGAGACTTAATTTACGAAAAAATGGTATCTGAAAGGTCCGAATACCTTCTTCGAAATTCAAATCTCCCGCCACCCTACCGGGGGAGGGGTAACGTTGCATACGCCATTGGCGCCCTTTGTTGCCGTCAGTGAGGAAAACGGAGCCCGACAGACGGTGGCAAAGAGCCAAGACAGAGCGGGGGATTCGCAGCTGCAGCTGCTTTTTGGTCAAGTGGCGTAGACCGTTCAGTCATCCCGCGACATCACATCCAAGTTGAATTTCCTGATACTTGCAGTTACTGCGAGTTTCGCAAGCCAGCAAAGCAAGCGCAGCACTACGCGATCAGGAATGTACTGAAACGCGAAAGCGTGGGCGGTGCAGAGTCGAGTGAAAACGAAACCTTTCGACCACCCGCGTCGATGTCAACCGTAATTTCAATGAGTTCTTTCTAAACATGAAATGGAACTGGACAAGTATCATTTTATTTTATCTTATAATACAATGCGATGATGTTTTTTGCAACGAGTAGTTGAGTACTAGTGACCGAATTCAACTCTTGAGTGCTTTCGTCATCGGGCAAGTACTTGAATGTCCTGGGGGAGTCTCTAATCATGTACTGCATTTACCTCGATTTCTCGATCACTAAAGCTCTGTTCGCTATAATATTGACGCCTTAGAGATTCTCGAGCACTTATCTGTCATTTTAGTTTGACTTCGTATTTTCCTTTAGTGTTCCGTTATGTGACGCGCTTCAATATCTTCACGGGCCTTACGCTAAAACTCTTTGATGCGAAGTGAATGATGCAGCGTTGGCGTCACCTCCATGAGTCCAACTCAGAAGCCCCCATTTATTTGCCGCGGTAATTAAAGGTACCCAGCCTTGGGTCTTGAACATGTTACCTTTAGTTGAGGCGGTCTTTAGTCGCTGTTTTCTATAACGTGACATTTGTTGAATCAGAGAGCTAGTTAACACTCGATTTGCAATTATGGTGGTGGTATATGATAGGTATCCGACTTCACATGCGATAATCTCACATTTTGGTCTATCATATTGTACTTCGTTATTCCTATTCAGTTGATGAACCCAAACAGCGTGCATTACATTTTCAAAGAGTCAAAGAGTTTATTCAGACAACGTACGGTACAGTTGCCTAGGGTGCAGACCAAAAGGCAAGTAGATGCCTGACAAAGAGTTTGCGCCGTTCTTGCTCCCATTCGAGAGCACAAGACATTCAGCGCATAAAATAAACACTAAACGAGATGGATATACAGGGTGGTTGGTTAACATTGAAACTGGAGTTATTTCATATTGAACATTTATGTACAATTGGGAAAATACTGTAAGAAACAACAGGAAAAACAAAAGGAGTGGTCATGCCTGCAGTGACAACAGATACATACGAGTAGTGATGCGATTTTTGAAAGCTTGGAATGATTTACTTTCGTGGATAATGTTTACAGCAGGATGGTGATCATTTAAAAACTGGAAATTACGTAGCTAAATTTTTGGGTGCCGTAGTTCGTACGTATTTTTTCCTTATTTTAACATATGTGCCGTTATATAACATATGTATATAACATATACATAACATTTGAAGGTAAGGACTCAGCGATGTGACTGCCACTCTTCCAGCTGCACAAATTGCGAAAAAAAGATTTTCTATGTTTTGTTTATGCTGCAATATTACATAATAGCACATGGGTGAGGCCACATCTTACGCTGCCTACATGAATTTCGTGCTTCATAAAAAGTGCGCTTCGTTCCGCGATAAATCTGCTTCGCGGTTCCAGCACCTTCTCCTTGTTTTCTTTGCCTCTGGTTGCATCTTATGAAAATAATAACTAAGAACTGAGACGACCCAGAATTTGCCATTGATATCGATTGTGGTAGAAAAAACCGCTGTGATCGGCTTAGTTGTGGCAGCTGCGTTAAAGGAAAACAAGTTCGGGATTTCTTGTCGCCCCGGATTGAAATATGCACCACTTTCAGATAATGACTTTCATGAACTCGCTGAGGCAGAGCTTCTAGACAGACTGAGAAACGATAACGTGTATAATATCCACCGAATAAAAATGAGGACAAAATCAAAGATATTCCAACCAAACATCTCGCACTAACATTCGGACCCATCAGGCCATACGCCCCGAGCCTTCGCAAGGGCCACAGATGTCAACGTTATGGCCATGGTTGACGCACAGAGCTGCCAAGAAACATGTTCGAGGTGTGGATATTATGATCGCCCTTCATACAATTGCGATGGCACACTACATTGCATACACTGCGGCGGCAACCACACAGCTTACTCCCGAATGGGCCAGAAAAAAAGACATCATAACTCAAAACGTAAAAGAAAACATCTTCATCAATCAAGCGCTATGACGTCCCACATTCGCCCTATAGTGCAGGGTATGCTGACGCCGCGCGTAGTAGTGCTGCCGTAGCAGGCTCCGGCTTCAGCCCGGCCAACAAAGAGTGTGGCTGCGGTTGTGTCATCAGCCCCCTCAGCGGAATCAGCCAGCGCTGCTCTGCCATCGAAGGAGGGTCCAGCAACCTCCGTGTTCGTGGTCTCAAGGGTCTCGTCTGTCGAGCCGCGCCCTTCCAGGCGTACGCACCGCTCGCATGTGTGGGATTCAAGAGCCACGTCTGAGGCGATGGCTGCAACTCCCAGTCAAACAGCGTTGCTATTACCTAAACAGTGGCGAGAGTCTGTCGACCGCTGGAAAAAAAAAAGGAACCCCGCATAACGGTGTCGGAAAATAGCTCTGCAAGTTAGGTTACCTTTCTTATGTAAGACCTACAGCACAAACCTCTTCTGGAGCATGGACACACATATTGCACTGACACGTTATAAGGGACATCTACGCAAACTGTAGCTCATGTCAAGTAACTGTGTACATTAAGTTTAAAGGCGCTATGTGTACAGGAAACATTCCTAAAATATACATCGACATACTGTTATTGGACAATATGCCATCTTTCGGAAACACCGCGGTGGTCCGCTGGCCTTGTCGGTTGGTGTGTGCATATATAAATTGTAGATAAAGGTGTTGCCAGCCAGCAATTACCACTCTGAACGCTTCTAGGCCGCGCCGGCGCACGCGGAGGACGACGTCGGTGCGGCCTATGCCAACCACGTGAGTCGGAACTGAACGTAAGCAGAACGCGCGTTTCTCACGCCCCTGGGATGACGTGCGTGCTCTCAGTATTGATGAAGCAGTGGCAAACCTATCAGCGGTTATAATTGATGCCGGCTCAGTATGTATTGCACAAACTACAAGCTCGACTTGTAAACGACGCATTCCCGGGTGGGATGAGGAATGTAAGGAAGCACAAATACGGGGCAGGATAAGTGATGTCTCCTGCGTGACTCTTCAACGCCAGAGAACCTCACAAGCTTTAAGCATATAAAATCATAAGGAACGCCAACATGACGTACTTGCTAGGTAGAGTACTTAGCTAAAGTACATCTCAGGCATTATTTCATTCAGGCAAGAAACAAATGTATGGACGAGGGTAACGAAATTGATCTGTCGGCCTTGGGTCCTATAATGTAAAGCTATGGTTACAATCGACGCGCCATGTCAGCAATAAGTAAATACAAGGAAACAAAAACAACCTACACAGTGCGTACGCCATGTAAAGTGTAAGAAGCAGCTAATACAGGAAAAAATGCAGTTGGGTGTGCCGTGTAATGTATAGCGTCAAGCGTAATGTATATTATCAGACGTGCGCAAGAACCAAGCGCAGAGAAGTACGAAAGAACATATGGATACCGGCGTCTGAAAGAAGTTGGGGCATGGCAATACGTCATTGATAACTTTTGAGGAACGCTCAGCCAAGACGACCACAATGCGGTCATCATTGCGATAATGACTCGAGGTGCAATTCGAGTGTCGACACGAATGAATGCACAGATTATGAGCAAACGATGTCACTTGGCAGGGAATTCCACAGATGTATTGTTGAAGGGAAAAATGAGTATTTTAGTGTGTCGCTACGCGAAAAGAATGGTCTGATACATTTATCATGGTTAGTTCGACTGGAGTGACGGCCGGGGGGCACCAAGTAGTCGGATTTTGTTAAGTTTATCAGGTCATGGTAAAGAAGGTAAAGGAACTTCAAACAGGCCAACCTCCTCCGACCAGCAAGTGTCGGTATGCCTGCTTGTGTGCGAAGCGCAGTTATGCTGTCGTACCTTGAATACCTTGTGTATATGAATCGGAGCGCCCTGCTTTGGATCTTTTCTAATGCCAAGTTTAAATACTTTTGATGCGGTTTCCATACTATGCTGCCGTATTCTAATATCGGCCTAACCAGAGGTTTATAAGCAGTTAATTTTACCGAGGTGGGGGCTGTTCTAGCTTTCTTCGTAAAAATCCGAGTTGTTTGAACGCGCGTGCGCAAACATTATTGATATGTACGTCCCATTTCAGCGATCTTGTTATTGTGACACCTAGATATTTGAATGAGTCTACTCGTTTCAAGGAAGTATTACTTAGTTTATGTGTGAAATTTAAGGGCTCTTTCTTACGTGTTACAGTCATACACCTGGTTTTCTGTGTGTTAATTTGCATGCCCCATTTTTCGCACCAGGCAGCAATGTTTCGTAGAGACTTATTAAGTTTTGTCTGTTCATCGGCTGTTCTAACAGTTGTGTATATGACGCAGTCGTCCCCAAAAAGCCTTATTGTAACCTCTGATTCCATACATGTATACAAGTCGTTAATATATAAAAGAAAAAGAGCTGGCCCCAGAACCGATCCCTGTGGCACCCCAGAAAGAACATCAAGATAGTCCGATTCAGTATTTTTTACGTAAACAAACTGGGACCGATTCGAGAGGTAGGCTTCGATCCATGAAACAGTCTTGGGATTAATACCAATTGATTTGAGTTTGAAGATTAGTAAACTGTGTGGAACGCGGTCGAATGCCTTCGAAAAATCGACAAAAATTGCGTCAGCTTGCAGTCTTGAATCGATTGTTACAGCAAAGTCGTGTATAATTTCTAAAAGTTGAGTTACAGTTGAAAGCCCTTGCCTGAAGCCGTGTTGTCTGAAGTATAATAGGTTTTTTTCTTCCAGATAAGTTGCGATAGCTTTATTTATTATATGTTTCATTAGTTTGCAACATGTGCTGGTTAGAGATATTGGCCTGTATGTGTCAAGAAGCTGCTTGTTCCCACCTTTATGAATTGGCACGACCTTTGCGCACAGCCAGTCCGCGGGAAGCACTGCCGTTTCAAGTGATGCACTGAAAATTTTATGCAGGAAGGGGGACAACTGACCCGCGTATCGCTTGACGAAAGTGCTTGATAAATTATCAGGGCCAGGCAATTTTTTAACGTCTATCTGTAGCAGCAAATTCAAAATGCCGGACTCTGTTATCAGGAATTCAGGCATTGCAGAGTCATACTCTGATAAGGACATATTAGGGGTGTGGGCACGGGAGAATACCGACTGAAGATATGCATTGAATGAGTTAGCGACGGTACGCGCATCCTCAACCACTATACCGGCAATTTCCAATTTGATTGGAGGACTTTCCGGTTTTGACAGATACCGCCAGAATTTCCGAGGCTGATTTGTCATGAACTCAAGTAAAGTATTAGAAAAAAGTTATCTCTCGCGCTTCTTAACCTTTATTTCAGTTCTCGTGAAAGCTGACTAACCATAGTGGGATTATGTTTTTTCTTGCGCATCCTTCGAACCCTTCTTTTGAGGTGTATGATAGTTCTTGTAATCCACGGCGACCTCCGCTTTATCCTTTTAAGCTTGGTAGGAATAAAATTACTTTCACAGTGCGGAATCCCATTATTTAATTTTAACCATAGGTCGTTGGCGTCCAACGTACCATCGTCAAAATCATCTTCCATAATTCCTAAAAAATCAATGATGCTTTCATCATTAGCCCTTGCGTAATCCTTAACCAAAATTCTGGTGTCAGTACTAGAGGGCCTTGCACCCGTGCCAAGATCGTCAACCGTCAGTAAAATCATCTTATGGTCGGATATACCCCGTTCTATGCTAACTTCAGGGGTTAAAGATGTGGACACAAAGACAAGGTCTAGCACTGAGCACACTTGCCCTTGGACGCGAGTTGGTTCATGCACAAGTTGAGCTAGCGAGAAAGTTTGCATGATATCAAAAAGAAGATCACAACTTTTCACTTCTTTATTGCCGTTGCTATAACCATTGCTTTTTTGTTTGAGTTTGCTGCAAACCCCCTGTATAACAAAGCGCCTGTATTGTTTATATGTCCACTCCTGTATGAGCCTCTCAAGGCTCACAGTATTGATAAATAAATAAAATAAATATTCCAAGCTGGTCTATACTCCAAGGTCGCTATAACGTAAAGCTATTTCAAACTTTTCTCTTCAAATTCTGCAATCAGCCCTCCGCGATTGGTCAAATAGTTTTTGGACCTTCCCCCCTTCGCCTGTCTGTCACGCGATGTCACGGAAACTGCGATAGCTCCCCATGTGATATGACATGACCACACTGATTATGCATGATTGCAAAGACCAAAAGAAATATATTTATTTATGATTCGACCCCTTTCCGCCATTAGCCCTCGGATATTGGTGGAAAGGTTTCCGTTGGCACTCATTTCACCTGCCTGTCACTCGTCAAAGGTACGTGAACGTGTAAAAGTTGCATAAGTATGCCGAACAAAACTGAATTTTATTTCGAATAGCCGCAGGCTGCCCCGTTCCGAAAGGAATAAAAGCTTACTGCCGCCGATCGCTCAGGTACTGGCTAGTCGGAGAGCATGGGTTTATTTGCATACAATAAAGCTTTTTGCGTGGCCGTGTAATGTTTTCGAGCACATTCGAGATGTTCACGACCTCGTTCTGCCAACTGTTCTTTACTGAGGATTCGTTTTAGCGTCATCAGTGACCTTCCGTTGCATGCCGCCGCGATTTTCTAGCAGCCACAGCAAGCTAAGTAAGAGAAAGCGGACCAATCACAGACCCCGGCACCACCCTCTTCATCGACACGTTCCCGGACACTCGAAGCGAGCGGTCGCATCGCCCCTCGCTCCGACGACTACGGCTCGCCCGCCACTTCTCGCGCGCGCACGTCTCCGCCTTCCGTCTCCGACCGCGCTTACGAGCGCAGCCCTTTTGAGGGCTCGCACGACAGACGGAGGCCCCATCTCATGGGCGACCCTCCGAAGAAGCAGCAGAGGAAGAGGCCGACGAACCAAACTCCTGATTGCACCGATGGCCCGGCGTCCAGACTAGCCCTGCAGCACCACCCACGTGGACGGCAATCACGCTCCGGCAGATCGCCTCCTGCCTTACGATGGAAGCGCGGGCTGCAAGCACGTACGCTACGTGCACTCTCGACGGACTCGACGAGCTCCGCGCCGTCATGCCCGCCTCCTCAAGAGAGCGCGACACCGTCCACGCGCGCCCCATTTGCGCTGGATACTCCCTTCCGCGTATTTCCTTTTGATGCGCCGAAAACGACTGCCAGCGACCACCACGCCGCGCCGTCCGCTTCAACGGACACCACCGCGGAGGGCCCCCACTTCGGCTGCCTCCACCGACGACAGTGCCAGCTGCCCGTCGACCGGCGACACCGACGAGAGTGCCGGCACCTTCTTCTTGCCAACCGCAACCATGATTGGCTCCGACACTACGTCGTCCCGCACGAACGCGACCGCCTCACCCGAGGCAAGCCCTATCCGCCCGGAGAGCCCCTTGCTTTCGTCGCCGGAAGCCTGCTCGTCGCCTCCGCTCAACACCGCGGAGTCCACCGCACCAGACGAGGGTCCGTGCGCGACGGCGGTGGTTCCTCCCGGCGATCACGAGGATCCCGCCGACGGCCCCTCTTCCAACCACAGCCGGCCGAGAACGCCTACCCCAGTTGCAGAGGCAACAGGGCAGCACTTCCTCAGGAACTGTCCGCTGCCGCCCGCGGCCGCTGAGGACTCCCAAGCCTACCAGCCCGCAGCGGAAAAGCCGAAAAACGCCGCAAGAAGGCGACGCCGATTCCGACGGTTCGTCGACTTCGAGCCGCATTCCCAACCCGTTGCGGCGGTGTCGCTCACGATACCACCGTCACGATCCTCTACCGGCCCATCGAGCGCAGAGCCACGATCCTGGCTCTCTCGGGAGATAAGTGTCGCCGCTCAGCTATCCGCCGTGCCGGGCGTGGGGCGCGTTCATGTCAACTTCCGTCGCAACGTGGTGGCTGTGCACGTGACACGCGGTGCCGACATCGGCGCCCCTTCTCGAGGTGTGCGTCATTGGTGACGTGGCGGTGCGCTCGAAGGCACTGCACAGCAACTCCTGTGTGGGTGTCATTTATGGGGTCGACCCTTCTTTCGACACCCGCACATAGAGAGAAAACCTGGAAGCACCCGTCGCGGTGCTGTCATGCTACGGAGTGGCGCAAGCGTCACCGTCACTTTCGTCGGGAGCGTCGTGCCTCCAAACGTGCGACTTTTCAAACAGCTGCGCGCCGTTCGTGCCTGTATGCCCCCACCACTTCAGTGCGACCGCTGCGGCGTTTTCGGCCACGCCGGCGCCACCTGTTTCCGCGACGCCAGCTGCCTCCGCTGCGGTGAGTCGCATCCTACAGGGGACTGCCCCGCGGAGAAGCCACGCTGCGTTAATTGCGGTGGCCGACACCCTTCGACAGAGCCGAGCTGTCCCGAGTGGCAGTGCGAGAGGAAGGCGGCCGTGTTGTTGTCTTCGTCTGAGCGGCCCCTTTCGAGAAAAAAAGCGCTTGAACTGGCCGGCGCCACATCGTACGAGCCGCATACAGCCGCTCCGTCGACGTCTGCTCGCACCCCGCAGGGCCGATCGTACAGTGACGCCCTGCGTGGCCGCAACACCCAGACGGCCGCTCCTGAGCCGTTACGCGGCCCACAAACCGATCCGAGCACCGACCCCAGGGACGCGCTCATAGCCGCTCTCGCGGCTGCACTCCGTGCCCTGCTGGTCCAATGCCCAGCCATCGACAGCAACGTGCGACAGATGTGCGACGCGGCTTTCGCCGCGCAGGAAGCTCTGCTTCACCACGACCAACTTTCCCACGCGCGCTGTTCGGGCCGCCGCCGCCCCATCTCTTTCACCCCTCTTTCAATTCCCTCTCCCACTTGCGCAGCGCGGTTGAGGTGTCCTCAACTGAGAGACAGTTACTGCGCTGCACTTAACCCCAATTTTTTCCTTCCGCAAGCAAGAATCTCTCTCTTTTTCTTCATCCGATTATCGATTTTTAGTGCACTGGCGCGGCCAATAGAATCCCTCTCCACTTGAGCGTGCTCCTCGCCTCTTGTCAGCCAATTATATGACAGGACGTTCAGTGTAGGCGATGTTATTCGTTTATCAAGCGAACAAAAGTGACCGCCAATGAACGAGGAGAGCGTTTGATTTGTCTTTTCAGTGAGGGTGACCGGCCGATGCTTGCGTCGGCGGTTACGCAAATTTGACGTATGGAGATTGGAATAAAAACATATTAAAACAGCTTTACGTTATATGGCCCCAAGCTGCCTCTGTGAGCTAATTGAAAAGTCATTTCTATTACACTTCCTCCTACACTTCCTCGAATCAGACAAATTACTCGACCCTTATAAATATGGGCTTAGAGAAGGCCTTTGCGCCCCTGACCACCTCGAGCTAGCTTAATCATACGTTTGTAAAGCTTTTGTTCATAAACAATTCTTCCTGTCGGAGTTTCTTGATATAGAAAAGGTTCATAGCCCCTATGACTACGTCCACGAATCAAAACACCTGTTGTACCAGTAAAATAACTGATTCATTACCCCTATTGACTTCATCATACCAGTCCCCAGCAGGTCTCATTGAGCAATTGCTTGTTTTATATTTCATTTGATATCCGTGACCTTGCAAGTGTGTAAAACCAAGAGAACTAAGCATAGTGCGTTAGCGACCAGTAATCACCATAGTTACTATAGTTCTAAAAATTAGCTGTATTGTGTAATTGAATTGTTAATTGCTAATTAATTCAGTGTAACTACTGATTAGGTTTCTATGTTAGGCTACTAAGTAACGTTTATATTGATAAATACCAAATAAAAAATTTTACCATGCGCCGAAATTTGAGGAAAAATAGCGTGCGTAGCTGGGCTTAATGCTTGAGTGCCATACCATAGAGCCATTCAGTCCGATGCTTCTTCCAGTATCTGAGTGTCATCGTTCATTATACGCCTGAGTACGAATGTGCCTACTGCTTTACAGTCTAGTCTATGAATTTTACCATTATCGACGAACCCTTTCTCTTCAGTGCAACGACGGACGAATCTTGTGCCCCTGTGGTGCTGCTTCGCCACGTACCATCCAAACAAAAGTGCCCAAGCAAACATAAAAAAATACCGCAAGCGTAATAAAATCAAACTGGCTCTACATATAGGGGGAGACCTAGAGTATTTGCCACTAGAGTGCAATTGGTCGGTGAGTTATCGCTGCGCTGCAGTCAGCATTTAAAAAAATTTCCGCATGCACTTCAAACGAGTCTACAAAAGCGTCCCAGGGAAAAAACTCAGCCAGTGAAATTAAACTAGACGCCACAGATAGCGTGGGGACATTGTCAGAATTAAGTGCCTAAAGTGCAATTTGCCAAGAATTGCTCAGCAATCAAGTTTATAAAAAATGTGTCCCTTTGAGTTACGCATACCACTTAGCCCCAGGTGCTATTTTGCCGCAGTAGTCGATGTCCTGGATTCCTGGAGTTGCGCTGTATGTAGCCTTGCCGACAATGCCTAGTCACCCACGTCACTGCAGCCGTTCTTGAAAGTATTGCTGGCCTTGTGACAGCGCCGTGCCAACTAGCCCGGAGTAAAAATGTTAGTCCTCCCGCCTTTTTTCGTAAGTCGGCATGGAGGTGTCTGGGATCTTGATGTCAAGCAGGATGTTGGCTGCAGGTGTCCTAGCCTTTCTGGAATTGTCTGCGATTGCTTCGTGCAAGTGCCATCTTCCAGCAGAGTTTAAGAGAATTAAATTTCATCAGTACATCGTTCAGTGCCTCGTGATTCAAAGCGAAACGAAATGCAAATGGTGAGCCATCCAGAGCACGATGCCGTCATCGCCCTCCCACCCCTACGACACAACGTCCCGAAGTGAGTTAGTTAAACGTTGTGCATGTGTGTTTCACTTGCATTCTCGCTCATAAGTGCTGCCGGTCAGAGGCCGTTCTAATGTCCACAAGGTTTATTTGAAACATTTTCCTCATTTTTGTACGAATAATTCATATTTGTTATAGGACCACTTTTCTTGTTTGAAATACTCTATCCTAGTTTGTAAATGACGGCTCTGCTATTACGCTGCCGTCATGTACATATGCTTTTGGACTGGCAGCCTACCAGCAACAATGCTCATAATTTTAGCATTCTACACCTCTTCCCTGCGTTCCACTATTACTAACAAAGAATGCCAGTGGAAGGAACTCTGTTGAAGGCCTTTCCTTTGTTTCCTTCTCGTGAGTGTGTTGCAGCGGCTTTCCTTTCGGACCTTATAATTATTTTACTCCATCCTGAATAGATTTTTATTTGAATTCTCTCTTCCACCAGCGTAGGGTAACCAGCTCGGCACTTCAGTGGTTAACATAACTGCTTGGCTTTTATCCTTCGATCTCTATCTGAAATGATTTTGTAACACCGGGAAAGTTTGGGTTTAGGTATTGGCAGGGTCTCCAACGATGTCAATAGTGGCGAAATGCTCTGACAGTTGAACTGGCCGAGTCGTAGCCTCCATTGGGTAAATACAGATGCTATATAATGCAATATGTGAAGCACCCTCCAGAACCTGGTTTTTGGCTTTCTCCAAAACGGAAGGGCAAAGTAGAAGCTGTGTTTCACTGCCGGCCACCCACGATATTTGTAATTTATGTAAATTACCTGCAGCGCCTAATGAAAGACATTATTGCAGGGAGGGGTACAACGAATATTAACTCTCCAGAAGCCATGTTGATACATGCATAAACCGAAAGCAATGATAAATAACAGGAAATGCGGTCTAATCTTCAAAGTGAAGATAATGAAGTATAAAAAGAAGCAAAGTTTACGACAGGTTCAACAAGAATGAGTGGAACGCCTGCTCTGACACTAATTTTTCAGCACCTTTGGGCCGCTTGTTCCACTGCACCAACGTGTGTGGGGAGAAGGAGTCCTAAAATACACCCGTGCGGCTTATGACTTGCGTTATTTTCAATGCGTGGTCGTGACACTCAGATATACAAAAATCTTCTATACAAAACTCGCGCGCGCTCGAAGTTAGAATAAGCCGCTGCAATCTAGAACCGTCATCCCACAAATTAAATTATGTCACTAGAAATATTTCAGAATAACGCTGCCCGTTTCATTCTTTCTAATTACTATCGTGCAACAAGTGTAACAGCAATGAAACAAGCAATATCACTGGCATTTCTGTCACTGCGTCGTAAGCGATTCCGCCTTTGCCTCTTTCATAAGGTCTTGCATCATTCGTCCCTACGTACCGAGCTTATCACGCAACCCACTTATTGCTCATCACGGATTCACCATAAACACAAAGTTAAAGGCATCTTTTGTAACACAAACACATATTATTTTTCCTTCATACGGCACACATCAAAGGATCGGAACCACCTACCTGACGATATTGTTTCCATTTCTGATTATTCTGTTTTTTCCCATTCTTTATCTGCGCACCAGCATTGTGATAGGCCTGCTTAATCATTTCGTGTATCTCTCCTCCTCACTCCTTTCTTTTTTTTTCCACATGTGTCGCCATCTCTGCAACTTCATTTGCTTTTTCACGTTCTTTTTCTTTCTCCTGTTTTTTTTTTCTACCTTTCCCAAATTTCGCTTACGCTCATATTTGCCACTAGTATTGTATAACATGGTGTGTTTATTTCTGATCAGTTCAGTTATATTTATTTTAGTACCATCCTGTTATATTTTATTTCAGATTTACAATTTGTCGCTAATACTGTATAACGCTGCGCGTTTCATTCTCTTTTTTCTTTGTTTATATGTTGTCACGCACACCCTCTGCAATGCCTCGGCAATTGAGGGTATCGCAAATAAATAAATAAAAAAGAAATAAATAAATGAAAGTAAATGAATAATGTGCGCGGATCTAAAAATATTGCGTCTTAGTTATCTTAGACGTATTAAATTAAATGCGGTAAAGCAACTCAAGACTTATATTTAACCTGCGTTGTTAAAAAACTGGCCAAATTATGCTTCGCTTCGTAGCTGTAAGACTGTTGCTGAATGCTTAGTCATTTGTTGCGACACGTACGGCTCGGCGTTGTACACGCTCTAGAGGAAGATGACGTATTTGAACGCGGATTCCATACCGCACAAGTGTACTCAACGATTCGTCTAAAATTTTCCAAGTAAAAGACTTTGTTAACCTTAGTTAGCTGTTTGAGTTGTTTACACCAAGTGAAATTCTGGTAAGAAATAGATAACAAGGTATTTGTAATGGCATACTTTCTTTGCAGGAGCGCTTTAAGTGACATTAGTGGGCATAACAAGAGAACCCTTACGTGTAAACGAAACAAACTGGCGCTTTTGAGGATTCGGATGGATTTTCCATTTTTTCGCACCAGCGCTGTGTACGGTCCAAGTAATGTTAGAGCAGAGAACAGATACATTGTTAACGTTGCTATAAACGACAAAGTCATCTGCGTACAGTCGTACTGCGCTTTGAATTTCGTGTGCTATGTCATTGACATAAACTGAGAAGAATACATGTCCCAAAACTGGCTGGGGTATCGCAGATGATGCACTGACGCCATAAGACAAAAAACCATTTACTAGTACACGTTGAGTTCGCCCCAATAGGTAGTCATGGACCCAACATGCTCTTGAGGAGTGTATTCCAAGAAAGGCTAAGTTGTGTAGTAAGAGTGTGTTTGCGACCAAGTCGATAGCTTTCCTGAAATAATCGAATATGCCGCAAATACGGCTGAGTGAATATGCTCAATGAGGTCAAAAGAAAAAAAAAAAACAGGTCATTGCTGAATTCAACTAAGCAGTTGTGTCACGCAGGATATGCCGGCTTTGAAGTCGTGTTGAACGTTCTCAAAGTAATCATTTTGCTCTAGATAATTCATTATCGCGCTGTGAATAATGCGTTCCAGTGATATGCAACACACAGGAGCGAGTGATATCGGGCGATAGTTTGCGTGTGAGTTTTTGGTTCCATCTTTGTCAACCGGAATTTTGTCAGCCTCTTTCCATTCTATGGGCAACGAACCAGCGCCTAATGTTATGTTAAAATAAATAAATAAATTAAGGATATTACATCACAACATGTATACAAAACAAACGTAGGGATGCCGTTAGGTCCGTACGCAGACCTTACTATTAGCCTTCTAATTAATTTTACGGCAACATATAAGCCATATGGACTTCAGAAATAAGTTCCAGAATTAATTCCGTGTATTCCATTAGTTAGATCGTGAAAATAGACTGAAAACACCTATTAAAACAGCATACCTTCTTATTACAGACTATTACTGTAGCAACATCCATCTCTTAACTCGGAACAAGTACGTGCTCCCGGCCACTAGATTTCAAAAATTTTCCCAACTCCTTCGACCTGTCTTGCAGATTTGAGCCAAGTTAATAAAGAAAGCATTGTTTAAGGAACCTTAACTTTGTCTCAATTTCCTCACCAAGAGCTGTCCTTATTTCATACACCCGCGGGTTCTGACTGTTCCTGAAGGAAAGAACAAGGTGACGTTTTTTTTTTTTTTAATTAGCTTTCTAGCCTCGTTATTCATCGAGTGTTTGTCTTGACGCCTTCTCGTCTCTTGACTTTAGAAGGCACAAAATCATTTATAAGCTTTATCAATTTAGTTTTAAAGACATCCACGTGTCATCGTTATCGTCGTAGTAGCTTGTATTTAAAAACTGAGGCAAATATGATGTGACTTCATGTGTTAACGATGCACAGCCTCCTTTACCATAAAAATGAGCAACTTCACCAGAGATGACCTTCAACACGCACGGATACCATTTTGTCCTGTGCATTCAGCGCCTGACTATTACCAGTTTTCAACTAAATTATTTTGAATCTATTGCTAAACCTGGAGACATTTAAGTATGGTGGTACGTATGATGCTCCCAGCGCATTACTGAAACGGTAGGCGTAGTCCACATTTCCAAATAATTGTTTCTAATTTTGTGTTTCAGACATCTGTCTGTACTGGTGCAGTTTCTCGCAATCGAACAATTAGCAAGGTAAATTGTTTTAAAGAATTGTGATGCTCAGCCACTTAACAAATGCATTACTGTGTACATATTGAATCGATTGAACAGCGGTTCAAAATTGAACCGACTTCGGCTTTATCACATAGCTTATCACAATTTTCGGCGGTGTTTTTCTACAGTTACATGGCTAGCCGAAATTCTACATGAAATATTCGTAGTACCAGATCAAAAAGGGTAACTCGAGGTTATGTTTTTAGGCCTCCAGAAATCATTCAATTGAGCTCATCACCAATACCTGACACGAAGTAATATGTTCGCTGGCTTGCGCTACATGGAGCTATAAGGAGGCAGACAGCAGCGCGTGTTGGTAGCGTCGTTGTTAGTGTGGCCGGACAGGGTAAACATACTTGAATATCTATAACCCAATAGAGAAAGTGGAAGTTTTGGTATTATTTATTTTTTTAAAATGTACACAGCCACTTTCGTATACGCTTAACAGGGTGAAGGCGAAAGCTGTCCCGCTCACGACGCATTCATTACATTACCTTAAATTATAATATAATGCGTTGTCACTTCTAACCATTTGCTTTGTCCCACGAAAGGTCGCGAGTTCGACGCCAACCAAAGGTCGCGGGTTGAAGTTCCTCCATTAACTATACCTCAACACCAAAGAGAGTGTATTCGGCTCCCGTCCTCGACGATGTGATGTGGAATCAAACTTAGAGATGTGGCCGGTTCGCCTATATCTCCGTGTTGGGTCGTGGGTTCAAGTGCCTTAATCAACATTGCCTTAATTAAGACCGAAGTCGCGGGTTCGGCACCCGCCAGACGTCATGGGCTCGACTACCGTCCTTAACGGTGTGAATTGGAATCCAACTTGATGATACGGCCAGTTCGCCCATATTTTTTAGTGGATTCGACTCCTACTAGAGGTCGTAGGTTCCAGTGGCTTAATTAACTCTATCTTACTGGGTTTTAATTTGACCTTAATTTGCACTATCTAGCACCGCAGGTCATGCTGACGCTTACTTGCCCGGCTTTGCGCTTTCTTATAATAAAATTGATAGCCTAATTCACCTTAATTAACATCAAATGTCTTGGATTCAACTCCTACAAAGGCCGTGAGTTTGAGTGGTTCAATTACCTCTATTTTACGGCGTTTTGATTTGAACTTTATTAACTATGCCCTAATTAACACTACAGGTTGTGCTGACGCTTTTTTTACGGCTAATCTTCGCACATTCTTATATAGAGACTGATGGCCTAATTCGCCCTAATTAACACCAAAGGTCGTGGGTCCTTATTAAATTAGTCTTAATTACCACCACAAGTAGTTAGTTCGACTGCCTATTAATTTTGGTGCCACAACGACAGACCGCCCAACGCCGGACATTAGATTTTTTTCCCCATGAGCCGGATAAAGCCTTCGCCTTATTGAATATCCAAATAACGTTCCAGCGGCTCATACGTCTTAAAACGTGTCCGTACTTCTGATTGCGATCATTCACTGTGAGTCGGCAGCGCAAAAATACCGAGCGATGCCCATCAGTATAGCCCGGCTATTGTGGCCGGTTCCAGCGATTGTTTCGCACAGAAGTGACTAATCTTAAGACGGTGTCACTGCCCTGAACCATAGCACAGAAGCTCGATGCTTGACTACTAACCCACGTAAGCCTCTCTAATTTTTTGCGTTATTACGCTGGAGCAGAATTTTCAGAAAGGCAACCACTGCAGAAATTAAGCGTGACAGAAACAGTCAAAGGTCATGCGAGCACGCGCAGGCGTCCAACAAAGACATCCAGTCCGACGGTGTTTCTTGCGCAGTGTACACACTACGCGCACATGCAGCAGATTTCCCCGAAAAGATAAACGGCCGAGTGCTTCACGGTGGTTCAGCGTACCCGTCGCTCCTTTTAGAGATGCCTTTGACCCACCATATGAAATGTTCATGTCACTTGCCCTGCATAGCCATTAAATCAGGGACGAATTCCTGAAGTGGCGGAATAAAGTCGGGCACATCAGCGCCTGACGCGCTTGTCGCATTGTACCCTCGCACACCAACATTTTACTTACAAAAAGTGAGCGCGCGCATATCATGGCTCACCATGATATGCGCTATCGATAAAACAAAACTTGTTTGAAAATCGGAAAGTGTTGGCTCTCATTTGCGCGCAGCCCGAAAGCGCGCCACGATGACTGTCCTAAATATAGGCCACCAGGCGCCTGTAGTTGCCACGGGCTCTGCCGGTGTTGAATGTTGGTTGAGGGCGCCGTTGCTTGTGACAGCTTCCGATTTCTCGTTTTATTTTTCTATAGACGAAAAATCAACCAGTGTTGCTGTACTCAATGGCAAGGGGGCTTTTATAGCGAAATGTTCGTGCATAAAGGACACGGATATGTTTGCTGCACTACTAGAACGGTGCGTGTCGGAGGTAAAAGGCGATGGCGATGAAGTGCAAGATCGACAGCCTGCTTTTTCAGGTTTCTCGAACGGTAATTGCTGCCTAGTTTAGATGAAGTATCGTCCCAGTCTATGAGCAAAATAAATCCGACGAAGGGATCATCAATTAGATAGAGGACATTCAGGTGCCATCACGAGTTGTGTATAACGAGCACACAGAATTGTTTTCATACCTCTCACTCAGAACTTCATCTCATGTATTCATAGTTTATTTTACATCTTGGATTATTTGTTTTCCTTTCTTTTTGCGTGTTATTTATTAACCAATTCATTTTATTTTATTTATTGAGTCATATTACCACCCGATTCGTGGCCTATCCCCCTCAGTTGGTTTGTGCCATTACCCGAGGCTTCCTCATCATCATCATCATAGCCACTGCCTGATTGCTACGATGCAAGTTTTCCAACATTTAAATGTGTGATACACTCGATGATATACTGCAGCTTCGAAATATTTTGTATTGTTCTTTACAACCACTAAGCCGTGTTGTCCTATAGTAAGACATGACGCCATTATTTATACTGACGGAGTACTCGAATATAATCAAGTTTTTTTTTCAGGCAATAGTAACTGAATACGAGATTAAGAATACGAATTTCCGCTCGTTAAAAAAATACTAGGCAGAAAAAGTTCCTGAGTAAAAATGCCGCTTACTCTGCGCGTCGGGCGCGTCGCATGGCAGCAATTTACGCATACAAAATTGAGCGCACGCATCTTAACGCTGTCGACGAAGGAAAAATAAGTTGCGGGACGACTACCCAAGCCTAACGTTGAAGATCGATTACGAGAAGATCAGAATAGGAAGAAAAGAACCTGTGAGCATTTGATTGAAACTGTTGCGAAAGACTATGCACTTTTCATATGTAAATATATAATATACGTATATGTGTCTATGTCTGCGTTACTGCATAATACGGTAGGCCAATGGCCGCTTACGAAGTTATCGCTGGAAATGTTTTTGTTTGTTCTTTTCTTTAAGTATGCGAGGCTGCACTTGCCCCGGAAACGTTTTTCCGAAGAACGCTTTAGTGAAATATCAGTGGACCCAATCCTAGTGTGAATTAGCTTCCATATAAGTATATTAGCCGAGCACTCGAGCCAAGTTACGTTTCTGACTTGGCATGTACCTCATGACGTACTATTGCCAACATCACGTTGTTGCCTTTAAATTGGTTAGGCCCTCGCAGCTGCTGTTACGAGAGTGCCAGTGGGAAAGAAATTAGAGTAGAGGCCTCATTTAATTATGTCCATTACCATCGCCAACTAAATGGTGCTCATGGAATACACTCAGCAACACACTTCAATTACAATATACTATATTTGAAAGCCATTTAAGAATGCTACATACACACAAATAAATTGAAAAAGTCCAAAAGTCTGGGCCAAGGACACAGGCAGTGGCTCAGGATTGTTCATCTCGTTTAGCTCCCCTTCGGTGATGCCACCCGTGTTGTTTGAGCCAGAGGTGGGCGTGTTGGTGCGCAGGGCCCCCCGGGAGGGCTTGCTCTTTTTGGACGAGGGCAGCCGGGCGGCCAGGCCCCGGATGGTCTTGGGTGACGAGCTGCCCTTGTTGTTCTCCTTGACCGAGTTGGAGCTGCTGAAGAGGCGCGAGCTGCGCCGCACGCTGCTCAGGCCACTGGGTGGAAAGCTGGTTGGAACAGGCGGCGTCTGCAGCAAGTTGTTGTTACTCGACTGGCTGAATATTTGTATCTTTGGCGTGTTCAGTCCTTGAGGCTTCCTTGCAAGGTTCTTTTTGACTGGAGGGCAGGCTTGCTTGGAGATGGTGTCCAAAATGCCCTGTGAAGTGGGTGTGACATAGGCGAGCATGCCACTAATGGCTGTTGGGGGCACGGTGCCAGGCGTGGAGTTTGACAAAGGTAGCACACCAAACGATGCTGACAGTGGACTCAGGGCCCCAGGTCCTCCCGCGAAAATGCTGCGTGCTCCCTTGACAGCCGAAAGTGGTTGCATCTGCTTGCTACGTTTGCTGCCCAGGCAGAGGCTAGTGATGCTCTCGGGAGCCAGCAGCTCCGGGGTGCTGGTCATAATGCCAAGAGGGGTAGTGTCTGGGCAGGACTGCTGGGGCGTACTTGTCGTCACCGTTGACCGCATGACCAGCAGTGGTGCCTGTGATGGTGGCGTTGAACCTGCTGACAGCGGCAGCACAGACACCTTGCCCGCAGCTTGTCCGCCAGGACCTCCACCCTGGCCACCCAACACCTTTATGTCATCCGTAATGCTGTCAATGTTGGTTTTATTAACAAAGTTGACAAGAGGATTGCTTCCTTGACATAAACTGAAGTTTTCAAGAGATGAGACATTAAATATATCTGTAGGATTTGGCGATTCTCCTAGGTTTATGAGAGACTCATATGAGGACCAGAGGAATGGGTTGAGCTTCAGGCTTTACTTGAAGGCTTCTGTTGCACGGCTGACGCGCTCTGTTTTCGAACACAGTTGTCCAAGCAGAGCTAGGGCAAAGGACGCAGAATCCCCGAATGTTGTGACCGTCTCATCCAGGCCTCCCTTGGCTGAGCAGCGCGATGCCAAGCCGACATCAGCATCGAGGGCCGACTCTGCCTCGGCAAACTTGCGTAGGTCGACGCAGCAGCGTGCCAGGAGGAAGCGGCTTTGGGGCGAGCGGCAGCCACGTGACCGCAGCAGCATGTATGCCGAGACCTTGTTCCCTGCCCGGTAGTGGCATGTAGCTAAAAGATGCAGGCTTTCTTCCGTGTGCACTTCTGCATAAAGCCGCTCTGCGAGAAAGATGGCATCCGAGAATGCATAGTGATTCAGGCAATGCCATATGGCTGCCTGAACCGGCTCTTGGACTATCATGGCCACTCGTTCTTTTTACACCACAATCCGATCCAGCCTGTCTTCTTGGTCGCATCCACAATCACACAGAATATGAAAAAATTACTAGTTGAACGTGATTTTGCATGAACACGGACATTCACCCGCCGAAATGCCGTCTGCTTTGGGCTGGACGAACCTGGTAGCAGAAGAGAAAAGATACGGTTGCGTGTTACTGAGTCACGACGAGATTCAGTGTCCCTAACTGCACGTGTTATCTCTGGCCGATACAGGAAATCGAGAAATTCTTACACCAGATCCAAAACACTCTATGGTAGTGAACTACTTTTTGAGGGTTTCGGCTTTACTGAAGCTACTGACGACGTGTTCAGCACAGTTAATCGAATACAACTCAGAGTGCCCATAATGCTTTACATTACTTTAAAATCAGTAAAGTGAAAAAAGTGAAAGTGAATCTAGGAAAGAAAGTTTTTTAAGGAAGTAGTTTTGCCTTAGGAATAGTAAGCTGATGACGAAACATTAGGCGGTGTAATTCTAGAAGAGACGGGTCTTGTAATGCACAAGGGCAGCGTACTTGACACCGGTCCGTGCATGTACTTCTAGTTACTTCGAACAATCCCGTATCAGAACCTGAACGGTGAATTGAAACGCTGTAACTAATGCTTTCAGCTAGCTGCAACGCATTTTATGAGGTAGGCAGTTAGGAGTTGTTGAGCGTTGTGTATATGGCAAATCAGCTCTGCGGACCCCGGTAGGAAGCAGAAAGGTTTACGAGAGGAGAAAATGTCGTACACCAGACTGTAGGGCGAATCTACAAGCTTTCCATGTTCTTCGACTTGCCGATTACTTCGTCCTCGTGCTGCGGTTTGATGGCCTTCTAGTATAAATAGCTCTTATGGTAGAGCGACCGCCACGGAAACGAGTTGGACTCGAGGTCGATCTTCGGACCAGGACGAATTTTTCTTCTATTTCGAGAATTTCTTTCTCAGAAGCTCATGTGCGTTTCTTTTGCATAGCTTCGTGCTAAAGTGCGGAGGATTTTCCCTTTCCTACTAAAGCTTTGCCGACAGAAGCGACTCTTTATAATCATAAGATCGTAATATTTCTGTAAGAACATCATTGACTGCCTTATGGTCAAGGGACTGGGCTCGCGCAAGAATGCGGAAGCAAGGTCGCTATTGTGACTTTGGGTTGGCACACATCAGGATAATGTAGAGCTGAGCGTTCCCAACTTGCACCAGCAGGGTGTCTGTTACTTCTGCGTATTTCTTAAAGCGAAGCTTCAATTGCGTCACTGGTGTCAGCGTCTGTGTGGGTGTTATCGTACGAAAAGACCCAAGCGGCACGAAAATATAGATTGGTTGTGGTACTGCGGATTCGAACTACCCACCTCCGGGTTGCGAGAACACTACGCTAGCCGATTTAGTCACTGTCGGTTCATCATACGCGACATTTAAAGCGGGGTTTTATATGCGTGAAGAAATAGACGCAGTGCAAGGCGCGAGTCAATCATAGGCGCCCCCCTCCTTCCGGAGATGGGAAAGCGTGTGAGTCAGATGGGGAGGCCGCGTTTGATTCGTTCTGCCGAAGAGCAGGCTGGGTTGCAGGAACACCAGTGGGAGCGGGCCGCTTGTCGTGGGTTCGGCCGAAGAACCGGCGGCGTTCTATGAACGCCGCCGGGAACTTATTCGAGGAAGGGCACCTCGTTGACGTGCCGACCTCGCCGAGAAGGAGTGCGAAGCCGCAACGTTACGACAACGAAGAGCCGCGGATTCAGAGCTTCACTTGCACCCCTCTTCACAATAGTGATAGGTCGGTCAATCTTTTTTTTTAGGTAGTCTGCCTTATTTTATTTCCTTTTCTGAATATTTGCAAAATAGTTGTACGCCTATTTTGTTCGCCTATCTGAAGTTGTATGGGACTTAAGGAAAACCTGCCGTACACGAACCAGAAGTTTGCTTCTTAATGTTGGTAGATTTACACGTTCTCTTTCTTTTGTGCATTATATTTTCAGCCAGGGATTGGACGCTTATACACCAGCCTACAGCGGTCTCCACGGGTCAACATCTTGTGTTGAACTTGGGGAAGCATCGGGAGCCTCTATTTTGAAGGAATAGCACACTCCGGCTAACACTGTTCATGCTGACGCATTCAGAGTACACAAATACCTGGACTCAGTTCCCAGTGTCTCTTTCGAGAGCAGTCGGACAAAATGAAATGTTATTTATTAAGGCAGCAGAAGTTCTTCCGTGTTTTTGTTGTAAAGAAGTTAGTCTTACCTCCCGTGTAGCCTCCAAAGGCAGCTGCTTCGAGTAGCCACGCCGCTCGCGTCACTATTGCCCTCAGCCTTGATGGAGTTCGGCATCCTCAACACACACGGCAGCGTGTCACGCAGGTGGATGTGGGGGTTCCAGCCCAAGACGCCGACGCTGTGCTTGGGAGAGGCCACTCCGCCACGCTCGACAACCTGGTGAATCTTGCTCGCGCCATCTTCCACGCCATGTGTAATAGGCTCCTCCGACCTGCGTTGACGACACATGACGATAATGAACACGTCAAGCAAGACTTCGCTTAACGGTGCAGCTATTCCGGTGAGGCGTTTCCTGGTTTAATCTAAGTAAATAGCGTCTACCTAATCAGAACACTGATATCGTAATCTATCCGGGAAAGATGAAAATAGGTCCTGCAGTTCTCGCTGCTGAGTTTTCGTTGCTTACCGTGCCAATATTTAAGAAATCACGACGTGCAGAATTTCGTAATCTTAGTTCTTCAAGTGCAGCTACCACGTAGTAAGATCTGAATAAGAAAATAAATTTAAGAGGTTTATAGATAGCCGAAAAATATGTGCCAAAAGTAACTATGTATTTTCCATTGTGTTACGAGCTTCATGTCCAGTTGCGACCGCAATGTGCTCTGGCAGCCGCATTATACTTCGTGATTATTTTCTTTAATTGTCTTCATTCAGGCACAACTTTATTCAAACCAATGAAAAAGGAACGTACATACATATATAAAATAATAATACGTCCCCAGTTAAATGGGATTATTACATCACATTCCACGTGCTTTTTTTCGCTTCCTGGGCACTTTCTCGTGTCACCGTATCCTGCCCTTCGGTAACGTGTGCTACTTGGTATTCCTTCACAAAATGTTCTAATGCTTGAAGGATGTGCTCCAGACAGTGTAGATATTCTAACATATTCATTAAAATGCCACAAGCATCAAATTCGCTCCATTGTATACAAATCAAAACAATTTCTTCGTTTAGATGCACCTCAGTAAGACCTACTGAGGTGAAACTATCCTATTAGGAAACGGGGGATTTAAGCAGAGCTGGAGCGCGGACACCTAGAAACTAATTAAAGGGACACTAAAGGTTAATATTAAGTCAACGTGGACTGTTGAAATACAATCCCAGAAGCCTCGAAACGCTTGTTCCGTGCGAAGAAGATACTTATTTTACTTATTCTGAAGCGTCCGCGTACCTCTAGCGCAGTTCAAATCACCCGCCCTCCGGTCGAGGAGTATTGACGTCATGGTCGCATAGTGACGTTGCGCCGTCGGTGAGTAAAACGCCTCCCGCAGACGGCGCACGGCTTTTCTGCATAAAACACAAACGCGCGGCCAGAAACAGAGCCAAGACAGAGCCGACAGTAGCGCGAAAGCGGAACTGTGGTGGCTAGCGGAAGGGAAAGCGCACGACGATAAGCTGGTTCTTTATTTTATGACGCCAACTTCGACGCTCGTTGCAATGGATGACCCTGACAACGACACATTAGCTCGCGACGCTGGGCTCGAGTTCAGCGATTTAAGCACTGATGAACGTTACCTGCTGTTGAGGGCTCGCGCTGCCGGCGTCGTTGCGTACTACTACGACGACGGCCTGCTTTGAAAGGCACTTCACGCGACTTCAGTAAGTGGGCGTTAACTCGTAATCCTCTGGACGAAAGTGCAGCGAGCACACTATGACATTTTTCGGCTCTTTTCCAACGCGCTGTGGCAGAGGTACGGTACTTAACCACTTCGAACGGAGAGGTTCACTCGTTGGCACACGGTGATAAGTAACGTTGGATTCGCCGCTGCAACTGCCCTTGGCCAAGTTCCGCGGACCGTTCGTGCAACCCTACGACATCACATGGACGTGGCATTCTCGCAGCTTGTTCTAAATGCAAGTTTCGCGAGCCAGCAAAATCAGTGCAGCATGACGCGATAAAGAAACAACTGAAACTCCAAAGCGCGTGCGGCGCAAAGTCGAGCGCGCAGAGTCGAGCGAAATCAAAACCTTTCGATCACCCATACTATTCAAGGGTAACGTCAAAATGTTATTTTTTCTTAGAATCGAATAGAAGTTGACAAGTAGCATTTTCTTCCGTCTTATAATCTAATGACATTATCTTTTTAATACGAGTAGTTGAGTGCTAGTGACATAAATTATGATGAGGAGTGCTTTCGTCATCGGGCTAGTACCGGGATGTCGCTGGGGGGTCTCAAATTGTGTCATGCATTTACCTCAATTTCTCGGTTACTAAAGCTCTGTTTGCGATTATATTGACGCCTGCTCACCTCCGCCTTGGTTCGGCCCGGTATTGCACTTTCTTCGGGATCGGCCCACGTATGGGGAGCGCTTAACGCCTTCTTCGACGCTGTTTCCCATACGAGTGGGTCAAGTTTGATCCGTGACAAGAGTAAGACCTAGATTCTGTCCATCAAGCCATAGTTGTCTTCCCTTTCGGTGGTCCACTGGGTATCCCCATGCCACCGCAGGGGCGTTTAGGTCCCCTATGATAAGCAGAGGGGCTCCCCTGGCTACTTGATCCGCTTTGGTGAAAAGTCGTAGAAACCTATGTTGTGGTTTGGGGCTGCTGTACACATTGAGCATGAAGAGGCTCTGTTGCGTGCGCCTTGCAGATGGGATGATCTCCAGGAGGATGTGGGCTGCTGTATCAATGCCTGTGTGATGCTGTATAACCAGAATGCTTCGCTTAACCAGTGTGGTTACTTGGGGCCTGCGGTTATCATCACAAACTGCGGTGTATGCCGCATATCCCGACAGCTTAGCCGGTTCTCCAGTCTCTTGTAATGCGATAACATCGGGGGAAGTTTGTGGTACGAGAGAGGTAATGTATTGCTCTAAGTGCGCTTGTTTTTGCCGGAAGCCCCGGCTGTTCCACTGCCGAATGCAGTAGATAACTCGTTCGGGATCACTCGCAATCATCTTTGTCGTGAGGCGAGTACGGCTTCTTTAGGGGACCTGCTTTGGGACGGAGTAGGGTGCTTTCCAATTCTGTCAAACGGGTGTTGTGATTTTCAGCCAGAGGCGCGACCATGTCTTGAAGCATTTTGCGCATGTCGTCCAATTTTTCCGGTCGCTCCTATTCTCTTGCCGCAAAGGCTTGCTCAATTCTGGGCAGTAGTAGCGTTTCGAGTTTCCCAGTAAGGAGGGTGTCCATTGCGTGTTCGAGAGCCTTTGCAATGGAGGCGTCGAGCAATGTGGCAAGCTTACAGTCTAATGCTTCGCAGAGGTTGCGTTCTATCCGTTGTTGCAGCTGAGTGAGGGCCTCACAGCTTACATTTCCTTCTTAAGTGCATGCTGGTGTTGCTGTTTTTGAGATTGGTTCGAGGGCTTTGCGTTTGTGCGGAGTTGGTTGTTTGGTGCTTTGCGGGCAATCTATTGCAGGGACAGGAAGGATGTCTGAATTTGATGGTAAGTGTTTGGGTTGAGTGTCTGCACAAGTTGTGATTTCAGCTTAGCGTTTTCTGTCTTGAGGTCTTGTACCTCAGCACGTAAGGATCGGAGCTCCTGTATGAAGCTATGCATGGTAGCGTCACTAACCGTGTTGACTGGTGTTTCTATAGGTTGGGTGGTGTGACCTGTGTGGGAGACAATACTAGCCCAGCTTACCTTGGGAAGTGCGTCTTGCACTTTAACTGTGGTCGTTCTAAGGCTGGCATTCCCTTGCTGCTGCCTCGGTTTTGAATCCGGTCCGCTCCGGGAGTGGCTGCGTCCCCGTGACTGACTGCGACCCCGGGAGCGGCTGCGTCCACGAGACCGACTGCGTACTCGTGAGTTGCTGCGTTCGGGAGTTTGTGCTTGTGGCGTCGACTTCAGTGTTGGCAGAGCTGAGTCTTCATTTGCAGAAGTCGATGGCCCCGTCTCCTGGTCCGCTCCTTGCTGTCCCAGTCGTAGGCGTTCCCATCGTCGTTGGAGTAGGAGGTGTGGTGTCTGGAAGTGGCGATGGTAGGACTTATCACCAGTCAGGTGGTCTTTGCCGCATAGCGCGCAGCAAGGATGACAGGGGTGATCATCCGGCGGATTTACAGTGTCACAGCTCTTGTATTTCTTCTGGGTTGGAGTGGGGCATACATGGGCCCTGTGGCCGACGGTCCCGCAGATGTCGCAGACCTCGATGCGCTTCTTATATAGATAGCATTTGTATTCTGCCCCGCGGTAGCAGACATGGTACGGTACTTGCTTTCCGTCGAATACGATGAGCACTGAATTAGTATTGCCCATGCGTCAGGCCTGCAGGATCGTAGGGTTCTTGTAAACGAGACTGTTGGTAATGTCTACTTCCGTGTCATATGAAGGGATCTTATATATAACTCCTTTGGCTGTGTCCTCCGGCGGTGTGGCGTATGCTGTGGCCGCGTAGCGGACTGCTCCGATGGGGAGACTGCGGATGCGGCAGTATTTTTCGGCGTTAGACATGATTGACGTGCTAACTACAATGACGTTATTATCCGTGCATGAGCGGTAAATGTCGTCCTCTGCCTCATTGGTTGTAATGCCCGTGATCTGGGGTAATGAGTCGCGGATCTGGGCATCTCCTGGTTTGGATACGTTGAAACCGTCCCTTGGGCGAATTACAATCTCGATATCGCTCTTCGGAAGTCGTGGTTGCCGTCGTGCGCGTGGGCGTAGTGCGGACTGCTGGGTACTCTCGGTGCGTGCGCTTGCTGTTGCACTGAAGGATTCGTGTATGAGTAGGGATGATGCCTGCGTAGTCTGTCGTTGCTTACGGCGGCTGACAAGCTTGCTTGCGGTGGCTGACCTGCACGTGCTCCTTTTCATTGTACGGTGGTCACTATGCTTCCACGTTCCAACTACTACGTATATCACTGTCAGTTAGATATACACAGCTTTCGATGGGAGCGAAATGCTAGAACGCCCGTGCACCGCGCGTTGGGTGCACGTTGAAGAATACCCGGTGCTCAAAATTTAACCGCCTCTTAAAGTCACTTAGGCGTACCTCATAATGAGAACGTGGTTAAGGCTCATAGGACCCTGGAATTTATTTTAGTTTCATATTCCAAAGCTTATCTTTTAACGAGGACAGAAAATGCCTGTCACTAACAACGTGCATAGTATTTCTACATATACATTATTCTTGAAACCGGTAGCCGTGTCCTAGAAGACGATGTGCGGTTCAATTTATTAACCCTTCCATGGTGTGGTAGCCCATCCCACCGCTTAATTTTGCAGTGAAGCTATTAAAAGGATTTCCGCCATCGTTTTCATGTGGCGATGGTGAAAGGTGACGGCGTCAGGGGGCGTGCTGAATACCAAAGGTCAAATATCAAATGAAACAATTTATGATAACTCAAAGGGAAGCTCATTGCTTTTCGTGGCGAGGTCAGGATGCCTTAGAAGATGCACCTATAAGGCGAGATATAAGAAGGAAGAATAAGCATGTGCTTGACTGCGGTAAAGCTAGGGAAACGATGGGGCATGTTTTTATTAGAATGTGAAAACGTCTGCAGACAGGTCGAATTAGGCGCCACTCCCCTCCTTGAAGCTCTTGTGTTCATCGAGAGCAGGGAAAAAGTAAACATGTCCGCAATAGAGATTAGTAAGATGAGAGTGGAAGATTGGTGGAAGAAAAGTAGGGAAACGACCAGAAACGGAGACGTACAAAAGCAAAGTTCGCAAAACGGGGTCGGGAAACGGGGTTGTGAGACTTCATAGTGTTTTTTTTTTCTCTTTTCTTTTTTTTTTAACGTGGGTAGGACATTAGGCAGTATAATGTAGTCCAACACCCGCCTTTAGCATCGGTGTTGGGCTACAGCAATTGAAACATTTTCCATTCCATCTCCGATTACTTCTGCAAAAGGGGATTTCTTTGTTATTGTGTTGCTATTTTATGCTCTTCCTACCATATTTCCTCGATTTGTGTCTCATGAATATAGATATGCAAATTCAAAGAGACAGATTACAACAATTTTACCCGATTACAATATTTAGAATCTGCCTCTTCGAATCTACCGACAGAAATGATTCCCGTAGTCGCATTAATATCGAAGTCCAAAGAATTTTCTAGCACGCATTACCAACGAAACCTGACATAATCATTGTATGGACCAGCGAACACGAATCTTGTCACGGTAACTAGCGCGTACACGCTGTAGCTAGAACACACGGCGCCGAGGACCGTAAAAAAGAGCCCGCTGCAATAACAATGGAGCCTATATTCCCCCAATAAAACACTAGTCTACCGTAATACCGCCTCTCCGGCCAAGTTTATTCCCGCCTTCAGAATCTCTCACACAAGAGCAGACCTACCCGCCATGGTTGCTTAGTGGCTACGGTGTTAGGCTGCTAAGCACGAGGTCACGGGATCGAATCTAGGCCACGGCGGCCGATCTTAAATGGGGCTGAAATGCGAAAACACCCGTTTACTTAGATTTAGGTGCACGTTAAAGAACCCCAAGGGGTCGAAATTTTTGGAATCCCCCACTATGGCAAGCCTTATAATTAGAAAGTAGGTCTGCCACGTAAAACCCCATAATTTAATTAATTTTTTCAAGAAGTGATCGTCCGTTGGCGACATTTATAAACCCCTTTCCCTGTGTAATCCTCTTTCCGACAATTCCTCCCACCCGGCACTCCTACAAATGTCCACATTACGACGCTTACTCAATCCTTTAATGACACAACCATGGATTTCGTACGCACACACTCACTCGGCCCCCTCCCCCGCTTTCTTCCCCCATCACAAACTCCATACTCGAATAGTGGCACCCACGCGACCAAAGTGAGCTCGTGTGGCGGGTGCGGAAGACAGAGCCGCGGGAGTCGTGGATTGAAGACCGCACGCTCCTCAACACACGCTCTTCATTTCGGACCACGAGCTATCGGCGTCCGTTCCGGGCCAACTCCAAGGAGATGCGCTATTTTGGGTAGGGTGCGAAAAAAAAGCGGTAGCTGATATATTTCTTTTTTCTTACGCCGAAGATATTAGCCCCTAGTTCTTCGGGATTTTTCGCGACAGTGTCCTCACGCGAAAAAAAGTTCACCGATGATTACAATACTCCCTAATGCAAAATTTGAGCGCAGCTGTATACATGAAATAAGTATGCTTGTGAATGTTTTGTATTATAATTATATAGGTACAGCGATTATATTAGCAATATAACGCTTTGGGTAGCGTGGCTGGCGTGTACAGTCGGTCTCAAGCGGCACATTGCAAACGGAGCGAAGTGTGGCGAGACTGCCACGCTAACCGGGAGATCACGAGAGGCAGCGCGTGGGTAACGCGTGAGTGCGAGTCACAGCAGTCGCCGCAGACGGACCTCCGCTTATGCAATGCTTTGCTTCCATATATGGTATTTGCGGACGCGCTCACCTTATGCCTTCTCGATGACGTCATAGGTGAACAGTCAACGGCGTGCTACTCCGGCGCGATAACGTAGCGGTCGTCGCAGATGAGCCCGCCGTGGGCGGCACTACGATTTTCTTCTCACGCTGTCGCCATACCGTCCTCCACCTCTTTCCGCTTCGTGGCTTAGCTGCACCTCCTCCTGCGCTTTCCTCCTCGCGCTCTATGCACTATTGCCGTCTTTCATCCCCCTGCTGCGGTTAGGACGAGCACGCCGACACTCAACGCAGGAACAGGCACCTTAAGCCCCAACCACACGTACGCGTTGGAACACGTCCGCACGCGCAGCGCTCACTTGACGTCGCGTCGCGCCCGGCGGAGGAAGAAGGCGCGCACCCAAATGATGCAGGAGTTACCGCGCGCCCGTCGCCTCGCGTTTCGTCGCGGCGATTCAAGGCAGCCCAACCTACGCTTAACGGTCACGTTAAGCAATGTGATAATGATGGCAATAGCACGTAATAATTTTTTACTTAAAATTAGTTTTTATATTATAAAAATGATATTGCAGGACTCCTAGTGGTTCAGTCGGCTCAACTGTCAGTATTGTGAACTCGGTGACACCTGCAGTAGCGTCGGTATAGCATCAGTCGCGTGCTCTGTGCTTTACGTGTTCCGCACTCCGTGTCAGGTCCCGAACTTCGGCGATGAACATTTCGTTAATAATGCACCTGTTACGGCTGAAGACTTCAGCGGCTGCCATCCTAAAGTACCAAAGCCCGCGCGGAACTCCGATCACAACGCACGCAGCTTGCCCGGGCTTGCCTGCACGCAGCGCGAAGAATCGTTCCGGCGGTCACGTTGGTTCGCCGTCGTCACATGAGGCGCGTCGGGCGGGTGACGCGAGCGGCAGCTTCCGGTGCGGGCGCAAGAAACCTAGCAGTGCAAGGTCTCCACGCCACCGCGCGGCAACATGCAATGCAGCCTCCGCGCCTCCGCGTTGAGACGCGGCGCTGCGCTTGCGGCCGCGTACCAGCTCGTAGGTCTGGTTGGGGTTTTAGAGCTGCGCTCTAAAGAAACCTTCAGCGACTAAAGCGAGAAGTGCATACAAGCTTTAATATCACGCATACGACATGCAACACAGCATTCGTTTCGGAAAAGAACTACCCCAAAAGAAGCATCCAAACGCCGCAATTGATGATAAGGCGCTCCTGCTAACAATGCGAAGAACGTTGCGCTCCACGCATATTTTTCCCGGTAAAGCGTACTCTTGCGCAAGCTGCCGCAACGAGGGTAGCTTGCGACGTGGGGTGCGACATCACTATCCTTACATGTATAGAAGAACCAGACTTGCAAGTGATTTCATTGTCACCCGCCGTGGTTGCTCAGTGGCTATGGTGTTGGGCTGCTGAGCACGAGGTCGCGGGATCGAATCCCGGCCACGGCGGCCGCATTTCGATGGGGGCGAAATGCGAAAACACCCGTGTGCTTAGATTTAGGCGCACGTTAAAGAACCCCAGGTGGTCAAAATTTCCGGAGTCCTCCACTACGGCGTGCCTCATAATCAGAAAGTGCTTTTGGCACGTAAAACCCCAAATATTATTATTATTTCATTGTCGTCGCACAACCGCTATGGGTAGGCAATGAATAGTTAGGACTCCTGATGAGCAGCGTGAATATGCGGAGCGCCAGAGGGAAAGGAAACAGCAAATCACTTTATAGGATGTAAATTATTTTACAGTGCGCGCGGGCTTCTCTATTTAACACACGCGTCCTGCGCACCGTATGTTACAAGTGATTACAGCGGGTAGTTCCAAAGGGCGAGCCGAAATTGTTCTAAATTGGCGAAATGCGAAAACACCCGTGTGCTTAGATTTAGGTGCACGTTAAAGAACCCCAGGTGGTCGAAATTTCCGGAGCCCTCCACTACGGCGTGCCTCATAATCAGAAAGTGGTTTTGGCACGTAAAACCCCATAATTTTTTAAATTGTTCTAAATTGTTCGAAAAAAAAATATGTTCCAAGACGCACCATCACTTCTAATCCTCAAGCCCCATGGTATACCGCCCATATAAGACGCCTATCTAACAGAAAAAAGCGCTGTTATCGTACAGCCAGGCTATCACAATGTAACGCACACTGGGATACATACAAGACTGCCGCTGATGCGTATGTAACTGCGCTTAAGCAAGCAAAAGATAACTTCCTCTCTAACACTTTACCATCGATGCTACCTACCAACATTAAAAAATTTTGGCGCGTCATCAACCCGCATACCGAAGAAACTATTAACTTAACAGACGCGTCAGGTGACCCTATTCCGGCTCATTTATGCGCATCAGAACTTAACGAAACCTTAGTTCTCAACTTCTTGCGCACATCAAACACCAAACATCCCGTTCCACTCCGGTATAATTTCCCAACTATGCCTCAAATTTTCATAGATTCATCTGGCGTTACTAAACTTATTGATGCCCTAAAATTTCGTTCATCGCCCGGTTTTGACTGCATTCACGCTAAATTTTAAAAAAATACAATTGTCTACAGTTCCTTAATACTAACAAAGTTATTTCAGCAGACTGTCGATAGTTCCACTTCCACTCTGCAAACACAATGGAAAGTCGGGCAGGTGGTTCCATTATTCAAGTCAGGAAATAGAACATCCCTTATAAATTATCGCCCCCATCTCGCTCACTAGTACTTGTTGCAAACTATTAGAACATGTAATCTTCACTAACCTTGTGAACTTTCTCGAGTCTAATTCATTTTTTACACCCGCACAGCATGGTTTTCGTAGGTCATTTTCTTGCGAAACAAAACTTGCCACTTTCACTGTCAAACTTCACCTTATTTTAGATCGCGCATCAGAAGCTGACTGCATTTTCCTAGATTACTCGAAAGCATTCGACAAGGTATGTCACCGCTTATTATTTTTAAAGCTAACCCAACTGAATATCGACTACAATGTTCTGAAATGGATTGAATACTTTCTTCTTAACCGATCGCAGGTCGTTTAGGCTAATAATTTTAACTCGCGTTTCAGTGAAGTTTACTCGGGCGTGCCACAAGGGTCAGTGCTTGGACCCCTTTTATTTCTTATTTACATCAATGGATCTCCCTTCCACTGTATCATCTAACATTCTTTTGTTTGCTGATGACTGTGTCGTTTTCCGCGAAATAAAATCTCCCGACGATGCTGACAGTCTTCAGCGTGACCTCTCTAACATTTCTCTTTGGAGTAATGAATGGCTTATGGAACTTAATACTAATAAGTGCAAAATTATACGAATATCAAGAAGTACCAACTCTCCGCCTGTATACTACCTAAATAACGTTGCGTTAGAAGCGGTTACTTCATATAAATACCTGGGTGTTCATATTTCTACTGACCTTAACTGGACGAGCCATATTGAATACATTACTAACAAAGCTAACCGCATGTTGGGCTACGTGCGCCGTAACTTTTCCAAAACTCCATCTTCTTTGAAATTACTGCTTTATAAAACACTAATACGTTCTAATTTGGAATATGCCGCCGCGATATGGGATCCGCATCATGAAAAACGGATAACTTTACTTGAGCTGGTTCAAAATAACGGTGCTCGTTTAACCTGTCCAACTTTAACCGTACCGCGCAAGTGTAACAAGCATGAAAGCTAATCTTTCTTTACCTCTTCTAGCATCCCGCCGGCAGACAATTTGTTTGACCTTTTTCATAAACTATACCATCACCCCATGCTACGCGATTCCCTCATTTCGTCCCCCAGATACGTGTCAAATCGCATTGACCATCGTCACAAAGTTGGCATTGAAACATGTAACACTAAAACTGCATTTCAGTCTTTCTTGCCTCGCACATCACGCGAATGGAACCGCCTTACCGCAGATATAGTCGACATAATTGATAACCAGCATTTTCGTTCTGCACTAGCTAACATCGCATAACAGGAAGATGATAATACTTGTTCTGTAATATGCATCGTATTTATTTATGTATTCCTGTTTTGTAACCACTCCCCTCTTTAATGCCTTTGGCCCTGAGGGTTCAATAAATGAAATGAAATGAAATACGACCAGCGGCGGCCTGCTGCCGCTAGTCGTATTGCCCCTGTGGCTGAATAATGCGCCGAAGGATGAACTCAGCAACCAGGCATTGCTCACCCTCCTCAGTATTTGCAGTTGTGCTGCATGGTTTTTAACAGCTCCGCTGGATTTCTACTTTCGCAGGGCCGGCATGGAGAGTGAATTCTTTTTGTTGCTGCGATAGGAATTACATATGGTTTCTCCAGTCGCATTTCGTCTCCGCCTTGATCTTCTGTATAAAGTCCAAGTGCTACAAGTATAAGTGGTCGCAGTGCGGCGACATATGCTGCGAGGGCATGGCGACGGGTGCGAAAGCAAGTTCGCCAATGTGAGGTGGGAAGGATGGTGTCTTGATGTTCGCAGTCTTCCTGCGCGCCATATTTTGAAGTCACATTCCAGGGCGCGCCATAGGGGAGGAGAGCATCGCAGTCCGCACTGTAAGATAATTTACACCCTAAAAGTGAAAAAGGGTATAAATGTGTCTATAACTCACACCCTTCGGGTGTTATCTCTATAACAGACACCGTATGGGTGCGAGTTATAGACACATTTACACCCTTTTTCACTTTTTAAGGTGTAAATTATTTTACAGTGCGCGCGGGCTTCTCTATTTAGCACACACGGGTCCTGCGCGCCGTATGTTACAAGTGGTTACAGCGGGTAGTTCCAAAGGGCGAGCCGAAATTGTTCTAGCGTTGGAGGTCGCGTAATCTAGGCTTACGAGACGGCGGGGAGCCAGAGGCCGAAGGAAGCGTTCGCTCGCCACTACCGGCGCACCTTAGCACGCCGTCGTTGTGGCAGAGTGTGCTGCGACTACGCTCGCGTGTTTAGGAGCGTGACCATCATCGGCTTGTGTTTGTCTCTGTGCGCGTCCCACCGTGATTGTTTGGTTAGTTAGAAAATGATTCATGTAGTTTATGTTGTCTATAAAACTACGAACCTTAATTCGTGGTATTATTGTTTTTATATCGCTAGCGATCCTTCGCCTAAGCTGCGGCTTCTCATGAGTAATATTTAAACTGAAAGGTATAACTAAATGGACATGACCCGCTTCACCTTCAAAACTGCTCAAGATAGAACGCAGGGTCAAAGATAAAAATTACCCACTCAACTGGATTCGAACCTCTGCAGGGAGACCCCAATGGATTTCTAGTCAATCGCATTAACCGCCCTGGCACGACTGCATTTATTTATACAACGTGGAATCAAAGATTATAGAAAACCAAATCGCTACAGATAGTTGAGGAATTCCACACACATTCAGCTGTCAGGTAAGCACGACCAAGCGTCCAATAAAAACATCCAAGCACTCAGTCATTCATTCGGTATTATGCTGTTTACGTTCGTAGTGTGTGCGCTTCAAAAGGAACATCGCCCGTGACTGCTACTGTCAGTTATCAGCTACGCTGTTGTCAATATTCAGTACGAAATCAGTTGCTGATTGACGTTGTTCTTTTGCTTTCGAGGGTTGACAGCGCAAGTGCGATCATGGCTTGGCATCACCTTATGCTCCAAACCTTCCTTGTGGATAAAATTCACAACGAAAATGCTTGGGTTCTACATGCTTATACGGCGATCTTATCATGAAGCACATCGCAGTAGGTGAGTTAAGATTAGTTTTCATCGCATGAACTTATTTAACGTGCACCTAAATCTAAGGACACGAGCGACTTTGCGGTAAAAATGAACCCATCTCATCGAATGTGATCTATATGTATGCGGTGGGTGAGTAAGACCTTGCTTGTTTAGTTATTGAGCAAATATTTACCGCAGTTTATATGGGTTATTAGAGAAAGGGAGAAACTTTAGCCACATCCAGGAGATGACAGCCTGGTCTATCATCTGGCATGCTTCTCCAGGTACTGAATGATAATTACGATATACACAGTGATCACACATACAACCAAGCAGAACATACAGTCCCAAACACAAATTCAAATTCAATAAAAATGTGTACAGCGTTTTGTGAAGACTTGTGCGCCGCCAGCAGACCAGCAGAGCTTTCATGGCGCGTAACGCGCATCTAGTACGTTGCCAAGGACCGCGAACGTGCTGCAGTTCCAAACTCAAGTGCCATCGCAGGTGTGCAGTGCCGCCTTCGAAGACGGTTGCTCTGATAAGTTAAACCACTCCAGCAGCGAACAAAACTAACGTTTCGCTAATTGCACTGGTTACGCTTGTGCGTGACGAAGTATGCTAAACATCCTCCTTGAGTATCTTGAATGTTCATCCTTGAGCAGACAGGTGCAGTACCGACGCCTGCACCACGGTGCCAACGAGGTTGTTCTTCAGTTGCTTAGGCAAGTGACATGTCGCTGCGGTGGGGAACAACAACTGCCAAACCCCGCAGCCATCGGCCAGCGCTCACATATAACGACACTCAGGTCGCTCGTTGGTGATGACAACGCCACTACATGCAAATGATAGTCAATACGGGAGGCGATGTTTGTCCCCACGTTTGTATAGCCTTCTAGCAAGACACACACCTTGCAGCAGTTGTGCCTCCCGTTCGCGTTCCGCTGAACGGCGATCTGCTGGCGAGCGGCAGCGTCCACGCTGGCGAAGGCGAATGGCTGCTGGCACCAGTGGTCCGTCTCCCAAGGCACGGATAGAAAGTCTTGGATCCATACATCTTCTCGGTCGTGGTGGCAGCGAGGCGTGAACAAGTTGACAACTTAAACGGCACCCGTGATCGAGTGCGGGCAGAGGAATGACGTCCGCGACAGCGCCTTTTACGGACGTGGCGCAGTTCAATCAATGATGGCCATCATGATGGTCATTTCATTAATATCGCACATGCCCACCACGGGGGATTGGTCAATTAGCGGCTGATACATTTAAAATAAAATAAGATCATGTCAAGGCAATATAAGTGTTAAGAAATAGAAATAGCAGCGCCTTGGGACGTTCTTTTCGTCCTCATCGTTTAATTACGAATAGCGGGTGCGAAGAGTTTGGCTACGTCTCAGCTATTGGCCATGAAACGGCTTGAATTATTTAAATGAGGATTTGAAAATATCTTTAAAGTAATTATGTGGGTTCCGTTGTTTAAGCACTGCTTTGTATGGTCTTCATTGAAATCTATTCTCTATTGAACTTCTCGCCGATAAGCCTATGTGTATATAATCTGTACACGAAGAAAACGAAATGTCCGTAGATTTCGGCGCCAAAAGACGAAAGGTACAGTGCTGGGTATTCCATGCTTTCTAGTACTTCTGGCAGAGTGATCTAATTTATCAAATACTAAATTTATTTGGGTTTCTTTGAGAGAGCTTGCAGTATGAAAAGATATTTGGGTTCATTGTTTCTTTTTGTTGACATTGTTTGAGTAACTTCGTTTTCAGTATTCCTGTTGCTCCTGTCCAATTACAGCTTCTCGTTGAAAAACAACTCGTTTGCTTTACTGTAAAAGACAATAACATGTTGCTTGTTATCATCATTATGAAGGGATTAGAGCATGTTCAGCGCCCATTTCTAGCTGGGGGGACGAAGAATTCCGAAAGGGGCTTCCTGCAAGGCTTGCACCACATCTACGGCGATCACGGCGGTTCCGTTTTCGTTGACGTCTACTCGTTCTCTTCACTTTGGTGTTGTCTTTTTATTCTTTTTATGACTCCTTTATTTCTCTGGCACAAGAACAGCTGACTAATTTCATCCAAAACCAACGTGCTTCCACACTTCGCTTCCCCCCGTTACATACCAAGTGTGAAATTAGTAAATAGAGATCTCTGGAGTTCATTGTCTTTACTAGTGCGAAAAAGCATATTCTCTGCTTGTACACCTATATCAAGGAAAAGACGTGTTTGAGGAACTTTCATGGAGCTACGATTGAAACAAGAGAAAAAAGAGCCTAAGCACTCCGTGTGTGTATTCACAAACAAAGAAAACCGTGTTTACATTGACGTTAGCCGTTCACTGGCCGCTTTGCATTGTTTCCAGCTGTTGTTCATCTGAGGGTATGTAGCACATGCCCTCCCTCCCTCGCTGGCCTCCCCACTTTCCTCCATAAATGGCGCGCGAGATTGAGCCGCGATCGTCAGTTGTGGTCTGGCGCGCGGTCGCGAAATGCGCATGCGCTGTCGGAGCTCAACTCCGCCCGCCCCCCTCCCTCCCTCCCATCCCCTCACGGCCTTTCACGCGACGGAAGACAGCGCGTTTGCTCTCCGCTTTCTGCCTTCGCGCGAAGCTCGTCGAGCGGCGACCGCCGGCTTCCGTCGCGTGCTTTCACTCAAACATACAGCACACGACGCCCGGCGACGGGGTCATCGCTCTTTGACTTCATACCGAACATCGCGTTAACGGCAACGGGGACGCCGACGGAAAAGGATGCAACTGGAGTGTCCATATAATTCGTGTCGCAATAAAAGAAAATCCTAGGGAAAGAGAAAAGGAATGGCACAAGCGCCCACGACGATCTTTCCATAAACAGAGCAGTTTCGTCGTCTACGCTTTGAATAGCGCCAACATTTTCTCTTCATCCATAGGAGCCTCGGTAATTTTCGGTAGACATTGACTCTGCAGTTGAATTCAAACCCCATTCTAGCAAGATCATAGTTTGTTGGACGGCTAAATACCGACGAATGGTTCAAGGCTATCATTTAGTGTTATTTACAGCATGCGTCTTCCAATTTGCAGCATGCTCGTTCCAGTATGTACACAGGTGAGAAAAAATGTTTGGAAAACTTAATACAATAATATAGAACAAGGAAAAAAGAAAGATTCCTAATGCGTGCGCAGATACTGCTCCTGTGCATACGATGCGGGTGAATCCTGCTGCCATGTGAATGGCGTAAGAATAACAATGGAAAAAAATACAATGAAGGAGTATTAAGAGCATTTTTTTCGAACACGGCGCTTTTTCCGACAGAGCAGTGAGTCTTAATAGTGGCGTATGAAAGGGCGAGTATAAGACTATTGCCGCTTTGACAAAGAATGCCAAAATTGAACCCAAAACAGAACTTCTGGAGACGGTGGTTGACGCAAGTGTCAAGAATGCGAAGAAAGCGCGTGGCATTCGATATTCTTATCACATTGTACTTGATATGTGTTATGTGCGCAATTTTTTTAATATATTTTGTACTTTCTTTCGTTGGTTAGAATAAAGTCGACCATGACTGAAGAAATTCGAAGGAAACAACCATAACATGCAATCGCTATAGAGCACTTTGCGGTCGCGGCTTAACATCAAGTTTGTAACAGAAGGTAACATATGTACTTTTGACCCACACGAAATATCTTTTTCGAAAATTTCTTCATATTTCAGTGCATTTGCTTTATCATAACTTGTTACACGGCGGTTGCACTTGCAGAACTAAGATTACTACATTCTGCACATCTTCATTTCTTAACATATTGGCACGTTAAAACACAACAATACAGCAGCGACAACTGCAGGATTTATTTTTGTTTCACCTTCCAGAACGGATGATGATATCGTCATTACTTTGACTCGGAAGGCGCTGTGAGGATAAAGCAGGGAACGTTTCACCTGAACAGCAGCAGCGTACCGCGAAGCCTTGCTTGGCGAATGTGCGTTTTTAAGGCAGCGTTTATTATCGCCATGTATTGTTAACGCAGTTCAGAGGTGCCGATTACACATGGCGTGGAAGATAGCGCGAGCTTGAATCACCCGATTCTGAATTGAGGCGCTGGGCCTTCGCCCGAGTACAGCCTCCGCGTCTTGGGCTGCAAGTCCCACATGAACCCGCGTGACACGCTCGCGTGTTCGTTGACGATGCTGAACTCCATCAAAGCTGAGGGCAACAGTGACACAGACGGCGTGGCCAGACCAAGCAGCTGGCTTTATAGGCTGTGCGCGAGGAGTGACCCCTTTACAGCGAAAACAAGGATGGCCAGCATTGCCTCATTCAATGAAATTTCATTTTGTGGGATCGCTATGGAAAGAGAGACTATGTAATGAATCCCGGTATTTATTCGCACTACATACACATCGGGATCAGGAGCGTAAGCCGGACTGTCATATTCTTTCAGCAGAGAGGCTCTGGATGCTACCCCTAATTCACTAACAAAGTTCAGACTTGCGGAGAGCGTTGTAGGATGCGTTTTAGCGTCCAATCCGTGGGTACTTAGGCTTTACAGCAAAAGCTGCTTAGGGAATGTCAGTGTATGAATCTACCGCCACTAAAGAGCGAATGTCTGTTCCATTATTCCGGATTTTCTTTTACTCGCATACAGCTTGAATTTTAAAAGAGAAAAGAAAAAAATGCGCATCAAGCTTGAGACACTGTACTGAGTAATATACTACAAACGACAAATTTCTATAACCTACCTAAATATCGGGTGATAAAATAGGGACAGCAACATCGATAATTTATCGTAAATACGGAGGCGCAAAGTAAAAAAAAAGACGCGGGCATCTTATCTGTTCCCTTTTCAATGGGCACCTGAAGTATTCAGTCATGGAAAAGACACAAAATGAGTTATTAGTAAGTAAGTTAGTTAGTTAGTTGTTCAGTCATTCAGTCAGTTAGTCAGTCAGTTAGTTAGTTAGCTGGTTAGTTAATTAATTAGTTGGTTAGGTCCACTTGAAGAACACAACAGGAAATTTTCAGTCTGTCGTATTTTAGGACGTTGTTTCTTTCGTTCTGTTGTCTGACGTTCTGTTGTCTTTATACTATAGCGTGACGTCCTGCAGTCGAAAGTACTGTAGTTCCTGATCAATGTTTAATTAGAAATTTACATGGACCTTCTTAACGATATCTAAATTTATTAGTATAAAAAAAGAAAGATATAAAACTACCCGCCCTTGATTCGAACTTTGTCCCTGAGGATTCCGAGCCCAGCATCTTACCGCTGCACCACGCCAAACTTTTTTTTGCTTTATTGCATAGAATTATCGGCACTGTCAAACCAATGCAGTTACTTTACATATGAATATACATGAGAAACAAATTCACAGATAGTATACAGTCCAATGGCAGTTCAAAATTCTGGCAAACACAAGCGTCCAGACGCGAAATCCATTAAGGGACGGGATCATATGTAGCCACCACACTACGGACTTGAGCAGTCTCTTCTGGGAAGATAGACCTTGTCGAGCGAGGTGGCTTGGCATGTCTGTCGATCATTCGACTTTTCCATAATGAATAAAGTCTTAATAACACAAACAAATCATATGGTGTATTACTGGCTGTCTTTTTGAAAGGAAGGAACCGGATTCCATAATATGTGGAGGAAAGTCTTTTTTGATAGTTCTTTGTAAAATGGTCCGAAAAATGAAATGCGTCACGACAAAGTATAAAGCAATGTTCTATAGTCTCGGGTTGATTGCAAAGTCTACAATTTGTATTCCAGGGTACGTACCGTCCTTTTTCCTGAAACCACGTTTTAACTGGCAGTGCGGAGGTGTGCAGCTTAAAGAGAAACGCTTTCGCTGCTGGCGCATTGCACATTCTACGGACACGGCAAAGGACATCTTGACCAAATCGAGACAGATACGGCTTTTGGTACAGAGGTTCAGGGAAAAGGTTATCTATAAGTGCTGCATTTAGCGACGTGCGATTAACGGTAAACAAATATTCAAGTGTGAGTCTGGCGTTTACGAATGAAATAGGGTCGACAAGTTCCTTTAGGAAGCCCCATAACGATAGTTCTTGAGCAAAGTTTGTCGTGACAAAAAGAAAAGGGAGGTGTGACGCAAGACGTACTCGATTAACTGCGAGAAGGAATGGATGACGGACATTTTTAAGGTAAAATAAGCGCATGACCAATTGTCGCGCAAACAAATGCACAAGACCCAGGCCTCTCTTTTCAAGCGGGAGAAAAAGGTTGTCCCTTCTCATGGCTTCCCATGATGAATGCCAAATAAAACATGTAAATATTCTATGAAATGCCTGGACATGGACACGTGAGCAGTGCAAGACCTGCAGAACATAAAAAAGCTTAGAATCGAGAAATGTATTGCATGCCTTAGCTCTCGCAAACACGCCTAACATGTCTGTCAGAGTACATTTTAGCTATGTCAACAGTAACAATCGCTGTCTGCGTTGCTGTTTGCATACCATTTGACTTAACGAGGAGGTTAGCAGATCGCAGCAAGAAGGTGAATTAATGGACATCTCCAAGCACGTGGAGACTGAACATCGGAAATCACTTCTACTGAAGCGCGCAAGGTGGAGGAAGGTTCATGAAAGGGAAAATTCTAATCCACCCTAATCCACGTGTTTTGATTTGTCAATTGATTAGCCTTCGTGCTGTGTGCACTTAAGCTAGACTCCTGGTTATCTCAGATGGTGGAAAGACCACCCCGGAAAGGCGTTGGTACTGGCTTTGATCCGCGAACCTGGAAGAATGTTTCTTGAATTGCGAAGCTTTCCTTTTATAGGCAGCTCATCTGGACACGTAGAAGGTAGCGCCCCAACCGGCCGCTGGGCGAAGCTTGCGCATTCTCAGTAGAACGAGCGGATTTGTCACGAATACCTGAAGGTACAGGGGGAATATTGGAAAAGGCAGGTGACAGAGATGTTCTAGAAAACAAGACAAACGAGACAGATGTTGTGATTACGCTGTGGAAAGCTGGAATTTTGTCCCCACAGAGGTTAAAGATGCAGCTTTCGTAGCCTATGGAAATGACGAAACGTTTGTCTTGATTTTCAAGGCAAGAACTGTCACTGTAATAAAACTAGCACAGCTGTTGATATAGCCGGTAAATTATATGTAGTTCGAAAACATCTTTCCGTTGATGCCTGTCTCGACTTTCCGCAATCAGCGTAGTACTGTTCTCGAAAGCGATTTTCGAAACACAGTCGTGCACATGCCCATGACACTTTGATAATCGAAATGGTATCATTGTTCACCGTAGCAAGCAGTGACCAAGTGGTTTAATCGCATGCTCCTATGGCTGCATGTTAAATGGGTAGTGCTTGACTTTCGAGGTATTTATTTTTTTCCGCCTCACACGACTTTCTACAGTCTCCCACCAGAGGACGGAAACAGCAACTATAGCCTTAGTTTCGATGATTTTTACAGTGTTGCTGCTGAAGCATTGTTATCAAATATTGCTTTGAAAAATATTTAGCAATCTTTCTCATCTCCTGACTGGAAGCTTACCATTATCAATGAAAAGGAAGGTGTACAATCAGTGCATTTTACCAGTGCTGACATATGGGGCCGAGACTTGGAGACTGACAAAGAAGCTTGACAACAAGGTAAGGACCGCGCAAAGAGCGATGGAACGAAGGTTGCTAGACATAACGTTAAGAGACAGAAAGAGAGTGGTTTCATTGAGTGAGCAAACGGGCGTAGACGATATTGTAATTGACATCGAGAGAAAAAAATGGAGTCGGGCAGGTCATGTAATGCGCCGGTTAGATAACCGTGCGGCCATTAGGGTTACAGAATGGGTACCAAGAGAAGGGAAACAAAGTCGAGAATGGCAGAAGACTATGGTGGAGCGCCGAAAGGAGGAAATTCGCGGGCGCTAGTTGGAATTGGTTGGCGCAGGATATGGGTAATTGCAGGTCGCAAGCAGAGACCTTCGTCCTGCAATGGACATAAGACAGGCTGATGATGACGATGAAAACACATTTAGAATCCACCTATCCAAGTTGCAACTTCGTTGCGGCTGGACTTTAAATGGGACACACATGGCCATAGGCATTGAATACTTTAGTTTCGACGCGACCTCGACCCTCCGGACCGTATGGAGTGCGAGTCAGGGCTTTCTGAATTCGCGCATGCACTCGAAGTTTGCCACACGCATCCAGGTGTATATATGTGCGTGAGGGCACTGACCACTCAGCTGAGTTTCTGGCTTTTTCTCAAGACTAATGAAAGGGAAAATCAGCTACACAATATTTAGCATGCCTCCTAAGAGAACAAAATGACTCTTTGAGTCGCGTTCTCCTTGGTGGCGTGTTTTCTTCCATTTCCTACGGTATTCAGTGCGCCCACAGGACCGCTGTGCATGTGGCTGTTGACACCGCGAAGGCAATGTCAGCCAAGGCACAACGCCTAGGCTGAGAAACACGTATGGCTTTCCTTTATCGCTTCGTTCTACAGTCGGGTGACTAAGAACATTGCCTTTCTTTTGCTCCTTTGAGGACACAATGCCAGTGACTCGTAGCTTGCACAAGGCGGCATATTTTCTGTAAGACCATGCTTGACCACCATATAGTCTAGCGAGTGGTCTCACGGAAGACTACAGATTGCGAGGCAAAAGTGACAACAGCGACTTGTGCTTTCGCGTATTATTTTCACGGAGGACCGACAACGCGCAGCAACACATTTTCTCCAGCGCTTCATTGTTAAGTTGGCGCGCTTGTTTTTTTTTTCTAAACATTTGCATACCAGTTGTATGCTTGTCGTATTTCTATTTCTCATTCTGTACTCTTTCATCTATAACATGTATTTTCGTAAGAATATTCTTCTCCCATCAATTACTCCAGGTATAATGTATATATTATACATGGTGGCTGTATGTATGGTTCAGGTCTCCATAGGAATGTGAAACAGTAAAGAAAGCCGCAGCATCTTGCTTTCCTTGTCGACTTCAAAGTTACGAAAAGTTGCCAATGTACTGTACTGTCCGGCCTTTAACTCTTTACATACAGCCTACATATCGTTTCCATATTACTCAGTTACAAAGCTGTAAACTTGGTGTAGCTTTTTTACTTGTATCTTCTTTTTCTAAGATTTCAAGATGGATGTGTCTGATTATCCGAAGACTGATTATCCGAACCAGAAATATGCTCTTAACAGTCCATACGTTTGTACATTCTCTGTCTCCTAACAGCTCCGACTGTAAAGCCAAATTCCCTATTACAGGGTAACACGCCTACAACCACAGTGTCTCTTTGGAGATACGATGGCGAAAATGGAATAGCACTAAAAGAGGCCGAACAATGACTGCATTGTTTCAGCTGGACTGTTGTTTGGCTTACCTCGCGTGCAGCCTCCAAATGCAGCTGCTCAGATTAGCCAAGCCGTCCGTGTCACCGTTGTTCCCAGCCATGGTGGATTTCAGCATTGTCAACGCGCACGGCAGCGTGTCACGTGGGTGGATGCGTAGCCTGCAGCCGAAGACGTCGAGGCTGTACTCGGCAGAAGTCACGTGGTTGCACTCAATGGAGTGGCCACTCACGGTGGCGGCCGATTCCGCTCCACGCGTACTGCGTTGACAATACGTGAAGACAATGAACACTGCTGTTAGAATTTTTCTCTTCGATTTTATTTATTCAGACACGACTTCATTCCTACCAATAAAGAAAGGTAACTAAAAAAGTGTCCTAACACAATACTTGCCACGTGCACTGTGATCTCTGCACCATGCGCCACTCACTTTATTGTGAGTTCTTCCTGCCACAGTTTGAAGCACTTTCAAGCAATTCTGGCATGTTTTTTTTTCGTAAAGGGGAATAGCCTGAACTGCATCCTTTCATACGCCGCTTCTTCCTATCTGACTTAGCGTGGTGTCAGAAAAGGTGCCCTTTGGGACAAAAGAAGTGTCTCAATGCAGGTTTTTAAATTGTTTATTTGCCCCTTTTGATCCTTACGCAATTCGTATGGCAGTAGACAGCGGCATCGTATATACACAGGAGCGCAAATTTAGCACGTACCCAAAAATGTTGTTCTTCTTGTTGTAATTCTTTATTATTATTATTATTATTATTATTATTATTATTATTATTATTATTATTATTATTATTATTATTATTATTATTATTATTATTATTATTATTATTTTCGGATGCACCCGTTTTTTTATACCTGTGTTCGCACACGAGGATGTATCAATGCAATAACACTGTATCATGGGCTGGAACCCTTCCTGAAGCAATACTATTGAATAAACTGATGTTGCCTAGCTTTAAAGAGAGTCGAAATCTGCTGGGAAACGAAAACTACGAAGGAACGAATGGATAAATAAAAATGATGGACGCTATATACACGCGTACATGATACAAACCTCCAAATTTGCAGACGGTTTCTCTTTGGCACATATCGTGTCCTTCGCTCCTTCTCCAGTCTTTTTTGTAAAAGAATAGAAATAATTGCCCTTTCGGCGGGCTTTATCTTGCTTCTGCCAGACTAGTGCGATATGAGACATCGTAGAATTCGCACAAGTACATTCGATGGCCTTAATCGTAACTTCTTGCTTGACCTTGGGACGTGAGGATTAAGCGATGAAATTCGTTGTATTTACGGCATATAGCGGAATACGACCGACTGAGTGAGCTCACAAGATCACTTGAGGCGTAAACGAGTTTAGCAGCTATTTAAAATGCGTACATAAAAATGTTTAGCACAACGTTTACGAATTCTCGACTCCGCAGCAAGAAGATTTCTCCCTGTTTTTCCATGCTGCTTTTGTTAGGACGCGTACCTGAAACGGATAAATGTGCTCTGTCAATTTATAGCTTATGTTAAGTTGTTCCAGTATTTAAGATTGGTTTGCAGTAGTCCAACTTACAGCTTAGTGGTGTTTTACGGAGTGGTTTAGAAAACATAATCTTTACCCGCTTCAGGTTTATAATCGTTTACGTAGTTTACTTGAACTTCGATATCGCTTTCTTTTTTGGAGTTGGAGTTGCGATTTTCCTGAATTTAACATTAATTATGAAATGAAAAATCCTCCTCAGAGAGTACGGATATCCTAACGTTTTTCATTGAAAAGCAACAAACATCACATTTGGTCCATTCCATGCAAAGCAAAACTAATTCTCCGTTTCAATGAATTTAGATAGGATCTTCTGAGGTTCAGCACATCATTTCAGAACAAGGCTACAAAACACTGACATTCCTTGGAGTAGCTAGCAATCCAACCACGCATGTCTGACATGAATATCGGAGACCAATCTTAACCTTACTCATACGAAATAGAGGATTTCAGCATGGACCATAGTGTGGACCCTCGAATTACATAAAGCAAGGAATCTGAAGCAGCTGCGCATTGTCGTGAAGTTTGCGAGGCATATAACGTTTTACTAGCAGCAATGCATCGAGCATAAAATGAAGTTCTGCGGTTTTACGTGCCAAAACTCCGATCTGATTATAAGGTACACCGCAGTGCAACCAACTACAGGTCTACAGATTAATTCTACAGTCTATGGATTAATTTCAACCACCTGGAGATCTTTACCGAGCGCCCAATGCACAGTACACGGGCATTTTTGTATTTCGCCCTCACTGAATTGCGGCAGCTGCGTCCGGGATTTGATTCCACTACCTCGTGCTTAGAAGTACAACGCCGAAGCCACTAACCAACGACAGCAGGCGCAAGCGCAGAGGATAGGGCGAACGTTTAAGTTACGGTTAATAAGCAAAAGACGTGTCAAAGCCGCAACAAGCGTAGAAGTTGCATACTCTTCCTCCGAATTTGGTAACTATTTACGCAGAGTTTCAGAAGCTGGATAACTGCACATCAACGCGCCGGCTACTCATGCGAGGGAATAATTTAAAGTGGCATTTAAAGAATTCGCTTAATAATAATCTGGGCATTTAAATATTGCGCTCGGCTGGAATGTGAACGCAAGTGAGCAATGCGTGCGACTGCCGACGCACTTCTTTCTTTTAAATATCTTAAACGTTCTAATATTCAGCGTACTGTTATGAAAGTGAATTCATTTCAACCATACAAAACTGTCTGCTAGCTTAACGTGTTACAACGTGTTCAATATTGCCCATCAATCGTGCCATATCGCAATACCACCTGAATAATCCGCTACATGGTGAGTTGCTATAACACAGTTATTGCTGATTTGTACTACTCTGTACTACTCAACAAGTGACACGTTGGTTTTCTTTTCTTTGCGAGACAAAACAACCCACCAATGAGATTTTTTCCCCAGTATAGAAATAAAATTAAATTTGGCTGCCCACTGAGGATGTTCGCAGTGGTCCTGATAAATGAAATAGAAAATACCGAACTGATCGTTACCTCTGTATGAGTAGGCGCACGGTGAACCTCGAGGCTACCACCGTCTGGTGCCAGGCTCCTTGCACGGTCCATGGTACTAGCATGGAGTTACACTGATCCACGGTGTCCTTGACGCCCAAGCGAAGGAGCGGGTACCACTCGGTCCTTGGGAACAGCCTCCTGGGTTGTCCTGTGTGACTGCCGCAAGCGCGTTCATCCACCTTGTACCATGGCTTGAGCCCAAGGTCCCGATTGTCGGGGACAACGTCCTCGATGGCCAAGTGGCTGAACGCGTAGGACACGTCATCCTTGGCCCCATCTGGAAGTGCGGCGAGAGCAATCGAGGAAGGCATTTTGCGGGATGGCGTCTCTTCCGAGATGATTGACAGGCTGCCTTGGAGGAGACGGTGAATTTCAATGCCGCCAGGTACAACGATCCCCATGACAGGTAGTAGGACGATGTCGTTCCTTTCTGCCATGGTTCTAAGTGCGTCCGCCACGATTAGCTGCGTGTTCGAATGCGCGAGACAGATTCTCGTTTGTCGCGTGGGCCTCGCGTGCCAGTGCGCGAGGGCATGGCCTCCGTGTCATTCTTCGTTTTCCACTCTTCCATTTTTAAACCTTGTGTATAGCGAGTTATGACGCTTTGTTAATAGGCCATACTTTGGCATGCTCGCCAGCTCTAGCGGTCATTGAAGTAAGCTAGTGTGGAGCGTGTAAAAGCGTCAGTCAATAATAATAAAAAAAAGTCTACAAGAGGGTGTATTTCGCCCATTCAGACTTTCCTATTGAAAGACGTGAAACGCTGAAATATTTTCGTGAGACAACCACTGTACAGATTTTGGCAACAAGTGTTGCATTTTATAAATAAAGTTAGACGTTATCTAGTTCGGGAAGCACAATATCAATATATGGCTGGGCATTTTTATAAAAAAGGTTATAAAACGGGTCAGTCCAAAATATATATACGCGTATACACAAATTTTACAAATCTGTAACTCTACACCAAAAACGGATAACGCAGTTCTCTAAAGTGCATCTGATAGAGCACGAAAAGCGGGCAAACCTTATATGAGATCATAGTGTGAAACTGTTGCAATGTTTGCAAGTGTCTTTCAAAGGTCATAATAAAAGATAGTGGTATACTTCAGAACGGTGTATCATATATCCCTTTTTTCCGCCTTAGGCGTACTAGTAGGTGTAGTTTAGAGATTCGTAATATTGTTTTTGATTGCTGAATTACAGAAATATAAATACATCATAAGAAGCCAACAAACAATGACGCCGAGGACGACATAAAGGAAAGTGGTTGTGCCTAATAAATGAAATAAAGTGGTGGCGCTGGCTAACACTCCCAGAGTTCTACAAGGAAACATAAATACCCAAGTAAGTGGATGGGGAAACGGCGCCGCGGTAGCTCAATTGGAGGAGCATCGCAGGCGAAATGCGAAAGTTGTGGGATCGTTCCCCACCTGTGGCAAGAAAATGTTAGCGCGAGATATTTTACACTCGCCGTACTGTTTTGCAGTAGAGCCTCATTGAGTCTGTACTGCACAACAAATGGTTCATTTTTTTTTTCAAATTACAGTCATACACATAGTTCTTTTTTTAGTATTCATTGCCATACCACAAGTGTCACACCAGTAACGTAAAACTATTCCACGATGTTTTTATTCCAATCTTCTGACGTCAAATTTGCGTAACCGCCGACGCAAGCATCGGGCGGTCACCCGCAGGGTTGTCTGAACAAATCAATCAAACGCTCTCCTCGTTCACAGGAGGTCACTTTTGTTTGCTTGGAAAACGAATAACATTTCCTACACTGAGCGGCTTGTCTTATCTAAGTCACTGACAAGGCGCGAGGATCACGTTCAAGCGGAGAAGGATTCGACAGTGCCGAGCCACTGCGCTGAATATCCATAACCTGATCAAGAGGGTGGTGCCGGCGTCTGCGGTTGGTCCGCTTGGCCTTACTTAGCTTGCGGTGGCTGGTCGAAAATCGCAGCGGCATGCAACGGAAGCTTAAGAATGACGCTAAAACGGATCCTCAGCAAAGAAGAGTTGGCAGAACGAGGTCGTAAACGCGCCGAAAGTTCTCCAAAACGTTACACGGCCACGCGAAATGTTTTATCACACGCAAATAAACCCATGCTGTCTGGCAGGTGCGAGTCGTCAGTGCCTGAGCGATCTGAGGCAGCCATATTTTATTCCTTTCGGAATGGGGCAGCCTGCGGCTATTCAGAAGAAAATTCGGTTTTGTGACGTCGCGTGACAGGCATGTGAAGTGGGCGCAGCCCAAAACCAATAGCCGAGGGTAATGCGAAAAAGCGTCGAATGAGAATGAGTTGTGGTGGCCTCAGGTGGCGGCTCGAAATCCTTGGACTCGGGCGGCATCATCGGCTTGGCGGACGGCCCAGAGCTGGTCTGCTCTGAAGTTTTGAGAGCCGCCTCCCAGCGGTCACGACGCCGACGGAGAAGGTCCCTGGCGGCTCCCGCATCCGGGGTGGCGTCGGGAAGAAGCGAGCTCGAGCCTTCTCGTACTCTGGCAACGGACGCGATTATGGACGCGTCGCGAACGGAGCTCGTTTGATTACCGTTGTTGCCGGCACGTTCCCAGAGCATGTGTCGCAGCGTTGCTCTCTGTCCGGAAGTTTTGCACGCGTCTGTTGGATATAAACGCGGGTAGAAGTGGTGTAAGATGGCGGGGCTAGTGTAGGTGTGTGTGGGGAACAAGCGTAAAGTTACGACCTCGTTCCTGTTCAATTTATCGTGCGGTGGCGAGCATGTGTGTCTTTCGAGTCTGTAGTGTTGGGTGAGGGCTCTGAATGTGGTAAGGCGATCACCCCACGCCCACTGTGTTTCTTGTTGCTGAATTTCTGTCGTAGTGTCCCGATCCGGCAGACCCGATGCCCCGCTCTCGGGGGCGTAGGCGGCGGCCACATAATCAGCGGCGGCTCGGCGTGTCAGACCTCGAGCCATGGCGTGGGCCGCCTCGTTGCCCGCGAGCGGAACATCGGTGGGTGCCGGGGTCCAGAGGAGGAAGACCGTAGAATTTTGGGGTTGCGAGGGCGATGATGAGTCAACGTCGTCAGAAATTTGGAGTATGCGGGTCGCTTCCCGCGAGACGCAAACGCGCGTGAAGCCGCGGATTGCCTCCTGCGAGTCGCTGATCACGATCGCAGTGTTCGGCACCGCGGCGAGCGCTAGGGCTATCGCGGCTTCTTCGGCCGCCTCGCGAGGCATCACCCGTGCGGTCTACAACCGCGATCGCGTGTGCGCTTCCCCCTCCTCCATATCGCGCAGCGTCTACGTACACTGCCTCGTTGCGGTTACCAAACTTCTTATGAAGGTCGCTTGCTCGTTTGTTGCGTCTCCCGGCGTGGTGCGTCGGGTGCATGTTCTTGGGAAGCGGCGGGATGATCAGGCGGTCGCGGACACAGGCCGGAACCGCCGTCTTTTCTCCATGCTGAGTGTGGTACGTGATGCCGAGCGACTCGAGGACGCATCGACCTGTATGTGACTTCGATAATCGTTCGTATTGCGCGACGTCGTACGCCTCGATTAGCTCGTCAAGTGAGTTGTGAAGTCCGAGCTCTAGAAACTTGTCGGTGCTCGCGTTGAGTGGAACGTCGACCGCTCTCTTGAAAGCCTTTCGTATCATGCATTCGAATTTGTTTTGTTTTTTTCGGACCCGATCCACTTCAGGTAGGGGGCAACATACGTTATGCGGCTGATCGCGTACGCCTGCACGACACGGATCGCGCACTCATCACACATACCATTGCGTCTATTCGTGATGCGACGCAAGAGTCTGATGGTATCATCTACCGAACGACGAAGTCTTCGCACCGTCTCTCCGTTATGGTCATTTGCATGCAGGTGGAACCCTAGGATTCTAATTTTGCCTATGTGCGGTACGGGAGTACCATCTGCCAATATAATGCGTATTTTGGAGTATTCCCTTTCCTCGTCGCGCAGCGTTTTACGACCTCTCCTTGTGGGTTTGTAGAGTAAGAGTTCGGACTTGGTAGCCGAGCACTCGAAGTCCGTTCAACGAAAGTAATTCTGAACCGCATCTACTCCTGTCTGTGGCGTTCGCTCGACGTGACCGTCACATGCTCCCCCTGGAACCCAGAGGGTGATGTCATTCGCGTAGCGACTATGATTCAATCCTTCTACTTCTGTTAATTTCTCGGGTAGACCGAGTAGAACTAAATTAAAGAGTAACGGTGATATGACGGATCCTTGCGGCGTACCGCACGGACCCGTCTCAAATTCCGGCTATTCCTGATCGCTGACGACGACGCATGCGCGTCTGGCCGCGAGGAAATCTCTAACGTAATTATACATTCTTTCGCCTAGTCCTAATGTTCTAATTGTTTTTAATATCGCTTCGTGTTTAACTTTGTCAAATGCCTTTTTAATATCTAGGCCTAGAATTGCCTCAGCGGAGCTGGTAGTGTCGTCTACGATCTGGTGTTTAAGCTGAAGCAATACGTACGGTGCGAAGAGGTTGCGGCGGAATCCTAGCATGGTGTGCGGTAACGCGTCATGATCTTCGAGAAGGTCGGTCGCCCGGGTGAGAACTGCGTGTTCCATGACTTTGCCGACGCAAGACGTAAGCGAAAACGGTCTTAGATTATCGAGCGTAACTTGCTTGCCAGGTTTAGGAATAATGATAACGCGGGCCCGTTTCCCCGCTTCGGGAAGGGAACCCCCTCGCCAGCACTCGTTGACATAAGCCACGATTCGGGAGGTTGACTCGTCGTCTAGGTTGCGGAGAGTCTCGTTGGTAACACGGTGCGGGCCATTCACCGATCGGGTGTTTAGTTCGAACAGGGCTATCCAAATTTCTGATTCGCTGAATTCCGCGTCCAGTTTCGCGTTTGCGACGCCGTCGTATTTGGCGTGCTGGATGCTTTCGGCCTTCTTCAAGTAACGGTCCCGTATTGCGTCGAGGAAGTTATCGCCTTTGTAATCTCTTACTAGTCTACGAGTCTTGTGGCCTTGAGCGGCCCTAGTCTCCTCCGTATCTAATTGGTGTCGAAAGAGGCGCCATGCGCTCGCCCCGGTCATCTGCCTCTCGAGGCCGTTGCACGTGTCTTCCCATTGTGCCCTGCATACCTGGAGTGCGTGTTCTTCGATGCCTCTGTCTAACTGTGCTATGCGTTTGCGCAACGCATTATTATGTCTTTGGCATTTCCATCTCTTTAGGAGGGATCGCTTTGCGTCCCACATGTGTAGGATCCTGCTGTCAATTATTTCGAGGTTCGCCTCGGGCGGAACGTCGCTCGTGGCTGCGTCCCTTCTGAGAGTCTCGGTCCACTCGTCTATGCCCGTAATCGGCTCGTCGCCTCGCCCTGCTTCTTCTCGTTTCTTGCGGAACGTGTCCTACTTCGCGAGTTTGAGCTTACGGCCTTTGCCTTCAGGGTTAGTCCCACGACCGCTCGGACCCGTGCCTATCGTGATCTCGATCAGCGCGTGGTCACTCCCCAAATCTTCCTGCGTATTTTGCCAGTGCGCCGTGCTTACATTCGAAACGAACGCAAGGTCTGGTAGCGTATCGACACTCACGATGTTCCCTCTGCGTGTAAGATCGGCGGGATTCGTGATCAGTTCAAGCCTTTGGTCTTGCGAGTCTCCCCAAAGGTGTTTGCCCTTGGGTGTTTCTGCGCCAGGCTCCGTGGGGCGCGTTAAAGTCGCCCGAAGTAGAGGCTCGCCGCCGGAAGCCACGCTCGCGCCTCGCAGCAGGTGCCCGAATCGGTGTTGCAGCGTGGGTTTACTGTAGGCGTTAAGGACGAAGAGTCCTCGGCCGCTCTTAAGAATTAATTTTACGAACACGTGATGTATCTTTACGGAGGCAAGTTCTCGCTGCGACACAGTGACGTTACGTCGAATGAGCACCGCGGCGACTGGCGACGGGCGTGGCGGAGGCGTTAGCCGGCGCGCCACCATCGCCCCCAGCCCCGCGCCACCCGCCAGTCGGGGTGTAGCCCGTTTCCTTCTTTGCCTGTTCTCCGTCGCGGTCACGTTTATGGCTTTGTAGCCAGCTAGTTTAACCGGATGGTTAAAGGATCACGTGCGGTTTCGTCTCCCGGCTGCTTATGAATTGCTGGAGATTACCTCGCTTCCTCCTGTAGCCCCGGCAGTTCCACTGCCAGATTGCGTATTGTTGTTTCCCAGTGTTAGTGTGGTTCGTTGCGTGTGTAGCCATGGTGATGCTTGTGTTTAGTTTAACCCGTAACCATCGAGGCGACTTGGTTGCTGCTGCGGTTGCAGCTGCGGTAGCGCCTCTACGTCTGTGAGCCTGCTTTGCTGCTACAGATTGTGTTGTTGCTGTCTATATAGTGTACGGCTTGCTCATCGTTCTCATTGGTCTGCCTGCAGCTGGCGGCAGCCTCGCTTGTATGTCGTCTATGCGCGCCAAGTGAGCACGAACATTTGTGTTATTTGCTAAGAGAGCTTAGCTACCGCGTTATTGACCATTTCGTTCAAATGTGCCGTCTGCTTTGTAAAACGTTCCTCGAGGCTCTTCTCGATGCTGCCTACTCGTTTCTGTAGCTTCTCGTAACGGCCGCATCGCTGTTTGGTGTCGGGTCTTGCGGGATCTAGTGCGATCCTTTTCGCGGTAACTGGACGATTATCGCCTTCATTCACCGTCTCCACCGAGCTGCCCTCGTCATCTGTGTCCATCCCGGCCGGCTCAGGCCGTGATGGAGTCGGTGATCGAGGCGCCGAGGACGGCTGCATCGTCGTTTGACGTTGCTGCGGCTGTGGAGCCTCGCCTTTCAATTTGAAGTTTTCCTCTCCAAGGAGCGGATTTTCTCGTTTAAGCTCGGCAATCATCGATTCTAATGGTTCTAGGCGTGGTCGTAGTACTCGCTCTATCGCTCGCTCGAGCTCGTTCCCACCGCCGCCCCCGGGAGAAGCGGCGAAAGCCGCCCAGCTCACCTGTTGCCCAGTGCTCCTGTGACCTTGTTGCTGCTGCCACGGCTGCTGCTGCTGACTTTGTTGACTGATGTGGCCGACAGCAGCGGTGCCCGGACCGGCGCCACCGCGCCTCTTCGACGTGCTTCTCGGCCTCTGTGCCCGGTTGCGAGAGCGGCATCGGGATCGGGATTTTCCCGCGCCGCCTTTCCCGCCGCGGCTAGTCGTATGAGAAATAACTATTTTTGAGAATGAGTCGAATGAGAAAACTAGCTCAGTAGCCATGAAACTATTTTGTCGTTAATACCTATGGATATGTGTTTAGTAAGTAATCTGCAGTGTATAACGCGATCAAATGCCATGGCAAAATCAATTAGTCATTGTTTGTGTTGTGTACTATCTAGGGCCCAACTGGGACAATAGTAAAACATAATAAATTACAACTATTTATATTTTTCAGTTGCAGCATCGGCTTGGCTTAATTTCCTTGCCGTCACTGATGGTTTGTCTCCCTCGTTAATTAAATTCCATAGAGCAACAACTGCATCACGAGGTAGTACTGCTCTTAGCATTTCGCAATTGATCGGTCTACAAAAGTTTCTCGAGTAATGATCGGCATGTGGGAGACCTTCTGATGCTAGTTTTCAGGAACATTTGTTGGCTCCGATGCGTAATGTCATGACGTCTCATAGAAAAGAGCCTTAGCGATAGAAACAATATAGTGAATACCTGCAAACTAATTTTCATCGACATAATACTGACTTTTTTAACAGAACTCTGTACCTCAGCTGCAATTGCTTTGGTGTGCACTTAAAGAGCAGTCCTCAGGACTCTCTTATATTTATGAAAGGCGCACACATTTTTTTTATGCAAGAATGTGTTTTTGTTTAGCTGCACTTGCCACGGAGGGTCCTTAAACAAGAAGGTCGAATCTTGGCAATTTCAGGATGACTTCTTCCCAAGCAAAGCCTTTGTGGAATTCCAGAGAAACGTATATGCTAGCTTGAAGTAATTCCATTTGAGTATATTAGAGCAGAGCACTTGAACAAAGCCACTTGTCTGGCCTGGCATGCACGTGCTCTAGCAGTATTGTTAAGATCACAATTTTGCCTTTATACAGGCTGTCGTAACTGCGGCTATCTGTAGTTTAAGGGAAACAAAACAAATAATGAAAGTGAGAAAAAATTAGAGTAAAGGGCTCATTTAAGTTTAGCCATTACCGTCGTCCGCTAAAAGCGCGCTCATTGAAATGACTCAAGCCGCAACACGCTTTAATCACGGTAAACTGTATTTAACACAAGGATAGCACTACTACATTCGGAAAAATACATGAACGAATAAAAAACATTTACGGAAGAAAAACGTTGGCGCTTGCCGCAAGCGCTCTGCCACTCTTTCGCTGCACGATCGCAACACGGAGTCCAACTCGCAGCGTCTGCCGGGGACTTCCAATGTGAGCCTTCACCAACAGACCAGCACTTCGGCGAAGCGAGGCCCTGAATTCGCCTGCATACGTCCAGTGAACCCACGGTACCAGTAAAGTGAGATCACACGAAAGTCGCCGGTCACGTAGTCAACAACGACCGCACCGTCAGCTCCTCAGCTTAGATAAATGCGGCTGAGGTGACAGTATACGGGCGCCTGCAGAGCCTGGAACTGTTCGGCCGCAACAGCCGAGACAGGGTGAAGCCGAGAAGACAGTCTGGCACACGTGCGCCGCTGCAGGAAACGACGGGCGCATCCTGTCGTCATTGTGCGCCGTTCCGCAAGTACACCACCATAATTCTGGCTACTCGGGGTGGGGCAAACCTGGTTGAAGTGGAAAGCTGTGATCGTGTGTGACAGAGCCACGAAGGGAATCAATGTCGCTTAATGCATGCGTTACCTGAGGCACACCCTGGAGATATATAAATATGTACAGGAGATCCGATTCAATATATCGAAGTTGGCTTGGGCTTGTTGGAAGCTGTTAAAGATGTACTTTGTACACATAGTTGAATATACTTGAGAATACCTTTAGTTTTTCAGTGTCTTTAGAAGGAATATAGAGAAGATTTAGCTTCTCCTCTTTCTAGGAAAGAAGATACTTTCTGGGAAGAAGTGCGTAATAACGGGGAAGTGTTGAAGTTTTAGAGAGCTTAACTTTAAAACAAGACACGGGGCTCGCAATACGCAACAGCAGCATACGTAAACATTAGTGAGTAGATGTACTGCTGTAGTTATTTCCAACACGATCGTATCTAACCATGTATAGTGAAATTAAACACTGACTAATGCTATCGGCGAGCTGTAATTCATTTGCAATGGAACGATGAGCAAAACGAGAACAAGGTGAAAGCAGGAGCCAACGTTTCGATAAGTGTACTTGTCTTCTCCATGGTGACATACCAGTGTCGACATAGCATATGTGGCCCTGAAGAAGACAAGTCCACTTGTCGAAACGTTGGCTCCTGCTTTCACCTTGTTCTCGTTTTGCTCATCGTCTTGAATTTCCATCTCCCGCCTTCCCCCTGTTTTCCCTGGATTTGCAATGGTAAACAGTCATATCTCGCAGAGGTTTGTGGGCATTGCAGACCAGTTTGCTCATGAGAGGGAAAATTGTAATCTACCCAAGTGTAGCACACAGGCTACATAGTACTCACGTGCTTCAAGCTGTCGAAAAAAGTCTCACTCGTGCTTCGATCTCTTGGTCCCCTGGTTAGCTAAGATGGTAGAGCAACCATCCTGGAAAGGGTTTTGTACCAGGATCGATCCTCAGGCTAGCACAAGTTTTCCTTCAGTTGCGAAGTTTTCTTTATGAAAAACCCGTATAGATTTTCTTTGTAGCTCCATGCTACTGTCAAGTGAATGAAAATTTCCGCTTTCTTTCACAGCTTTGCGGACCGTATGACAGCGACTCGTAATTTTCACTAGGTGAAAAAAAGAAAAGAAGAATTAAACGTTCGTATACTTAGCTTTAGGTGCACTTTAGGTGCAACCCAAGCAGTCAAAACTAATCCAGAGTCCCACACTACGGCAGCCACAAAATCATATCACTATTCTGGCACCTAAAACACAAGAATTTGAACTTTCATAAACTGAAACTCTTTCTTCAAGGCCATCTTTGAGCCCCATATGGTCAAGCGACTAGGCTCACGGAAGCCACGCAAGCCTTTTGGCTCGCGAGGTAAAGTCACTAGGGTCGCTATTGAGAACCAACATGGTATTCTATAGCTTAAGTTGGCATGCATATTTGTTTTAATTTGTTTTCTAAATATTTGCATAGTGGTTGTATGCCTATCTGATTTTTCTTTGCCCTCTTGTATTCTTTCACCTGTACCCACGTACTTATAGAGCAAAATTCCCCACCGTTGCATTACTCCAGTTATTTCAGGTCTTTTCCATGGTTGCGCACTTCAGGTCATTAGCATAGCCAAGTGGTGGGTTAGGGGGGTGAACCCGCCTTTCCCCACGGAACAGAAAGTTTCAGTAAGTGGGCTCCGAAAGAGCGACATGGATGAACAGAAAAATTGGAATCTGTAAGCCAGGCAAGTGCTAGTGGCGGTCCGAGGGAAGGGGAGGGTGGTGTCATGGGGTATGAGCCCCTCTCCCATGTACAGAACATTTCCGCCCCACTCATGGCGCGCCTCTGCCTGATTCCGCATTGTGTTAACCATAACTGCTGAGGGGGCCCTCCGCGGTAAAGATTGCACACACAGATAAAGACAGGACGAGCGCGTGCTTAAAACTTTGGGGCATTGTTGCTCCCCACCAGCCGTCGTATTCTGTCCATTGTGGCTGTCGCCAGTCCAGAATCGACCCCATACCGAAGAACATGAATCCCGAGTTCAACAAGGGAAGAAGAGCGGTGAGGGCCAAGGCTCTCATCGACCAGCATGCCAACGACCAACACGCGCGGTACGTGGACGTGGCCGAATACCAACGGAACGCCTTCGCAGCGGTCGTCATAGAGGCGTCAACCGGCGCCACGAGGACGGCAGCGAGCGTGAGAAGCGCCGGAGCGGAACAAGCGGAGGAGGTAGCCATCGCCCTGGCCATCGCCGACGCAGACTGCCACACGGTGCTGAGTGACTCAAGACAGGCGGTGCGAAACTTCGCCAAAGGCCAAATCTGCAGGGAGGCTGAGCGCGTACTGCGAGCGGTAAAACTAGAAGAATGAAAAGTACGACTCAAGTGGTTCCCGGCGCACGCGGGCGATGCATCGGAACGCAATGAGAACCATAATGAGACGGCACACGCAGCGGCGCCAGCGCTAACCAACCGCGCCCCGGCGACAGACCGTCCGACGTGGTTTGGAACCAAGGACCGCATGACGGATTACAATGAAATCACACTCTTAAAATTTTCACACCCTTATGGGTGTAATACGGGTGTATTCATCTTTTCACCCTTGTAAACACCCTCGAAACACCCTTTTTTAACGGAAAAGGGTGTTCAACAAGACAACACCCTTGGAACACCCCCGTCTTTCTAATTTACACCCTAATTATAAGGGAGTAAGTGAACAAGCTTACAGTATATGATAAATGAACATTGCCAGTTAAGGCGTTGATATTGGCTATACATGAAACGCGCGCTACCTGCGCTTGAATTAGGTAGCTGGAATGATTAGATCGGGACATCTAGGCAGTAGCGCACTGGCTCCGAACAGTGGTCAAAAATGAAGTTTCCCACGAATGTTGATATCAAACGGATGACACTAACGCACAGACTTTGCATAGCCAGATATCTGCAAAAGGCTTCATATGATCAATGGCAAAATATTTACAATGCTATCACTGAATACTTAAAGGTGTGCAACCAGTTCGACTGGGAATGGTTAGGAGTGAGGGCTAACGGTAAATAGCTCACCAACTTACGGTTTGTAGATGACATTGGCATACTCAGCAACGCTGCAGACTATTTGCAACAAACGTTTGAGGACCTTGTCGAAGAAAGCGTAAGAGTCTGATTGAAAGTTAGTATGCAGAAGAGAAAAGTAATGTTCCGCAGCCTGGCGAGAGAACGAATGTCATGGTCGGCAGTCAGCCTCTAGAACCTGCGCAGAAATACGTTTATTGAGGTTAATTACTCGCAGGGGCCTCTGGTCAAGGAAATTAACAAAAATAGAAAATTAGCTGGAGAGCTTACGGCAGGCATCACTAAATCATGACCAGGGAGCTTACTGCTAACCATTGCTTTCTACCGTTACTAACGTATGAGGCCGAAACTTAGAAGTTACCAAAGAAGCTTGGGAAGACGTTGAGGACCGCGCAACGAGCGATGGAATTAAAATTATTAGGCATGACGATAATAGACTGGTAGACAGTGATGTGGATTAGAGAGCGGACGGGGATAGCTGATATTGTGGTTGACATTAAGAGGAAAAAGTCGGGCTGGGCAGACATTGCAATGCGTAAGGGCGAGAACTGCTGGTCTATTGGAGTTGCAGAATGGGTGCTAAGGGAAGGGAAGCACAGTCGAGGACGGCAGAGAATAATGTGGACGTGATGGAATTGGGAAACTTGAAGACACGTGGAACCAGTTAGCACAAGACAGGGGTATTGGAGATCGCTGGAGAAGCTTTCGTCCTGCGATGGACGTCAAAATAAGCTGATGATGATGTTCATGATGTGACGACATCCATGCTAGCTTCGCGGCATGTCATTCATGTTATGTCATGCATACGTGTCATGCACGTTCTGATAGCTCGATTTGCGTTGATTGCGGGGTGGTGGGGGGCTAGTAGCGGCGCAGCCAAGTGGGGCACGCCGGGCACTTGTAACGCTCACTAACAGTAAAATTTTTGCTGCTATGGCAATGGCCCCGCTCCTTCCCCCTCCGCGGTCAATTGGGACCCCCCCCCCCTCACGCGGAAAAATTTTCTGGCTACGCCACTGTGGGGAGGGAGGTGTAAGATTGCTCTAGACCCCTCCCCCTAACTTGTCAACGGAAACGGGGGACGGGAGGGCAGCTGCCGCCGGGTCGCAAACCTTAGGCAGCCCAATTACCGTCTGCATTTCCCTTTGGACGTGAATACTGCTCTAATGTCATTACACTGTAGGATTCGTGGCGGTTCGAGGGCATGCGACAATAAAAAAACACATACAGCCATCAGCAAGTCTTAGCTTGAGCCGATCTTTGGGAGCTGGTCAAGACTCTAACAAAAAAAAAAAGTTTGGCACCCCCCTTACAGGCATTGTCAACTCTGGGTCCCACCGCTGACTGCACATTTCCGGTAAAAAAAAATCACAGAGGAACTCCTCTCGGATTTGTCTAAGTGCGCGTGAGCATTGTGACTCTTCCTCATCTACACGCAGTTCATGTCGTTATTAGAGAGTTTTAGAATAGGGGCCCCAATAGTTTGGGGCCCCAAAGAGCTTTGCGGGTGTTAGCGTTGGGGCACGTAGGAGTGAAGAGTTTTAGAATAGGGTTTTACGTTTGCGGATAGCGTCTTGCGCTGACAGCGCCATTGCGGCGTCAAAGAAAAGCTATTAGAAATAATTAAATAAAATAAACCATGTTATGATAGGAATAGTAATTTTGACTTGCGTGTATTCGCGTTTAATTACAATTTAGAGGTTATTCTGTAAGCAGCAAACAATTAGTTGCGCTTAGTTTTGAGCCAACCAACTTTACTAGCCTTCACCAGCCAAGCTTAGCTGTGTTAGGCCTACCAGCCATAAAATCCACAATCGAATTCCAAATCAGCGGCGTCTAATGAGTCAATCTTCATAACACAAGCTAGTTGAAAGAAAGCGATAACCGCAGTCACTTCTCCTAGCTTGCGAACTTCACGCGTTACCGCGAATCGAACCCAGTTTGGTGCTAGGTTAGAGCCGTCGCTTCGATGGGTGCCGCCATGTTTGCCGACGCAAAACTTTTGGGGCCGCTATTTGGGCTCCCGCTAAATCGGTGAAATAGCGTTCCCAACGCAAAACCCAAAGGCAGTTTGCGTCTTGCGCATGCGCAGTGGCTTCGACGCTATTTCTTTGGGGCCCCAAAACGTTTGGGGCCCCTATTCTAAAACTCGCTATTAATGTTATGAGACTTGACCCGACAAGTATAAACGACAGCGCTGCGGCGACACGAGCTGCTCTGGTCGGCGGCGCAAGCAAAGTACTGCAGGTGACGGGGCCAGGCGCGCTGGTGACGTTCCGTTCGTTTTGAGCCGGTATCGCTCTTTAGCCCTCCTCATCCGCGTCGAACCATTATCAACCGTTCTCCGTCGGCGGCTGCTTGTGGCACGGCCGTGCGAACCGTATCTTGAAAGCGAACTGCGTTGTGGACAGAGTGTGCCCACTGCTGAAAACTTCACGCGCTGTGTTCTCACCGTTTACTTCGCTTTGAAAACAGACGCGCGTACACCTATCTTGAAAGTGATCTGCGCAAAGCGCATAGTGCGGCATAAGCTGAAAGCTTCGTGAGCGCAGTGTTTTCGCCGCTTCGGTCGCGTTGAAGCGAGAGCTAGCACGTAGGTGAATTCACTCGCTGCTGTGGGTTCTATTTTGAAAGATATCGTGCGGTACGGACTGATGGACGGATGGTTTTTCTTGTTGGGTAAGTATAGAAATGCTTACGTTATCAAAAAAATCGCAGGGTTCGCGAATTTCGCGATAAGAACCAACACCAACCCCATTCCCCCGCACCCCCGCTGAGCGATGCCGTCTTGATCGCCCCCTCCCGACCCCGGCAAAAGGGACACTACCTCTCTATCTCAGTTGAAGAAACGATGATGAAACGTTAACAACGACAAGAACGGCATTTCCTGAGTTGTCTTATGGCCTCCGAGATTCGCGCCCGAAGCTGGCGCGCGCGAACCTGAGAGGCCATAATTGGCCGCCTAATAACATAAAAAGACAAAGATAATGCCAAACGACACAGTTAAAAATTCAAAGAACTGATCTTAGCTATACTGTTTGGGGAAAAGGAATAAAAAATTAGACAGCCGCAACACACGCCACTAAAGCCGCCACCGCCGGCATAACGCGGAACCAACGGTTGGCAACGTTCATTCGTGCGTCATTGCTTCGTCCGCTTCGTCTCCGCTACGAGAGCCGCCATCTTCTCGCGCCTAACGTTTTGTATGGTTTTGTTCTCTGCAATCCGCGCACATAGCTCATCGGTGGATGCACGTCTGCTCGGCGTCGCAATGCGGCCTGCGTCATTTTCTAGTGTTCGCGCAATCGGTGTGAAACATGTCGCATGTGAAATGTTTGATAGAAGTGCCTCACGTCCAAGTCAAGCCGCCGTACGGGTGTGTATGGCTGTGCGCCCCGTTCTCGGAAGCGTCGACGGGTTTCCGGCATGCGGATTTCAGGTACGTGCAAATGCGTTTCGCCCTCCTATTGAGCTCCGGAGCAAAGCGTGCAATATTTCATTTGAAAGATGCAGCGCCGGTCATCATGGTGTGAATTTCGAGCGGCAAACGAGAACTTTGGCACTTAGAGCACACCGCGGCTGCTAAGTCAGCGTGGAAATTGTTTTACGTTACCGTAACATGTTGCTGTCAGTCTAATCTGCGGGTTGTGGACAGCTAGCCCATTGACTTTTTCTTGTGGCAGCGATAGGTATATAAATACAAGCGGTAACAATTTTCGAGAGCAGAGAGTTGTTTCGCTCGATGTTTGGTCGTGTTCATGACGTTATGAAAGCTAGAAAACTAACTGGATTGATCGTGCTTATTTCCAGCTCCAAAGGGCGTAACATTGGCGCTGTTTATGTTTGTTTTCGGTGTCACGAGTACCACTTTCATGCTTTTGTTGCATGAGAGTGGTAGCTGCCACATGCCGTCTGGGCAGAATACAATACAAGCAATTCCCTCACTTTCATACGTATGCAATGTGACGTAACAAAATTTCCAGCGTTTTATTCGGAGCGTAAATATCCAGTATAGTTTAGTAAGAAACTCAAATTCTGTCTTAGCTTAGTAGGCGTGAAACAAGTGAAACTCTCATTCCTTTTTGAATTGTTCGCCCAAACCGCACCGCCCGGAGATGCGTCATCGGGTAATTGACAGTAGCTTCGCTACGTGAGTTGTTTTATGCGCCAATATTGCCCGGTTAAGTATCCTGTTAATTTATGCCGACGCTCGTTCATCTCGATTTTAAGCGGTTACTATCCCCGAGTACCGGACGATGCCAAGCTTGTGACGCGGGAAATTCAAAGTGGCGTGGCTGCAAGTTCCTGTTTTTACGTTTCTTGCATTCAAAGCCAACAGACACAGTATCACTGATTTATTTTCCATTTCTGCTGTACTTGATCAATCTAATGTGACAAGTGCATTTGCTCTTTAGTGTTCTCCATTTACTGTGTATTCAGCTTGGCTGCCGTCCTCTCTTCAGAGGATGCCGCTGTGATAGCTCTTTCGTAAAGCACATGCTTCTAGGTCCTTGTGTTTCAAGGGCTCTGGCGAGGCAGCAGTGCTCCAAGTAATTTTACCATCCTATATATTTTATATCTTGCATCATTCTTCCACGATGGATTTTAATGTTCATAGTATTCGTCATTAGTCATCGCCATAATTTTATAGCACGTAGATTTTACGCACTTTACAGCGACAATTTTTAGACCAGTTTACAGCCAAGTCACATCTTCCATAATACATCGTCAACATTACCACTTGTCACGGCGCTCTTTGGCCAAACCTGGCCCTTGCGCCATAAAACACCACAGATCATCATCATCAGCTTGGCTGCCAGAAAATGCTTGAATTTCTTTCAGTATCCAAGTGACGAAATATTTCGTCACTTGGATACTGACGGCCGTGTATGAAACACGCAAGATGACAAAACTGATAGCAAAATGATGAGATATTTCTTTTATAGCGTTTGGACTCGACTTTTGGTGAGGATGTCGATCGACCTTGGGCCTGGTGACAGCACACCCGACATCGCCAAAGTGCAGCCTATCAGTTGAGTGCCCCCGAATGGACCATCAACATCGGAAAATGAAGGAGAGCCAGGTAGGGGCAATCTTTACTTTGGAACAGAATACTGACAGCTGCCTCTTTTTTCAAGAACTAAATAACATAATTACAAACCAATCCTTTCTCTTTGTGCAGCCTACATAGAATTGTTTTTTGCTTGTTATACAGACTTTCAGAAAGCAGTTCTTCTGAACCCTTTTTGCATGCACAAATAAATAAAGAGGAGTGCACTTTCTGAAGAAATTGATGCACTGAAATGTGCGTTCGACACACAATGAGATGCAAAATAACCAACAACTTTAAAGCGGTAAAAAAAAACAAGTTTGAAACATGTTCTAACATCATAACCCGCCTTGGCATACGGATCTAAATATAACAGCAACAGAGGTGCATGCAGAGAAGTGTTTGTAAATGTTTGCAAGATATGTACATTGTCTAAGAAATTGTTTTTATTTACTTGGAGCTTCTTGGTGCCATGGCAGTGCAGTAAAAGCTCAAAATGATGCCCCTGCTCCTAATAAAGCACCTTTAGATTTTAAAATTAAATTGTGCTTTTACATTCCAAAGTCACAACCTGAAGTTTTGGGAACCTGGCCTTCTTTAATGTACACCTGAATCTAAGTGCATAAGTGTTATTGCATTTTACCCTCATTGGAGGGCAGCTGCCATGGCCTAGATTGAAGCTGGGACCAGCATGACTGAGCAGCATGGCATCATAGTAAGTGGGCTATAACACCAGCTCAAAATGAGAAATACTGCTTAGAACTACCAACTTCTTGGCTCACAAGCACTTTGCACTAAGTTAAAGGAGTATGGAGTACTGACAGCGACCGTTTATGTACCAATTTCTTTTTAGGTTGACTGCATTATTAGGGTGCGAAGCTTCAATTAGTCAAAACCAGCCTAAATTACAGAACCAGCTCAAAACACGCACTATGTATAGCTGGATTTGGACATGAAAATGGAGTCAATTCATGTCGCCGAAAATGGAGGTGGCAGTCACACTATTTCATGCATTTTGCCTAAAACATAGTCATTAATAATTAATTGATTTCTAAAATATTCTTTTCAAAAAGTTTTTTTCAAGCATGAAAGGAGGAGCCAGACGGTGTTCAGGTGCACGAGCGGTTAGTTGCACGGCACTTGCATGTGTTCACTGGCTTCTTTCAAGCCTGAAAAAAAAAATTTGTTGCACCTATTGAGCAGTAGAAAGCTGGATTAGGAATTTTTCAGGATGCTCTACAATTTTTGCACTGACACTTTTGATTTGAATATAATTCAGCAGTTAAATAATCTTTAATAACTAATTACCTAATTAGGAAAAATGCAAGAATTGGTTTCACTTCCTCAAAACGATGGCAAACGACATTACCTTGGTGCTGTGCAGCTACGTGGCACTTCTACATATTTAAAGCTTGCACATGTCATACAGACCACCTGGTAATTACAAGGCATATATAGAAGTGGATAAGTTGTGTGAGCCAGCCACGTGTAGCGAATCATGAGAAACAGCCATGTTTCTTTGACTTAAGGGCATGATAAGATTTACATGCTCGACACCTTGTATCAGTGTGTTCTAGGCCTGTTCGTAGTTTAGCTGCTACATAAACAATATTTCTCCATGTGTAAGCTCATATGCATCTTTCAAGTATATTGCCTCGTGTGTCCAAAATAAACCATCCTCGCGCTTCCTTCATTATGTCTTCATCTGTTGCTGTGCTAAATTTTTAACATGCAACTGCACAAATTTTCATCTAGTTTTCATATTTCCTCGTTGTTTGGTGGCTTTATTTCTGAACAAGTTGTTTTCGTTAAACCCTGTTGCACACAGCAGTACACAGCATTTCTTCCTGGAGTGGCAATTGTTTTTTTTTTAGATTGACATTAATACACCTTGCCTGGGCAATGTAAGGCATTCTACATAACACGGCCCTGCAATAATGTATTATATTGCATTCCAGCATCATGCAAAACTGTTTACTTACCAGATTAGAATATGTATAAGTGTTGGAAGTAACAGAACTGGAAGAAGCCAGCAGATAATGAGGCCAAGGAAAGCATACAGGAACATGTTTTAAGTTTTTTATATGAAGTATAGAAGTGATAAATTCTAGTTAAGTGAAAGTGGATTAAAAGATATCCAGGTGTGGGTGGGGAACGGACCCATAACCTTCACATTACGCATGTGATATACTAACCACTGGGGTACTACGGCCGTGTTCGAGCGTCGACAATCTGAGGGGCCATTGTGGACGGTTGAATGCTGCCCCTGTGGCACAGTGGTTAGTGCATCCCATGCCTAATGCAAAGGCTGTAGGTTCGTTCTCCCCCCATGCCTGGTTGTTTTTGACCATTTTCATTTCCCTTTATCATTTTTACATTTAAATAGAAAATTACAAATAAGTTACCACGTGCCTTCCCTGGCATCTTCCAGCTGTGATTCAGAAAAATTTTGACCCTCAGTAGCCTTTCTTCTCGTTTGGAAGAACAGGAGCTTCATTTTAAAATAATGAATTCACCTTGTTCAGCATCTCAATGTGGTCTCAAATCTTATCACAGCATATGTATTACGAAGTGAAGTTTTAAGATGATGATATAGCATGGGGCCTAATTAGTAGTCTTGGTGTACAGATATATGACTAGTCTAATAAATAGGAGGATTTTAAGAAGCACTTCTAACATGGTCTGAGCATGTGTTTAAAAAAACTAATCTAGCATGATTTCAGGCATAACTGTTGCCCCTGAAAAACATTTGGATCATTTGCATTGGCATTGTTTTTAGAGAGCATCAATACTGCTTTGATAGAAGTAGCCTCGTGGAACATGAAGCATCGCTTCTTGCTGAGTCAAGGAAATATTATCTGCATATCTGAGGTGCATGTGTCATATGCTCGAATGCTGTTTAAAGGCTGCTAATAAGAAAATTACTTTATTTGCCTTCCAGAGATTGCTTCAGTAGTCTATGCTACTCGATCATAAACAATTTACCAGAGTGAACATTCATCACAGTTGGCTTTGCAATGTTTATGCAAAATACCACAATTGTCTACTAGACATGTGACTGCACTAAAACTTGGAATTAATGACCAGTAAGATTTATGGGACCAGCAAAACTTAGTTTATTACTCCAGAACAAAATGCGAGGCACTTCGATTATTTCTGCCATAGAGTTTCTTACAGTAATTACTAGAGGGAGCTCTTGCGCTGCAGTCCTACAACCATGGGAATGACGGGAAGCACATGGATTTGTCTGATATTCGTGCTTGTGAATTCAGACGTTCTTGTGGCTTCGTATATTATACGCTATATAAATCTTATTGTCGTAAATTTCAGCGCAGTCTATACTCTTCGAAGTGCAGAAGACGGCGCCAACACCCACAATTGCTATTAATTGCAACGATTGAGCTTGTCCAGGTGGCCAAATCGAAAGGCGCCAAGAGTCTCAAGGCACTGGTATGCCCGCGATAAATTCATCAGGGCGTTGCACTCGCTTGTCGTTACATGCCTCCGTGGCTTAATGGTTTCAATATCAGACTTCTGTTCTAGAGTTCCTGTGTTTGAATCCTGTCGTCGGACGATTTTAATGCTTATTTATTTGTTACACAGTAGATTGTTGAAAATGACTAGTTTACAAAGTCACAAAGCCGTTTGAAGCCAAACAGACGAAGTTTAGGCAAATCCATGTACTTTCCATGCTGGTACAGCCGTTATTGTTTGATCTCCTGTGGACACTAACGTCAGAGTTCCCTCTAGCAATTGTATAAAACTGATTTCTGCACCTCGCTCGCGCAGAAGCGGCACCACACCTGCTGCGTAAACATGCACTACCTTTCGGCCAAGTGCAGGGAATGCTGTGAACTCGCCCTGTACAAAGCCTGCACTAAGTAAAACAAATCACAACGTGCAGTTGCTGCCACGTTGAACTGGTGGAATGAGTAGTGAAATGCAGCACCTCCTGAACTAGTTCAGAAAGTGCAGGTTAATCAAGTGGAGATTATATAGTAACAGAAGTTGAGTGATACTGCATTACATTCACGAAATATACTTCATGATACTTTTCCATTTATTTTCTCAGTTATTAAGAACCCCTTTCGCATTGTTGGACAAAACTACAGAATGCCAACATATTTTCTAGCATTCACTGGTAGCAAACATGTCAAAACTTGTTCTAGTTTCTGGATTGTCGCTTTAGCCGTTAACCCCCAAGTTAATTCCGGAAAAATGTACCAAATTTTCCAAATTTCTTACGTACTCAATTTTTCGGTGTCATTCTCATTCTAAAAATATATTACTTCATTGGTCTCTGGTTAGAAATAACACAAAAATATGAGCTGCTCTTGAGGGCAGCTTTCCCTCAATGCCGACTGTAACTCATCTTTGACAATAAGAGCAGCATAACATTGGGCAGAAAGATTGCGACTCATTATTGGCGATATTGGTACTACCTCCAGTCACTACTAGAGCTTGGGATCAATGGTTAAAGGTTGCGACTTTGTCGCTGCCTAATTTTAATTCTGCAGCTGTTACACTTGGGTGTAGCGTGTGTATGTACGTGTGCATGCATTAAAATGACTTCACGCTAGAGCAAAGCAACTGTAGTGCAGAGAGGCATTAGTCATCTTTATATATTTGCTTTGTAAAGATGCACTAAGTTTATTTTTGCAGTATAGACTTGGCGCTCATTGGCCAAAGATGCCCTTGTGCTTCTAAAACCTGTCAATTAATTCGCTTTTTGCAGTAGCACCTGCTTATTCCTTTTTCAAGATCAGTCTGTGAGTTTTAATTTGTTTTTCTTGAACTGTACAATTCCCACTCACAGGACTGCATGTCATCTGAGGTGTTCCTTTTTCAATCAAGAATGTTGAGGTTGTGTTTGTAAAACTTGATTTCTTGCCTCAAACGAGCTTGTACAAACTGACCAAGCTGATAATTCTACCTGATTATATATTAAATATGTTGCGGTTATGAACCCTCATAATGAATGACACATAGTATAAAAATTTTATCTAATAAAACAATTTAATGAAATTTTTCATGTTTTTCGCGTTCGTGTTCACTTCTCTACTCTCGTGTCCTGTCTGCATGCCTCACCTCTTCTTTTGCATATTAAATATCGTATAAGGTTAACCATGCTTTTTACCACAGTGCAGGGGGAAAAGGTTCCGGTAACACCATGCATACAGTATGGTGGCCCAGATGTGTATGCAAGCAACCTCCTTCATGTGGACCAAGAACTACTCTGCAGTGTCTCGCAGACTCCCAAGCGAAGCCCTCAACATTCTCGTCTCAGTGGAATGGCTGCTCATCTATCTGCGTGTCCATCACCAAGACGGCCAGTTGTAAAGCTCCTGTACCCGTTTAAGAAAGCTTAATGATTTTTTTTTAGTTTTCACGGTTGGCCGTAGAATCTTAACATTTTTGATGTTTCTAACATTTTTACCTGGCACAAAGTGGTGCAATAACTTTAAACCAGTGTAATGTATTTAAGTGATGCTCGCTCTAATGCCTATCTGGTTTTGTTTGTGTTTAAGAAATTTGAATGTCTGATGAGGTAACAGCATTTGAATTTCTCATCGTGGCTCTTCTCAATGAGCTGCTAGGAAATAAGACGCAAAACTTATCACACGCCAGTTGTAGCATTTTTGTTTTCATGACTGAAGTATACTAGTTTCAAAAGATGGAAAGTGGGGAAAAAAGCCTCAAGAACATAATCACCCTAGGATTGTCATGTCCTTACAACTCTGCAATGACTAATGCCTCATGCATCTTGGGAGCACATTGGTCGCAATGCCTACAGGTATACTTGATAAGAGAATAGCTTGCACTCAGATTTGCCACGCAGTTGATGGCTGATGGCTTTTGTTTGTCGTCTTCATGTTACTACTATGTATTCAATATTAATTTAGATGAGCTTCGGTTTCTTGCAGTCACCTATATGTATGTATATATATATATATATATATATATATATATATATATATATATATATATATATACATATATATATATGTTTGTTGCAATAAATATTTAGTTGAGAGTTAGCGCTCATCCTGTCTGCTTCTAGTCTGTGTCCGTGTCACTTCGCGCTACAATCCAAGATCATGTTACTGTACCAACTCGCCCAACTTTATATCCTTGTGATAAAGACACACTCAGACTTGTTCTTACTTATGTGACCGGTTATTTTTGTGCTTTATAATAAGATGCAGTGCTTTTCGAATGAAAACATGTGATAGTTCGTAGTGAGGTTATTTAAAAAAACAGTTCTGCTTAAAATTTAATTGAGCAAGCCTGTGCCATTATTCGGTGCTTATGTCTTTGTATTGGTATGGTTTTACTCCTTATCTTCCTTTTTACATTTAAAATGTGCAAATATTATTATGTAACCATTTCTCTTTAATGAAATAAATACTTTTCTTCTGATGTTTTGTCACAAATTTTACAATGATTTTGTTCGATTAGGTAACCTTAGACTAGTTGATTGTTATTCTGGAAGCTTAACTTACCATGCCTGTGGAATATTCAATGCAAGCACATGGTGAAAAATAAAGTAAATTATTGGGTATAAGCAGGTCACTGGCAGTAAATGGAGCATACATATATTTCAGGAAATAGTGCATGCTTATATATTGAACAGCACGCACAGCTACACATGCTGTTTTGTTCGTAAATGCTGAAACATTATTCGACGTGGAAGCACTTTTTTCTTTGCCTTTCAGTGCTACCTTTAAGTCATGTGTGAAAGTACTAGTAGAAGCATCCCGTGGAGATAAATGACAGCTTTAATGAATAGAGGTATAAAGTGTGTGCTTAAAACGGCAAAAAACTGCTTGACAGGCAAACGTGTGCTTCTGTAGTACTGCACTTGTTACCGTCGCCAATCTATGCATTGCTTGCGCTATATTGCATTCAATATGAGCTACAACAACGAGCTATGGTGTCTTTCCCTCCTGGTCGAGCTGGTGTTGCGAAAATTTTTGACCAAGTGGAGGTTTTTAATTATTTCTGAAATGCATGTAACCATGCTTTTGGCTGTGTGCTGTTTCCACGGGGTTATAAGTACTGGTGCACCAAGGTGCGGGAGATCCTGTGTCCTTAGTGCAGCGCGCATTGTTATTGCGCTCTGCATCCTGCCGGCAGTGTACTATCACTGCAGAGGAAGATTACGAAAAGCATGGCGTGTGTGCCTTGCTGCAATGGCGAAACCTTAAATTGTTTGCCTGAAAGGGTCGCACATTATGCTACCACATGACGGACCAGAAGCGCAATATGACGACGCCTCACAGATTCTGGCTCATACTGAACAAGGTAGTACCATAGCTAAGGCTACGCAGCATTCACAACAGCTAGTCTGCCCATTAACTACATGGTTGTAGTGAACACTAAAATACTTGCAGGGATAACGCCCTTTTGGAAGGGTGTTGTCCATGCTACACCCATATTGAAAGGGTGGTGTCTGTGTTACACCCCATATAGAAAGGGTGTTGTTTGTTTTACACCCATAGGCGAGGTGACGTCATATTAACACCCCTTCTGTTGTGGGGTGTTAATTTGCCCCCCTTTGCTTGGGGTGTAGCAATACACCCAAAAAGGGTGTCACCCATGGGACAAGTCATTTACACCCTTAAAGGTGTTAAAATTTTTAGAGTGCACGAAGGCCTACCGCCTGGCTCGCAGGACTCTCCCACCCCCGCACCCGAGGCTGAGTCGAGCGGAGGCGGTAGTACTGAGACAGCTCCAGACCGGATCGCTACCGAGCCCGAGACTGATGAATCGCATGTACCCCGAGACATATCCGACAGATATGTGCAGAGTCTGCCGGAGGGAGACCGCCGACTACACGCACATCTTGTGGGTCTGCGTTAAATATCCAGAAGACGCTGAATCAAGAACACTCCCACCGCGGCTCGAGGCAGCCGCGAAGAGCTACGACCGAGACGATCAGCTCTGGGCCGTCCAGCAGGTCCTCGAGGCGCTCGAAAGGCACGGACCCAGCGAGCCGGCAACGGCGAGCGGAGACCCGCGCCGAGTAACGGCGACTTCGAGGATGACGTATACGCCCTCGTCGGGGCGCGCGAGCGCCCAACTGCAGGCATAAAGTTGGCTCCAATCCAATCCAATGGTTATGCCACTGCTTCAGGTGCCCATCGAAAATGTGAAAACAGTTAAAAAGCCCACAGCCTTTTGCATTCCTTTGCGTCTTTGTATTTACGATAAGTTACCGATCTCACCGTTTCCTTCATATGACCCAATATAGCTAGGTTATTGGAACGTATCAATTGTGGCAGAATACGCAGTACAGCGTTGTAAACTTAATGTGGAATTTTTTTCTTTTCTCTCCTAAATTTCTATCAGCACGCGAGTGCAAGTAGATCCGGAATATTCAAACCAGACATTTTCTCTTTAGTGCCTGTATATTTATAAACTAACATTCTCTTAGCAGCTTTTACTGTGAAACCAAAGTACCAAAGGATAGGACGCTAATATGCAGCCTAGAACTCTCTCCTCATGTCTCAACTTTGGCATCGAAATTGAAAAAGCATCGAGAACCTCTCTACTGAAATAAGAGCACACTCCGGCGAACAATGCTCACCCTGACATGTACGCGGTACACCTGGAATCATTACATAATGTCTCTTTTGAGAGCAGTCGGGCAAAACGAAATGATATTGAAGGAAGCTGCTGAAGGCATTCGTGGTTTTCGTTGTAAAGGAGTTAGCCTTACCTTACGTGTAGCCACCAAAGGCAGCTGCTAGGAGTTCGCACGCCGTCCGTGTCACTGTGGCTGTCATCCTTGATGGATTTGAGCATCGACAAGACACACAGCAGCGTGTCACACAGGTGGGTTTGAGGGCTGCAGTCCAGGACGCCGAGGCTGTACTCGCGAAAAGCAAGAGCGTCACACTCGATGACCTGGCGAATCATGCTCGCACCAGCTTGCACTCCACACATACTCGGCTCCTGCGTTCTGCGTTGACAGAACCGGGTGATAATGAACCGTGCTTTTGAAATGGATTTTCGTTTAAGAACACCATCATGAAAAACTGCAACTCTTCTAATGAAACGTTTTTATTTATTCATATTACACAGCTCTTTCCGAATTAGAACACTGCCGATATCTTAAGAATTGGCGATGATGCGCAGAATATAGCAATCTTAGCTCAGGAATTGCAGCTGCAGTGTAGTAAAATATGAATATACTGAAAATGGGAAAAGAATTTTGAAAAAAAAATATAATAATGAACGCTGTTTAAAACGCGCATTCATCACGCAAGACTTCGCCGTACGCTGCAGCTGTTCCTGTGAAACGTTTCCCGCTTTATGCTAAGTAAACGGCGCCCTCCAAATCAAAACGCTGATGATGTCATCATCCGTTCTAGAAATTAAGACGGAGAATTGGTTCTGTAGCTCCCGCTGCTTAATTGTTGCGGCTTCTTACCGTAACAATAGGTTAAGAACGGACGATGTGCAAAATATAGTAATCTTAGTTCTGCAAATGCAGTGGGTCGTGTAGGAAAACAGGAAGAACAAAATAAACTGTCAATGTTATTTGATTCCGGAGAAAATCTTTCATAAGTGACAAAAATTATATTTTCCATTTTTTTAGAAGCTTGATGTTAAACCGCAACCGTAAAGTGCTCCAAGAACCGTTATATGAGTTAGAATTCTTTGATTTTCTTCATTCATGCACTTCATTCGAACCAATAAAGAAAGCTACAGAAAATGGGAAAAAATATCCTAACATAATACGTCGCCAGTGCAACGTGATCACAGCACTTCGGCTTTGTGTTCAATTTTGGCATTCTTTAAAAAAAAAGGAAAAAGACTTAAAGTCGCCCTTTTATATCCTTCTGTTTATGCGACCCATTGAGGTGTCAGAAAGGCAGCCTAGTTGAAAAAGAAAGGCGCTTAATACCCGTCATCTGCATCCTATACACTGGAGCACTATTCGCGCACGTATCAAGAATCCTATATTTTTTCTTGTTGCTATGCGACCGTACTAAGTTATCCAAACATCTTTCGTTTCCTGCGTTCGCATGTGGAGGAGCATCCAGGAATAAGTTGACATTCGCTTCAGCATATACGCTAAAGAGGATGAAGGCGAAAGCCTGCGCGCTCACGAGACATACATTACATTACTGGATATGTTGATTCGAATGAGTTTTTCCTTCCTGTTACTTGTTTTCCCCCACCAGAGGTCGTGGGTTCGAATACCTTCAACAACTATACTTTACTTAACTGTGCCTAAATAATTTCGTTCTAATTAACACCATTCGATGGACGCCAGGGTTGTGGGTTCGAGTGTTTGAGTGAACTCTATCTTAATTAATTCTACCTTAAATCATTTCGTCTTAACACTAAAGGTAGTGGGTTAGACTCTCTACCTTCACGATGTCAATTGGAATACAATTTGGAGCTATGGCCGGTTTTCTCATGTCTCAAAGTGGGTTCGACTCCCATCAAAGTTCGTGGGTTCGAGTGCCTTAATTAACTATATCTTAATTAAATCTTCCTTAATGAACTTTGTCTGAATTAACACCACAGGTCGTGGGTATATATTAAATCTTGCATTTATGGCATACAGCTGAACTGTACCGATTGCCGGGGCTATGATGTTTATATGGGGGCGAAAAATGTGTAACACCTTGCACACAGTGCAGAAAAAGCTTAATCACGAAGTTTACAAATTCCTGACTTTGGAGCAAAAAAACGCATTCCCTTTTCTGTAAACTGCCTCTGTTGGCATACGTTCCTGAAAGGGACAAATGTGCTCTGGTAATACATAGTTTACGTGAAATTTTCGCAATATTTACAATGGTTTTGCAAATTTCCACCTTACAAGTTAGCGGTGTTTCACAGACCTGCGTGGAAAAATGCAACACGGCTGTCCTAAGTCCAGTGGGCAAGTGAATGGAGGCTGGTTACCCAAACGCGGTCGTCTTGTTAACGCGCAAAAACTAGTTGAAACACTAAAAGGCAACCAGTTGAAGAACTCCCCGAATGACAATACACGAAGAATATGGTTGTAATTTCTTACTCCCACTGAACTTCACATGTTAAAGAAAGTGGCGTAAAAGTTCGATGTGAACGTAGCATTTTCGGCAACAAAAGGGCTCAGCAGCACCTGTTCAACAGTTTTTAACCGTGTCCTTTCTAAGGGTGGTTCAGTCAGTGAAGTGTGCACTATTAAACACAGATTGAATTTTGTGATCTGTCAACGTAACGCCGTGTACTCGATAACATTTCCCTGCGGTCTGATCTATATTGTACAAGCAGGTCGTGGCCTAAACGTCACATTACGAGAGCATAATAGTTCTCGGAAGCGACCTGCATACTAGCATTTGTCAGTTCATCGCCGTGGTTGCGATTGCAAACCACGTTTTTTTTTAAACAACACTGTTTTTTTAAACAAAGAGGTAAAGTGACGGGGGAGATTATTCAGGCCTTCCATATCAAAGCGAAAGATCCCACAGATGTTATTCAGCCGTCTTCATCGTTACTACAGTGTGAACAACTTGTAACATACTTGTATTTTTGTACTAATCATAGGCCTACCACAATGTAATTTTTTAAATCAAGAATCTGCTTCAGGCCGTCGGGAGATTCCAAGGCTTTCATTTACAGACAACCAACTTCAAATTCGGTTCAGTGGATGCAAAGCGAAACTATTGCTTGGTTCCCAGGTATTTAGATGGGATCCTCATTATATGAAAGGCCGCGAAAAAAAATAAGTGACATGAAAGAGAGACCGGTAAAGGCACTGACTACCAATATTTTGCGTTTATTTCTACTAGAAAAAGAATATATTGCGCCTACCAGAGCAGACAGGCAGAAAATACGCGCACGCCTCCCACCCTGTGTAGGACGTTGAATCGCTCAGTGGCGGAGATAATGAATCTTTTGGTCTGTTAATGCAACTGATGGTTAACTGACGCATAGAGGACGTGTGGAACGCGTCACAAACGCTTCACGTACAGTTCCCGAGCGCGGGTATTGTGGCAGCTGCGTGCGATGCGCGTCTGGTGGAAGTGAGCGCTGCGCCCGCACGAGTCACAATAGACCGCTTAATTGCTGCTGGCCTTCGCTCCAGGGTTGTTAGCATGCTCTTGCAAACGGTCGTTTATACAACGGCTCATCAGCCCGATGTACGTGTATTACTACTTTACTTTACAGGTGTTCGTCTTGGAACAAATTGATTTTAAACCCTCAAGGCTGCTACAATGTCTAGTTGTGTAGATGGAGCAGCTGCACGTCGTCGTGAAGTTGGCGAGGCAGATGATTGTTAACCAGCGGCAAAGCCTCGACGAGAAGACGTACGTGAAGGCCAAGTCTAAAAGGCGTGGCTAAGCAGACACGTGCGTGGGCGTAGCGCACGCCATCTGAATATTACAATGCCGAACGCAGAGCTTGAAAAGCTTGACAACTGCACTTGGTTGCGCCAGGTAATCTTCCGTGAGACCATTTTAAAAGGTGCATATCGGGAATTGGCTTAACAATGATGTCAGAATGTGGTAATGGTGCTTTGCTCGAATATGAACGCAAGTGTGTCATGCGTAAGGTTACTGACGCATTTCTTTGTTTTCAAAATTTTACTCAGTGATTACTCAGCGTACTGCTATAACAGCCAGTTCAATCCAACCGTGAAAATTCTTGCTATTATTTTAAAGCGTTACAACCTGTACGTATTTGACCATCAGTCGTGTTTCTACGCAAATTCAGCTGCATATTGCGCACTACGGGCATTAGCTGCTATAGATAGTTACGGCTATTCCTTCTTTGTAAGACTCTGTAAAAAAAAGTAAATGGAAAGGAACACTATTTTTTCACAAGACAGAATGAGCCGTAAATCTGATTTTCTCATTCTTATATTGGGAAAAAAATTCGTTCTATCCACTTAGGTTCTCCGCAGCGGACGTTAAATATGATACACAATATACCAAATTGATGTTTAATTGTATATCAGCAGGCATCTGACGCCCCTCGATACGACAACCGTCTGGCGACGGGCTCCTTGCACGGTGCATGCCGCTTGCATGGTGTTGCGCTGAGACACGGTGTCCTCGACGCCCACCTCAACGAGCAGGTGGCCCTCGGCCCTCGGGAACAGTCACCTCTGATGTCTTACGCAGCTGTAACAGGTCCGTTCGTCACCCTTGGTTCGCGACTTGAGCACAAGGTCCCGGTTGTCTGGGAGAACGTCTTTCATGGCCAATTTGCCCCACACGCAGGACACGTCGTCGGTTGCCCCCTCTGGAGGAGTGATGAGTGAAATTGAGGAAAGTGTCTTGTGGTATAGCGACGTTCCCGAGGAGGCGTATATGCTGTCTTCGAAGACACGGTGAATTACGGTGCCGCTGGGTGCGCCGATGCCCATGACTGGTAGTAGGACGATGTCGCTTCTTCCTGAGTTGGTGCCGAGTGCGTCTACCGCGATTAGCTGCGCATTCGAAAGTGCCAGCAAGGTCCACCTATGCCACATAGGCCTCCCATGCCAGCGCGTGAGGGCGTGGCCTCCGTGTCGTTCTTGCGTTTCCTCTCTTCCATTTCAAATTTTGTGTAGTGACCGCCTGTCTGGGCTGCATATTTGTATCGCTGCCTTTTTCGATGCTAATGCCTAGCAGCGCTTCTCGCGTTCGTGAGTGGCCGGGTTCGACGCTTCACCTGTGACGGAGCGTCGCTTGATCACTCACAAAGGCGAAAACCCCGAAGTGCATTAGCATCGGAAACTCCAGAAGCCAGAAATAGCAAATTTTAGTACCCACGATAATGCCCAATGTTTCCTATTCGTGAAAGATTAGAGCCGCGACGCGGCATGATAAAGCATTACAGTAGCCCCGTTTTCGCACCCTTTTCCGTCTATTATCCTTGTCGCATCTGGACAGACGCCCATGCCTTTAAACAAATCGCACGCAAAGCAGGGGCGCCTTAACATGAAGCTACTCCAAACTGTTTCTATTCCATGTCCGTAATCAGCCCTCCATGATTGGTCACACACCTTTTGGCGAGCATCCCTCCCCCCCCCCCCCCCCTCCAATTCGCCTGTCTGTCGGGCGACGTCACAAAAACCGCGAGAACTCCCTATCTGATATGAATTGTATACACTGATTATGCGTGGTTAAATCAAACAAAGCAAAAATAATATTTTACAATTCTGCTCGTTTCCGCCATTAGCCTTCCGCTATTGGTCAAATGATTTCGGGCTGCACCCATTTCGCCTGTCTGTCACACGACGTCACACAACCTCGAAAACACAGTACGTCAAAGCGACATGTACGCATCAAGGATGCATTAATATGCCAAACACATTTTTTCTTTAATTTTTGGAGACGGCCCCGATCCGAAAGGAATAGAAGATGACTGCCCGCCGATCGCTCTGGCGCTGGCTACTGGAAGCTGCCGGGCAGAATGGATTTAGTTGTCTGTCAGAAACATTTTTGCGTGGCTGCATAACGTTGGCGATCCCTTTCATCCCGCACGGGTGCATCGCCCTGCCTACTATTAATCGCCGAGGATCAGTTCTAGCGACATTTTACCCTTCCATTGCACGCCGCCGTGATTAGGTACCGGCCACTAAAGGCTAAGCAACGGAAAGCTAGCTAATCGCCGACGCCGGAACCGCACTTCTGATCCGGTTATCTATTTTCACTGCGCTAGATCGTTGCCACCGTAGCCCTTTGCACTTCTGCGTGCTCGTGGCCTCTTATGAGCCAATTAGAATAAGAAAGATTTGTCAGGTTAAGCAACGCTATTTGCTTTTAAAACAAACAAAAGTTCTCCCCTGTTCGCGACTCTAAATGCTCGTCTCCTAGCGGCTTCGCCGATATCCTGCCAATCTAGGCTCAGACGCAGGTCCTCACATTACGACAAGCACTGCAGCGTTGCCTCATAGTTCTCAAATCGTCGTGATGCCGCCGCGCACAAGCCCGAAGAAGGAAAAAAAAAACGGATTTCGATAGAATTTTGCAGTGTACCATTAAAGGGACACTAAAGGCAAATAGGAAGTCGACGCGGACTGTTTAAATACCATTCCAGAAACTTCGCAACGCTCGTTTAGTGCCAAGAAAAGACTTGGTGTAAGAGAAAATTGCAACTGAAGGGTCCGAATACCTTGTTCGAAATTCAAATATCCCGCCACCTAAATAGGGGAGTAGTGACGTTGCGTATTGCATCACCGCCCTTTGCTGCCGTCGGTGAGAAAAACGGCGCCCGACAGACTACGGTATCGGGCCAAGACAGATGAAGTCAGAGCGACGGATTCACCGCTGCAGCACACCGTAGCTGCAGCTGCTTTTTGGCCAAGTGGCGTAGACCGTTCGGGCATCCCGGGACATCACATGGAAGTTGAATTGTCTGCTACTTGCAGTTTATTGGGCGAGTCTCGCGAGTTGGCTAAACCAGCGCAGCACTACGTGACAACGAAACTACCGAAACGCGAAAGCGTGTCCGGTGCAGAGTCGAGCTAAAAAGAAACCTTTCGACCGCCCCCGTTAAGGGTAATTTCAATTATTTCGTTTTCGTAAAAATGAAATGTAAATGGACAAGTAGCATTTTATTTGGTCTTCTAATATAATACAAGGATCTTTTTTGCAACGAGTTGTTGAGTACTAGTGACACAATTTAACTGAGGAGTGCCTTGATAATCGGGCAAGTGCTTGAAAGTCCCGGACGAGTCATAATCATGTCCTGCATTTACCATGATTTCTGGCGGATTAAGGCTCTGCTTGCGATAATATGAACGCCTTAGAGAATCTCGAACACTAATCTATCACTTTACTTTATCTTAATATTTGCCTTTAGTGTCCCTTTAAGGGTGTGTCATCGCGGTGGAAAGACAGTAATTCATCGTTTCGTCATTTACCGAAAGTAGGAGACGACACGCAACGAATAGTGACACTGATAAGAAACTTGCGCATTAGGAACAAGGTGACTGACACGGTGGTGCTTTGTTCAAAACATTTCACTCTGGACGACTTCTTTATTCCCGGCGTTTCAAATTGCGAAGTGTGCTTTGTTTAGGCAGGTACTTTATAAAATTTGTTATGCGTACTTCAGCTTAATTTGATTTGGTTAGAGTAGCTTTCTACCCCTGCATTAGTCTTACTAATGCCTTAAGTAGCAGGGATATTCTAGCTAATGTACTTTTGCCCACAAGCAACGGTAGCAGGAACGATAACTATAGCGCGGAACGTATGAGGTTGATCACGGCACATGTTATGCCATTGTGACGCATATAGTTTTTATAGCATTCTTTAGTTTACCGGTGTAGCAGAAGATGCTGTTTTCTCATTGAGTGTGGTGAGCTGTCAGTTTATTGACTCGCAAGAAATTTAGAAGCAACTACAAGCAGCGCTCGTTCCCGATTTGGAGCATTCGGCCTGTCCACAGCGCCGCTAGTGTGCTTTCCGGCACTGCGCTAACAGCCGAATTCTATTACAGCTAGCTCGATTCGTTTCCAACTCGGGCATTTCCACTAATATCTACTAACACTGCTCAATATAAAACCATCGCTAATTTTGGAAACCTATTGGAAGAAACGCAACTTGGTCTGATTGGTTGTTAATTACTTCCCACATTTCACGGAACTTTTGAAATTCATACAGGTGGCGGATGTCTGCTGTTTACCCAAACCTGGACCCTCTCTAGAACACTGCGTACTGCGAATATGAAGAAGCGCCAGTCATCACACGGAGGCTACCTTGTCGCATGGATCAGCTAACTATAAAGAGAAAGGTGCATCCCGACCCCGAAACGGAACTCTAATTCCTTTTTATCCCAAGACGCACTCACCAGGTAACGAATAACCTCCAGCCTCGTTCTATCAGTGCAGAATATTTGTAGTTACCTTCAGACGGTTACTGACTATACGTATATTGTGCGATGATATGTGATATACGGCAACACGAATCACAGAGCGGAGTTGCCCATAGTTGTCGAAAACAGTAAAGTATCGTACCTGTAGCACTGCAGCAACGCCGCGGACAAGTCCTTGCACCTTTCGGAGGCCCGCTACGCAGAAATAATTCCATTTCTTAACCTCCGGCTCGCGTGAAAGGTTTTTTGTCTTTAAGAAGGGCTGATGCGATTCGCTAGGCAGGACGGACGGTACCAGGCACTGCGCAACGATTTCCGTGGTTTCGTCAGTGAAATCCTTGACAGCAATCAAAATAAGGTAATCGTCTACAAGCACTTTTTCGGCTTCGAGAAAACACTTAGATTTTACCCCACAAACGAGAAACTTGAGCACGCCAACCAGCGAAAGAGCCGCATGAACCTAGATGTCGTATCCACAGCGTATCCACAGCGCAAGTAACGGATTCTGGAGTTGCTAATCAACGAGGACAGCATTTGATGGGACTGCTCAAACTAAGCTGCGGGTCAATACACGATGCTTGCGTCGGCGGTTGCGTAAATTTGGCGTCAGGATATTATAATAAAAACAGGTAATGGTTTTATGTTGAAGGACCCCTGAGCACATCCAGGTTCAAGTCAGCGAAACTTCAGGTGGGTTTCCCTTCTCCAGCAGAAGCCCCGGAAGATTCCCTTCGGAAAGTTAACTTAGCCTTAATTTACACTACAGGTCATGCTGACGGTTCCTCTTCGCCTCGGCTTCACCATTCCTTATAAACAAATTGATGGCCTAATTCACCCTAATTAACACCAAAGCTCATGAGTTCGACACCTACGAAAGGTCGTGGGTCTTAATTAAATTCGCCTTAATTACTACCACAGGTAGTGGGTTGAACTCCCACAAAACGTCGAGGGTTCGACTCCCGTCCTTCACGATGTCAGTTGGAATTCAACTTGGAGATGGGGCCGGTTCGCCTATATCTCCAAGTGGAGTAGTGAGTTCATGCGCCTTAATCAACTTTGCCTTAATTAACACCAATGTCGCGTGTTCGGCTCCCGTCTTTAACGATGTCAATTGGAATCCAACTTGGAGATATGGCCAATTCGCCTATATCTCCAAGTGGGGTAGTGGTTTCAAGTTGCTTAATCAACTTTGCCTTAATTACACCAAAGTCGCCGGTTCCACTCCCGCCAGATGTCGTGGGTTCGACTCCCATCCTTCACTATGTCAATTGGAATCTAACTTGGAGATATGGGTTCAAGTGCCTTAATGAACTTTGCCCTAATTACACCAAAGTCGCCGGTTCCACTCCCACCAGAGGTCGTGGGTTCGACTCCCGTCCTTCACGATTTCAATTGGAATCCGACTTGGAGTTATGGGTTCAAGTGCCTTAATGAACTTTGCCCTAATTACACCAAGGTCGCCGGTTCCACTCCCACCAGAGGTCGTGGGTTCGACTCCCGTCCTTCACGATTTCAATTGGAATCCGACTTGGAGATATGGCCGGTTCGCCTATATCTCCAAGTGGGGTAGTGGGTTCAAGTGTCTTAATAAACTTTGCCTTAATTAACAGGAAAGTAGCCTGTTCTACTACCACCGGAGGTCGTGGGCTCGACTCCCATCCTTCATGATGTCATTTGGAATCCAACTTGATGATATGGCCGGTTCGCCCATTTTTTAATGGTTTCGACTGCCACCAAAGGTCGTGGGTTCGAGTGCCTTAATTAACTCTATTATACGGCGTTTTGATTTGACCTTAATTTGGCTTAAGTAATACGACAGGTCGTGCCGACGCTTCCTCTCCTCAGCTTCACGCTCTCTTATAAATAAATTGATGGCCTAATTCGCCCTTATTAACACCAACGGTCTTGGAATTGACTCCTACCAAAGGCCGTCGGTTCGAGTGCCTTAATTAACTCTCTCTTACGGCGTATTGATGTTACCTTAATTAACTTTGCATTAATACCACAGGTCAGGCTGGCACGTATTCTCCGCCTTGTCATCGCGCTTTCTTACATAGAAACTGATGTCCTAGTTCGCCCTAATTAACACCAGAGGTCGTGGGATCGACCGCTGTCAAATGCTGTTAAATTCGTCTTCAATACCACCACAGGTAGTGGGTTCGACTCCCTGTGAATTTTGGTGCCATAACGACGGACCGCCTAACTCCGGACCTAAAATTTTTCCTCCCATGAGCCGTCTAAAGCTTTCCCCTTATTAAATATCCAAATAACGTTGCAGTCCCTAATACGTTTTAAATCGTCTCTATACTTCTCATTGCGATTGTTCACATGCCAGTCGGCAGCTGAAAAATACCAAGCGCTGCCCAACAGTATAGCCCGGCTATTGTTGCCGTTTCCAGCAATTATTTCGAATGGAAGTGACTAATTTTAAAATTGTGTCACCCACCATATTGTGTCACCCACCACAACTCACGGATTCCACGTGGGAGGCAGAGATTGTCGCGCTCCTCTCAAAACATGAGAAGATGGCGGCTCCTTAGCATAGAATTTGTCACGCTGACGGACACCGCTGACCGTTTTCGGCTTTTAAAAGCGCTTCTTCCTTGTCATTTTAGGCGTTAGATGCGCAGAAATCACCTTTAAGACAACCCGCCGTGGTTGCTCAGTTGCTATGGTGTTGGGCTGCTGAGCACGAGGTCGCAGGATCGAATCCCGGCCGTGGCGGCCGCATTTCGATGGGGGCGAAATGCAAAAACACCCGTGTGCTTAGATTTAGGCGCACGTTAAAGAACCCCAGGTGGTCGAAATTTCCGGAGTCCTCCACTACGGCGTGCCTCATATTCAGAGAATGGTTTTGGTACATTAAACCCCATAATTTAGTAACCTTTAAGACATAGCCCGAACTTACTATTGATGCTGGCAGCTTCTTTCCTTACAAAAACGCCGGAGGATCGCCATGTTCACATTGGAAGTCGAAGAGAACAGTATCACGGATCACGTCAATGCCTGCTTCGAGACGCAACTGCAGGATTTATGATTGTCTATTGATCGAGTACTGTTCAACATGCATACGTAATATGGCCGCATATCTTTCTTGCATTGGCGAGGAAGCAGAATGGCTGATGCCGATTCGCTTGAAGTTCTAGCTGCTGCAGCATGCAACCTATTGCCACGTATCTTATTCTTTATTTCTGTCTGTGCATTCAAATATAGTTGCGCCGATCCTCCATGAGGCCAAGCTCTCTCGAAAATGCGGTATTAGGAACTATATGACGCGCGCAGTTGGGTGGAAACCTTGAATTTCTTTTCTTGTACGGTTGCGCAACTTATCCACCATCACAACGAGACGAACTGGAATCCAGAGCATGACGGTTGTAGCAACACTGCACGCGGAATGACTCATGTTCGTCGCCGCTTGCTGAGGACGTTCGCCGTCGGCGTTCGGCAAATGCAAATATCTGACAAGGCCACATCATTGGCCATGGCCTGAGCCTTTGCTAATTTAATTTTTTTTACTTGCATTATTTTTTTTATTTAGCCATTCGGTATGTGCCACTGGATGTGTGTCCATCCTTGGTCAATCCATCTAAAGGATTATATGCGTCTGACTCACAAGAGGTACAGAACCCTCGAAAATCCGAGGACACCTAAGCACTTCTTATGAGTTATGAATGCGAAACTATTATTGTCCAATTGAACACTGCTGAGTGGTCCTTTGAATTATGAACCCCTCGCGGGCAGGCGAGCGCGTTACGATGGTTGACGCGTTTTAATTTAGCCTAACCGAGACGCAGTTAGATTGCAGAGGAAAGCTCGCGTGGCCAAGTAACGCGCGGATAACACCGGCTTCCGAAAGCGAGGGTGATATGGCGTCGCGGCGATGCTGCCTCCCCTCACGCAAAACTCGGCGCGCTCGTGCCGTGGCCTCGCAGCCAATGGGAATTTAGGAGCCGTTTCGCAGCTACAGACGACGGACGCCGGATTTTGCGCTCAATGAGTCATTTCACGCTTTCGCATCAATATACATCGATCTGTGTCGTACCTTCCTGTGCTTACACCTGTCATCGTCATCCTTCCGTGGACAAGCATCACACATGGCGCCCGCTTAACGAGCTATCGCAAGTCCCTCTTTATGACAGGTGAGCACACTAGATGTCCATTAGTTGTTACACGAACTAAATAAAACAAATAAGTAAAAATGTCCAACCGTCGGTTTTGAGCCCTGAGCTCTAGCATAGAAGCTCGAGACTGATTATTAAATCACGGGCGCTTGTTTTATTTTTATCTTATTTTTCGTTATTACATGGGAGCATAACTTTCAGAAAAACAGAGCACTACAAAAAGTTAACATGACGGAAACACAGTCTAAAGTCATGCAAGCACGTGCAAGCGCCGAACAAAGACATCCAGTCCAGTGGTTTTTCTCCCGCAACGTACGCACTACGAGCACACGCAGCAGATTCCCCCTCCCCCCCCCCCCCCAAAAAAAAAGAAAGAAAACGACCGAGTGCTTGGCGGTGGTTCAGCGTACCTGTCGCACGTTTATCCCTGTAACCCACCAATAAAGTCGACTGTCCTAGTGCGCCCGCGGCGCTTGGTGCACTAGGACAGTCGCATAGCAACATTTTACTCACAAAAAGTGAGTGCGCGCATCTCATTGCTGACCATGATGAATGAAGTTTCAAGTTCCGCGCCCCCAATTCGCTGCGCGTCTCACATAGTACTGTCACGCTGTGGCACGTTTCTACTTAAGGTCCCTATAGATAAAACAAACCTTCTTTGAAAATCGGAAAGTGTTGCCTCTCATTCGCGCCCAGCCCGAAAGTGCGCCACGATAGCTGTCCTAAATATAGGCACCAGGCGTCTGTAGTTGTCATGGGCTCTGCCGGGGTTGAATGTAGCTTTAGGGCGCCATTCCTTGTGACAGCACCCAATTTTTCGTTTTATTTTTCTACAGACGAAAAATCAACCTGGATTTCTGTACTCAGATGCAAGGGGACTCTTATAGCGAAAAGTTCGTGCATCAAGGAAATGCATATGTTTGCTGTACTACAAGAACGGTGCATGTCGGAGGTAGAAGACGATGGCGATGACGTGCAAGGTGGACAGCTGGCCTTTGCAGGTTTGTAGAACTATAATTGCTGCGCAATATAGACAAAGTGTCGTCCCCGTCTATGAGAAAAATAAATCTGACAAAGGGATCATCAATTAGATAGAGGCTCTTCAGGTGTCATCACGAGTTGTGTATAACGAGCACACAGAATTGCTTTATGACCTCTCACTCACAATAACCACTATGTGATTGTTATGAAGCAAGTTTTCTAACATTTAAATGGGTGAAACACTCGATGATAATCTACAACTTCGAATTATTTCGTATTGTTCTTTACCACCACTAAGCCCTGGGATCCTATACTAAGACATGGCGTCATAATTTATAGTGACGGGGTACTCGAATATAATCAATATTTTTTTTCAGGCGATAGTAACACAATACGAAATTAAGAATACAAATTCTAGGCTGAAAAGGTTAATGCTGAGTAAAAGCAGTGCTTACTCTGCGTGTCGGGCGCGTCGCAAAGCAGCAATTTACGCATACAAAATTGAGCGCACGCATCTTATAGCTGTCGACGAAGGAAAAGTTGCGGGACGAGTACCCACGCCTAACGTTGGATTGAAGATCGATTACGACAAAATGAGACTGGGAAGAGAACAAAGTATGAGCATTTCATTGAAACTGTTGTGAAATACATTACACATTTGCATATGTATATATGTAATTACGTATATGTGTCTATGTGTGCGTTACTGCATAATACGGTAGGCGGAGGGCCGCTTACGAAGTTATCGCTTGCCAATGTGTCAAGCTAGGGTTGGTGCTCCTGAGATTTTCTTGTTTGTTTGCTTGTTTAAGTATGCGAGGCTGCACTTGCCCCGGAAACATTTTTGCGAAGAACGCTTTAGGGAAAGACCGGCGGACTCAATGCTAGCGTGAATTAGCTTCTATATTAGTACATTGCAGCTGAGCATTAAACAAAATTACGTGTCTCACATGTACCTCATGACGTAGTATTGTAAACATCACGTTGTTGCCTTTAAATTGGTTAGGCCCTCGCAGCTGCTGCTATATACGAGAATACCAGTGGGAAAGAAATTAGGGTAGAGGCCTCATGTAATTTTGTGCATTACTATCGCGCACTAAAACGGTGCTCATAGAATACACTCGGCAACACACTTCAATCACAACATACTATATTTCAAACCCATTTAACACTACTACATTCACACAAATAAATTGAAGGAGTCCAGAAATTTATAGAAGAATAATGCCGGCGCTCGTCGTCAGTGGCGTTTCCGTTTCGCTGCACGATCATCCCGCAGATGGCGACACGGAGACTAGCTCGCCGCGTTTACTGCGGATTTCCCCGGCGAGCCTTGCCCAAACAGACTGGAAACTGAAACGTAGCGGGGCCCTCAATCCGCTTCTGCATGGCTAGTGAACCCACTCTACCAGCAGAGACCCCGGATGGTCTTGGGTGACGAGCTGCCCTTGTTGTTCTCCTTGACCGAGTTGGAGCTGCTGAAGAGGCGCAAGCTGCGCCGCACGCTGCTCAGGCCACTGGGTGGAAAGCTGGTTGGAACAGGCGGCGTCTGCAGCAAGTTGTTGTTACTCGACTGCCTGAATATTTGTATCTTTGGCGTGTTCAGTCCCTGAGGCTTCCTTGCAAGGTTCTTTTTGACTGGAGGGCAGGCTTCCTTGGAGATGGTGTCCAAAATGCCCTGTGAAGTGGGTGTGACATAGGCGAGCATGCCACTAATGGCTGTTGGGGGCACGGTGCCAGGCGTGGAGTTTGACAAAGGTAGCACACCAAACGATGCTGACAGTGGACTCAGGGCCCCAGGTCCTCCCGCGAAAATGCTGCGTGCTCCCTTGACAGCCGAAAGTGGTTGCATCTGCTTGCTACTTTTGCTGCCCAGGCAGAGGCTAGTGATGCTCTCGGGAGCCAGCAGCTCCGGGGTGCTGGTCATAATGCCAAGAGGGGTAGTGTCTGGGCAGGACTGCTGGGGCGTACTTGTCGTCACCGTTGACCGCATGACCAGCAGTGGTGCCTGTGATGGTGGCGTTGAACCTGCTGACAGCGGCAGCACAGACACCTTGCCTGCAACTTGTCCGCCAGGACCTCCACCCTGGCCACCCAACACCTTTATGTCATCCGTAATGCTGTCAATGTTGGTTTTATTAACAAAGTTGACAAGAGGATTGCTTCCTTGACATAAACTGAAGTTTTCAAGAGATGAGACATTAAATATATCTGTAGGATTTGGCGATTCTCCTAGGTTTATGAGAGACTCATATGAGGACCAGAGGAATGGGTTGAGCTTCAGGCTTTTCTTGAAGGCTTCTGTTGCACGGCTGACGCGCTCTGTTTTCGAACACAGTTGTCCAAGCAGAGCTAGGGCAAAGGACGCCTAGAGATCCTTGAATTGTTCTGCAGCGACAGCCTGGACAGGGTGCTGCCCAGAAGATGGAAGTGTGGCGGCTGCAACCGACGACGAGCGAATCCTTAGTCGTCATTGTACACCGTTGCTCGCGTGCGCCGCCGAACTGCCGTCTGCTCTGGGCTGGGCGAACCTGGTAGGAGAAGAGGAAAGGTGCGGTTGTGTGTGACTGAGTCACGAAGAGAATCAGTCTCCCTATCTGCACGCGTTATCTCTGGCCGAAACAGGAAATGGAGGAATTCTTACAGCAGATCCAAAACTCCCTAGGGCATTGAGCAACTTTTTGAGGTCTCCGGCTTTTCTGAAGCAACTAACGACGTGTTCTGCACAGCTAATCTACTATAGCTCGGATTGCCCATCATGCTGTACATGGCTTCAAAACCAGTGAAGTGAAAAAAGTGAAAGTGAATCTAGGAAAGGACGTTTTTTGAAGGAAGAAGTTTTTGCCTAGGAATAGTGAGGAGATGAAGAAACATTAGATAGCGTCATTCTAAAGGAGAGAGTGTTGTAATACACAAGAGCAGGATACTTGAAAACCGGTCACTGCATGCACTCCTCTAGTTTCTTCGAACAATTTCGTATCAGAATGTGAGCGGTGAATTAACGCGATATAACTAATGCTTTCAGCGTGCTGCAACGCATTTTAAGAGGAAGGCAATTAAGAGTCGTTCGTTGATGACATGGTAAATCATTTCTGCGGAGCCCTGTAAGGTTGAGAAAGGTTTATGAGAGGGAAAAGTATCGTCCACCAGACTGTAGAACGAAGCTAGCAGGTGTCCATGTTCTTCGGCTTGCCGATTAGTTCGCCCTCGAGCTGCGATTTGCTGACCTTGTAGTTCGCTCATATGCTAGAGCGAGCGCCACGGAGAGGAGTTGGACTCGCGGTCGATCCTCGGACCATGACGAACTTTTCTTCGATTTCGAGGTTTCCTTTCTCAGAAGCTCATGTGGGATTCTGTTGCATAACTTCGTACTCAATTGGGGGGGGGGGGGGGGGGGAGGGGACTATCCTTTTCCTACTCAGCTTTACGGACAGACAGCGACTCGTTATTTTTATAAGGTTGTGAGATTTCCGTACGAACATCGTTGGGGGCAACGTCATAGTCAAGAACTGGGCTCGCGCAAAACTATCGGCCTGCAAAGGCAAGGTGGCTATTCAGACTTTGGGTTGGCACACATTAGGACGGAGTGGGGCTGAGCGTTCTCAACGTACACCAGCAGCGTTTCTCTTACTAGGGCGTATTTTTCAAGCGAAGCTTCTATTGCGTCACTCTTTTCGGCGTCGGTGTTAGTGTTGCCGTACGAAAAGATCCAAGCCGCGCGAAAATATACATTGCTTGCCGGGCTGCGGATTCGAACCGGCAACCTACGGGTGGCGAGGCCACCACGCCAGCCGATTCAGCCACTGTCGGTTCACCACTCGCGACCTTTAAGGCGGGGTTTTATATGCATGAAGAAGTAGTCGCAGCGTAAGGCGTGAGCCAGTCATAGGCGGCCCCCTTCCTCCGTTGGTGGGAAAGGGTGCGATCGCGTGCTCGCTAGCCTCACGCACGGCGCTGTTTGCTTCGTTCTGCCGAAGAGCACGCTGCACTGCAGCAATGGTAGCGGGAGTGGGCCGCTCGTTGTGCGTTCGGCCGAAGAACAGGCGGCGTTTGATGACCGCCGGCCGGAACTTACTCAAGAAAGGGTTCCTAGTTTACGTGCTGACCTCGCTGTGAGTGAGCGCGAAGCCGAAACGTGAAGACAACGAACACCCGCGGATCCCGAGCTTCGCTTGCACACCTTTTCACAGTAGTGGAATGGTGGTCAATTTTTTTAGTAGCCTCGCTTGTTTTACTTCCTTTTCTAAATAGTCGCAGAATAGTTGTACGCCTGTTTTGTTCGCCTATTTGAAGTTGCATGGGACTCAAGCAAAACCTGCAGTACCCGAACCAGAGGTTTGCTTCATGATACTGGTAGATTTACACATTCTCTTTCTTCATTCAGTACATTCTCTTCATACCCAGGGATGGGACGCTAATACACCTCCCCAGAGCACTCTCCACAGGTTAACATTCTGTGTTGAATTAGGGGAAGCATCGAGAGCCTCTGTGCTGACCGAATGGCACAATGCGGCTTACGCTGCTCATTCTGACGCGTTCGGAGTACACACAAATACCTGGTTCACAGTGTCTCTTTCGACAGCAGTCGAAAGAGACACTGTGAAGGCAGCAGAAGGCAGAAGGCAGCAGAAGTTCTTCCGTGTTTTTGTTGCAAAGAAGTTAGTCCTACCTCCCGTGTAGCCTCCAAAGGCAGCTGCTTCGAGTAGCCACGCCGCTCGCGTCACTGTTGCCCTCAGCCTTGACAGAGTTCGGCATCCTCAACACACACGGCAGCGTGTCACGCAGGTGGATGTGCAGGTTCCAGCCCAAAACGCCGACGCTGTGCTTGGGAGAGGCCACTCCGCCACGCTCTACAACTTGGTGAATCTTGCTCGCGCCATCTTCCACGCCCTGTGTAATCGGCTCCTCCGACCTGCGTTGACGACACATGACGATAATGAACACGTCAAGCAAGACTTCGCTTAACGGTGCAGCTATTCCGGTGAGGCGTTTGCTGGGTTAACCTAAGTAAACAGCGTCTACCTAATGAGAACACTGATGTCGTAATCTATCCGGGAAAGATGAAAATAGATCCTGCAGTTCTCGCTGCTGAGTTTTCGTTGCTTACCGTGCCAATATATAAGAAATCACGATGTGCAAAATTTAGTAATCTTAGTTCCTAAAGTGCAGCGGAGACGTAATAAGATCTGAATGAGAAAAGAAATTGAAGAGGTTTATAGACAGCCGAAAAATGTGTGCAAGCAGTAACTATATATTTTCCATTCTGTAACGAACTTCATGTTAAGTTGCGACCACAAAGTGCTCAGGCAGCCGCATTATACTTCATGATTATTTTCTTTGTCTTCATTCAGGCTTGACTGTATTCAAACGAATGAAAAAAGAAAGGTAGAAACATACATAAAAGAATAATGAATACGTCCCCAGTGAAATCTGATTATTACATCGCCTTCCACAATGTTTTTTTTTTCGCTTCTTGGGCACTTTCTGGTGCCACAGTATCCTGCCCTTCAGTATTGTAGGCTACTTGGCATTCTTTCAAAAAACCTGCTAATGCCTTGAAGGATCTGCTCCAGGCAGTGGACATATTCTATCGTATTCATTGAAATGCCACAATCATCAAAGTCGTTTCATCGTATACAAATCAAAACAATTTCTTCGTTTACGTGTACTTGTGTAGGCACTACTGAGGTGAAACTATCCTATTAGGAAACGGGGGATGTAAGCAGAGCTAGAGCGCGGAAACCTCGAAATATTTAAGCGAAAGAGCATCGAAAAGCTAGACATCATCGTAAAGTTGGCGAGGCAGATGACTCAACGTGCCTCAAGGCGTCAACGATAAAATGTACAACAACGTGAAGCTTAAAAAACCAGTACACGCGTCAAAAGCCGCAACATGTGCGTAAGTTGCATACATTACCTTGGAACACTATTACAATGAACGCAGAGTTTAATAAGCTTAATTCTTCACCCCACCTAGATGCACCGGCTAAAGCATGCATGAGAATTGCTTAAATGGGGTATATGAGACATTCGCTTAAGCGCCGGTAGACTATGAACGCAACTGTGCAATGTGGTGAATTCCAGATACAGCGCAAAAAATACACATACAGATAAAGAAGACCCGAAAGTGGCAAACAAGCGCTTTTCCACGTCCTTCGTGTCTTCTGTATCTGTATTTTTCGCGCTGTATTCGGAATTTACAATGTTAGACCAACTAGCCCAACACTTCTGTGCGATGCGAGTTCTCGGCGGATTTCTTTATTTTAACAAAATCGCGAAAATAATGAATGTATTGTTGTAACAGTTATTTCAATCCAATCATAAAAATACCTTCTTATAGCCTAATTCGTTACAACATGTACAAACTCGGCCATCAATCGTGTTACTACGGAAAAGCAGTTGTATAATGGGCGACGTCGCCCCCATTACTTGCTACACTTAAGCTATTCCTTCATTGTAGAACTCTGTAAAAAATAAACAGCTTTTTTTTCTTCGTGAGGCGTAAATGTGATTTGTCTTTAGTATAAAATGATATATTCGGCCTTTCCGCTGAGCGTTTCCTGCGCAAAAGCTGTATCACAGAACAACCAAATCAACTGTACCTGTGTATCTGCAGGTGTGCATTGCCCAGTGCGGCTACCGTGTGCTGCTTGGCTCGTTGCCCTGTGCATAATGATTGCTTGTTGTTGCGCTGCAGCACCGTGTTTTTGAGGCGCATCTCAGCGAGCAGGTCGCAGTCGGCCCTTGGAAACAGTCTCCTACGACGCCATACGCAGCTGTTGCCAGCGTGTTCGTCGCCCCTGGTCGACGGCTTCACCTCTAGGTCCCGTTGGTTTGGGAGGCCGTCAGGCATAGTCAAGTTGCTGGACACGTATAACACGTCGTCTCTGGCCTCCTGTGGACGCGCCATGAGCAAAATCGCCGAAGACGTCTTGTGGGATGACGACCCTTCCGAGATGGTGGATGCGCCGCGAAGGAGCAGCCTTTGAACTTCGATGACGCTGCATAGATCGATGCCCATGGCTGGAACTGCGCTGATGCAGTTCTTTTCCGCGATTAAAACACGAGCAGGATGGTCAATGCCACGTCAGCCTCTTGTGCCAGCACGTGGGGGCGTGATGATGATGATGATGATGATGATGATGATGATGATGATGGCCTCATGTGGGGGCGTGGAATCAGTGCCGCTTCTTTTCTTCCTCTACTTCATTTTAAGCTTTTTCCAGTGACGTGCTCCGATGTCTTCGAGGGCCTTACGCTAAAACTCTTTAACGCTAAATGAATGCCGCGGCGCTGGCGTCACCTCCAAGAGTCCCATTCTGAGGCCCGCATTTTGTTCTCCTTGTTTCTCCTTGTTTTCTTTCTCTCTGTCTGTCTCTTGTGGTAATAATGACTAAGAACTGAGACGACGGGGAACTTGCCATTGATATCGATTTTGGTGGGAGAATAAACAGGTGTAATCGGCTTAGTTGGGGCAGCAGCTTTAAAGGAAAGTTCGGATTTCTTGTCGTCCCGGATTTCAATATGCATAGCTTTCAGATAATGGCATTCATGAACTGGATGAGGCAGAGCTTCTAGAAAGACTGAGAGACGAAAACGTGATTAATATCCAACAAATAAAAATGAGGAAACATCAAAGATATTCCAACCAAACATCTCGTACTAACATTCGGACCCATGGAGCGTACTGCGCGAAAGTATTGAGGCAGGATACATAAACATACGCGTCAGGCCATATGCCCGAGCCCTCGCAAAGGCCTCAACTGTCAACGTTATGGCCACGGTTTACGCGCAAAGCTGACGAGAAACTTGTGCGAGGTGTGGTGATTATGATCGCGCTTCAGACAATTGCGATGGCACCCTACAGTGCACGAACTGAAGGGGCGACCACGCAGCTTACTCCCGATTGGGCAAGAGAAAAAGACATCATAACTGCAAACGTAAAAGAAAGCTTCTTCTTCAATAAAGCGCCAGGACCCTCCATATTCGCCCTAGTGCAGGGTATGGTGATGCGGCGCGTAGCGCTGCCACAGTAGACTCCGGCTTCAGCCCGCCAACAAAGACTGGCCGCGGTTGTAGATTGTAGATTTATACGCACACCTTGAGGCCATTTCCTGTCCGAGCACTGCTGTTCCATAAGCTGGTCAAGGTCACTCCCAGTTAAATCCCTTCCAGCAATCAACTTCACTGAACAGAATTTCAGTACCTTATCGACGAACTACCCTAACCATGTATATAGTCGTCGTCTGACCAGGTGCTTTGGGCGTTGTCTCCAATGAATATACATACATATATATATATATATATCTTCGTGGAAAATGTAAACACGCGTTGCATGCAACTGGCGCAGTTTATTTAAATTAACATTACCGCGGCCTTTTGAAGATTGAAGCGCTCAGACTTCATACGCTATGTACACGTCTCTTGCACACCTCATCGCTTCCGCCGATGTAAAGACTTCAAAAACAGCTGGCGCTCCTGAGGTGTCAAGTACGACGCCATTTTGAAAAGGTCACATGGGGTGATTTTGTTTGATTCTGTGATTGGCTTGTGGCGTAAGACGACCCCGTGCGTTCCGTGTGTCTTGGTTGCCAGCTCCGGTATTTTTAAAGTTGTATCTTATGTAGTTGTGATGCGAGAGGGCGCCTAATAACAAATTGCCTTTTTTTCTCAGGTATGTGCCTCCTCAGTAAGAAAGAGTCAACAATCTGTAGCGTTGCAGATTGAATATTCTTGATTTACTTAAGGATAGCATCAGTTGCACTCAAGTAACTAGAGTGGCACGTTATAAAGTACCCTTATGGAAGTGATCACTTTTCCATTGCTTTAATGCTAATGATCTCTGATCGCGCCCCTGGGATGACGTGGGTGCCCTCGGTATTGCTGATGTAGTGGCGTGCCTAACAGTGTTTATAATTGATGCCGCATCAGTACGTATTCAACAAACTACAGGCTCGGCTTGTAAACGACGCAGTCCCTGGTGGAATAAGGAATGTAAGGAAGCACAAATAGGTGGCAGAATAAGGCGTGATGTCTCCTACGTCATTCTCCAACGGAAGAGAACCTCACAAGCTTTAAGCATATAAAATCAAAAGGCAAGCCAACATGACGTACTTGCCAGAAGGGGAATTTGCCGAAAGTACATTTCAGGCATTATTTCATATACGCAAGAAACAAATCTCTGGAAGAGGGTAAGAAAATTGTTCGGTTGACTTTGGGCGCTTTGACGTAAAACTATTCCAAACTTTTCTATTCCAATTCTGCAATCAGCCCTACATGATTGGTCAAATAATTTTCGGGCCTCCGCCACCTCACCAGTCGGACCACCGCCACCTGAAGAAACCCCCATCTGACGTGGTATGTACAAACTGATTATGCATGATTTGGCTATGGTGTTGGGCTGCTGAGCACGAGGTGGTGGGATTGAATCCCGGCCACGGCGGCCGCATTTCGATGGGGGCGAAATGCGAAAACACCCGTGTGCTTAGATTTAGGTGCACGTTAAAGAACGCCAGGTGGACAAAATTTCCGGAGTCCTCCACTACGGCGTGCCTCATAATCAGAAAGTGGTTTTGGCACGTAAAACCCCAAATATTATTATTATTATTATGCATGATTAGACCAAGTGAAAGAAAAATAATTATTTATCATGCGACGCCTTTTTTGCCTTAATATATTGCCATTGATCCAAAGTTTTCTGGCTACGCCCAGTTCGCATGTCTTTCACACGACGTCACAAAACCACGAGAACTCATAGCGTCAAAATTACGTGTACGCGTTGAAGATGCATTAATATGCCGAACCAAACTGAATTTTTTTCTGAACAGCCCGAGGCTGCCCCGTTCCGAAAGGTATAGAATAGGGCTGCCCAGTGATTGCTCTGGCACTAGCTACAGGGAGCGGCTGTGGAGCATGGATTTATTTGCGTATAATAAACATTTTTCCCTGGGACTTTAACGTTGTCGATCCCTTTCAGCGCGTATGCGACGTCACTTTTCCAGCTCTTCCTTGCTGAAAATCCGTTCTTGTGGCATTTTTAATGTTCCGTCGCACGCCTCCGCGATTTTCGAGCAAGCTAAGTAAGGAGAGGCGGATCAATCCCAAAAGCCGGCACCAACCTCCTGGCCGGTTATCTACTCTCACTGTGCTGGCTCGACGCCATCGAATCCCATCGAATCGCTCACCTCTTGTCAGACAATTCGATGGGGAAATCTGCTGCATGTAGGAAACGCTATCCGGTTTGAAAGGAAAAAAAATGACCTCCTGTAAAAGAGGAGCGCGTTTGATTGGGCTATTCAAGTAAGGCGGCGGGTTACCGCCCAAAGCTTGAGTACCTCTGTGGTTACGTAAATTTGACGTAAGGAGATTGGAATAAAAACATATTCGAATAGTTTTCCAGGTAATAGTCTTGAATATCAGGCCAATGCCCTTGGAGAGCATTTCTAGCATTTTTCTAGTTCAGTATTTTATTAAGCAAAAAAATATCGGAAAGTAAGGCATCTAATCGTCAGTGCAGTGGAACTGAATAATACGACCATACTTTCGGTATAACCGACCTTGGAGCTGCTTTAAATAACGGTGAGAGGTCTGCTCCTGGACCTGATCTCGTTATGTACGTCATGATAAGATACGTTCACCCTGATAAACATCACTCAAGTTGCTCTGTTGTAACTCATCAAGACTATCTAGGCACCAGGATACATTCCATTAGCATGGAAAGAGGCTATTGTAATCCTTATTTTGAAACAGGGTAAGGATGCATCTTCTGTGGTAAGTTACTGAGCTATGGTGCAAAGCTGCCATTTGTAAGTTAAATGAAAAGTCATTTCTATTACACTTCTTCCTACACTTCCTCGAATCAGACAGCTTACTTGACCCTTATCAATATGGGCTTAGAGAAGGCCGATGCACAACTGACCACCTCGAGCGAGTTTAAGCATACAATTGTAAAGCTTTCGTTCACAAACAGTTCTTCCTGTCGGTGTTTCTTGATATAGAAAAAAGGCCCATGGCGCAGATGACGGCGTGCAGGAATCAAAACAACTGTTGCAGCAGTAAAATAAAAGATTCATTACCCATATTGACTTCATAATACCACTTCCTAGCAGGTTTCATTGTGGAATTGCTTGTTTAATGATATTTCATTTGATATCCATGACATTACAGGTGTGTGAAACCGAGAGAACTAAGCATAGTGCGTTAGCAACCAGTGAACACCACAGTTACTATAGTTCCAATATTACGCTGTCTTGTGTAAATATTATTAGCTCATTAATCGTGCAATTACTTATTAGTTTTCATATCTTAAGCTAGGGCGTATCTTTGTCTTGGTAAATGCCAAATAAAACATTTTACCATGAGCCGAAATTTGAGGAAAAATGGCGCGCGTAGCTCGGCTTAATGCTTCGATGCCATACCATTCGGTCCGCTGCTTGTTGCAGAATCTGATAGTGTCATCTTTTGTTATACATCTGAGTACGAATGTGCATCCTAGCTGTACAATTCGAGTCTTTAAGCTTTCACATTATCGACGAACCCTTTTACTTCAGTGCAACGACGGAAGAATATTTTCCCTCTGTAGTGCTGCTTCGCGGCGTACCATAAAAAAATAGTGAACCAGGAAGAAAAAAAATACCGCATGCGGAACAAAATCAATCTGGCCCTACATATAGAGGGAGACCCAGACTATTTGCCACTAGAGTGTAATTAGCCGATGAGGCACCACGGCGCGGCAATCAGCATTTAAAAAATAACCGCAGGCATTTTAACTTGTCTACAAAAGTAGCCCTGGGAAAAAACCTAGTCCATGAAATTAAACTAGACGCCACAGATAGCGTGAGACCATTGTCAGGATTGGGTGCCTAAAGTGCAATTTTCCAAAAATTGCTCAGCAATCAAGTTTTACAAGAATGCTTCCCATACAGTTACGCAGACCGCATCGCACTAGGGCCTGCTCTGCCGCAGTAGTCGAAATCCTGCATTCGTGGAGTTGCGCTTTAGCCTTGCCGACAATGCCTAGCCGGCCGCGTCGTTGCAGAATGAAACCGATTACAACCGGCATTAAGCGCAATGTAATTCTTGCAACAGTGTCGTGCCAACTGGCCCTGCGTAAAAATGTTCGTCCTCCCGCCTTTTTTCGTAAGACGGCATGGAGGTTCATCTACCATCCACACGACAAGCAGGATGTTGGGTGCAGGTGAATCTAGCGTTTCTAGAATTGTCTGCGTTCGCTTCGTCCCAGCGCCACGTTTTAGCAGAGTTTAAGAGAACTCAAATCCATCAGTACGTCGTTCAGTGCCACGTGATTCAAAGCGAAACAAAAAGCAAGTGGTGAGCCATCCAGAGCCCCCCCTCGCCCGACCCCCCCCCCTCCCCGACACAACGTCCCGAAGTGAGTCTGTTAAACGTTGTGCATGTTAGTTGCACTTGCATTCCCGCTCGCAAGTGCTGCAGGTCAGAGACCGTTGTAATGTCCATAAAATTTATTTGCAACATTTTCCGCAATTTTGTACGAATACTTCATATGTGTTAGGACCACTTTTCCTGTTTGAAATACTCAATCATATTTTGTAAATTGTGGCTCTGCTGTTCTGCCGCCGTCATATATGTACGCTTTTGGACTGGCAGCCAACCCGCAACATTGCTCATGATCTGAGCATTCACCTCATCCCCGCGTTCCAGTATTACTAAGAAAGAATGCCAGTGGAAGGAACTCTCTGGAAGAGCTTTCATTTGCTTTCCTCCCGTGAATGTGTTGTAGCGCCTTGCCTTTCCGAACTTATTATTTTTTTACTCCATCCTCAATATATTTTTATTTCCCTTCTCTCTTCCCCCAGCGTAGGGTAGCCAACCCGACTCTTGACTGGCAAATATCGCGTCTTAGTAACATCAGACGTGTTAAAATAAATACGGTAAAGCAACTCTAGTCTTATGTTTAACCTCCTCTCTTGAAGAAGTGCCAAACTTAAGCTTCGCTTCATAGCTGTAACAATGTTGCCGAATTCGTAATTATTTCCTGCAACACGTGCGGTTCAGCGTTGCACACGCTCTAAAGCGGAAGGTGACGTACTTGAACGCGGATCCTATATCGCACAAGCGTACTCAACGATTCGTCTAACATTTCTCAAGTACAAGACTTTCTTAACCTTAGTTAGCCGTTTGAGTTGTTTATATCGAGTGAAATTCTGGGAAAAATAGATACCGAGGTACTTGTAATCGCGTACTTTCTTTTGAAGGAGCGCTTAGGGTGACGTTAGTGGGCATAACAAGAGAACCCTTACGTGGAAACGAAACAAACTGGCGCTTTTGAGGATTCGGACGGATTTTCCATTGTTCCCCACCTGCGCTGTGTGCGGTCCAAGACATGTTAGAGGAGACAACAGATAGATTTTAACATTGCCGTAAACGACAAAGTCATCTGCGTACAATCGCCCTGAGCCCTGAATTTCATGAACTATGTCATTGATATAAACTAAGAATATAATAGAGACCCCAAACCTGACTGCAGTACCGCAGATGATGCATTGACGCCATAAGACAGAGTACCATTTACGAGTACATGTTGAGTTCGCCCCCATAGGTAGTCATGGATCCAACATACTATTGAGGAGTGTATACCAAGAAAGGCTAACTTGTGTAGTAAGAGTGTATTCGGGACCAACAGGATAGCTTTCCTGAAATAATGGAATATGGTGTCAATACGGCTGAGTGAATGGGCTCACTGTGGTCAAAATGATAAAATAGGTCATTGCTGAATCCAACTAAACATTTGTGTAATGCAGGATATTCCAGCTGTGTTGGACGTTCGGAAAGTAATCATTTTGTTCTAGATAGTTCATTATCGCGCTGTGAATAATGTGTTCCAGTGATATGCAACATACACGTGGGAGTGATATGGAGTGATAGTTAGCGTATGAGTTTTGAGTGCATCTTTAGCATCGCAATAATGTCAGCCTCTTTACATTCCATAGGCAACGAACCGGTGCCTTATATTATGTTAAATTAAATAAATAAATAAAGGATATTACGTCACAACATGCCTACAAAACAAACGTAGGGATGCCGTTAGGTCCGTACGCAGACTTTACTCTTAGCCGTCTAAGTGATTTTACGGCACCATTATAGACCTTATGGACTTCAGACATATTTTCCAGAAATAATTCCGCGTATTCCGTTAGTAAGACATTGTGAAAATAGTCCGAAAATAACTATTAAACAGCATTCATTTTCAATACAGTCGACTACTGTAGCAACATCTATCTCCAAGCTCTTAATAAATACATGCTCACGGCCACTAGTTTTAAAAAATTATCCCAACTCCTTCCAGTTGTCTTGAAGATTTAAACCCAAGTTATTCAAAAAAAGCATCGTTTAAGGAATCTTAAATTTGTCTCAATCTCCTCACCAAGAGCCCTCATTATTTCATACACCCGCGAGTTCTGACTTTTCCTTTAGGAAGGAACAAGGTGTTATTTCTTTTAATTAGCTTTCTACCCTCGTTATTCATCCATTGTTTATCCTGGCGCCTTTTCGTGCCATGAGTTTAAACGGCACAATATCATTTATAAGCTTTAACAATTTAGTTTTAAAGACATCCTCGTGTACTAGTTGTCGTCGTAGTAGTTTATATTTAAAAGCTGTGGCAAATATAATGTATGTTCATGTGTTAATGATGCATATCCTCCTTTACAATAAAAATGAGCAACTTCACCAGAGATGACCTTCAACATGCACGGATACCTTTTTGTCCTGTGCATTCAGCGCCTGACGATTAACAGTTCTCAACTAAATAAATTTAGAATATTTTTCTAAATCTGGAGACATTAAAGCAGCTTGGTCCAGATGATATTCCCAGCGTATTCCTGAAACGGTAGGCATAGTCCACATTTCTAAGTATTTGTTTTTAATTTGATGTGTCGGAAATCTGTCCGTTCTGGTGCGGTTCTTCCCGCTCGAAAAAGAAGCAAGATCATCTCTGTTTTAAAGAATTGTGATGCTCGGCTACTGACCACACGCATTGCTGTATACATTTTGTAACGTAGAGAAAACATTCTTTCGAAACGTGTAAAACAATATTGAACAGACATCGGCTGTATCACCAAATATCAACACGTTTTTCAGCGGTGTTTTTCAACGGTTACAGGGCTAGTCGAAATTCTACATGAAATATTCGCAGTATCAGATCAAAAAGGGTAACTCGAGATTATGTTTTTAGGCTTCTATAAAATATTGAATTGAGCTAATCACCAATACCTGGCTCGAAATAGAATGTTCGCTGGCTTGCACTACATGGAGCTACAAGGTGGCAGATGGCAGCGCGTGTTGGTAGCGTCGTTGCTAGTGTGACCAAACAGGGTGAAATTATTTTAATATATATAACCCAATAGACAAAGTGCAAGTTTCTGATATTACTTATTGTTTAAAAAGTATGCTTAGGAGGATCCTTAAGAGGATGAAGGCGAAAGCCTGACCGCTCACAACGCATTCATTACATTACTTTAAATTTTATTATAATGCGTTGTCACTTCCTATCACTTGTTTTCTCCCACCAAAGTTCGCGAGTTCGACGCCAACCAAACGTCGTGGGTTCTAGTTCCTCAGTTAACTATATCTCAACACCAAAGGTAGTGTATTCGGCTCCCGTCCTTCATGATGTTATTTGTAATCGAACTTGGAGATATGGCCGGTTCGCCTATATCTCCGTGTTAGATCACGGGTTCAAGTACCTTAATAAACTTTGCCTTAATTAACACCGAAGTCGCTGCTTCGACTCCCACCTGAGGTCATGGGCTCGACTCTCGTCCTTAAAGGGACACTAAAGGTTACCAGAAAGTCAAGTTAAAGTGGTAGAGCAATGTTCTAGAACATCTATGGCGTCAATATAATCGCGAACAGAGCTTTAGTAACCGAGAAATTGAGGTAAATGCATGACACTATTTCAGACCCCCCAGCGACATTCCGGTACTAGCCCGATGACGAAAGCACTCCTCATAATTTGTGTTACTAATACTCAACTACTCGTATTAAAAATATCATTTCATTCGATTATAAGATGGAAGAAAATGCTACTTGTCTACGTCTATTCGATTCTAAGAAAAAATAACATTTTGACATTACCCTTCAATAGTATGGGTGGTCGAAAGGTTTCGTTTTCGCTCGACTCTGCGCCGCGCACGCTTTGGAGCTTCAGTAGTTTCGTTATCGCGTCGTGCTGTGCGGGTTCTGCTGGCTCGCGAAACTTTCATTTGGAACAAGCAGCGAGAATGCCACGTCCATGTGATGTCGTGGGAAGCCCTCGTTGCTTTGCCGCTCCGGAGAGCCGGTGTCGAGGCCGCCGTCGTAGTACGCAACGACGCCGGCAGCGCGAGCCCTCAGCAGCAGGTCGCGCTCGTCAGTGCTCAAATCGCTGAAGTTGAGCCCAGCATCGTGAGCCAATCTGTCGTTGTCAGGGTCCATTGCGACGAGCGTCGAAGTTTGCATCATAGAATGAAGTACCAGCTTATGGTCGCGCGTTTCTCCTTCCACTAGCCACCATACTCCCGCTTTCGCTCTGCTGTCGGTTCTGTCTTGGCTCTGTTTCTGGCCGCGCGTTTGCGTTTTGCGCAGAAAAGCCGTAGCGCCGTCTGCGGACGCCTTTTTTCTCACCGACGGCGCAACGTCACTATGACACCAAGATGTCAGTACTCCTCGATCGGAGGGCGGGCGATTTGAACTGCGCTAGAGGTACGCGGACGCTTCAGAACGCATTTTCTCTTAGAATAAGTCTCTCCTTGGCAAGAAACTGCCGTTTCGAGGTTTCTGGGATGGTATTTCAACAGTCCACGTTGACTTAATAGTAACCTTTAGTGTCCCTTTAACGATGTAAGTTGGAGTCCAACTTGATGTATGGCCGGTTCGCCCGTATTTTAGTGGATTCGTCTCCCACCAAAGGCCGTGCGTTCGAGTGCCTTAATTAACTCTATCTTATGGTGCTTTGATCTGACCCTAATTAACTTTGGCTTAATTAACACCACACATTGTGCTGACGCTTCTTCTCCGCCTAGTCTTCGCTCTTTGTTATAAAGGAAACTGACGGCCTAATTCACCATAATTAACAAAAACGGTCATGGGTTTGACTTCTACGAAACACCGTGAGTTCAAGTATCTTAATTAACTCTAACTCTGTCTTACGGCGCTTTGATTGGACCTTATTTACTTTGCCTTAATTAACACCACAGGTTGTGCTGACGCTTCTTTTCCGCCTAGTCTTCACGCTTTGTTATAAAGAAACTGATGGCTTAATTCGCCGTAATTAAGACGAAAGGTCGCGAGTCTTAATCAAGTTTGTCTTAATTACCACCATAGGTAGTGAGTTCGACTCCCCATGAATTTTGGTGTCAAACGACGGACCGCCTAACGCCGGACATAAGAATTTTCCGCCCATGAGCCGTGTAAAACTTTAGCCTTATTAAATATGGAAATAACGTTGCAGCGACTGATACGCTTTAAATGGTGTCTGTACTTCTCATTGCGATCGTTCATTGTGAGTCGGCAGCGGAAAAATACCAAGCGATGCCCACCAGTATAGCCCAGCTATTGCTGTCGGTTCCAGCGATTATTTCGCATTGAAGTGACTAATCTTCTACGTCTTCAAGTGAGCCAGAAGGCATCTTACAGTGCAACTGTCGCGGCATCGCGGGGAAGGCCGGATAGCTGCGTGACCGTCTCAGATATGGGAAACAGCGTGTTTGGGCTGAACTGCTTCAAGAATACTATGGCCTGCCACCCATTTCAGGATTTGTGGCATACTCATCGCCTTCAATGTTGGATCGCAGGAGTGCTACGCCCGATGTCCCCCAGGAAAGGCTACTGCTTATGTGAGATGCACTCATCAGACCCGCGTTGATCCATCATGGTGGTGTACTTTATAGCAAGAAGTCGTGGCCGTTTGGTTCGTCTCGAACGCACGGACGTTATCATCGTTTCGTTCTATGCCCGCCCCTACAGCGGTCGTGCGGCTCGGTTGTGTCTAATGCTGGTTGGCGCACGTACGACAGAAACATCCTGGTTGCCCCATTATGATAGCAGGACATTTTAACGCGCCCCACATCACATGGGGATGCGCCATTTCCAGTGCGCGTGGTACGTGTGTGCTGGACACATTTATGGACGCCCAATTCACTCTGCTTAATAATGTGTCCGTGCCTACTCGTCGGCGTGACCACCCTCGCGCGCCGCCACACTCACTGGACTTCTCTAGGTGGCTAGGAAGGATGACCGTCTCGTGGTCATGTGAAGCCGACTGCTGGGGTAGCGACCATCATCCGATTCACCTTGGCTTATCTTCGGGCGGAACAGGCCGCTTCCGCCGACTATGTCGAGTGGTGGACTGGGATCGATACAGGGCGGTATGAAAAAGCAATGTATCCAACTCCATGCGGGACCCGTCACATTGTCTTACGCCGGCATTAGTTCAGGCGACACGTACGTCATGGGTTGATGAATCGCGAACCGCTCCTGATTTACAACTTCTGCGACTCTGGCGTCGCGCCACTAAGCAGAACTTGCATCAGAACGTGACCCTGTATCAAATACTCCTCGGTTAGCGACCCCACGCCTTATTGCAGTAGCTCGGTGCCATGGACACCGCTTAGAACGTGGCCGCTGGATGGACTGGTGCTCTTCTCTCGGACATTCGTCGTCCAATGCTTCTCTTTGGCGCACCTTCCGAGTAACGGAACGTGGTCAGCGCCCCCCAGAACCCGCAGCCTGCGCCCTGTTAGCATCGGGCCAGACACCAGCAGTAATCGCAGAAACGGTCGCCCATACCTTATTTCCGGCTTCCACACAGCACCGCCTCCTTTCCTTCTTCAAAACTGCCTTCCCGCAATCGCAGGCACGCCGCCTACGCTCTCCGACATCGAGGGTATACAAGCTGTCTTAACTATGGTGGAATTTTTAGCGGCAATAGACCTGTCGAAGCCATGCAAGGCACCTGCAGGACCGGATAGCATACCGTATGAACTTTGTAAAAACACGGAAGGCAAGGTTGTCGAAGTGCTGTTGGGGGCCATAAACGAAGCTTGGGCTACAGGAGTCCTCCCCGATTATTGGCGGCATGAACAAATGGTCCTCATCCCAAACCTGGAAAACGCCCAAGTAATATCGCTCATATGCGCCCAATAGCACTAACCTCAACATTAGGCAACCTGATGGAACGTATGCTCGCGACACGTATTACATGGTAGCTCGAGCGGTACTCATGGTATCATCCTGGCCAAATCGGCTTCCGTCCTCATCTAGGCGCAGAGGATGGCCTTGCGCACCTATCTTCTATGGTTCTCATCGGAGGCCGCTACCGAAGATTTCGCGCCATTCTGGCAATGAATATTCGTAGAGCGTATGACCATGTGAGTCACGAAGCAATTGTTGGAATTCTCCATTGGCTTCAGTTCCCTAACCTGTGTCTGCACATTCGTCGAATCGAAGCCTTCCTGCGCGCTCGCACCTTCCCCATTCCCCTGGCTGGCCAAGCAGCAGATCAGTTCGTCGCACATCGGGGTGTCCCACAAGGATCTGTGCTCGCACCAGTCCTTTTCAATATTGCTCTCCTTCTACTAGCTTGGAAGCTAGCGACGATACATAACGCACAGTACATAATGTATGCAGATGACATCATTGTATGGTCAGTTGATCCTGAAATCTGCCACCAAGAACCAGCGCCCAAGAGGCCCTAAACGTGACGTACAACTGGTGTGCATAGATAGGGCTTGAAATATCCATGGGCAAGACGACGTACATGTCAGTAGCGAACAAGTATGGGCGCCACCTACTGGCACTCCGGCCTGTTCAGTTAACTCTGGTTCAGCAACCACTACACTAGGCTTCAACTCTCCGTGTACTCGGCTTTGAAATGGATTCCTCCGGATCTGGGGGACCATGGGTCAAGAATGCAAAGCTACAGGCCGCAGAAACGATACTGCTGACACGCGGGATATCGAAGAAATCTGGCGGTGCGAGAACCAACATGGCTCGCCTTCTTGTCCGTTCTGTATTGCAACCACGACTACTCTACAGAGCCCAGTTTCGACATCTCACGAAGGCACAATGGGCTCGCCTTGAGGCCTTTCATAACGAAGCCACGCGGACCATAACGGCACTACCACGTCTCACTCCGTTGCCAACTTTACAGGCCGAGTCCCAACTCAACACTATCGATGAACTCGTGCACCAACGTCGATGCGTGCGCGCCCTAAAGCCATCAAATTTCTTCTCGGCTGCTTCACTGGTACGGTACATGGGACACGAAATAGACAATCCAGCATCTACGAGACCCGGTGTAGCTCCGTGGAAGAGGGTACAATTAAGTAACAATAAGCCTCTTGGTCGTCTGTATAGCCCGGTTCCTCGCCAGGCGAATGCCCAAGTTTCCCGCCTTCGTCGCGCCGATGATAATCAAGACAATGCGACTCCTCTAGCATACACTGATGCCAGTGTTAATGGCACCATGATTCAAACAGCTCTCGTGTGTCCATTGATACCAGAGGCAGGTCAGACGTGCTCGTATGTTGCCGATCCTGCACCACCGGCCTATCTTGCCGAGCTTGCTGCCACACGAGACGGCTTGGTCACGTTTCTACCTACTGGTAAAGCAGCTCGATACGCAACAACTCATCATTCGCACAGACTCTACTCAAGCCATCCACGCCATACGTAGGGTATCTCGGTCCACTCTATTCTCAGATAGCATTCACCGTCTTGCTGCCACTACGAATATCCTCATACGCGTCCAGTGGGTGCCTCGAGCAGCCCTGCCGGGTCTCCTTGAAGCAGATATGGCAACCCACCCACAGATTACAACATACCCACTTCCATATTTTCCTGAAGACGCCTGTGGACGACTGATCCGAGAAAAGGAAAACCACTGACGTACCACATAAGCTCTCATACCTCCGTGTGGGTCAGACCTCCCTGGGGGGTTTATACGCCGAGAGGAGGTTACGTTAAGGAGGCTACGTGTCGGGGTCGCGCTCACCCCGTCTGTGACCGCTCTCTGGCCACAACAGTACCATGGTCCTTACGGCACATCGTGCCCATTTTGTAACACAGAAATCAAAAATGTGTCAGCGACACACGTACTAAGGACGTGCCCAGGACTTCGTCTAAGCCGTCTCCGCCACCTCCGGGCAACAGGCCTTCGGCCTGGCCGCCCACCCGACCTTGAACGTTCAATTCATTGATCACATCATCGTTCACTTCTACATTTTTGCATGAGTCGAATCTCTTCGTGTACTTTTAACACAATTTGTATTATGCCTAAGGTCAAGCTTTCGAATTAAAAAAAGAAGTGACTAATCTTAAGACGGTCTCTTGCCCTGAACCCTAGCACAAAAGCTCGATGCTCTGACTATTAAACCAGGGATGCTTGTTTCATACTTGTTATTTTTTTTCCGTTAATAAATCGGAGCAAACCTTTAAAAAAACAAAGCACTACAGGAATTTAACGGGACGGAAACACAGTCAAAAGTCATGCGAGCACGCGCAGGCGTCAAACAAAGAGATCCACTCCGGCGGTGTTTGTTGGGCAGCATACGCACTACGTGCACATGTAACAAACTTCCCTCCCCCACCAAAAAAAAAGAAACGGCCGAGTGCTTCGCGATGGTTCAGCGTACCTGTTGCACCTTTTAAAGATCCCTGTGACCCACCATATGAAATGTTAATGTTACTTGCCCAACATAGCCACTAAATCACAGACAGCAATCTGTATCCTACCGCATTGCCGATATTCGAAACACCCTATCTACAAGCGGATTAAACCCGGATACTATGTCTCCTCGTTCATTTTTCACTGGTTTCCTTACGCAGAATCCCGTTGTGTGATTCTTCGACTACTTGTATTTGATTATTGTATACATATCAGTATCCATGAGCGTGTTTTCCTCCTCCTACACACACACACACACACACACACACACACACATATATATATATATATAGATATATATATATATATATATATATATACACGCAGAAAAAGACGACGAACTTTTAGGAAGACTTATTTACTGAACGTTTTCGGCTGGCGGACCAGCCGTACACGTTTAGTTCAGTAACTATGTCTTCCTAAAAGTTCGTCGTCTTTTTCCCGCGTACCTTACGTCGGGTCCTGCGTGCTGAACTTGGAAGAAACCCCCTATATATATATATATATATATATATATATATATATATATATGCACATATACGTATGTCGTCTATATATAGAGTTTGATGCGTCTGAAGTTTCCATTCTGGTTCATATTTTTAGCGGCATTGTCACTGCTTATTTTCTGAAATTATTTCGTATGTACCCCTCTGATACCGTTTCTTAATTTTTTTGTGCTACAAAAAAAATTTACTGCCGGTACATCCATGTTACTATTTCTTTTTTTGTTTACATTTTCTATAAATTGTCTAGACTTATGTTGTTATGTACCTATGTTACTGGCTGCACACTGTCGACTTGTACCATAGGGGGCTGTGCGTAGTCAAGTTGCAGTAATGCAGATTTTCCCCGCCAAACCCTTTTCTCTCTTTTTTTTTTGAGAAATGAAATAAACTTCTTATTTCATTTGATTTAAATTCCTGAAGTCACGGAATAAAGTCGTGCACACCAGCGCCTGAGGGGCATGCCGAATTGGACTGCCGCATAGAAACATTTTACTTACAAAAAGTGAGCGCGCATGTCCTTGCTGACGATGACGAATGAAGTTTCAAGTTCCGCGCCCCATATTCGCTCAGCGTCAGTGATCGTACTGTGGCGCTGTCGGACCTTTCTACTGAAGGTTGTTACCAATAAAACAAAACTTGTTTGAAAATCGGAGAGTTTTGCCCCTCATTTGCGCGTAGCCCCAAAGCGCGCCACGATGAGTGCCCTAAATATAGCCAAGTCGGACCTCCTTCTTTACAGAAAAGAGAAGGGAGGCAGACCCAAAGATTGGAAGCCAGTCTCCGAAAGCAGCATCAGCCTTCGCACTTGTGGCGGGCGGGGGGGAGGGGGCGGGTTATACCCAGGGTCGACGTTATTCGGTTCCTGGGCATGTTTGCCGAATTCAACGGCGGGAAGGGAACTGCTCTCCGCAAGATCATCGCAAAGACGGACAACGCTTTCCGCCTCGTACGCAGAATCGCAAATCGGCATCGAGGCATGAAAGAAAACAATCTTCTCAGGCTGATCAATGCCTTTGTACTCTGCCACCTCACGTACACGATTTCTATGCACAACTGGCTCAGAGCGGAGCGAGATAAGCTCAACGTTCGCATTCGCAAAGTAGTCAAGAGGGCTCTCGGGCTACCCATCAGGACCCATACCGAGGATCTCTTGAAGCTGGGGGTACATAACACCGCCGAGGAGATTGCCGAAGCCCAAGAACGCGCGCAACTCAGTCGCCTGACCACCACAGCGGCAGGTAAACCTATCCTCGAAGAGCTGGGTTACCACCCTGCGGAATTCCCGATGGTCAGTACCCCGATCCCTAAGTGCATTCGAGACAAGTTCGTAGTGGCCCCTGTGCCTCGAAACGTTCATCCCGTCCATAACGAGGGCAGACGCAAGGCCAGAGCAGCAGCCATCCTCAAACAGACCAAGCAACACGACATTAGAGCAAGCTTCGTCGACGCCGCGGAGAACAGTGACGGGAAGACCTTTGCCGTCGTTGTGGTCGACTCGAGCGGAAAGATTTCCAATAGCGCCTCGATTCGCACTTCAGACCGCGGAGTCGCCGGGCAAGTCGCCATGGCCATCGCCCTGCTAGACGGTCGTGGGTCCGAAATCTATAGTGATTCCAAAACGGCAGTTAGGGCTTTTCAGAAGGGTTGCATCGCCAAGGAAGCTGTTCTTCTTCTGAGTGGCTCGAGTTCGTATGCTCTCACAAACCATTCAATTAACTGGTTTCCCGCTCACGTAGGGTCGGTCGAGGGTGCTCCCCCGAACCTCAATGAGTCTGCTCACGAGGCTACGCGTAACCTCACCGACAGCGCTTCCTTTATAAGAAGCACTGACTCCCCTCCCCTCTACGGTCACAAGGACGCTCCCGCTACTCACAACGAGATTATTAAATATTTCTACATATCCAGAAAATTCTTTCCACCCCCTCACCCCAAGTTGAATAGAGCGCAAGCCGTTTCGCTTAGGCTTCTACAGACCAGCACATATCCGTGTCTGTCCGCTCTCCACGAGGCTTACCCCGACGTGTATCGCGACGAAGCCTGCCCGTCCTGCGGCCAGACCTCCACTCTACCTCACATGCTCTGGGAGTGCGGGTCGACATACCCCAAGTTCATCAAGGGGGAGTGGGACTTGCTACTGCGTAGCCCCGCTCTAGAAAAGCAAATGCTGGCCATCCGGCGTGCCCGCGACCGGGCCGGTGGGCTAGACCTGCCGGTCCCGACGTGAGACTAGCCGGGTGCGCGACGAATTCGCGTCCTCGCCGGACCTATAATAAAGGTTATTCAATCACTCCCTCACTCAGTGTCATGGGAATTCCAAGTGTTGAATGTAGATTGAGAGCGCCGTTGCTTGTGAAAGCCTTTCCGATTTCTTGTTTTATTTTTATCTAGATGAAATATAATCCTGGGTTGCTGTAGTCAGTGACAAGGGGACTCTTATAGCGAATGGTTCGTGCATCAAGAACTTAGATATGTTTGCTGCACTACAAGAACGGTGCGTGTCGGAAGTAGAAGATGATGGCGATAAGTGCGAGATGGACAGCTAGCTTTTGCAGGTGTGCGGAACTGTAATTTCTGCGCAGTATAGACGAAGTATCGTCCCTGTCTATGAGCAAAATAAATTCGACGAAGCGATCATCAATTAGATAGAGGCCATTCAGGTGCCATCACGAGTTGTGTATAACGAGCACACAGAAATGTATTATGACCTCTCACTCACGATAACCACTATCTCATAGCTGTGATGCAAGTTTCCAATATATAAATATGTGCAACACTCGATGATAATCTGCAACTTCGAAATATTTCGTATTGTTCTCTACAGCCACTAAGCCCTGGGGTCCTGTACTAAAACATGACGCCATTACTTATACTGACGGATAGAATGAATAGTTTTTCAGGCGATAGTAACCCAATGTGAGATTAAGAATACGAATTTCCGCTCGCTAAAAAATTCTCGGCTGAAAATGTTAATGCTGAATAAAAATACCGCTTACTCTGCGCATCGGGCGCGTCGGATAGCAGCAATTTCGCATAAAAAAGTGAGTCCACGCATCGTATAGCTGTCGACGAAGGAAAAATAAGTTGCGGGTTAATTTCTCACGCCTCACATTAGATTGAAGATCGATTACGAGGCAATCAAAATAGGAAGAAAATAAGGTGTGAACATTTAATTGAAACTGTTGCAAAAGACAATACACTTTGCATATGTAAATACATATTATACGTATATGTGTCTATGTCTGCGTTACTGCATAATACGGAAGGCCGAGGCCCGCTTACGAAGTTATCCCTTACAAATGTGTCAAGTTAGGGTTGGTGCTTGTCGGATGTTTTAGAGCGCAGCTCTTTGGCGTCCGTTCCTGGGTTTCGCATCGGCGTCGTCGTCGGCCTCGTAACCAGCTCCGCCCCCCTTTCCTCCCCCCAGCGATAGCAGCGATCGACTGATACCGCTGGATGCCGCTGACGCCGCTAGAGAGTCAAGATAACGTGACTGCATAGAACACCGTCGCCGCCATGCAGAAAGAGGAGGAAAGGGTCCCCCCCCCCTGTTCTTGTGTGGCGGATAGGGTGCTCTTCAGTTGCCGACGCGCCGGTTATTCGTTGTCCCTGAAACCAACTCCGCAGCTGGGGTTGACTCACTATCGGCGTCAGCGGCATCAGTCAGTCGCTGCTATCTCTTCCCTCCTCCATTTATCGTGTTGTCCGCTTGCTGCGCGCGCTTCTGCCCCCATCGTTTGCCGCTGGGTGTACACGCCGCCCCCCTCCCCCCTCTTCCTGCGAGTCTCCGGTTGTCAAAGCGCCGGCTCGAACTTAGTTCCTTTCTTCGCTCCTCCTCCAATGCAACCCCTGTGCGGTGGCAATCAGAGAGCCAGATCGGTGGCGGCGGATCTGTATATGTGCACCGCCCGAGCCGAAATTGCCGCTGCCGTTCGCCCTGTGCGGTGGCAATCAGAGAGCCAGATCGGTGGCGGCTTGACATAAAGACAAACAGCAATTTCCTAACACTTATGCGGGAGAACATCCCGTTCCTCTCGCTCGTAACGCGTCCCACGGCTGTGACAACCTCGCGAGGCACTTGTATACATCTCGTCTTTGAGAATCAAGCATTGGTGTACCAAGTCGAACACATATCAGTCTATTTCTCCGACCACAAAGCTTCCTTCATGACTGTCAAGAACTGTTAGTGGAGTCTTTGTTAAAGGAATACGTGTGTAAAATAAAAAAAAATTCTGTGATAGCGCATACATGTGTTGCTAGATTTCTTTGCCTCAATCTATCGAAAAGGTGAAACAGCTTATTTGCTGCGCTCAAATTTCGCATTAGGAAGTAACGCAATCGTCGGCAATTTTTTTGTTTGTTTGTTCTTTTGTTTAAATATGCGAGGTTACACTTGCCCCGAAAACGTTTTTGCGAAGAACGCTTTAGTCAAATAACAGCGGACTCAATGCGAGCGAGAATTAGCTTCTCTATTAGTATATTGTAGCCGAGCACTCGAACAAAGTTACGTGCCTAACTTGGCCGGTGCATCATGACGTAGTATTGTCAACATCACGTTGTTGCCTTTAAATTGGTTAGGCCCTCGCAGCTGCTGTTACGAGAATACCAGTGGGAAATAAATTGGAGTACAGGCCTCATCTAATTTTGTGCATTACCATCGCCCAATAAAACGGTGCTCATTGAATGCACTCGGCAACACACTTCAATCACAATATACTGTATTTGAAACTCATTTAACAATACTAAATTCACACAAATAAATTGAAAGATTGCGAAAATTTACAGAAGAAGTATGTTGGCGCTAGTCGCCAGTGGCGTTTCAGTTTAGCTGCACGATCGTCCGGGAGATGGCAACAGGGAGACTAGCTTGCAGAGTTTACTGGGGATTTGCCCGGCGAGCCTTCCCCAAACAGTCTGGTAACTTCAACGTAGTGGGGCCCCCAATCCGCTTCCACATGGCTAGTGAACCCACACTACCAGCAGAGGGGAGTCCACGTGAAAGGTCGCCTGTCACCAGGGAAGCAGCGACCGTACCGTCACCTCTTCAGCTTACGACAAACGCAGCTGAAGTCGCAGCAAGGCCGCCTAGAGAGGCTCGAGTTGTTTTGCAGCAAGAGCCTGGACAGGGTGCTGCCGAGAAGGTGGAAGCGTGGCGGCTGCAACAGACGACGAGTGAATCCTCAGTCATCATTGTGCGCCGTTGCTTGCGTGCGCCGCCGAACTGCCGTCTGCTCTGGGCTGGGCGAACCTGGTAGGCGAAGAGGAAAGGTGTGGTTGCGCGTGAGTGAGTCACGTAGAGAATCAGTCTCCCTAACTGCACGCGTTATCTTTGGCTGACACAGGAAATGGAGGAATTCTTACGCCACACCCAAAACACTCTATGGCAATCAACAAATTTTTTACGGCTCCGGTCTTCTGAAGCTGTTGACGATGTCTTCTGCACAGTTAATCGAATATAGCTCGGAGCGCCCATCATGCTTTACATGACTTCAAAACCAGTAAAGTGAAGAAAGTGAAAGTGAATCTAGGAAAGAAGGTTTTTTGAAGGAAGAAGTTTTGCCCTAGGTATAGTGAAGGTGATGAAGAAACATTACATAACGTCACTCAATAGGCGACGGGTCTTGTAATAGACAAGAGCAGCATATTTGAGCACCGCTCAATGCGTCTACTCCTCTAATTACTTCGAACAAGCTCGTATCAGAACACGAGCGGTGAATTAACACGCTATAAATAATAATTTTAGTGTGCTGTGACGCATATTAAGAGGAAGGCAATTACGAGTTGCTGAGCGTGGATGACATGGCAAATATCATTTCCGCGGAGTCCGCTGAGGTGGAGAAAGGTTTATGAGAGGGAAAAATGTCATCCACTAGATTGTAGAACGAATCAACCAGGTGTCCACGTTCTTCGGCTTGCCGATTAGTTCGCCCGCGTGCAGCGATTTGATGGCCTTGTAGTTAGCTCATATGGTAGAGCGACCGTCACGGAATGGCGTCGGTATCGGCGTCGATTTTCCGAACAGCACGAACCTTTCTTCGATTTCGAGGATTTCTTCCTCAGAAGCTCATGTGGGTTTCTTTTGCATAGCTTCGTTCCACATTGGGAGGGGACTTTCCCTTTCCTAATCAGCTTGACGCACAGACAGCGACTTGTTATTTTCATAAGATGGTAAGATTTCCGTAAGAACATCGTTGGCAACCTTATGGTCAAGCGACTGGGCTCGCGCAAAACTATTAGCCACGAGAACGAACTAGAGGGGCGCTGTGAGCGCCGCTCACGTGACGTCAGCGGCTCAGCGTGAAACAAGCGGCTCGGCCCAATTTTTCTTTTTTTTTTTTTGAAGTATGCCTTATGGGGCCGTATGGCTGCATCCAGATAAAGACGAAGCGTCATTCATTAGTATGGGACATATTGAAGATATCAAGATTTGCTACTGGAGGGTAAAAAATCAAGTGAGATATGTAAGGCTTGTGGCGTCTTCCTGATGAAGGTTCGCGAGGTTCTCTTTCATGTAGTGACAAGGAGAATAGTTCACCGTTTCAATAATTAAACAACGCTGGATCGAGACATGGAGAGGCAGAAGGTGCTTGAACTGTCCTATTCGAGGAACCCAAAGCTGAGCAGTAGTACCTCGAGTATACTTTATGCATTGTAATTAGCGCTGTCAATAACTGCTTCAAGGTTTCAATTCGAAGTTGTAGTGAACTGATGGATTTCGCGAACAATGCGTGTCTCACCATATCGACAGTCGGTTGCTACCGCTGCGTGAGGGGTGCGCCAAATTTTCGATGAAGCCTACTGAAGGCCACCATGAAACATTTCATCGCTTGCAATTGATTGGCTCTCGATCTTAACCGGAAACATATTCTTTCACGTCATTGCTAGTGCGGAATATGTCAATTCACTATATATGTAAGTACTTTACATACGACCCGCCATAGTGTTATCAGATATTCGTTTTATGGGGGCTGTTTCAGAAAGGGATGAAAGCAGCAGCGAACATTTTCATACTAAATGCGCGCCTAAGTATTTGTTTTATTCTATAATAAAGTGGACATACTGGACTAGAACAACTCACCATAGTAATAAGAATCACCATGACAGCTTCGCTCGGCAGCATTTTTCTAACACGCATAACATGTTGACACCAAATACCAGAACATTTCTTCTGTGTAAAATGCAATGTCTCTCATAGGTAAGTGTTAAGGGAATGTCAACTGTTTATCGAAGTATAATATAAAACGTTGCGTGTTGAATTTGCAGGCATTCTTTGTACGCAAAGTTTATGGACAGACACGGCGCATATATGGATTGCAAAAACAGTAGACCGCTTCAACGCTACTTAGCTTGCGATATCCAAGCCGCAGATTTTCTCGATTCACGCGCTTTTGAAGAAGGAACCCTGGTCCAGGCATGGCAGCAGAAAGAAGCCCGCATATAGTTCAATAAGTACGGCTTGAGCGACCCATACCCCAAGCATGCACCAAGGGAACGAGTGCGCGCGGCAGCCGGGCGAGCCGAAGCGAGCGGCGTCCTGGCCGTCATGTCACCCCCGAGAGAGCGCCACCCCAAATTGTCGCCGCTAATAGGCCTGCAGAGGCAAGGTCGCTATTGTGGCTTTGAACTCGCACACATCAGGTCGGTGTAGGGCTGAGCGTTCCCATCGTGCACCGGCAGGGTTTCTCTTAGTACGGCGTTTGTTTCAAACGAACCTTGTATTCCGTGACTCGTGTTGGCGTCGGTGTTGGTGTTGCTATACGAAAGGACCCAAGCCGCGCGAAAATACAGATTTCTCGTCGGGCTGTGCATTCGGACCGCCGACCTCCGGGTTGAAGAACAACCACCACGCCAGCTGATTCAGCCACTGTCGGTTCACGATACGCGACATTTAAAGCGGGGTTTTAAATGCATGAAGAAGTAGACGCAGCGCAATGTGTGAGCCAATTAGAGACGCCCCCCTTCCTCCGCTGATGGGAAATGGTGTGATGACGTGTTCGCTCGCCTCGCGCACGCCGTCGTTTGGTTTGTTCTGCCGAAGAGGAGGCTGCAGGCGACGGCCGCCCGGTAGTCACGCGTTCTGCCGTAGAACTTGCGGCGTTTGATGAACGCCGCCGGGAACTCACTCGAGAAAGGGCTCCTCGTCGACGTGCCGACCTCGCCGTGAGAGAGCGCGATGCCGAAGCGTTACGACAACGAAGAGCCGCGGATCCCTAGCTTCCCTTCGACCTCTCTTCACAGTAGTGGAAGGGCGGTCAATGTGTTTTAGAGAGCCTCGCTGGTTTTATTTCCTCTTCTAAATATCTGCAAAATAGTTGTATGCCTATTTTGTTCTCCTATTCGAATTTGTATGGGATTGAAGGAAAACCTGCTGTACCCCAATCGGAATTTTGCTTCTTAATGTTGGTCGATTTACACATTCTCTTTCTTCTGCACATTATATTTTCACCAAGGGATTGGACGCTTATACACCAGCCTAGAGCGGTCAACATAGGTCAATATATTGTGTTGAAGTTGGGGAAGCATCCGGAGCCTCTATTCTGACGGAATAGCACACTCCGACTTACGCTGCTCTTCCTGACGCGTTCCGAGTACACATAAATACCCGGACTTATTTCACAGTGTCTCTTTCGACAGCAGTCGTACAAAATGAAATGTTATTTAATATGGCAACAGAAAGTCTTCCGTGTTTCTGTTGCAAAGAAGTTAGTCTTACCTCGCGTGTAGCCTCCAAAGGCAGCTGCTTCGAGTCGCCACGCCGCACGTGTCACTGTTGCACTCAGCCTTGATGGAGTTCGGCATCCTCAACACACACGGCAGCGTGTCACGCAGGTGAATGGGGGGGTTCCAGCCCGAGACGCCGACGCTGTGCTTTGGAGAGGCCACTCCGCCATGCTCGACAACCTGGCGATTCTTGCTCATGCCATCCTCCACGCCATGTGTAATCGGCTCCTCCGACCTGTATGGACGACACATGACGATAATGAACACTATTTTTGAAACGGACAATCGTCAAGCAAGGCTTCGGTGAACGCTGCAGCTATTCCGGTGAAATAGTTCCTGCTTTAGTCCAATACATAGCGTCTACTTAATCACAACACTGATGTCATAATCCATTCGAGAAAGATGAAGAATATATCCTGCTCACCCTGCCAACATTTAAGAAATCGCGAAGTGCAGAATTTAGTAATCTTAGTTCTTGAAGTGCAGCGGCCACGTAGTAAGATCTGAATAAGAAAAGAAGTTGTTGAGCTTTATAGATAGCTAAAGAATCTGTGCGAAAAGTAACTATTTTCCATTCTGTTACGAGCTTCATGTTACGTTGCGACCGCAAAGTGCTCAGGCAGCCACATTATACTTCATGATTATTTTCTTCAATTCTCTTCATTCAGGCACGACTTTATTCAATAATAATAATAATAATATTTGGGGTTTTACGTGCCAAAACCACTTTCTGATTATGAGGCACGCCGTAGTGGAGGACTCCGGAAATTTTGACCACCTGGGGTTCTTTAACGTGCACCTAAATCTAAGCACACGGGTGTTTCCGCATTTCGCCCCCATCGAAATGCTGCCGCCGTGGCCGGGATTCGATCCCGCGACCTCGTGCTCAGCAGCCCAACACCATAGCCACTGAGCAACCACGGCGGGGCGACTTTATTCAAATCAATCAAGATAGAAAGGCACAAAGATAAATAAAGGTACAATAAATGATACGTCCCCAGTGAAATGTTTTTATTGCATCGCACTTTATGCGCTTTTTTGCTTCTTGCGCACTTTTTTGTGTCAAAGTATCCAGCCCTTCAGTAAATTGTGCTACTTGGCATTCCTGCAAAAAAAGTTCTTATGCCTTGAAGGATCTGCTCCAGGCAGTGGGGATATTCTAAAATATTCAGCCAAATGGCACAAGCAACAAAGTCGGTCCACCGTATACAAATCAAATCAGTTTCTTCGTTTACGTGTATTTCAGTAGGACCTATTAAGGTGGCACTATCCTATTAGGAAACAGGAGATTTAAGCAGAGCTAGAGCGCGGACACCTCTAAACTAATTAAGTGAAAGAGCATGGAGAAGCTAGACATTATCGTAATGTTGGCGAAGCAGATGACTAGAGGAGCGGCAAAGCGTCAACGCTAAAATTCACAGCAACGTCGAGGTTAAAAAAGCAGTAAACGTGGCAAAAGCCGCAACGTGCGCGTAAGTTGCGTATACAACCTTGGAACAGTATAACAATGAACACAGAGCGCAATTTACAATGTTATGAACGCAATTTACTATGTTAGACTAACTAGCCCAACAATTCTGTGCAGTGGTGGTTGTTAACAGATTTCTTTATTTTGAAAAATTCACTGAAAAAATATTGAACGTACTGCGGCAAGGGCTAATTCAATCCAATCATGTAAATACTTTGTTATAGCCGAATGCGTTACAGCATGTACAAACTCGGCCATCAATCGTGTTACCACGGAAAACCAGTTGTATAATGAGCTACATTGCTCCCTATTGCCTGCTACACTGAAGCTATTCCTTCATTGTAGAACTGCGTAAAAAAATAAACAGCATTTGTTTTTCTTCGTGAGACAAACAAGCCGTAAATGTGATTCGTCTTAAGTATAAAATAACACATTCGGCCTTTCCACTGAGTGTTTCCAACACAACAGCTGTTTCATCAATGCACAACAAAATCTACTGTACCTGTATATCTGCCGGTGCCCATTGCCCCTCGATGCGGCTACCGTCTGGTGCTTGGCTCGTTGCACAGTGCAGAATGCTTGCTTGATGTTGCATTCAGGCAAGGTGTCCTTCACGCGCATCTCAGCGAGCAGGTCGAACTCAGCCCTCGGGAACAGTCTCCCACGACGCCATATGCAGCTGTTGCCAGCGCGTTCGTTGCCCTTGCTCCAAGGCTTGACCTCAAGGTCCCGTTGGTCTGGAAGGACGTCCTCCATGGTGAAGTTCCTGGACGCGTAGAACTCGTCGTCCTTGGCCTCCTCTGGATGCGCGAGGAGCAAAATCGCCGAAGGCGTCTTGTGAGATGGCGACCCTTCCGAGATGGTGGATGCGCAGCCAAGGAGTAGCCGGCGAACTTCGATGGAGCTGCGTAAATCGATGCCCCTGGCTGGAACTGTGCTGATGCCGTTCTTTTCCGCGATGTTGTAAAGTGGATCCGCTGCGGTTAGCTACGTGTTCTCTAGCACGTGAAGGGTGGTCAATGCCACGTGAGCCTCTTGCGCCTGCACGTGAGGGCAGGCGTCAGTGTCGTTTCTCTTCATCTTCTACTCCATTTTAAGCTTTATTAAAGGGACACTAAAGGCAAATACTAAGTCCATGTGGACTGTTTTAATACCTTTCCAGAAACCTCAAAACGCTTGTTTAGTGCCAAGAAGAGACTTAATTTACGAAAAAATGGTATCTGAAAGGTCCGAATACCTTCTTCGAAATTCAAATCTCCTGCCACCCTACCGGGGGAGGGGTAACGTTGCATACGCCATTGGCGCCCTTTGTTGCCGTCAGTGAGGAAAACGGAGCCCGACAGACGGTGGCAAAGAGCCAAGACAGAGCGGGGGATTCGCAGCTGCAGCTGCTTTTTGGTCAAGTGGCGTAGACCGTTCAGTCATCCCGCGACATCACATCCAAGTTGAATTTCCTGATACTTGCAGTTACTGCGAGTTTCGCAAGCCAGCAAAGCAAGCGCAGCACTACGCGATCAGGAATGTACTGAAACGCGAAAGCGTGGGCGGTGCAGAGTCGAGTGAAAACGAAACCTTTCGACCACCCGCGTCGATGTCAACCGTAATTTCAATGAGTTCTTTCTAAACATGAAATGGAACTGGACAAGTATCATTTTATTTTATCTTATAATACAATGCGATGATGTTTTTTGCAACGAGTAGTTGAGTACTAGTGACCGAATTCAACTCTTGAGTGCTTTCGTCATCGGGCAAGTACTTGAATGTCCTGGGGGAGTCTCTAATCATGTACTGCATTTACCTCGATTTCTCGATCACTAAAGCTCTGTTCGCTATAATATTGACGCCTTAGAGATTCTCGAGCACTTATCTGTCATTTTAGTTTGACTTCGTATTTTCCTTTAGTGTTCCGTTATGTGACGCGCTTCAATATCTTCACGGGCCTTACGCTAAAACTCTTTGATGCGAAGTGAATGATGCAGCGTTGGCGTCACCTCCATGAGTCCAGCTCAGAAGCCCCCATTTATTTGCCGCGGTAATTAAAGGTACCCAGCCTTGGGTCTTGAACATGTTACCTTTAGTTGAGGCGGTCTTTAGTCGCTGTATTCAATAACGTGACATTTGTTGAATCACAGAGCTAGTTAACACTCGATTTGCAATTATGGTGGTGGTATATGATAGGTATCCGACTTCACATGCGATAATCTCACATTTTGGTCTATCATATTGTACTTCGTTATTCCTATTCAGTTGATGAACCCAAACAGCGTGCATTACATTTTCAAAGAGTCAAAGAGTTTATTCAGACAACGTACGGTACAGTTGCCTAGGGTGCAGACCAAAAGGCAAGTAGATGCCTGACAAAGAGTTTGCGCCGTTCTTGCTCCCATTCGAGAGCACAAGACATTCAGCGCATAAAATAACACTAAACGAGATGGATATACAGGGTGGTTGGTTAACATTGAAACTGGAGTTATTTCATATTGAACATTTATGTACAATTGGGAAAATACTGTAAGAAACAACAGGAAAAACAAAAGGAGTGGTCATGCCTGCAGTGACAACAGATACATACGAGTAGTGATGCGATTTTTGAAAGCTTGGAATGATTTACTTTCGTGGATAATGTTTACAGCAGGATGGTGATCATTTAAAAACTGGAAATTACGTAGCTAAATTTTTGGGTGCCATAGTTCGTACGTATTTTTTCCTTATTTTAACATATGTGCCGTTATATAACATATGTATATAACATATACATAACATTTGAAGGTAAGGACTCAGCGATGTGACTGCCACTCTTCCAGCTGCACAAATTGCGAAAAAAAGATTTTCTATGTTTTGTTTATGCTGCAATATTACATAATAGCACATGGGTGAGGCCACATCTTACGCTGCCTACATGAATTTCGTGCTTCATAAAAAGTGCGCTTCGTTCCGCGATAAATCTGCTTCGCGGTTCCAGCACCTTCTCCTTGTTTTCTTTGCCTCTGGTTGCATCTTATGAAAATAATAACTAAGAACTGAGACGACCCAGAATTTGCCATTGATATCGATTGTGGTAGAAAAAACCGCTGTGATCGGCTTAGTTGTGGCAGCTGCGTTAAAGGAAAACAAGTTCGGGATTTCTTGTCGCCCCGGATTGAAATATGCACCACTTTCAGATAATGACTTTCATGAACTCGCTGAGGCAGAGCTTCTAGACAGACTGAGAAACGATAACGTGTATAATATCCACCGAATAAAAATGAGGACAAAATCAAAGATATTCCAACCAAACATCTCGCACTAACATTCGGACCCATCAGGCCATACGCCCCGAGCCTTCGCAAGGGCCACAGATGTCAACGTTATGGCCATGGTTGACGCACAGAGCTGCCAAGAAACATGTGCGAGGTGTGGATATTATGATCGCCCTTCATACAATTGCGATGGCACACTACATTGCATACACTGCGGCGGCAACCACACAGCTTACTCCCGAATGGGCCAGAAAAAAAGACATCATAACTCAAAACGTAAAAGAAAACATCTTCATCAATCAAGCGCTATGACGTCCCACATTCGCCCTATAGTGCAGGGTATGCTGACGCCGCGCGTAGTAGTGCTGCCGTAGCAGGCTCCGGCTTCAGCCCGGCCAACAAAGAGTGTGGCTGCGGTTGTGTCATCAGCCCCCTCAGCGGAATCAGCCAGCGCTGCTCTGCCATCGAAGGAGGGTCCAGCAACCTCCGTGTTCGTGGTCTCAAGGGTCTCGTCTGTCGAGCCGCGCCCTTCCAGGCGTACGCACCGCTCGCATGTGTGGGATTCAAGAGCCACGTCTGAGGCGATGGCTGCAACTCCCAGTCAAACAGCGTTGCTATTACCTAAACAGTGGCGAGAGTCTGTCGACCGCTGGAAAAAAAAAAGGAACCCCGCATAACGGTGTCGGAAAATAGCTCTGCAAGTTAGGTTACCTTTCTTATGTAAGACCTACAGCACAAACCTCTTCTGGAGCATGGACACACATATTGCACTGACACGTTATAAGGGACATCTACGCAAACTGTAGCTCATGTCAAGTAACTGTGTACATTAAGTTTAAAGGCGCTATGTGTACAGGAAACATTCCCTAAAATATACATCGACATACTGTTATTGGACAATATGCCATCTTTCGGAAACACCGCGGTGGTCCGCTGGCCTTGTCGGTTGGTGTGTGCATATATAAATTGTAGATAAAGGTGTTGCCAGCCAGCAATTACCACTCTGAACGCTTCTAGGCCGCGCCGGCGCACGCGGAGGACGACGTCGGTGCGGCCTAGGCCAACCACGTGAGTCGGAACTGAACGTAAGCAGAACGCGCGTTTCTCACGCCCCTGGGATGACGTGCGTGCTCTCAGTATTGATGAAGCAGTGGCAAACCTAACAGCGGTTATAATTGATGCCGGCTCAGTATGTATTGCACAAACTACAAGCTCGACTTGTAAACGACGCATTCCCGGGTGGGATGAGGAATGTAAGGAAGCACAAATATGGGGCAGGATAAGTGATGTCTCCTGCGTGACTCTTCAACGCCAGAGAACCTCACAAGCTTTAAGCATATAAAATCATAAGGAACGCCAACATGACGTACTTGCTAGGTAGAGTACTTAGCTAAAGTACATCTCAGGCATTATTTCATTCAGGCAAGAAACAAATGTATGGACGAGGGTAACAAAATTGATCTGTCGGCCTTGGGTCCCATAATGTAAAGCTATGGTTACAATCGACGCGCCATGTCAGCAATAAGTAAATACAAGGAAACAAAAACAACCTACACAGTGCGTACGCCATGTAAAGTGTAAGAAGCAGCTAATACAGGAAAAAATGCAGTTGGGTGTGCCGTGTAATGTATAGCGTCAAGCGTAATGTATATTATCAGACGTGCGCAAGAACCAAGCGCAGAGAAGTACGAAAGAACATATGGATACCGGCGTCTGAAAGAAGTTGGGGCATGGCAATACGTCATTGATAGCTTTTGAGGAACGCTCAGCCAAGACGACCACAATGCGGTCATCATTGCGATAATGACTCGAGGTGCAATTCGAGTGTCGACACGAATGAATGCACAGATTATGAGCAAACGATGTCACTTGGCAGGGAATTCCACAGATGTATTGTTGAAGGGAAAAATGAGTATTTTAGTGTGTCGCTACGCGAAAAGAATGGTCTGATACATTTATCATGGTTAGTTCGACTGGAGTGACGGCCGGGGGGCACCAAGTAGTCGGATTTTGTTAAGTTTATCAGGTCATGGTAAAGAAGGTAAAGGAACTTCAAACAGGCCAACCTCCTCCGACCAGCAAGTGTCGGTATGCCTGCTTGTGTGCGAAGCGCAGTTATGCTGTCGTACCTTGAATACTTTGTGTATATGAATCGGAGCGCCCTGCTTTGGATCTTTTCTAATGCCAAGTTTAAATACTTTTGATGCGGTTTCCATACTATGCTGCCGTATTCTAATATCGGCCTAACCAGAGGTTTATAAGCAGTTAATTTTACCGAGGTGGGGGCTGTTCTAGCTTTCTTCGTAAAAATCCGAGTTGTTTGAACGCGCGTGCACAAACATTATTGATATGTACGTCCCATTTCAGCGATCTTGTTATTGTGACACCTAGATATTTGAATGAGTCTACTCGTTCCAAGGAAGTATTACTTAGTTTATGTGTGAAATTTAAGGGCTCTTTCTTACGTGTTACAGTCCTACACCTGGTTTTCTGTGTGTTAATTTGCATGCCCCATTTTTCGCACCGGGCAGCAATGTTTCGTAGAGACTTATTAAGTTTTGTCTGTTCATCGGCTGTTCTAACAGTTGTGTATATGACGCCGTCGTCCCCAAAAAGCCTTATTGTAACCTCTGATTCCATACATGTATACAAGTCGTTAATATATAAAAGAAAAAGAGCTGGCCCCAGAACCGATCCCTGTGGCACCCCAGAAAGAACATCAAGATAGTCCGATTCAGTATTTTTTACGTAAACAAACTGGGACCGATTCGAGAGGTAGGCTTCGATCCATGAAACAGTCTTGGGATTAATACCAATTGATTTGAGTTTGAAGATTAGTAAACTGTGTGGAACGCGGTCGAATGCCTTCGAAAAATCGACAAAAATTGCGTCAGCTTGCAGTCTTGAATCGATTGTTACAGCAAAGTCGTGTATAATTTCTAAAAGTTGAGTTACAGTTGAAAGCCCTTGCCTGAAGCCGTGTTGTCTGAAGTATAATAGGTTTTTTTCTTCCAGATAAGTTGCGATAGCTTTATTTATTATATGTTTCATTAGTTTGCAACATGTGCTGGTTAGAGATATTGGCCTGTATGTGTCAAGAAGCTGCTTGTTCCCACCTTTATGAATTGGCACGACCTTTGCGCACAGCCAGTCCGCGGGAAGCACTGCCGTTTCAAGTGATGCACTGAAAATTTTATGCAGGAAGGGGGACAACTGACCCGCGTATCGCTTGACGAAAGTGCTTGATAAATTATCAGGGCCAGGCAATTTTTTAACGTCTATCTGTAGCAGCAAATTCAAAATGCCGGACTCTGTTATCAGGAATTCAGGCATTGCAGAGTCATACTCTGATAAGGACATATTAGGGGTGTGGGCACGGGAGAATACCGACTGAAGATATGCATTGAATGAGTTAGCGACGGTACGCGCATCCTCAACCACTATACCGGCAATTTCCAATTTGATTGGAGGACTTTCCGGTTTTGACAGATACCGCCACAATTTCCGAGGCTGATTTGTCATGAACTCAAGTAAAGTATTAGAAAAAAGTTATCTCTCGCGCTTCTTAACCTTTCTTTCAGTTCTCGTGAAAGCTGACTAACCATAGTGGGATTATGTTTTTTCTTGCGCATCCTTCGAACCCTTCTTTTGAGGTGTATGATAGTTCTTGTAATCCACGGCGACCTCCGCTTTATCCTTTTAAGCTTGGTAGGAATAAAATTACTTTCACAGTGCGGAATCCCATTATTTAATTTTAACCATAGGTCGTTGGCGTCCAACGTACCATCGTCAAAATCATCTTCCATAATTCCTAAAAAATCAATGATGCTTTCATCATTAGCCCTTGCGTAATCCTTAACCAAAATTCTGGTGTCAGTACTAGAGGGCCTTGCACCCGTGCCAAGATCGTCAACCGTCAGTAAAATCATCTTATGGTCGGATATACCCCGCTCTATGCTAACTTCAGGGGTTAAAGATGTGGACACAAAGACAAGGTCTAGCACTGAGCACACTTGCCCTTGGACGCGAGTTGGTTCATGCACAAGTTGAGCTAGCGAGAAAGTTTGCATGATATCAAAAAGAAGATCACAACTTTTCACTTCTTTATTGCCGTTGCTATAACCATTGCTTTTTTGTTTGAGTTTGCTGCAAACCCCCTGTATAACAAAGCGCCTGTATTGTTTATATGTCCACTCCTGTATGAGCCTCTCAAGGCTCACAGTATTGATAAATAAATAAAATAAATATTCCAAGCTGGTCTATACTCCAAGGTCGCTATAACGTAAAGCTATTTCAAACTTTTCTCTTCAAATTCTGCAATCAGCCCTCCGCGATTGGTCAAATAGTTTTTGGACCTTCCCCCCTTCGCCTGTCTGTCACGCGATGTCACGGAAACTGCGATAGCTCCCCATGTGATATGACATGACCACACTGATTATGCATGATTGCAAAGACCAAAAGAAATATATTTATTTATGATTCGACCCCTTTCCGCCATTAGCCCTCGGATATTGGTGGAAAGGTTTCCGTTGGCACTCATTTCACCTGCCTGTCACTCGTCAAAGGTACGTGAACGTGTAAAAGTTGCATAAGTATGCCGAACAAAACTGAATTTTATTTCGAATAGCCGCAGGCTGCCCCGTTCCGAAAGGAATAAAAGCTTACTGCCGCCGATCGCTCAGGTACTGGCTAGTCGGAGAGCATGGGTTTATTTGCATACAATAAAGCTTTTTGCGTGGCCGTGTAATGTTTTCGAGCACATTCGAGATGTTCACGACCTCGTTCTGCCAACTGTTCTTTACTGAGGATTCGTTTTAGCGTCATCAGTGACCTTCCGTTGCATGCCGCCGCGATTTTCTAGCAGCCACAGCAAGCTAAGTAAGAGAAAGCGGACCAATCACAGACCCCGGCACCACCCTCTTCATCGACACGTTCCCGGACACTCGAAGCGAGCGGTCACATCGCCCCTCGCTCCGACGACTACGGCTCGCCCGCCACTTCTCGCGCGCGCACGTCTCCGCCTTCCGTCTCCGACCGCGCTTACGAGCGCAGCCCTTTTGAGGGCTCGCACGACAGACGGAGGCCCCATCTCATGGGCGACCCTCCGAAGAAGCAGCAGAGGAAGAGGCCGACGAACCAAACTCCTGACTGCACCGATGGCCCGGCGTCCAGACTAGCCCTGCAGCACCACCCACGTGGACGGCAATCACGCTCCGGCAGATCGCCTCCTGCCTTACGATGGAAGCGCGGGCTGCAAGCACGTACGCTACGTGCACTCTCGACGGACTCGACGAGCTCCGCGCCGTCATGCCCGCCTCCTCAAGAGAGCGCGACACCGTCCACGCGCGCCCCATTTGCGCTGGATACTCCCTTCCGCGTATTTCCTTTTGATGCGCCGAAAACGACTGCCAGCGACCACCACGCCGCGCCGTCCGCTTCAACGGACACCACCGCGGAGGGACCCCACGTCGGCTGCCTCCACCGACGACAGTGCCAGCTGCCCGTCGACCGGCGACACCGACGAGAGTGCCGGCACCTTCTTCTTGCCAACCGCAAGCATGATTGGCTCCGACACTACGTCGTCCCGCACGAACGCGACCGCCTCACCCGAGGCAAGCCCTATCCGCCCGGAGAGCCCCTTGCTTTCGTCGCCGGAAGCCTGCTCGTCGCCTCCGCTCAACACCGCGGAGTCCACCGCACCAGACGAGGGTCCGTGCGCGACGGCGGTGGTTCCTCCCGGCGATCACGAGGATCCCGCCGACGGCCCCTCTTCCAACCACAGCCGGCCGAGAACGCCTACCCCAGTTGCAGAGGCAACAGGGCAGCACTTCCTCAGGAACTGTCCGCTGCCGCCCGCGGCCGCTGAGGACTCCCAAGCCTACCAGCCCGCAGCGGAAAAGCCGAAAAACGCCGCAAGAAGGCGACGCCGATTCCGACGGTTCGTCGACTTCGAGCCGCATTCCCAACCCGTTGACGGCGGTGTCGCTCACGATACCACCGTCACGATCCTCTACCGGCCCATCGAGCGCAGAGCCACGATCCTGGCTCTCTCGGGAGATAAGTGTCGCCGCTCAGCTATCCGCCGTGCCGGGCGTGGGGCGCGTTCATGTCAACTTCCGTCGCAACGTGGTGGCTGTGCACGTGACACGCGGTGCCGACATCGGCGCCCCTTCTCGAGGTGTGCGTCATTGGTGACGTGGCGGTGCGCTCGAAGGCACTGCACAGCAACTCCTGTGTGGGTGTCATTTATGGGGTCGACCCTTCTTTCGACACCCGCACATAGAGAGAAAACCTGGAAGCACCCGTCGCGGTGCTGTCATGCTACGGAGTGGCGCAAGCGTCACCGTCACTTTCGTCGGGAGCGTCGTGCCTCCAAACGTGCGACTTTTCAAACAGCTGCGCGCCGTTCGTGCCTGTATGCCCCCACCACTTCAGTGCGACCGCTGCGGCGTTTTCGGCCACGCCGGCGCCACCTGTTTCCGCGACGCCAGCTGCCTCCGCTGCGGTGAGTCGCATCCTACAGGGGACTGCCCCGCGGAGAAGCCACGCTGCGTTAATTGCGGTGGCCGACACCCTTCGACAGAGCCGAGCTGTCCCGAGTGGCAGCGCGAGAGGAAGGCGGCCGTGTTGTTGTCTTCGTCTGAGCGGCCCCTTTCGAGAAAAAAAGCGCTTGAACTGGCCGGCGCCACATCGTACGAGCCGCATACAGCCGCTCCGTCGACGTCTGCTCGCACCCCGCAGGGCCGATCGTACAGTGACGCCCTGCGTGGCCGCAACACCCAGACGGCCGCTCCTGAGCCGTTACGCGGCCCACAAACCGCTCCGAGCACCGACCCCAGGGACACGCTCATAGCCGCTCTCGCGGCTGCACTCCGTGCCCTGCTGGTCCAATGCCCAGCCATCGACAGCAACGTGCGACAGATGTGCGACGCGGCTTTCGCCGCGCAGGAAGCTCTGCTTCACCACGACCAACTTTCCCACGCGCGCTGTTCGGGCCGCCGCCGCCCCATCTCTTTCACCCCTCTTTCAATTCCCTCTCCCACTTGCGCAGCGCGGTTGAGGTGTCCTCAACTGAGAGACAGTTACTGCGCTGCACTTAACCCCAATTTTTTCCTTCCGCAAGCAAGAATCTCTCTCTTTTTCTTCATCCGATTATCGATTTTTAGTGCACTGGCGCGGCCAATAGAATCCCTCTCCACTTGAGCGTGCTCCTCGCCTCTTGTCAGCCAATTATATGACAGGACGTTCAGTGTAGGCGATGTTATTCGTTTATCAAGCGAACAAAAGTGACCGCCAATGAACGAGGAGAGCGTTTGATTTGTCTTTTCAGTGAGGGTGACCGGCCGATGCTTGCGTCGGCGGTTACGCAAATTTGACGTATGGAGATTGGAATAAAAACATATTAAAACAGCTTTACGTTATATGGCCCCAAGCTGCCTCTGTGAGCTAATTGAAAAGTCATTTCTATTACACTTCCTCCTACACTTCCTCGAATCAGACAAATTACTCGACCCTTATAAATATGGGCTTAGAGAAGGCCTTTGCGCCCCTGACCACCTCGAGCTAGCTTCATCATACATTTGTAAAGCTTTTGTTCATAAACAATTCTTCCTGTCGGAGTTTCTTGATATAGAAAAGGTTCATAGCCCCTATGACTACGTCCACGAATCAAAACACCTGTTGTACCAGTAAAATAACTGATTCATTACCCCTATTGACTTCATCATACCAGTTCCCAGCAGGTCTCATTGAGGAATTGCTTGTTTTATATTTCATTTGATATCCGTGACCTTGCAAGTGTGTAAAACCAAGAGAACTAAGCATAGTGCGTTAGCGACCAGTAATCACCATAGTTACTATAGTTCTAAAAATTAGCTGTATTGTGTAATTGAATTGTTAATTGCTAATTAATTCAGTGTAACTACTGATTAGGTTTCTATGTTAGGCTACTAAGTAACGTTTATATTGATAAATACCAAATAAAAAATTTTACCATGCGCCGAAATTTGAGGAAAAATAGCGTGCGTAGCTGGGCTTAATGCTTGAGTGCCATACCATAGAGCCATTCAGTCCGATGCTTCTTCCAGTATCTGAGTGTCATCGTTCATTATACGCCTGAGTACGAATGTGCCTACTGCTTTACAGTCTAGTCTATGAATTTTACCATTATCGACGAACCCTTTCTCTTCAGTGCAACGACGGACGAATCTTGTGCCCCTGTGGTGCTGCTTCGCCACGTACCATCCAAACAAAAGTGCCCAAGCAAACATAAAAAAATACCGCAAGCGTAATAAAATCAAACTGGCTCTACATATAGGGGGAGACCTAGAGTATTTGCCACTAGAGTGCAATTGGTCGGTGAGTTATCGCTGCGCTGCAGTCAGCATTTAAAAAAATTTCCGCATGCACTTCAAACGAGTCTACAAAAGCGTCCCAGGGAAAAAACTCAGCCAGTGAAATTAAACTAGACGCCACAGATAGCGTGGGGACATTGTCAGAATTAAGTGCCTAAAGTGCAATTTGCCAAGAATTGCTCAGCAATCAAGTTTATAAAAAATGTGTCCCTTTGAGTTACGCATACCACTTAGCCCCAGGTGCTATTTTGCCGCAGTAGTCGATGTCCTGGATTCCTGGAGTTGCGCTGTATGTAGCCTTGCCGACAATGCCTAGTCACCCACGTCACTGCAGCCGTTCTTGAAAGTATTGCTGGCCTTGTGACAGCGCCGTGCCAACTAGCCCGGAGTAAAAATGTTAGTCCTCCCGCCTTTTTTCGTAAGTCGGCATGGAGGTGTCTGGGATCTTGATGTCAAGCAGGATGTTGGCTGCAGGTGTCCTAGCCTTTCTGGAATTGTCTGCGATTGCTTCGTGCAAGTGCCATCTTCCAGCAGAGTTTAAGAGAATTAAATTTCATCAGTACATCGTTCAGTGCCTCGTGATTCAAAGCGAAACGAAATGCAAATGGTGAGCCATCCAGAGCACGATGCCGTCATCGCCCTCCCACCCCTACGACACAACGTCCCGAAGTGAGTTAGTTAAACGTTGTGCATGTGTGTTTCACTTGCATTCTCGCTCATAAGTGCTGCCGGTCAGAGGCCGTTCTAATGTCCACAAGGTTTATTTGAAACATTTTCCTCATTTTTGTACGAATAATTCATATTTGTTATAGGACCACTTTTCTTGTTTGAAATACTCTATCCTAGTTTGTAAATGACGGCTCTGCTATTACGCTGCCGTCATGTACATATGCTTTTGGACTGGCAGCCTACCAGCAACAATGCTCATAATCTGAGCATTCTACACCTCTTCCCTGCGTTCCACTATTACTAACAAAGAATGCCAGTGGAAGGAACTCTGTTGAAGGCCTTTGCTTTGTTTCCTTCTCGTGAGTGTGTTGCAGCGGCTTTCCTTTCGGACCTTATAATTATTTTACTCCATCCTGAATAGATTTTTATTTGAATTCTCTCTTCCACCGGCGTAGGGTAACCAGCTCGGCACTTCAGTGGTTAACATAACTGCTTGGCTTTTATCCTTCGATCTCTATCTGAAATGATTTTGTAACACCGGGAAAGTTTGGGTTTAGGTATTGGCAGGGTCTCCAACGATGTCAATAGTGGCGAAATGCTCTGACAGTTGAACTGGCCGAGTCGTAGCCTCCATTGGGTAAATACAGATGCTATATAATGCAATATGTGAAGCACCCTCCAGAACCTGGTTTTTGGCTTTCTCCAAAACGGAAGGGCAATGTAGAAGCTGTGTTTCACTGCCGGCCACCCACGATATTTGTAATTTATGTAAATTACCTGCAGCGCCTAATGAAAGACATTATTGCAGGGAGGGGTACAACGAATATTAACTCTCCAGAAGCCATGTTGATACATGCATAAACCGAAAGCAATGATAAATAACAGGAAATGCGGTCTAATCTTCAAAGTGAAGCTAATGAAGTGTAAAAAGAAGCAAAGTTTACGACAAATTCAACAAGAATGAGTGGAACGCCTGCTCTGACACTAATTTTTCAGCACCTTTGGGCCGCTTGTTCCACTGCACCAATGTGTGTGGGGAGAAGGAGTCCTAAAATACACCCGTGCGGCTTATGACTTGCGCTATTTTCAATGCGTGGTCGTGACACTCAGATATACAAAAATCTTCTATACAAAACTCGCGCGCGCTCGAAGTTAGAATAAGCCGCTGCAATCTAGAACCGTCATCCCACAAATTAAATTAGGTCTCTAGAAATATTTCAGAATAACGCTGCCCGTTTCATTCTTTCTAATTACTATTGTGCAACAAGTGTAACAGCAATGAAACAAGCTATATCACTGGCATTTCTGTCACTGCGTCGTAAGCGATTCCGCCTTTGCCTCTTTCATAAGGTCTTGCATCACTCATCCCTACGTACCGAGCTTATCACGCAACCCGCTTATCGCTCATCACGGATTTACCATAAACACAAAGTTAAAGGCATCTTTTGTAACACAAACACATATTATTTTTCCTTCATACGGCACACATCAAAGGATTGGAACCAGCTACCTGACGATATTGTTTCCATTTCTGATTATTCTGTTTTTTCTCATTCTTTATCTGCGCACCAGCATTGTGATAGGCCTGCTTAATCATTTCGTGTATCTCTCCTCCTCACTCCTTTCTTTTTTTTTTCCACATGTGTCGCCATCTCTGCAACTTCATTTGCTTTTTCACGTTCTTTTTCTTTCTCCTGTTTTTTTTTTCTACCTTTCCCAAATTTCTCTTACGCTCATATTTGCCACTAGTATTGTATAACATGGTGTGTTTATTTCTGTTCAGTTCAGTTATATTTATTTTAGTACCATCCTGTTATATTTTATTTCAGATTTACAATTTGTCGCTAATACTGTATAACGCTGCGTGTTTCATTCTCTTTTTTCTTTGTTTATATGTTGTCACGCACACCCTCTGCAATGCCTCGGCGATTGAGGGTATCGCAAATAAATAAATAAATAAATAAATAAATAAATAAATAAATAAATAAATAAATAAAAGTAAATGAATAATGTGTGCGGATCTAAAAATATTGCGTCTTAGTTATCTTAGACGTATTAAATTAAATGCGGTAAAGCAACTCAAGACTTATATTTAACCTGCGTTGTTAAAAAAATGGCCAACTTATGCTTCGCTTCGTAGCTGTAAGACTGTTGCTGAATGCTTAGTTATTTGTTGCAACACGTACGGCTCGGCGTTGTACACGCTCTAAAGGAAGATGACATATTTGAACGCGGATCCCATACCGCACAAGTGTACTCAACGATTCATCTAAAATTTTCCAAGTAAAAGACTTTCTTAACCTTAGTTAGCTGTTTGAGTTGTTTACACCAAGTGAAATTCTGGCAAGAAATAGATAACAAGGTATTTGTAATGGCATACTTTCTTTGCAGGAGCGCTTTAAGTGATATTAGTGGGCATAACAAGAGAACCCTTACGTGTAAACGAAACAAACTGGCGCTTTTGAGGATTCGGATGGATTTTCCATTTTTTCGCACCAGCGCTGTGTACGGTCCAAGTAATGTTAGAGCAGAGAACAGGTACATTGTTAACGTTGCTATAAACGACAAAGCCATCTGCGTACAACCGTACTGCGCTTTGAATTTCGTGTGCTATGTCATTGACATAAACTGAGAATAATACATGTCCTAAAACTGGCTGGGGTATCGCAGATGATGCACTGACGCCATAAGACAAAACACCATTTACTAGTATACGTTGAGTTCGCCCCAATAGGTAGTCATGGACCCAACATGCTCTTGAGGAGTGTATTCCAAGAAAGGCTAAGTTGTGTAGTAAGAGTGTGTTTGCGACCAAGTCGATAGCTTTCCTGAAATAATCGAATATGCCGCAAATACGGCTGAGTGAATATGCTCAATGAGGTCAAAAGAAAAAAAGAACAGGTCATTGCTGAATTCAACTAAGCAGTTGTGTCACGCAGGATATGCCGGCTTTGAAGTCGTGTTGAACGTTCTCAAAGTAATCATTTTGCTCTAGATAATTCATTATCGCGCTGTGAATAATGCGTTCCAGTGATATGCAACACACATGAGCGAGTGATATCGGGCGATAGTTTGCGTGCGAGTTTTTGGTTCCATCTTTGTCAACCGGAATATTGTCAGCCTCTTTCCATTCTATAGGCAACGATCCAGCGCCTAATGTTATGTTAAATTAAATAAATAAATTAAGGATATTACATCACAACATGTATACAAAACAAACGTGGGGATGCCGTTAGGTCCGTACGCAGACCTTCTAATTCTTCTAATTAGACCTAATTAGAAGGCAGACCTTAGCCTTCTAATTGATTTTACGGCAACATATAAGCCATATGGACTTCAGAAATAAGTTCCAGAATTATTTCCGTGTATTCCATTAGTTAGATCGTGAAAATAGACTGAAAACACCTATTAAAACAGCATACCTTCTTATTACAGACTATTACTGTAGCAACATCCATCTCTTAACTCGGAACAAGTACGTGCTCCCGGCCACTAGATTTCAAAAATTTTCCCAACTCCTTAGACCTGTCTTGCAGATTTGAGCCAAGTTAATAAAGAAAGCATTGTTTAAGGAACCTTAACTTTGTCTCAATTTCCTCACCAAGAGCTGTCCTTATTTCATACACCCGCGGGTTCTGACTGTTCCTGAAGGAAAGAACAAGGTGACGTTTTTTTTTTAATTAGCTTTCTAGCCTCGTTATTCATCCAGTGTTTGTCTTGACGCCTTCTCGTCTCTTGACTTTAGAAGGCACAAAATCATAAGCTTTATCAATTTAGTTTTAAAGACATCCACGTGTCATCGTTATCGTCGTAGTAGCTTGTATTTAAAAACTGAGGCAAATATGATGTGACTTCATGTGTTAACGATGCACAGCCTCCTTTACCATAAAAATGAGTAACTTCACCAGAGATGACCTTCAACACGCACGGATACCATTTTTTCCTGTGCATTCAGCGCCTGACTATTACCAGTTTTCAACTAAATTATTTTGAATCTATTGCTAAACCTGGAGACATATAAGTATGGTGGTACGTATGATGCTCCCAGCGCATTACTGAAACGGTAGGCGTAGTCCACATTTCCAAATAATTGTTTCTAATTTTGTGTTTCAGACATCTGTCTGTTCTGGTGCAGTTTCTCGCAATCGAACAATTAGCAAGGTAAATTGTTTTAAAGAATTGTGATGCTCAGCTACTGACCAAATGCATTACTGTATACATTTTGAATCGATTGAATATCGGTTGAAAATTGAACCGACTTCGGCTTTATCACATAGTTTATCACAATTTTCGGCGGTGTTTTTCTACAGTTACATGGCTAGCCGAAATTCTACATGAAATATTCGTAGTACCAGATCAAAAAGGGTAACTCGAGATTATGTTTTTAGGCCTCCAGAAATCATTCAATTGAGCTCATCACCAATACCTGACACGAAGTAATATGTTCGCTGGCTTGCGCTACATGGAGCTATAAGGAGGCAGACAGCAGCGCGTGTTGGTAGCGTCGTTGTTAGTGTGGCCGGACAGGGTAAACATACTTGAATATCTATAACCCAATAGAGAAAGTGGAGTTTTGGTATTCTTTATTTTTTTTAAATGTACACAGCCACTTTCGTATACGCTTAACAGGGTGAAGGCGAAAGCTGTCCCGCTCACGACGCATTCATTACATTACCTTAAATTATATTATAATGCATTGTCACTTCTAACCATTTGCTTTGTCCCACGAAAGGTCGCGAGTTCGACGCCAACCAAAGGTCGCGGGTTGAAGTTCCTCCATTAACTATACCTCAACACCAAAGAGAGTGTATTCGGCTACCGTCCTCCACGACGTGATGTGCAATCAAACTTAGAGATGTGGCCGGTTCGCCTATATCTCCGTGTTGGGTCGTGGGTTCAAGTGCCTTAATCAACATTGCCTTAATTAACACCGAAGTCGCGGGTTCGGCACCCGCCAGACGTCATGGGCTCGACTACCGTCCTTAACGGTGTGAATTGGAATCCAACTTGATGATACGGCCAGTTCGCCCATATTTTTTAGTGGATTCGACTCCTACTAGAGGTCGTAGGTTCTAGTGGCTTAATTAACTCTATCTTACTGGGTCTTAATTTGACCTTAATTTGCACTAACTAGCACCGCAGGTCATGTTGACGCTTACTTGTCCGGCTTTGCGCTTTCTTATAATGAAATTGATAGCCTAATTCACCTTAATTAACATCAAATGTCTTGGATTCAACTCCTACAAAGGCCGTGAGTTGGAGTGCTTGAATTACCTCTCTTTTACGGCGTTTTGATTTGAACTTTATTAACTATGCCCTAATTAACACTGCAGGTTGTGCTGACGCTTCTTTTACGGCTAGTCTTCGCACATTCTTATATAGAAACTGAAGGCCTAATTCGCCCTAATTAACACCAAAGTTCGTGGGTCCTTATTAAATTAGTCTTAATTACCACCACAAGTCGTTAGTTCGACTGCCTATTAATTTTGGTGCCACAACGACAGACCGCCTAACGCCGGACATTAGATTTTTTTCCCCATGAGCCGGATAAAGCCTTCGCCTTATTGAATATCCAAATAACGTTCCAGCGGCTCATACGTTTTAAAACGTGTCCGTACTTCTGATTGCGATCATTCACTGTGAGTCGGCAGAGCAAAAATACCGAGCGATGCCCATCAGTATAGCCCGGCTATCGTTGCCGGTTCCAGCTATTGTTTCGCATAGAAGTGACTAATCTTAAGACGGTGTCACTGCCCTGAACCATAGCACAGAAGCTCGATGCTTGACTATTAACCCACGTAAGCCTGTTTAATTTTTTTGTTATTACGCTGGAGCAGAATTTTCAGAAAGACAACCACTGCAGAAATTAAGCGTGACGGAAACAGTCAAAGGTCATGCGAGCACGCGCAGGCGTCCAACAAAGACATCCAGTCCGACGGTGTTTCTTGCGCAGTGTACACACTACGCGCACATGCAGCAGATTTCCCCGAAAAGATAAACGGCCGAGTGCTTCACGGTGGTTCAGCGTACCCGTCGCTCCTTTTAGAGATGCCTTTGACCCACCATATGAAATGTTCATGTCACTTGCCCTGCATAGCCATTAAATCACGGACGAATTCCTGAAGTGGCGGAATAAAGTCGGGCACATCAGCGCCTGACGCGCTTGTCGCATTGTACCCTCGCACACCAACATTTTACTTACAAAAAGTGAGCGCGCGCATATCATGGCTCACCATGATATGCGCTATCGATAAAACAAAACTTGTTTGAAAATCGGAAAGTGTTGGCTCTCATTTGCGCGCAGCCCGAAAGCGCGCCACGATGACTGTCCTAAATATAGGCCACCAGGCCTCTATAGTAGCCACGGGCTCTGCCGGTGTTGAATGTTGGTTGAGGGCGCCGTTGCTTGGGACAGCTTCCGATTTCTCGTTTTATTTTTCTATAGACGAAAAATCAACCAGTGTTGCTGTACTCAATGGCAAGGGGGCTTTTATAGCGAAATGTTCGTGCATCAAGGACACGGATATGTTTGCTGCACTACCAGAACGGTGCGTGTGGGAGGTAGAAGGCGATGGCGATGAAGTGCAAGATCGACAGCCAGCTTTTTCAGGTGTCTCGAACGGTAATTGCTGCCTAGTTTAGATGAAGTATCGTCCCCGTCTATGAGCAAAATAAATCCGACGAAGGGATCATCAATTAGATAGAGGACATTCAGGTGCCATCACGAGTTGTGTATAACGAGCACACAGAATTGTTTTCATACCTCCCACTCAGAACTTCATCTCATGTATTCATAGTTTATTTTACATCTTGGATTATTTGTTTTCCTTTCTTTTTGCGTGTTATTTATTAACCAATTTATTTTATTTTATTTATTGAGTCATATTACCACCCGATTCGTGGCCTATCCCCCTCAGTGGGTTTGTGCCATTACCTGAGGCTTCCTCATCATCATCATCATAGCCACTGCCTGATTGCTACGATGCAAGTTTTCCAACATTTAAATATGTGATACACTCGATGATATACTGCAGCTTCGAAATATTTTGTATTGTTCTTTACAACCACTAAGCCGTGTTGTCCTATAGTAAGACATGACGCCATTATTTATACTGACGGAGTACTCGAATATAATCAAGTTTTTTTTTCAGGCAATAGTAACTGAATACGAGATTAAGAATACGAATTTCCGCTCGTTAAAAAAATACTAGGCAGAAAAAGTTCCTGACTAAAAATGCCGCTTACTCTGCGCGTCGGGCGCGTCGCATGGCAGCAATTTACGCATACAAAATTGAGCGCACGCATCTTAACGCTGTCGACGAAGGAAAAATAAGTTGCGGGACGAGTACCCAAGCCTAACGTTGAAGATCGATTACGAGAAGATCAGAATAGGAAGAAAAGAACCTGTGAGCATTTGATTGAAACTGTTGCGAAAGACTATGCACTTTTCATGTGTAAATATATAATATACGTATATGTGTCTATGTCTGCGTTACTGCATAATACGGTAGGCCAATGGCCGCTTACGAAGTTATCGCTGGAAATGTTTTTGTTTGTTCTTTTCTTTAAGTATGCGAGGCTGCACTTGCCCCGGAAACGTTTTTCCGAAGAGCGCTTTAGTGAAATATCAGTGGACCCAATCCTAGTGTGAATTAGCTTCCATATAAGTATATTAGCCGAGCACTCGAGCCAAGTTACGTTTCTGACTTGGCATGTACCTCATGACGTACTATTGCCAACATCACGTTGTTGCCTTTAAATTGGTTAGGCCCTCGCAGCTGCTGTTACGAGAGTGCCAGTGGGAAAGAAATTAGAGTAGAGGCCTCATTTAATTATGTCCATTACCATCGCCAACTAAATGGTGCTCATGGAATACACTCAGCAACACACTTCAATTACAATATACTATATTTGAAAGCCATTTAAGAATGCTACATACACACAAATAAATTGAAAAAGTCCAAAAGTCTGGGCCAAGGACACAGGCAGTGGCTCAGGATTGTTCATCTCGTTTAGCTCCCCTTCGGTGATGCCACCCGTGTTGTTTGAGCCAGAGGTGGGCGTGTTGGTGCGCAGGGCCCCCCGGGAGGGCTTGCTCTTTTTGGACGAGGGCAGCCGGGCGGCCAGGCCCCGGATGGTCTTGGGTGACGAGCTGCCCTTGTTGTTCTCCTTGACCGAGTTGGAGCTGCTGAAGAGGCGCGAGCTGCGCCGCACGCTGCTCAGGCCACTGGGTGGAAAGCTGGTTGGAACAGGCGGCGTCTGCAGCAAGTTGTTGTTACTCGACTGGCTGAATATTTGTATCTTTGGCGTGTTCAGTCCCTGAGGCTTCCTTGCAAGGTTCTTTTTGACTGGATGGCAGGCTTCCTTGGAGATGGTGTCCAAAATGCCCTGTGAAGTGGGTGTGACATAGGCGAGCATGCCACTAATGGCTGTTGGGGGCACGGTGCCAGGCGTGGAGTTTGACAAAGGTAGCACACCAAACGATGCTGACAGTGGACTCAGGGCCCCAGGTCCTCCCGCGAAAATGCTGCGTGCTCCCTTGACAGCCGAAAGTGGTTGCATCTGCTTGCTACTTTTGCTGCCCAGGCAGAGGCTAGTGATGCTCTCGGGAGCCAGCAGCTCCGGGGTGCTGGTCATAATGCCAAGAGGGGTAGTGTCTGGGCAGGACTGCTGGGGCGTACTTGTCGTCACCGTTGACCGCATGACCAGCAGTGGTGCCTGTGATGGTGGCGTTGAACCTGCTGACAGCGGCAGCACAGACACCTTGCCCGCAGCTTGTCCGCCAGGACCTCCACACTGGCCACCCAACACCTTTATGTCATCCGTAATGCTGTCAATGTTGGTTTTATTAACAAAGTTGACAAGAGGATTGCTTCCTTGACATAAACTGAAGTTTTCAAGAGATGAGACATTAAATATATCTGTAGGATTTGGCGGTTCTCCTAGGTTTATGAGAGATTCATATGAGGACCAGAGGAATGGGTTGAGCTTCAGGCTTTACTTGAAGGCTTCTGTTGCACGGCTGACGCGCTCTGTTTTCGAACACAGTTGTCCAAGCAGAGCTAGGGCAAAGGACGCAGAATCCCCGAATGTTGTGACCGTCTCATCCAGGCCTCCCTTGGCTGAGCAGCGCGATGCCAAGCCGACATCAGCATCGAGGGCCGACTCTGCCTCGGCAAACTTGCGTAGGTCGACGCAGCAGCGTGCCAGGAGGAAGCGGCTTTGGGGCGAGCGGCAGCCACGTGACCGCAGCAGCATGTATGCCGAGACCTTGTTCCCTGCCCGGTAGTGGCATGTAGCTAAAAGATGCAGGCTTTCTTCCGTGTGCACTTCTGCATAAAGCCGCTCTGCGAGAAAGATGGCATCCGAGAATGCATAGTGATTCAGGCAATGCCATATGGCTGCCTGAACCGGCTCTTGGACTATCATGGCCACTCGTTCTTTTTACACCACAATCCGATCCAGCCTGTCTTCTTGGTCGCGTCCACAATCACACAGAATATGAAAAAATTACTAGTTGAACGTGATTTTGCATGAACACGGACATTCACCCGCCGAAATGCCGTCTGCTTTGGGCTGGACGAACCTGGTAGCAGAAGAGGAAAGATACGGTTGCGTGTTACTGAGTCACGACGAGATTCAGTGTCCCTAACTGCACGTGTTATCTCTGGCCGATACAGGAAATCGAGAAATTCTTACACCAGATCCAAAACATTCTATGGTAGTGAACTACTTATTGAGGGTTCCGGCTTTACTGAAGCTACTGACGACGTGTTCAGCACAGTTAATCGAATACAACTCAGAGTGCCCATAATGCTTTACATTACTTTAAAATCAGTAAAGTGAAAAAAGTGAAAGTGAATCTAGGAAAGAAAGTTTTTTAAGGAAGTAGTTTTGCCTTAGGAATAGTAAGCTGATGACGAAACATTAGGCGGTGTAATCTAGAAGAGACGGGTCTTGTAATGCACAAGGGCAGCGTACTTGACACCGGTCCGTGCGTGTACTTCTAGTTACTTCGAACAATCTCGCATCAGAACCTGAACGGTGAATTGAAACGCTGTAACTAATGCTTTCAGCTAGCTGCAACGCATTTTATGAGGTAGGCAATTAGGAGTTGTTGAGCGTTGTGTATATGGCAAATCAGCTCTGCGGACCCCGGTAGGAAGCAGAAAGGTTTACGAGAGGAGAAAATGTCGTACACCAGACTGTAGGGCGAAGCTACAAGCTTTCCATGTTCTTCGACTTGCCGATTACTTCGTCCTCGTGCTGCGGTTTGATGGCCTTCTAGTATAAATAGCTCTTATGCTAGAGCGACCGCCACGGAAACGAGTTGGACTCGAGGTCGATCTTCGGACCAGGACGAATTTTTCTTCTATTTCGAGAATTTCTTTCTCAGAAGCTCATGTGCGTTTCTTTCGCATAGCTTCGTGCTAAAGTGCGGAGGATTTTCCCTTTCCTACTAAAGCTTTGCCGACAGAAGCGACTCTTTATTATCATAAGATCGTAATAGTTCTGTAAGAACATCATTGACTGCCTTATGTTCAAGGGACTGGGCTCGCGCAAGAATGCGGAAGCAAGGTCGCTATTGTGACTTTGGGTTGGCACACATCAGGATAATGTAGAGCTGAGCGTTCCCAACTTGCACCAGCAGGGTGTCTGTTACTTCTGCGTATTTCTTAAAGCGAAGCTTCAATTGCGTCACTGGTGTCAGCGTCTGTGTGGGTGTTATCGTACGAAAAGACCCAAGCGGCACGAAAATATAGATTGGTTGTGGTACTGCGGATTCGAACTACCCACCTCCGGGTTGCGAGAACACTACGCTAGCCGATTTAGTCACTGTCGGTTCATCATACGCGACATTTAAAGCGGGGTTTTATATGCGTGAAGAAATAGACGCAGTGCAAGGCGCGAGTCAATCATAGGCGCCCCCCTCCTTCCGGAGATGGGAAAGCGTGTGAGTCAGATGGGGAGGCCGCGTTTGATTCGTTCTGCCGAAGAGCAGGCTGGGTTGCAGGAACACCAGTGGGAGCGGGCCGCTTGTCGTGGGTTCGGCCGAAGAACAGGCGGCGTTCTATGAACGCCGCCGGGAACTTATTCGAGGAAGGGCACCTCGTTGACGTGCCGACCTCGCCGAGAAGGAGTGCGAAGCCGCAACGTTACGACAACGAAGAGCCGCGGATTCAGAGCTTCACTTGCACCCCTCTTCACAATAGTGATAGGTCGGTCAATCTTTTTTTTTAGGTAGTCTGCCTTATTTTATTTCCTTTTCTGAATATTTGCAAAATAGTTGTACGCCTATTTTGTTCGCCTATCTGAAGTTGTATGGGACTTAAGGAAAACCTGCCGTACACGAACCAGAAGTTTGCTTCTTAATGTTGGTAGATTTACACGTTCTCTTTCTTTTGTGCATTATATTTTCAGCCAGGGATTGGACGCTTATACACCAGCCTACAGCGGTGATAAGTAACGTTGGATTCGCCGCTGCAACTGCCCTTGGCCAAGTTCCGCGGACCGTTCGTGCAACCCTACGACATCACATGGACGTGGCATTCTCGCAGCTTGTTCTAAATGCAAGTTTCGCGAGCCAGCAAAATCAGTGCAGCATGACGCGATAAAGAAACAACTGAAACTCCAAAGCGCGTGCGGCGCAAAGTCGAGCGCGCAGAGTCGAGCGAAATCAAAACCTTTCGATCACCCATACTATTCAAGGGTAACGTCAAAATGTTATTTTTTCTTAGAATCGAATAGAAGTTGACAAGTAGCATTTTCTTCCGTCTTATAATCTAATGACATTATCTTTTTAATACGAGTAGTTGAGTGCTGGTGACATAAATTATGATGAGGAGTGCTTTCGTCATCGGGCTAGTACCGGAATGTCGCTGGGGGGTCTCAAATTGTGTCATGCATTTACCTCAATTTCTCGGTTACTAAAGCTCTGTTTGCGATTATATTGACGCCTTTGACGTTCTAGAGCATTGGTTTATCACTTTAACTTGACTTTCTGGTAACCTTTAGTGTCCCTTTAAGCGAAAGAGCATGGAGAAGCTACACATTATCGTAAAGTTGGCGCGGCCGATGACTCAAAGAGGGGCAAATGGTCAACGTTAAAATGCACAACAATGTGAAGGTTAAAAAACCAGCACACGTGGCAAAAGCCGCAACATGCGCGTAAGTTGCAGACAAATTACCTTAGAACACTGTAACGATGAATGCAGAATATCACAAGCTTGTTAACCCCACCTGGATGCACCGGCAAACGCATGTGTCAGAATGGCTTAAATGGAGCATATGAGACATTCCCCTTGCCAGCGGTAGAATATGAATTCAACTCTGCAATGTGGTAAATTCCAAATACAGCGCAAAAGACGCACATACACATAAAGAAGATACGAAAGACGCCGACAAGCGCTTGTCCGCGGCTTTCGTGGCTTCTTCATGTGTATGTGTATTTTTTCGCTTTATTTGCAATTTACTATGTTATACCAACTGGTGCAACAGTTATGTGGGATGTGGGTTTAAAAATTATTACAGCACTAACACATGCATCCACAAAGAAACAAGGATGAGACGCAAGCGCTGCCCTTGTTCTTTGTGGATGCGTGTGTTAGCGCTGTTATAATTTTCAAATCAATTATGCACCAACTTGCCCGGAAAGAAGTTTTAATGAGCAATGTGGGTTGTTGACGGATTTGTTTATTTAAAGAAGAATCACTGAGAAAATAATGAATGTACTGCTATAACAGTTAATTCAATCCGATCATGTAAATACCTTCTCTTAGTCTAATGCGTTACAACATGTACAAACTCGGCCACCAATCGTGTTACATGGGAAAACTAGTTGTATAATGACCTACAGTGCCCCCCATTGCCTGCTACACTTAAGCTATTCCTTCATTGTAGAACTCTGTAAAAAAAAATTAAAGAGCATTTTTTTTGTTCATGGGACAAAACAAGCCGTAAAGGTGATTTCTCTTTAGTATAAAATAACATATTCGGCCTTTCCACTGAGTGTTTCCAACGCAACAGCTGTATCATCACAAAACAACAAAAATCAACTGCACCTGTATATCTGTCGGTTTCCATTGCCCCTCCATCCGGCTACCGTCTGGTGCTTGACTCGTTGCACGGTGCATAATGCTTGCTTGGTGTTGCACTGAGGCACGGTGTCTTTGATTCGCATCTCAGCGAGCAGGTCCAACTCGGCCTTCGGGAACAGTCTCCCACAACGCCATGCGCTGCTGTTGCCAGCGCGTTCGTCGCCCTTGGTCCACGGCTTGACCTCAAGGTCCCGGTGGTTTGGGACGACGTCCTCTATGGCCAGGTTGCTGGACATGTAGAACAGGTCGTCTTTGGCGACCTGTTCTTTTCCGCGATGTTCCTAAATGGCTCCGCTACGGTTAGCTACGTGTTCTAAAGCACGAGCAGGGTGGTCAATGCCACGTGAGCCTCTTGCGCTAGCACGTGAGGGCATGGCATCAGTGTCGTTTCTCTTCTTCCTCTACTCCATTTTAAGCTTTCTTTAGTGACGCTATCCGATGTCTTCCCAGGCCTTACGTTAAAACTCTTTGACGCTATGTGAATGACAGGGCGTTGGCGTCAGCTCCAGGATTCCCATTCTGAGGGGCCCAAATTAGTTGCCATGGTAATTAAAAGTACCCGGCCTCGGCCCCTGAACGTGTTACCTTTAGTTGCCGTGGTCTTTAGTCGCTATTTTCCATATCGTGACATTTGTTGAATCAGAGACGTGGTTAACGCTCGATTTGCAATTATGGTGGTGGTACATGATGGGTCTCTGACTTCACATGTGATGGTCTAGCGTATTGTATTTCATTCTTTTCATTCTGGTAATGAACCCCAAGAGCATGCATTACATATTGAAGGTGACCACCCAGCGATGTGACTGCTCAAGTTCCAGCTGCATAAATTTCGAAATAATTTTTGAATGTTTTCTTTATGTTGTAATGTTAAATAGCACATGGGTGAGGTCATATTTTACACTTCCTACAAGAATTTTTTGCTCAATATAAAGTGCGCTTCTTTACGCGGGAAATTTGCTTCGCAGTTCAAACAGCTTCTTGTTTTCTTTCTCTCTGGCTGTCTCTTATGATAATAATGACTAAGAACTGAGACGGCGGAGAACTTGCCATTGATATCGATTGTGGTAGGAGAAGAAACCACTGTGATCGGCTTAGTTGTGGCACCAGCTTTACAGGAAAACAAGTTGGGGATTTCTTGTCGCCCTGGATTGCAATATGCACTACCTTCAGATAGTAGCTTTCATGAACTGAGGCAGGACTTCTAGAAAGACGGAAAGACGAGAACGTGATTATTACCCAATAAATATAATGAGGACAAAATCAAAGATATTCCAACAAAACATATACTACTAACATTCGCACCCAGCTTTCTGTGCGAGAGTATTGGGGCAGCATGCATATAGATACGCGTCAGGTCATACTTCTGGACCCCTCGCCACGCTCTGAAATGCCAACTTTATGGCAAGGGTTCAGGCACAAAGCCATCCAGAAACTTGCCCGATGCGTGCTGACCATAATAACCCTTCAGACAATTGCAATGGCACATACTGCATAGCACGAACTGCGGCGGCGACCAGGCAGCTTACTCCCCAATGGGCAAGAGAAAAAAATCTCAGTGCCCTTCCACTCAGTGAAGAAGGATCACCAGCGAAGCTGTGCATGTGGGCCCCTAATGGCGAACTGCACCTCCGACGTGGGTCATTGCACAATCTTTGGGATCGGCCCACGCCTGGGGAGTGCTTAACGCCTGCTTCTCCTCCGCCTTGGGTCGGCCCGGCATTGCGCTATATTCGGGATCGGCCCACGTATGGGGAGCGCTTAATGCCTGATTCACCTCTGCCGCTCGGTCGGCCCGGCATTGCACTATATTCGGTATCGCCCACGTATAGGGAGGGCTTAACGCTTGCTCACCTCCGCCTTGGATCGGCCCACGTATGGGGAGTGCTTAAAGGGGCCCTGAACCACCCCTCGGGCTTGGTGAAATAACATAGTCCGCGTGTAGCCTACGCTGTTGTGAACATGTCAGCCTAGTTCTGCTGTCGTACGCGGTCCGTGGAGCTCGCAAGCGGAGCGTGAAGCCACCTTTCTCTCAAACGCTCTCGTTTCAAAAAAACCATAATCCTCGCTCTTTTCTGTGCGCTTTATTTCGTCATAAACCACACTCCAATACGTGGCTGTTATTGGTCGCTGCACTCGGCTACAACGCGGCCGCCGCGAGGTGCCGCCACGAGTCCAGTAGCTAAGCGCACTGCGGCCACCTGAGGACAGCCGCATTTGGCTTAAGTTTAGCGCGGCATAGGCACAAAATCGGAAATTTGAACTGCGAGCCCCACTGACGTCTCCGCCGTAGCTACAGCCTTCGCAGTGCAAGGCATTGGAGGAGGAAGGGGAGCAGAGCTTAGGCCGTGTTTGATTGCCGATAACTCAGTTTCTGTTGAACGCATCGAAGAATTTTTGCGGCAGAGTGGTTCTGGAATAGCCTATCTTCACTTCAAATGTGTTTCTTCACTTGGATTGAAAAGGGGTTCAGGGCCGCTTTAACGCCTGCTTCACCTCCACCGAAGGTCGGGCCGGTATTGAACTATCTTCGGGACCGGCCCACGTATGGGAAATGCTTAACGCCTGCTGCACCTCTGACGTAGGTCGAGTCGGCATTGAATTATATTCGGGATTGGCCCACGTATGGGGAGCGCTTAATGCCTGCTTCACCTCCCTCGCGGATCGGCCCGGCATTGCACTATATTCGGTATCGGCCCACGAATGGGGAGCGCTTAATGCCTGATTCGCCTCCGCCGCTGGGTCGGCCGGCATTGCACTATATTCGTTATCGGCCCACGTATAGAGAGCGCTTAACGCCTGCTCACCTCCGCCTTGGTTCGGCCCGGTATTGCACTTTCTTCGGGATCGGCCCGCGTATGGGGAGCGCTTAACGCCTTCTTCGACGCTGTTTCCCATACGAGTGGGTCAAGTTTGATCCGTGACAAGAGTAAGACCTAGATTCTGTCCATCAAGCCATAGTTGTCTTCCCTTTCGGTGGTCCACTGGGTATCCCCATGCCACCGCAGGGGCGTTTAGGTCCCCTATGATAAGCAGGGGGGCTCCCCTGGCTACTTGATCCGCTTTGGTGAAAAGTCGTAGAAACCTATGTTGTGGTTTGGGGCTGCTGTACACATTGAGCATGAAGAGGCTCTGTTGCGTGCGCCTTGCAGATGGGATGATCTCCAGGAGAATGTGGGCTGCTGTATCAATGCCTGTGTGATGCTGTATAACCAGAATGCTTCGCTTAACCAGTGTGGTTACTTGGGGCCTGCGGTTATCATCACAAACTGCGGTGTATGCCGCATATCCCGACAGCTTAGCCGGTTCTCCAGTCTCTTGTAATGCGATAACATCGGGGGAAGTTTGTGGTACGAGAGAGGTAATGTATTGCTCTAAGTTGTGGGGATGCGTGACTCTCACGCCTCCCCTGAGATCTAGTTTTCCCGCATGGCTCGTCTCCTGCAGGGCGGCTTCGCCCCCCGCGTGGCCTGGCGCCCGCGGCGGTCGGGTGGTACAAGCGCGGTGCGAGAGATGGCGCGAGCGTCGCGCCGCTGCGGGGTTACTCGGGCGTCGGGAGACAAGGCGCTCAGGTTGTTGGGTTCGAGACAGGAAGCGGGACGGTCGTGCCGCACGTGCAGCGACGCTCTTCCCCGGCGGGTCGGCGCGCGGCGGGGACGTATCCCGCGTGCTCGCCGACCCATGCTTCTGCGAGACCGCCTCGCGTGGCCGCCCTCGAACGCGCCACGATTCGCGTGACCATACACGCGAACGACCAGGCCTTGGGATCCAGCATGGGGCGAACATATTCGCTCGCTTCCGGTCGCGGTGAGTCGGACTTCTAGATTTGTCGCGCGCCCATCGGCATGTTTTGCGGATAGCAACTCGGCTAGCAGGCACTGAGCTATGAAAGGTGCAATAAATGCCCTTGTGATTGTTTGCACTACTGTGTTGTCGTTCCTTTGTCCCAAGAGAACGGGTGTGAGAGAACCCCAGCATCTGGCTGCCCAACGTGGACCTCTTGGGGCATCGGACGATAGTTTTAACAGTTTGCTTCGTTCGAGACCTTTGTTTGAACCGAAGCGTAGGCCTAGCGTGAATTTTGATCGCTAGCGTCGGCGGCGTGCTTTCTTGAGCGAGGTGATGGTGGCTGTAGTGTGTTTGAACATGTCAACATGCTAAGCCTTTTTGCAAGTGTTTTTTTAAATGGCATTCGTCGGTACGAGAGCCACGTGGTCTGCATCCTGGGAGAACGAGGCTGAGCGCCCGCAGAGCAGTGGCAAGCCTGAAGCGAGTGAGTACGGAAGCCTCGTGGGTGGTCCGAATTTCTCATGTAAATAGCTTCTCCTATCTCTTTGACTCTGATGAAGTCGCGGCTCTGGGAGCCGGGTGGCCGCGGGCCACGGGTGCCACTACGGGCTGACTGGTATTGCGGCCTGGCACCGGGCGCTCCGACACCGTCTGGGACGGTGGGCGCCGTCAACTCGGATGCTTTGTGCACCGAGCGGAGTAGGACCACCTCACAGAGCTAACGTCTCCTCGCGGCTGCCTGTTTTGCGCCCATTTTGGGTGTTGTTTTTGGATGCCGGTTGTTGTCAGGGTAGCGACGCTTTAGGCCTAAGGCTTTACGAAGCTGCCTGTCGCACGTGGAGGGACACAACCTGGTGGACCGTGGCGTTGAGGTGTTGCAATTCGCTTCCCTCATTCTATTTAGCCTCGCACGAACTGAAATTACTCGTTCGACTCAAGAAAGCGAGCTTCGTTCACGTGAACTTAGCATCTGAGTAGCTGCCCGATCTTTTTCTAGCCGAGTTGAACATCGTACCACGTGGGCGATGCGCATGCATAATTCCTCTCCCTTGCACTACTTTAGTGTTTGCCGAGTGTGTTGAGTTTACGCAGCGTGATTGGAGTCACCCCTGGTTTGCCGTCACCTGCACATCGTCTGCTGCTGCCCCGGACTACGATCGAGCCACCCCGGGCGATGGTGATGCTGTGGCCAGTTCGGCGCGGCGACTTCGGCGGCCTCCTGCATCCAGCTCACAACCCTCGGTGGCGGACAAAAGAGCCGGCGGTCACCGACAGCTACGGCGGCTCTTCCCAGCAGGGCGCGGCGGCGCGAGCGACGCTTGTTCGTACCGACTACTGCGTCGTCGTCTCCGGAGTCCTGGCCTGGCATCGTGCCGTCGAGTCTGCAAAGCTGCCGCTGTGACCGGCGGACGCCAGCGGTGCACCCAAGGACAATGTCGGCTCGCATGTTATGGACAGCGTGCGGACATTTCTTCGGCGCGACCACTGTTTAATGTTCTACCTTGTTTGCGAAGCACAGTTTGATGTTAGACCGTGTCACATGTCTCGCCGGAATATGTAGTGATTTAAGGTTGGGGGGATGTGGGGATGCGTGACTCTCACGCCTCCCCTGAGATCTAGTTTTCCCGCATGGCTCGTCTCCTGCAGGGCGGCTTCGCCCGCGGCGGTTGGAGTGGTACAAGCGCGGTGCGAGAGATGGCGCGAGCGTCGCGCCGCTGCGGGGTTACTCGGGCGTCGGGAGACAAGGCGCTCGGGGCGGTTGGGTTCGAGACACCAAGCGGGACGGTCGTGCCGCACGTGCAGCGACCCTCTTGCCCGGCGGTCGGCGCGCGGCGACCCATGCTTCTGCGAGACCGCCGCGCGTGGCCGCCCTCGAACGCGCCACGATTCGCGTGACCATACACGCGAACGACCAGGCCTTGGGATCCAGCATGGGGCGAACATATTCGCTCGCTTCCGGTCGCGGTGAGTCAGACTTCTAGATTTGTCGCGCGCCCATCGGCATGTTTTGTGGATAGCAACTCGGCTAGCAGGCATTGATTTATGAAAGGTGCAATAAATGCCCTTGTGATTGTTTGCACTACTGTGTTGTCGTTCCTTTGTCCCAAGAGCACGGGTGTGAGAGACCCCACAAAGTGCGCTTGTTTTTGCCGGAAGCCCCGGCTGTTCCACTGCCGAATGCAGTAGATAACTCGTTCGGGATCACTCGCAATCATCTTTGTCGTGAGGCGAGTACGGCTTCTTTAGGGGACCTGCTTTGGGACGGAGTAGGGTGCTTTCCAATTCTGTCAAACGGGTGTTGTGATTTTCAGCCAGAGGCGCGACCATGTCTTGAAGCATTTTGCGCATGTCGTCCAATTTTTCCGGTCGCTGTTATTCTCTTGCCGCAAAGGCTTGCTCAATTCTGGGCAGTAGTAGCGTTTCGAGTTTCCCAGTAAGGAGGGTGTCCATTGCGTGTTCGAGAGCCTTTGCAATGGAGGCGTCGAGCAATGTGGCAAGCTTACAGTCTAATGCTTCGCAGAGGTTGCGTTCTATCCGTTGTTGCAGCTGAGTGAGGGCCTCACAGCTTACATTTCCTTCTTAAGTGCATGCTGGTGTTGCTGTTTTTGAGATTGGTTCGAGGGCTTTGCGTTTGTGCGGAGTTGGTTGTTTGGTGCTTTGCGGGCAATCTATTGCAGGGACAGGAAGGATGTCTGCATTTGATGGTAAGTGTCTGGGTTGAGTGTCTGCACAAGTTGTGATTTCAGCTTAGCGTTTTCTGTCTTGAGGTCTTGTACCTCAGCACGTAAGGATCGGAGCTCCTGTATGAAGCTATGCATGGTAGCGTCACTAACCGTGTTGACTGGTGTTTCTATAGGTTGGGTGGTGTGACCTGTGTGGGAGACAATACTAGCCCAGCTTACCTTGGGAAGTGCGTCTTGCACTTTAACTGTGGTCGTTCTAAGGCTGGCATTCCCTTGCTGCTGCCTCGGTTTTGAATCCGGTCCGCTCCGGGAGTGGCTGCGTCCCCGTGACTGACTGCGACCCCGGGAGCGGCTGCGTCCACGAGACCGACTGCGTACTCGTGAGTTGCTGCGTTCGGGAGTTTGCGCTTGTGGCGTCGACTTCAGTGTTGGCAGAGCTGAGTCTTCATTTGCAGAAGTCGATGGCCCCGTCTCCTGGTCCGCTCCTTGCTGTCCCAGTCGTAGGCGTTCCCATCGTCGTTGGAGTAGGAGGTGTGGTGTCTGGAAGTGGCAATGGTAGGACTTATCACCAGTCGGGTGGTCTTTGCCGCAGAGCGCGCAGCAAGGATGACAGGGGTGATCATCCGGCGGATTTACAGTGTCACAGCTCTTGTATTTCTTCTAGGTTGGAGTGGGGCATACATGGGCCCTGTGGCCGACGGTCCCGCAGATGTCGCAGACCTCGATGCGCTTCTTATATAGATAGCATCTGTATTCTGCCCCGCGGTAGTAGACATGGTACGGTACTTGCTTTCCGTCGAATACGATGAGCACTGAATTAGTATTGCCCATGCGTCGGGCCTGCAGAATCGTAGAGTTCCTGTAAACGAGACTGTTGGTAATGTCTACTTCCGTGTCATCAGAAGGGATGTTATATATAACTCCTTTGGCTGTGTCCTCCGGCTGTGTGGCGTATGCCGTGGCCGCGTGGCGGACTGCTCCGATGGGGAGACTGCGGATGCGGCAGTATTTTTCGGCGTTAGACATGATTGGCGTGCTAACTCCAATGACGTTATTATCTGTGCATGATCGGTAAATGTCGTCCTCTGCCTCTTTGGTTGCAATACCCGTGATCTGTAGTAATGAGTCGCGTATCTGGGCATCTCGTAGTTTGGATACGTTGAAACCGTCCCTTGGACGAATTACAATCTCGATATCGTTCTTCGGAAGTCGTGGTTGCCGTCGTGCGCGTGGGCGTAGTGCGGACTGCTGGGTACTCTCGGTGCGTGCGCTTGCTGTTGCACTGAAGGATTCGTGTATGAGTAGAGATGATGCCTGCGTAGTCTGTCGTTGCTTACGCTGGCAGACAAGCTTGCTTGCGGTGGCTGACCTGCACGTGCTCCTTTTCATTGTACGGTGGTCACTATGCTTCCACGTTCCAACTACTACGTCTATCACTGCCAGTTAGAGATATACACCGCTTCCGATGGGAGCAAAATGCTAGAACGCCCGTGCACCGCGCGTTGGGTGCACGTTGAAGAATACCCGGTGCTCAAAATTTAACCGCCTCTTACAGTCACTGTGGCGTGCCTCATAATGAGAACGTGCTTAAGGCTGATAGGACCCTGGAATTTATTTTAATTTCATATTCGAAAGCTTATCTTTTAACGAGGACAGAAAATGCCTGTGGCTAACAACGTGCCTAGTATTTCTACATATACATTATTCTTGAAACCGGTAGCCGTGTCCTAGAAGACGATGTGCGGTTCAATTTAACCCTTTTTGGTGTGGTAGCCCATCCCACCGCTTAATTTTGCAGTGAAGCTATACAAAGGATTTCCACCAGCGTCTTCATGTGGCGATGGTGAAAGGTGAAGGCGTCAGGGGCCGTGCTGAATACCAAAGGTCAAATATCAAATGAAACAATTTATGATAACTCAAAGGGAAGCTCATTGCTTTTCGTGGCGAGGTCAGGATGCCTTAGAAGATGTACCTATAAAGCGAGATATAAGAAGGAAGAATAAGCATGCGCTTGGCCTCGGTAAAGCTAGGGAAACGATGGGGCATGTTTTATTAGATTGTGAAAACGTCTTCGCAGAGGTCGATTTAGGCGCCACTCGCCTCCTTGAAGCTCTTGCAGAGCAGGGGAAAATTAAATATGTCCGCAATAGAGATTAGTAAGAGGAGAGTGGAAGTTTGGTGGAAGAAAAGTAGGGAAACGACCAGAAACGGAGACGTACGAAAGCAAAGTTCGCAATACGGGGTCAGAAAATGGGGTTGTGAGAGTTCATAGTGTCTTTTTTTCTTTTTTTTTCTTTTTTAACTTGGGTAAGACATTAGGCAGTATAATGTACCCAACACCACCTTTAACATCGGTGTTGGGCTACAGCAATTGAAACGTTTTCCAATCCATCTCCGATTACTTCTGCGAAAGGGGATTTCTTTGTTATTGTGTTGCTATTTTATGCTCTCCCTACCATATTTCCTCGATTTATTTCTCTTGAACATAGATATGCAGATTGAAAGAGACAGATTTCAACAATTTTACGCAATTACAATATTTAGAATCTGCCTCTTTGAATATACCGGCAGAAATGATTCCCGTAGTTACATTAATATCGAGGTCCAAAGAATTTTCCAGCTCGCATAACCAATGACACCAGACATAATCATTGTATGGACCAGCGAACACGAATCTTGTCACGGTAACCATCGCGTACACGCTGTAGCTAGAACACATGGTGCCGAGGACCGTAAAAGAAGAGCCCGCTGCAATAACAATGGAACCTACATTCCCCCAATAAAACACTACTATACGGGAATACCGCCTCTCAGGGCAAATTTATTTCCGCCTTCAGAATATCTCACACAAGAGGAGACCTACCCGCCGTGGTTGCTTAGTGGCTACGGTGTCGGGCTGCTAAGCACGAGGTCACGGGATCGAATCTAGGCCACGGCGGCCGATCTTATATGGGGCTGAAATGCGAAAACACCCGTGTACTTAGATTTAGGTGCACGTTAAAGAACCCCAAGTGGTCGAAATTTTTGGAATCCCCAACTATGGCGACCCTTATAATTAGAAAGTAGGTCTGCCAGGTAAAACCCCATAATTCAATTAATTTTTTCAAGAAGTGATCGTCCCTTGGCGACATTTATGAACCCTTTTCCCTGTGTAATCCTCTTTCAGACAATCCCTTATAAAAATGAACGTTAACATTCTTTAGAACTCCTACCAACTTTCTATTAACTTTATTGACAGTCTATTAACATTTACAATCTAGTAACATTTGTTCATACACAGTCAAAAGACTTCCTTCTTACTTTTGCATAAAGAATATTTTCAATACACCGTTAACAGACTTTCTTCTTACTTTTGTATAAAGAATGTTTTAAATACACCGTTAAAAGACCTCCTTCTTACTTTTGTATAAAGAATATTTTCAATACACTGTTAACAGACTTTCTTCTTACTTTTGTATAAAGAATGTTTTAAATACACTATTAATAGACTTCCTTCTTACTTTTTTATTTTTTTAATTTTATTTCACAATAACCCTAAAGGCCCTCTAGGGAGGGTATTACATAGGGTAAATGTTACATAGGAGAGGTGAACAGTGCGTAATGTAAATACAATGGAAAAACAAAACTGGGAAAAGATTAATTACAGTGCATCAACGTACAAACACAAACAAATAATGATAGTTATCAGTACAGGAACTCTAAATGGTTCGTATAACTTTTGTATAAAGAATATATATAATACACTGTTAACAGACTTTCTTCTTACTTTTGTATAAAGAATGTTTTAAATAAACTGTTAATAGACTTCGTTCTTACTTTTGTATAAAGAATATATATAATACACCGTAAAAGACTTCCTTCTTACTTTTGCACATAGAATATTTTAAGGTCCCCATCAACATGTATTTTTCTAACTTTTATCTCTATAACCACTTCAGTACTGCGTCAGAAGGCTCGTTACTTTTGTGTAAAGAATGTTGTACTATACATCATCGAACTATATTTTTTTGTTTGAAGGACATGTATCCTCAGTACGTCCACAGCTCGTACTGTTTGCCAAAAAATATTTAGGATAGGAAGTAACTTGAGAGTTTTTGATAAATTTTTCTAACACACATTAATGCCGATATATGACATGCTCAGGAGTCAAGCTCTTTGTTTTAAATCATAGTCCCAATCCAAGTCGGTAGCCAATTGTTGACGGAGTGCTCCTAAAATGTTTAAAGAAATATGTTCGTAAATTATTAGAACTAATCTTTTAGAGGATCTACTGGACTACGTGAGCGTGCGGTGACGTCAGCACACTCCGAGAAAATTTGCTTGCGCTACACCACCTGACCGGTGTGATAGCGGACTACTGTGCAGGCCGCACACCAGTTGCAGAGCTTTATCCCGACCTTGGGGCTGGTTAATTAAAGGCCGATTTACGCTTGAGCCGTGACGCGTGCGGTCGTGCAGAAAACTGTACATTTCGCCCACTGGTTCACAAATTTTGGCATACACTGGGCTCGCACATGCAGTGTAAGCCGAAGTGTGTGTACCGGTCTACGAAATGTGCAAATTTTCACCCGACCACATGCGTGCGGGCAGGCGGGTGGTGTGGTGTAAGGCTCGAGCGTAAATTTGCCCTTACCACGCACTGCTATTGCAATGCCACCAATTAGCTTTGCAACGAGATAATTAGGTCAGTGCAATCTGCGATATAAATAGTACGCCCTAAGCTGGAACGTGTAAGCATAGTAGCGTCATGATATTTGTTAAAAAGAAGAAAAAGAGCCGAAACTCAGGGTAACACGGCGCTGGAACGTTGCCGCTCAAATGTCCATAAGGCTGCAAAATACAACTACTGCTGAGTGAGAGCGGGTATTGACCTGAGAAGCGCACAGGTCGAATAGAAAGAAAAGCTGAAATCTGTGCAAGCAACACTTTTCTGTGAAAAAATAATTAAATTACCCTTACAGTATAAAAAATTTAGCTTTCTACGCGTTCCTATTCGCACGCTTTCGTCTCTGCCTCCTACCGACGGCTTCTGCACATTAAAGGAAATAGGACCTTGCATCAAAGTGAAGGCAAAGTAACTATGTCAACTGATGTGCTTTATGGCGATGGTAGCTTGCTGTGTGTGAAAACAGATCGAAAAGAAATAATTATGCACTCTTAACATTCAGTGATCTTGCTTCACAACACGGCGACAATATTTTGAGCTCCGACAAGGGGTCATCATGACATCCGTAATAATCGCATTCCGTATACCAACAGCCAGGATATCAAAGGCCATGCTTTTGCCGTGCATCGGGCGTCTGAAAGCTGCTGGCGTCATAGCCGCCACGCTTCGGACATGTATTTGACTATAAAAAATAGTACTACAATGTGCTTCACCGCTGGGCGCCAGGGAGCAATGTTTTGTCTTTGAAAGCAGCAAGTGCTAAAGGATGCTTTTGCGCAAAATAGAATATCCACATAATTTACCCAATATGATTTTATTTTTCTATGTATATTACATTTCGAGAAAAAAGTCGGTTTTCAGAGCAATAATTGTTTCGAAAGATAAAACTATACAGCCCCTAATGCCCAACAAAATTGAGCCGGCTGCCTTCTCAGTTTTTTTTTTTTTTTTTTTGCAACCTCGGCCATGAAGTGCATTCCTCCCTCTAAGTTCAGTTCCCAGAAAGGGGTGCGTACACAAAGGCCGGCCACAGCTTTCACCAAGAGGCGAGGAATGTCTAGGTGTGAGTCAACCATCGCAAGGTAGCGGGGGAGGGGGGGGGGCATGTTTCGGCTTAAAGAGGGGCTTTAGTTCCGCGGCGGTCAAGGCGAAGCAGGTGGATGGAAAGAATGTCACATGCCTCCCCGCGCATGCGCACAAATTTGACAGTTGGCCGAGTCGAGGCAAAGAAGGAGACCTTCGCAATCGCCATTAGTTCCTTTGCGACGCCAGCATGGTACGGTCGCAGCGATGTAGGTGTTTCGTGGCGTATTGTAGCAGCAATCTAGCCGTTTTTGCTGCTATTTATGCTTATGCTGTGTTGTAGCTAATTCATCGATGCAAGCCAACCAGCAAGGTGTTTGCGAAGCCCACGGTGCTTTCTTCGTTCCGTGATGTGAGCGTTTCTGCAACTTCTCTGCCAGCTGCGATGCAGTGTCGTGTGAAGTGATTTAATATTGGCACTGTCCGTGTTTTAAACTGCACAAATAGCGAACAGCTGTTCCTCAAGACTGCTATGCGCCGAAGTTTTCTCTATCTCCAAATTATAATAAAAGGTATGTTCTTTTCCATCATTTTTCATAAACATATTATTTTGATGTTATTTTATTTCAGTTTCTAATGCCGCATTTTGGCAGGTTATTATAGCGCGAACTGTAACGACGTGAAATGTTCTAAGAACGATTTTCTTACCTTTTTCAGCTGCCCCGCGTCATGGGGTTCGCTTGAAGTTGCTATAAACACGAAGCGTACAAATACTTCGTTTTCACAGCGTTCGCAATGACCTAAGGTCTGGTAAATATTGTCTGATCATGAACTCATTCTTTGCTCTTTCCTACTCTGGCTGCACAGGATGAGAAACAGTAAAATATTGAGCGTATAGCTTCACGGTTCACAATTACATATTTTTCAGCGAACCGGTTCACAATGACATAGGTTGCACTGGATAGACAAGTGCGAATGTGAAAGAAAGTCATTCGCACCTGTTTAACCACTGCAACCTATGTCATTCTGAACCGGTATCTTTTGACACTGATATTTTGTTTTCGAGTAAAAATAAACGAACACGTCAAATTAGAGAAGCGTTCCGTATAATAAGGCTTGCTTAAAAATGCATCAGTCAGCCATTGCTTGCTATCACTGACAAAGCATTTGTATTCTTGTATACTGCTTGAAGCTCTGTAATCTGCTTATATAAAAATGGATGACACGTTTTGCACATGCTCGGTGCAGCTAGCTGGCGCTGTTACTTTCATTCCTTCCAAAAATAACCAGCTTTGAGTAAGCGCTCGCGTGACCACCTTCTCTGCGTCCGTGTCTATTGTGCGTGCTACAAATTTCACCATGAATAAACCATTTAATTAACTTTTTTAGTGAGCAACTCATTTATGCAGTTAATTGGTAGAGAAACCCATTTAGTACACTTTCCTAATTTTAATAACACGCAGTAAATACAACGCAGCAAAGGATATGCATTGAATAATGTGCCCCATCCTTGCCATCTCCTCTGCAAGTAAACAGCGATGACGGTTACAATTTTACCATTCATGTGAACCTTAAAAAGCTGTTCTATGTATGTGATATGCTAACCTGAACATGATGTTAACACTGACCATCTTGTTTCTGTGCAGGGTTGGTTCATTCTGCAAGCATTCTGAGACATCAGCTTGCATAATCGATGCTTGCTAGAGATTAGGCGACAGCTGCCATGCCGTAATCAACTAAGTCATTATTCATTTATTTTTTCTTTTAATTTCTCTACTACTTCTCTCACAATTCTGTGTAAATATTTTTGTGTGAATAAACTTCTTTCAGTGCAAACTTGCATTTGTTTTCCATTTACATGCACCTTCTAGGGTGCATACTGCCTTTTACCAACATGTTCCCACATACTGACAAATGTTTACATTATGCTACTATGTCGTATGTGGGACAAATGTTACTAGGGGAATAGTAAGACGTCAATAGCAAGTACATAAGCACATGTGAGTAAAATATTGCCAGAGTGTTACTAAAGAGCCTAAAGACTTGTGTTGGTTGACGGTTAGTACAATGTTTACAGACCATCTATGAACATGCTTCAGTTGAAGTACGGTAGCCAATTCTTGATAGGATCCAATTCTTGATAGGATGTTACTAGGGTGTATAAAGACAAATGTTAATAGGTGATTGGTAGGAAGTTGGCAGAACGTTTACAAACATTGTTCAATTGGAAGAATGTTAATATGGCGTATAAAGAAAGCTTGTTAATAGGGGATTGGTAGGAAGTCAACAGAAAATATATGAACATTTTTCTTTTGAAAGAATGTTAATACGGTGTATAAAGAAAGCTTGTTAATAGAGGGTTGGTAGGAAGTTAACAGAAAATATATGAACATTTCTCTTTTGAAAGAATGTTACTAGGGTGTATAAAGACAAATGTTCATAGGAAATTGGTAGGAAGTTTAAAGACATCCTATGAACATGTTTCTATTGAAAGTTGGTGGCCAATTGTTTCTAGGGTGTTACTAGAGCGTTGTTAGGATGTATTTCAATTGACTGTTGGTAGGTTCTAGTAACAAAAGTCTATAGACTGTCTAAAAAATGTTGCTAGAAATTTTTATAAGGGATTCCTCCCACCCGGAACTCCTACAAATGTCCACATTACGACGCTTACTCAGTCCTTTAATGACACAACCGTGGATTTCTTAAGCACACACTCACTCGGCCCCCGCTCCCCCGCTTTCTTCCCCTATCACAAACTCCCTACTCGTATAGTGGCACCCACGTGACCAAAGTGAGCTCGTGTGGCGGTTGCGGGAGAAGACAGAGCCGCGGGAGTCGTGGACTGAAGACCGCACACTCCTCAACACACGCTCTTCATTTCGGACCACGAGCTATCGGCGTTCGTTCCGGGCCAACTCCAAGGAGATGCGCTATTTTGGGTAGGGTGCGAAAAAACAAGCGGTAGCTGATATATTTCTTTTTTTCTTACGCCGAAGATATTAGCCTCTAGTTCTTCGGGATTTTTCGCGACAGTGTACTCACGCGAAAAAAATTTCACCGATGATTACGATACTCCCTAATGCAAAATTTGAGCGCAGCTGTATACATGAAATAAGTATGCTTGTGAATATTTTGTATTATAAATATATAGGTACAGCGATTATATTAGCAATATAACGCTGTGGGTAGCGTGGCTGGCGTGTAAAGTCGGTCTCAAGCGGCACATTGCAAACGGAGCGAAGTGTGGCGAGACTGCGACGCTAATCGGGAGATCACGAGAGGCAGCGCGTGGTTAACGGGTGGGCGCGAGTCACAGCAGTCGCCGCAGACGGACCTCCGCTCATGCAGTGCTTTGCTTCCATATATGGTATTTGTGGGCGCGCTCGCCTTATGCCTTCTCGATGACGTCGTAGGTGACCAGTCAACGGCGCGCTACTCCGGCGCGATAACCTAGCGGTCGTCGCAGATGAGCCCGTCGTGGGCGGCACTACGATTTTCTTCTCACGCTCTCGCCATACCCTCCTCCACCTCTTTCCGCTTCGTGGCTTAGCTGCACCTCCTCCTGCGCTTTCCTCCTCGCGCTCTATGCACTATTGCCGTCTTTCATCCCCCTGCTGCGGTTAGGACGAGCACGCCGACACTCAACGCAGGAACAGGCACCTTAAGCCCCAACCACACGTACGCGTTGGAACACGTCCGCACGCGCAGCGCTCACTTGACGTCGCGTCGCGCCCGGCGGAGGGAGGGCGCGCACCCAAACGATGCAAGTTGCCGCGCGCCCGTCGCCGCGTTTCGTCGCGGCGATTCAAGGCAGCCCAGCCTACGCTTAACGGTCACGTTAAGCAATGTGATAATGATGGCAATAACGCGTAATAAGTTTTAACTTAAAATTTGTTTTTATATTTTAAAAAATTACCGACGATTACGTTACTTCCTAATGCGAAATTTGAGCGCAGCAAATAAGCTGTTTCACCTTTTCGATAGATTGAGGCAAAGAAATCGAGCAACACATGTATGCGCTATCACAGAATTTTTTTTTATTTTTCACACGTATTCCTTTAACAAAGACTCCACTAGGTAAGCTTCTGCTTCGGCGGCACGCACCTCTGGATTCTGACGGCGACGCCGCTGGGCCTCTGCTCTGGCAGCTCGTTTAGCAGCAGCAGCAGCAGCAGACGGAGGACTTCCATCGGTCGTCTCGCTCATGGCTCAGAAAGAACTGGCAGATAATTTCGCAGTGGCGAACGGCAGCGGCAATTTCGGCTCGGGCGGTGCACATATACAGATCCGCCGCCACCGATCTGGCTCTCTGATTGCCACCGCACAGGGGTTGCATTGGAGGAGGAGCGAAGAAAGGAATTAAGTTCGAGCCGGCGCTTTGACAACCGGAGACTCGCAGGAAGAGGGGGGAGGGGGGCGGCGTGTACACCCAGCGGCAGAAGCGGCAGATGGGGGCAGAAGCGCGCGCAGCAAGCGGACAACACGATAAAGGGAGGAGGGAAGAGATAGCAGCGACTGACTGATGCCGCTGACGCCGATAGTGAGTCAACCCCAGCTGCGGAGTTGGTTTCAGGGACAACGCCGCCGATGCCGACACAAACAATATGATACCCTCGCTTCCGCAGCGCTAAGAACCAGGTCTAGCCGTGGGAAGGTGGTCACGTATTCGTCGACGTGCCGGGGCCTACGTGAAATAACCGGCGCGTCGGCAACTGAAGAGCACCTATCCGCCACACAAGAACAGGGGGGGGGGGACCCTTTCCTCCTCTTTCTGCATGGCGGCGACGGTGTTCTATGCAGTCACGTTATCTTGACTCTCTAGCGGCGTCAGCGGCATCCAGCGGTATCAGTCGGTCGCTGCTAGCGCTGGGGGGATGAAAGGGGGGCGGAGCTGGTTACGAGGCCGACGACAACGCCGACGACGACGCGAAACCCAGGAACGGACGCCAAAGAGCTGCGCTCTAAAATGATATTGCAGGACTTCTAGTGGTTCAGTCGGCTCAACTGTCAGTATTGTGAACTCGGTGAAACCTGCAGTAGCGTCGGCATAGCATCAGTCGCGTGCTCTGTGCCTTACGTCTTCCGCACTCCGTGTCAGGTCCCGAACTTCGGCGGTGAACATTTCGTTAATAATGCACCTGTTACGGCTGAAGAGTTCAGCGGCTGCCATCCTAAAATACCAAAGCCCGCGCGGAACTCCGATCACAACGCACGTAGCTTGCCCGAGCTTGCCGGCACGCAGCGCGAAGAATCGTTCCGGCGGTCACGTTGGTTCGCCGTCGTCACATGAGGCGCGT